>NC_136412.1:214094254-214836754 GCF_051521515.1 Lactuca serriola
CATTACCACCATTAACTGTAAATTTTGCTGTCCCTTATCCACCTTCTGGATGAACTGAGACCACCCTAGTCCCAACTAATCTGTCAATATCTGGGCCTTCTTGTGGCCTCGCTGACTGTGGTGGAAACAGATCAAATATGATCCCTGAGTGGTGGTAGCAGTACAATCCCTACTGAAATGACCAGTCCGACCGCACTTGAAGTAGCCAGAATCACCACCACTACCACTCCTACATGCACCCTCGTGCGTCCTGCCACACTTTCCGCATGGGTTGCGACTCTGAAAATCTCTCGATCTCGAATCTAACCCCTTGGGCCTCTTACCCGAATCCGTGGCTACCTGAATCTCATCCGACTTCCTCTTCCTAATCTGCTCCAGGTCAATCTCCCTCTCTTTAGCCCGTGCAATCATATCCTCCAGCATTTTGCAGCTGAACCTGCTCACAAACCGCCTGATGTCGCTCCTCAGCATCTCATGATATGGGGCTTTCTTCATTTCCTTGTCTGCCACATACTGCGGAACGAGGAGATCCCTCTCCCTAAACTTGGCGGTGATTTCCACCACTGTCCCAATAGTTTGCTGGAGGTCCTGAAACTCCCGTGCCAACTTCTGCACCTCAATAATTGGTGCGAACTCCACCCTGAACCTGTCTGAAAAATTACTCCATGTCATAACGTCCAATGCGACATCATCCCCCAAGGCATGACCAATCTCCTCCCACCAATACCGCGCTCTGTCCTTCAGAAGACAGGAGGCGAGTCTGACCTTGTCCCCCTCGGGACACCAGCTCGTGCGGAAAGCATTGGCAACACAGGCCAACCACCTGTTGCTAGCAATGGGGCCCCTAGCCCCATGATAATCTGGTGCTCCGCAAGCTCTAAACTCTCGGAATGTCAAGGTTTGCGCTCCTACCAAAGCCATCATCTCTGTGCGAAAGGCTTCAAGCCTCTCATCTAAAATCACTAGTATGCCCTCCTTGACCGTGCCAAAGATCACAGGAGTCTGGTCTAAGATACTGCGCGTGATCTCAGCTGATACAAACTCTCTAATCCGCTCCTCGAGCTGCTCGGTCCCTGAACCCGAGCTTGATCCCTCTCCGGCGCTTGATCCGCCTATTGGTCTCTCACGCAATGTCACCATGCTGAAAACAGATTACAATAATTATCAAAATACACCTCACTGCTGAGGGATCATACACACACTACAAGTTTTCCAGTCTCATCTTGACCGTTCTTGAATCGAGTACGAATCCTCTGCTTTCAGTAGTATGGGCCCATACTACCTTCCACATCTATCCGTACTTTCCTCGAGAATTGCCTCAAATCCACCAAGTCCCTTTCTCTACTACTACTGCTCCCAGCACTACTCTCATCCTAGGCTTGCCATAGGGTAACCTCCAACCGGCACCCAGTCCTCAGCTATTGAAGGTATCTTCATAATGTCAATTAGCCACTATCAGAATGCCATCACATGTGACGAGGGTCAGATAATCCTTCGAGTAAATGTCTCGTCCCTACAACGGTTAGACTTAGACGAGAGTTGCGCAATAGGGCCAGATCCAGCACTCTGAGATTATTTAACCCTGATCACATGTGAGTTGACGTATTCACCTAACGGCTAACTTCCATCACTTAGAGTCCCACAAAGCACAAAGCAAGTAGCATTCAGACAGAAGGGAAAATTCTAACCAGGACATAATCAAGCAATTATATCCACATAACAAGAATCTGTACTAATATGCAATTCATAAAGCTCATACACATATATTAGGCACATAAGGCATCCTTCCTAGATCCTCAATCCTAATCTAGCATGTTGTTCTACTAACTGATAATCATAACATAACTTGTATGGGTATTTTAGGGTACTTACTTGAGCTCAGCTGATTGCATGCACCACACCCTTTTCTCTTTTCAAAGTTCTTTTCTTTATCAAAGTTCTTTTCGCTTTTTTTAAAACTCTTTTCTTTTCTAAAAAAATCCATTTTTTACAAAAATAGATTTTTCCTTTTGAAAATTTCTATACCAATTCCTTAGTTTGAGTTCAGACACACCCGAAAGTGTGCCCAAATCCCTCAAACCAAAGCTCTGATACCAACTTGTAACGACCCAAAAATCATGACTAAAAATTTTATTTTTAAACATTACTTAAACCACATTTGCCAATCCATGACATAAATCATAACATAAAATCAGAGTGTTAATTCAAAACATATCCTTATTATCAGAGTAAAACATCCCAGGCTGACTAAACAATGGTGTGTGCTATGCGATCACCCCGAGCTCTTCCCTCTGCTACCGGAAGTACCTGAAACCAAAACTGAAAACTGTAAGCACGAAGCTTAGTTATTTCCCCAACCTACCACATACCGTGCATAACAACATACTGCAAGCACTGGGCCACACCCACTATTTCGGGCCTCGCCCGCTACATCAGGCCCCGCCCAATCTCAGGCCCCGCCTGGCTTCGAGCCCCGCTCAGTATACATATATGTTTTCCTTAGGCCCGGATTGTCTTTGGGCCCCGCCTGCTAACATATACTAACATACAAACATATAACCATAACACATAACGCATAAACTAAACATATACTACTGGATTCCTGTTCTAAGGCCTCGCCTATCCTGGGCCCCGCCCCTGTTCTGCTACTGATGAGTCATGGAACTCCATCCACGCTCCTACTAATAGTGAGATACGGAGTCAGCCCACACTCACTTCCTTCCTACCTTGGGCCTCACCCCTGTTCTGCTGCTAATGAGATATGGAACACCGTCCACACTCTGTTATTGGTGAGATACGGGACCTCGCCCACACTCACCTCCCTATCAGGTACATACATGTATCACACAGACAACAAGTATAAACTATCATGTAAACCGATCCTTGGCCACCTGCCTGCTAACATTGGACCTTGGTCCTGAATATCATAGTAGCATGCAATGCCTAGGTCTAACCCCCGGGTCTTCCTACTCATAACTACATGGGCCGGCATTGTGGCCGTAGACCCATCCACACAAAGGGAAAACTCATATGCACTGCTGAACTCTGTTGATATCCCTTTGGCTGCTATCCGAAAACTCTCCGAACCGCTGCTCCTCTAGCTACCCGAGCTACCAATACCAATAATAACACTTAGCCTAACTATCCTCTAGAAGTCAACTAGGTCAACTCTGGTCAAGTCCTTCTCAAGGTCAAAGTCCCGGTCAAAGTCAACCTTCCAGTTGACTCGACTCGTTGAGTTGTTCTACCAACTCGCCGAGTCCATGCTCCTCAAATCCTAAATAACCTCGACTCCACTCGTCGAGTCTAGCGAGAACTCGACGATTTCTCCTTCATCTAACACCTCGGGACTACCTTCAACTGACTCGCCGATTTCACCCTTGAACTCGTCGAGTTCATTATCATCGCATGAATGTCTAGACCATGACTCGTCGAGTTGTATGAACAACTCATCGAGTCCATCTTCATAACTAAGGAGATTGTCTTGGACTCGCTGAGTTCCTCCTTGAACTCATCGAGTACTTTGATCTTCATGTCCAATACGGATCCAGCCTAGCTGAATCCTTTACTAACTCCACTCACTGACCCGAATCATAAACAGAAGTGTTTGGGTTTGCGGCCCGACTCGTCAAGTCCATAAACTGACTCACCGAGTGTCACACCCCGCTAAAGCAGAAACACGAAGCATGACAACAGTAACGGTTTCATAGAAAAAGTTAAAGATACATCACCATCATAAAAATGTTTGTAGTTTACAATACATATTTAAAGAAAACACATCCAAGATAGGTCTCAAAATAAACATCATATTTCAAAAACTAGGAACACAAAAGCATTTTCCCACTTGATGCAACATACGTATGATGATGAATCTTTCGACCACTTACTAATTATTTCCTGAAAAATCATGTAAAACGAGTGTCAACTATAAAAATAGTTGGTGAGTTCACATGTTTACAAAAATATAGTTTCATGAAATATAATCAAAGTTTTGATAGAAGTTTCCATAAAAAGTACATTGCTAAAATGATTAAATAAGTTCGTTGCCATCATGAGAAATAAAGTATGTGTATAATGATTATACCATGAGTTCACAACCCAAGTCTAATGACCGAGGGTGCCCTCTTCTATGTCTATCGCTAACATAGGGAAATATCGTAAAAATGCACTCAAGTGAATCGTGCGAGTGAGGAGTTGTCTACCTCCTAATAGCGTTATCCATAATAACCATAGGCTCAAATGAGTTAATGAGTTGTGTGAACTGATTCCAGGGACTTAAATGCGATAAGGCCTCATGAATTAACAATAACATACACATATATAGCAACATATAACAACCAAGTTTGATACAAGTCAAATTAAATACAACAAACATAAATATTTTAGGACATTTTTTCCACACCAAAACATAAAAACCAAAAATAGGGGGAGTCGTGAATACTCACAATGTTTCAAGTATGTACAAGTGGTGCCTCGGAATACACCAACGCCTTACTACCGGGATCCTACGACATCAAACACACACTCGTGAGTTTCTATGTCGAAATCTAATGCTAATATATTAGAAATGCCAAATTTTTTGTTCTAATATTGGTTTTATATTAATTGGTTACTATTTTTCTGAAACTATGAAATTTTACAACTCATGTGGTTAAGACAATTTTGGATATTAATTTTCCATATTTTTTTGTAATATTAATTGAGAGTATTTCAACACATTTAAAGGTGTTTTAAACTCCTAAAAATGTAAAATATTATCAAAAAGTTTCTAAAAATTGTAAAACATTTTATTTTCATTCTAAATATAATAGAGGTCTTTCAGAAATTTTCCCTTGAACTTTTGATGAGATTAACTATTTTTCCAAATTTTTAAGCCTTCATAACAATATAAATTCATGAAAAATAACATCCAAAAGATAAAAATTTCCAAAATTTTTATAATACTTCAAATAGACATAATTAAGCTTGGAAAAATATAAAAATGGATTTATAAACTGGTTAACTCATTTTTACGATTTTTGTACATTTATTATAACAAAAAATGAAATAAGTAGAAAAAAGTTTCCAAAATCATCCAAAATTTTTTATTACTGTTATTAAACATTATTAAGCTGTGAAAAATATAAAAATTGATTTCTAAACTGTTTAACCGAATTTTATGATTTTTGTGCATTTATTATAATAAAAAATGAAATAAATAGCAAACAGTTTCCAACATTACCCAAACTTTTTGTATTATTTTTATTAAACATTATTAAGTTGGGAAAAATATAAAAATGGATTTATAAACTGTTTAACCCAATTTTATGATTTTTGTGCATTTATTCTAATAAGAAATGGGTTTAAGTGTATTTAATCTTTGGAAAATAGGAAAAAATAGCATACAGTATCTAAAAATCATAAAACTTTTTATGTAGCATCCTAATGTAGTTTAAGGTGTTTCTATAAATTTTTGTGAATTTGGGATGAGTAGAACTATTTTATTTGTTTTTAGTTCATTATAAATACAAAAATCTGGGAAAAATAACAATGCATGATGAAAAATTCTCAAAATATTTTTGTGGGTCTGGTACATCTACTAAGAGCTGCGAAAGTTATTACATATCATTTTCACATTCTCTAAAGTGGCTTTATGATTTATTGTGGCTAAACAAAAAGAAAATCAAAAGTCATACTAAACTGCAACAAAAAATCGATTAAACTTAATTATGTACCATCATTTACTTTAGGGGTCTTCCAAGAATTTATCTATGATTTATAGACCTCATAAAATATTTTATATGATTTAAGCCCTTGTTTTCTTGTAACAATTTTAATAAATCAAGGAAATCATAAAAACTCTTGGGATTTTTCAGATATTCATATCATCTTACTGGGAATCTGGGGAAATTTTATTTTCAACTGAAAAGGATTTTTAGATTTTTTTTATAAATAAAATCATTTACATGCAGTATTAACAATGTACTTTGATCATCAAGCTCTTTAGCTTGGTGTTCATCACATGCATCACGGTTTGAAGACCATGCATGGATATATGTTGGTCCTAGTGATGTTTTCAAAGGAAATGCTTGAATGCATAAGGTATATGAACCTTTAAAACTTGTAAAAATCTGTATTTTAGGGTTTGACATAGGTTTTGGTCCATGGATTTCACCATTAAACAACATGCATGTTGTTCTTGGGTGAAAACCTACCACCATCATCATCAAACTCGACATTCATGGATATGTTCATGAATGTTCATAAAGAATGGCGTAGAAGAATGAGAAGGAACAAGAAAAACCTTTAAAACAAGAAAGAAAAATAAAGGATTTTCGTGATTACCTTGAAGAACAACCCTAGAAGATGAAGATTTGAAGGTTGAGAGGTGTTCTTGGCTGGAGAATTTTGTGGGTTTGGAGAGGGAGAATGGGAGTGTTGAGTGGTTGAAGTGATAGAAAATGAAAGAGAGTGAGAAAGAAGTTAGAGTGCAAATGTGGTGAAAATGATTTAGGTGTGTTGGGAAGGGGAAGGATGTATTGGGAGAGGGGAGACCGAGTTTTTTGAGGGTATTAGAGAGTCTCTCTTTCACTTATTTCTTCTAATTATAATCTCTCCTATTTTTATAATTTTTTCCATATTTTTATAACTATACATTAACCTAGTTTTCTTTTCATAAAATCTTGACATTCAACTTGTAGATTAGGGTTAAATGTTAATAATTAAATTTTCTTTCCATGATTATATTTACTAATTTTTTTAACTTAAATTGATCTTATAAGGTTCATAATAAATTTTTATGGAGTTAAGGTGTTAATTTTTATAAAATTTAGGTTTTTACGACTTTTTAGGGTTTTAGGACCTTGTTAGCTATTTAAAAATATAATGAAGTGAAATTAGAAGATTTTAATTTATTTTAGGGTTTCATAACCCTTTTCAATTGTATCAATGTTTTTATTTTTTTTTTAATTCGGGTATTGACGTTCTCTATAGTAGTTGAACAATTCACTTGAATTGTAAGAGTCAAGTATATTAGTCCTAGATTTTTGTTGGATCCAAGTTTTTGCAAGATTATGAACTAATATCTACTACTAGGCCATCACATGATGTGTTTATATGGTTAATGAAAAGATGCATAAGTCCGAGAATGACCTGAATTTGACGGTTGTCACATCGAGTCCATCTTGTGACATCTTTATTTTGTCGATTATAGTCCATCCCAACACCTCCAACTCATAGATCTGGACTCCTCATGCTAGCATTGCACTTAAAGTTGCTAACTTTACGTGCATGCAAGGTGTTATGGGGCTAAAACACTTAATCCAAGCTTCAAAGAAAACCTAGGTCATGAAATGGGATCTTAGCTGGATAAAGCCAGCAACTCTGAGCTCCTAAAGCACAAGAGTGTCCATATCTGTTGTCCAAATCCAACCTCAAGGGTTTAATACTCGGATTAACCTTGGAAATGATCCAAATGTGACTAAAAGCAAACTAGAAAGGGGATCTATCAATTAAAAGCTCAAGGTCCAAACTTTTTACCTTCTAAAAGTTGCCAAAACAGTATGAAGGCTGGATCTACACTTCCTTCCTTGCTCCTTTCTTCCAAGCCTTCAAAATCCACTCCAATGGACCGTAATCTTCACCAAAAGCTCCAAAAATAAAGTTGGGGGCTAGGGTTTTGGGGTTCTGGACGAGAGAGGCTGTAATGAACCCTAGGGAAGAGAGTAAGATGTTTAAATAGGGTACCAAGTCCCGGAATTAGGGTTTCCCAACCCAGACCTGACTCGCCAGTCCACTTGCTAACTCGCCGAGTTGGTCACTTAATCTTGCTCACGGATCCTGCTCCGACTCGTCAAGTTCTTCCCTAGACTCGACGAGTTGACCCCTTTTGACTTATGGTTTCCTTTCCTTTCTTGTTCTTTCTGATTCTGGGTGTTACAAAAAACATATGAAACATCAGTATTATTTAAAACATATGAAACACTGGTAATTAGTTTTGGTATATTTGAAAATTAAGGAGAATTTCATATATATCATTGTAAATTTTCATAATTACATTTATATTATTATAAAACTTAAAATTACACACGCACACACATACATACATACATACATACATACATACATACATATATATATATATATATATATATATATATATATATATATATATATATATATATATATAACCTATAAACTCACATTTATACCTAAATACTTAATTTAATGAAATTAATATATTTAAAATTACAAAAATTATCTTTAAATGAGATTATAACTAAATTACTAAAAGTACCCTTATGCAATCCCTCCCAGAATCAATACCCTCGTTCATTATATGGTTATTCACAACCTAATTATTATTCGTTGTTTCATATTCCACATAATCGTTAACAAAACCTAATGATTGCATATTCATAATCGAATGCTAAAAAATATTTCATCTCCTACAATCGATTTAGAAGACCTGTGGTTATTCTCTTCTAAACAAATTTTTTTCTTCCTCTTGTTCTTTAATTTAGGTAAAATCATTAATAAACTATTTTGAATGTGAGTGTCAATATTTTGTAAGGATTTGTAAAGTAAATAGGTAAAGAATAACAATGTGGGATAATGGTGATATTGTAATGTTACAAATTAATTATTTTCAAAATAATACGTATTAAATATTATTAAATTAAAGGTTATAAGAATATATGGATGAAATTTTCCCTAAAAATTATTAGTTCTGTTAGATTTATATGTAATTATTTAAAACATATCAGCTTTACTAATTATTAGTTTTGGTTGATTTAAAAATTATCAAGCACCATTATTTTTTGTAATATATACATTTTATAAAAAGAAAAACATAAATAAACACAAACAAAAAATATTAATTGTTTCGGAACGACACTCCAAAGTGCTTCGTTATCTTGAAGTTCGCTCTGGAATGCATTCGAGGCATAATGGTCATGTTTCAAAGATAAGAAATTGGGAACTTGTTAGAAAAGTCCCAATATTTACGAAAAAGTTATACTTTAGTCCCAAGATTTTTTTTTAATGAAAAGTTTTGAAAACCGACAAAAAATTGCATTTTGACCCTTTTTGACCGGTTGAAACCGGTACCAAATTAATTTAGGACTATTTCGTAAACTAACTCAAAATATTGAGATTTTTCTGTAAACAAAAATATTATGACTTTTCTATAAACAAAATTATTATTATTATTATTATTATTATTATTATTATTATTATTATTATCTTTATTATTAAAGTTATAAATAAGAAGACTATTTTTTGGACTTGTTATTATTAAAATTGTTAATATTACATATAAATGCATTTAAATGGAAAAATAATATTAATGACATTGTTTAAGGATGTAGGTGGACGAGATGTTGATGCTTTTAGCATTGAAATCATGAATGTTTGCTTGTATATTTTTACTTTGATCATTTCACATTTGTTATTATTGTTTTCAATTCAAAATATTAATACTTATCAATTTACAAGAAGTTGCATATTTGTAAAATTGTTTATAAATAGTTTAAGGTAGCCCATATCAAAATTCAAAAGTATTAATTACAATATCTTGTTTAGTAAAAAGTAACTTATTCTAAATTGTTAAGCATTAATATTCTGAATTGACTATATACAAAGTAAAAATATACAAACATACATTCATGATTTCAATGCTAAAAGCATCATCATCTCCTCTACCTCCATCTTTAAACAATGTCTTTATTATTATTTTTTTCATTTAAATGCATATATAAGTATTATTAACAATATTAATAATCACAAGTTTGAAAATTAGTATTTTTTTTAATATTTTTAATAATAATAATAATAATTAGGGTTTTATTTGCAAAAAAGTCATAATATTTTTGTTTATAGAACAATCCAAATATTTTGTGTTAGTTTACGAAATAGTTCCAAATTAATTTGGTACCGGTTTCAACCAATCAAAAATGGTTAAAATGCAAATTTTTTTTGTCGGTTTTCAGGACTTTTTTCATTATAAAAAATATCGGGACTAAAATGTAACTCTTCCGTAATTATTGAGATTTTTTTTAGAGATTTCCTATAATAAATTTGTTGTTATTTTTTTCAAAATCTTCATGTGTTATATTACTCATTTATTGAACTGGGCCCACATCAAACCTATTTAAGGGTTAGTGCATCTAAGCCCAAACCAGTCATCCTTGTCTCCGGATCATTTCTTTAGAGAGAAGTCGACAACTACCCCGTCTATCGTCCGACGTCTTCTTGCTAAAACCTTCTTCATCATCATCGTGTATTGGTCCTTTTCTCCGGTGAGTGATATTGTTGATCGGTGATTCCTTTTAAGATTAAATTTTCTTGTTTTTTAATATATGCGATGTTGATTAGGTTAGGCGGGATTCGCGTTTTGTAAAACTATACATTTTTTAATTATTTGCGCCATGACCAATTTTTGATATTTAATATTTGACAAAAACCCGTTCCAAAACTATGGTGATGATGATCATGAAATTTTACACTGGAAAGTCAGTAGTGTTTTGGGAAGTACCTCCCACGTTGGCGTTTCCTTTGGGGCATGTTTGATATGGGCTGCTCATATGGCAGAGTTTTTTTTTTCTTCTTTTTTTTTTTAAAAAAAGTGTGACAATATCACAATACAGTTTTTGGTAACTTCTAATAATTTTCTTGAATTATATATATGGATTATATGTACTTACCATGTGAAAATTAGGGTATATGCTTACAGGTAGAAAATATATCCAAAATATTGGAACAGGTTTTGAATTTGAAGTATAAGTTCATTTCAAATCTAATGATTTGTACTCCTATTTTGATTAAACTCGAACAAACGTTTCTGTCTACATTGATTAAGAGTTAGCACACTTAGTAAATTTGAAATATATATAACGGAGCTAGATTGATTCTGTTTGATTTCATTCAAGAAAATTTGTGATTTGATTAAAAAAACACTCTTTCGGGATAATGTTTTTGATTTTATCGAGTAGTAATCCTTAATTAATTTGTTTTCAGATTCTTTTTTCATCTTATTTTGGCATAATAAAATACTTGTTGTCACACATGAGACATCAAATTATAGATAAATTTATTGATACCTTTCTATATCATCGATAGTAAAAAATCATGAAAAAAATCCTATTAAACCGAGCAAACAACATCACTAGTTTTGATTGCACCATATTACTACTGAATATGATTTCTTGGGAAAACGCAGAATTACACAATGTCAGATTACCTATGTGAAGAGTTGATTGTTAACATATTGAAAAGACTACCACCCAAATCCCTCCTCCGGTTTAGATCACTTTGCAAAAAATTGTATTCTTATATTTGTAGCCCCGATTTCATCCACATACACACTTTTCAATCCCAGCAAAAACTCTTATTCAGACACGGAAGTAGTTACAAAAATGAAGAACCAGACTTTTATACATTTCATGGAGAAGATGAATTGCCATTGTGCTTAGAACGTGGATACATTGGTATGACTGCAGTTGAGTTTCCTTTTAGGAGAGATTTCTGTATTATTGGTTCATGTAATGGAATTCTATGTGTGTTCGATTATTTAGAAGCAAAGTGTATTAGTCTATGGAACCCTTCAATTAGGCGCAAATTAACCTTACCTGATTGTCCTCATAGATCCTTTTCTCGGGTACACACTGGATTTGGTTTCGACCCAATTACCAATGATTACAAGATTGTGAGTATACACAACCGAAGTTCATTTGTTTATGCCATGAAGACAGGTACTTGGTGTGCAGTTGCTTCCCCTACTCCTTTGTTTCACGAGGTGTTATCGAATGCGTGTTTTGTGAATGGAGCATTGCATTGGGTTGTAGAGGTAGAACCTTATTTTAGTCAATCAAATGGCATAGTCGATATTTGCTACATATTGACATTCGATTTGAGCACTCATGTTTTTGGTACGATTGCATTGCTAGACACCAGTTGGGAAACACGAGAACTAACAACCATCCAAGGTTCTCTAGCTGTGATTTCTTATTGTATGGATTATCGTGAGGATGATGATGAAAGTTGGATTTGGATGAGGAGAGTTGATTCGTGGTCTTTGGTCTTTAAATTGAAAACAAATCAAGTTCAAGGAAGAATATATAGAGTTTTGCAACTGACCAACAATGGTGACTTGTTGTTCAACATTTTTTTTGAGGGGTTCCATGTTTGTAAGCCCAATATAGAGACTCGATCAAGATTAGTGGATTTCAGTGCTGTTTCTTGCATAGATGACATTGTTGTGTGTGTTGAGAGTCTACAATTGTTAGACATGGGGACTGCTTGTGAGGTAAAAGAGAAGCAAAATTTGGTATTAGATGGACTTGAATTCTTTTAATCTTTGTTTGGACATGAGATGTTGAGCGATGCAGGTAACCAAAAGGCTTCTTATCTGACGATATCAGTTGTTCAACTCCAGACTGGGACATAAGGTGGAATTAAGAGTAGATTAGATTAGCCATTCAAAAAAAGGTTAGCCTTATGCATAATCTTAATGATTCATGCGACTGGTTTCATTTGTTTCTCGTGTTCCCTACCTAGCAAAATCTTGGTCTTCTAAATTTTGTATGATTGATTTGTTTTCAATCATGTGATATTTGTTCATTTTAATCGTTTTTATAGTATTTTTTTTTTTTTGGAAAAATAAATCCATTTTGGTTTTATATTTTAACAAAATAGATTAATTAGTAAAAAAGCACAAGGATTTATAATTTAACGACAATTAAATGGATAAAATAAGATATTATTAAAAAATAGAAAAATGAAAACAAAATGAATAGTTTGACGACATTATATAAAAACTTTCTTATTTGAAATAGCATAAGTCCTTTTGTTAAATGTTTAAGGGCTTATTCCTTATTTAAAAAAGCATAAGAGAAGGTTTTAGCCTTGGGTCATTATGCCCGATGACTCGACGATCAGCAACGACCAATAATAGTAACCTTTTTGAGGAAAAATAACAAAATGCTTCGTTGTTGAAATCAAAAAACAATAGTATCGGACAAAAGATCAACTCCACGCAAAATGGAGAAATATGAACAAAGTTGTTATGGAATTTAACACTTTGTTTAATAACTTGAAGTGAGATTGGCGTAGTGGTGATAATGATGCAACCATTTTGGGCAAGCCACTTAAAATTTACCGTCGTGAACATGCAAAATGTTTCAATTTTCCGTGAGTTGCAACATTTTCAAAGAATGCAAAAAGTGACATGAAGTCCAGAGATCATAATGCTTTACGTGTGATTCCAAATGAACCAGAGCATTTGATACCTCTCACACATCGTCAGATGGTCATATCAGCCTATCAGGTTTGAACTCAACATCGGTGAGGACTCGGTTGAGATTACACCACCTCCCCATCCAATGGGATGAGACAACGCAAAAAAGAAACTGTAAAAGTTTCCGGTCAATTAACGATGTTTAAGATTTGATGGCGGAGATTGCATGGATTACATATATATGGTTTTGATAGCATCCTATTAGAACTGAATTTCATCTCCTTGGAAAAATGCAGGATTACATAATGTCAGATTATCTATGAGAAGAGTTGATAATTGAAATCTTCACAAGACTGCTACCTAAATCCCTCCTCTGGTATAGATCACTCTCCAAATCATGGTATTCTAGTATTTCTAGCCCCACTTTCATCCGCATTCATACTTCTTGATCCACACAAAAACTCCTCTTCCAACATCAACTTTATTACGAATTATATGGCCTTGAATACTTGCATACATTATTGTCTGATGACTTTTATACATTACATTCAGAAGACCAGTTGACATTGTGTCCCACAGAAGGATACAATGGTATAACAGCAGTCCAGTTTCCATGTAGTAGAGCTTTCATAATTGTTGGTTCATGTGATGGAATATTTTGTTTGAGTGAGCATCAAAAGGGAATTAGTCTATGGAACCCTTTAATAAGGAGCAAACAAAGCCTGCCTGATTGTCCGCGGAGACCTAGAGGCCCTTTGGAAGGGTTTGGGATTGCGCTTGGGTTTGGTTTCGACCCAATCAGTGATGATTACAAGATTGTCCAGATATCATACGCCAAAGAAAGTTCATATTTTTATGCATTAAAGATGGACACTTGGTGTGCGATTGCCTCCCCTACCCCTTTGATTTCTAAAGTGTTATCAGGGAAATCATGTTTTGTTAATGGAAGATACGCGGGTCAAGAATCATACCATGATTTTCCGAGAGGGTGGGCGATCAACATGACGCCTAGGGTTAGACTGGGGTTATGATCCACACGATGGATCAGGAGTTCGAAGCCCCAAATGGGTAAGAACAGGCTGTATAGGAGAGAGGGAGCACCGTGAGGGGTGGCCCCGGGTGATGCTCAATAGTTTAGAGTGGTCCGGATAGACTGAAGGCCGGTGGGGCATACCAGTCAGGCCGAAGGCTCGTAGAACGGTCCAGACAGGCTGAAGGCCCAGAAAGGCGGTCCAGACATGCTGAAGGTTCTGAGAGTGGTCTAGATAGACTGAAGGCTTGGTGAGGCGGTCCAATCATGTTGCATACTCTGTATGTGGTTGTAGATCTATGTGCGAGTATTGAATAGACTGATATGCTATAGTAGTCAGTAGGGATGTTCCAAGTTTTGAGCATGTTGCTGGAGTAGACCGAAGACTCCAGTGCAATTCTGGTCTGATCGGAAGTGGTTATTAGAAATCAGATGGAGTACAGAGGATCTTGGTAATCTCATCGAACATTAATGCTTCAGTTCGGGACTCGGAGTAGATCCGAATGGATATTCTTCGGCTTAGGAAGGCTGGGGATTAGATTGTCCTATCTTTCTGGTTCCGTAGACCTGGGGGCTTGAACAGATAAGAGACTGGTAGTCTTAGCGGTGGGTGAAAGAATATTAACACCCAGGATAACGAAAGGTTGCATCGAATCAGAGGAGTTGAGTGGGATGCAAGGATAGGTCCTTGGATTTTAAGTATGAGTGTGGGCCCAAATTGCAGGGGAAAAGTATAATGTCGTTATCGGAAATCGAGGGTTGCTTGGATAAAGCTTCCCTGTTCGACAGGTTTTGAGAACCTTGTTAGATCTTGCTCCTATTTATATATCGCAACACTTCTGGTTGGGAAGGGTAAGGCGGACCTGCTCAATGCAGTAGGCCAAGATACCCGGTGTGGGCCAACTGTAAGTCGCAGCGAGCCAACTGTAAGTCGTAGGCACGAAGGTTCAAGGGAAAGTAGAATTCGAACAGAGGGTTAGTGGGCCAGGAAGGTCCAATTGGACTGAAGGCCTAGTAGACGGCCCAGTTAGGTCAAACGCCCGATGAGCAGCCCGAGGAGGCTGTAGGCTCTAAGAGGCATCCTAGTCATGCCGAAGGCTCGGTGTATGTTAGTTGGTGATCTATGGAGGCATTGAATTGTCGCAGAAGGTAATCTGCGGTTTTGTTTTGATGGGAACCTCGAATTATCAAAAGTTGGGATAAATGGTATGGAAGTGACATCGGTTCAGTAGATGAGGTCTATCAGGGAGTCAGACTGGGTTCGGGAATTCCAAATTTATGGGTTCCAGAAAGAGGGGTGAAGGTTCTGCGAAACAAGGAGGTACCTTGGGTAAAGGTACAGTGGGGGCACCATAGAGGATCTGAGTGGACACGGGAGCCGGAGGCAGAGATGTGGGAGCACTATCTGATGATGTTCACCATAGCAGACTTCAAGGAGGAAGTCTAGTTCAAGTGGGGGAGAATTGTAACGCCCCGATTTCCCGAGTATCAATTTATGGTTATAAATTTCCATGAGTTCAGGGCTACTCGACGAGTTGGTTGCCTGACTCACCGAGTAGCAGCGAGCGATACCAAGAAGGGACTCGACAAGTAGGTGCTAGAGGATGAAACCCTAATTTCCAGGGTTTTACACCCTATTTAAAGGATCATAAGCCTCCTTTAGCCCTTTTACAACCCCTTGAGAGCCCAGAAGACCCCTCTTCCGTGTGAGAGCTTTTGTGCGTGTGTTTTGAGCTTTGGAGAGTGCATTTTGTGGAGAATGTTTGAAGGTCAAGTAGCTTGCAACAAGGGACTCGTGGGGGATCTTTAAAATCTACCTCAGTTAGCTTCCTTGGAGGTATCAATTCGTGATCTTGGCCTCTTTTATTTCTAGATCTCATATGGGTGAACTTTAGGGTTATTTTGGCTTGGTTATGAAGTTATGGTTGTGTATGAGCTAGATCTGAGGTTGCAACTTCAAATTTGGACCCTTCTTGGGTTCTAGGTTCATAAAGTTTCGAGCTTGGTCATGTATGAAGCTTTCCTTTTTAGTTAGACTCCATTTCAAGTTGGATTTGGCATAATGAGTCATTAGAGCCATACATGCACGTAAAGTTTGCAACTTTACATGATAAACATGCATTAGGAAGATGGATCTACAATTTGGAGCCTTAGCATGGCTTAAAAAGCCTCTGTATAGATGAAGGACTGAAGGGACTCAGCGAGTTCAATGGAGATTGTCGTAGACCAGGTGAGTCAGATGATTTACTCGGCGAGTCCGTTGAAGATTGATGTGAGCTTGACGAGTCAGATGAGTGACTCAGCGAGTGGTCGAGTTATGCAAGGAACTCGACATGTGGCTGAGGGTACTCGACGAGTTGAGGTCAACATAGATTGTTAACCTTGACCATTGACTGTGACTTTGAACAGGGTTGACTGAGTTTGACTTCTGAGGGGCATTTTGGTAAATTGGATATTTATGGCAATGGATCATTGATGGTTATAAGTGTTAGAGTTTGGGGCATTGCTTCAGGAGCGTGATTTCATGGTTCAGTTCGTCAGTTGCGAGGTGAGTTATCCTCACTTTATCAATAGGGTCTAAGGCACCAAGGCCGACCCTTTATGGATTGTGTTCAAATTATTGCATGTCATGTTTACTGATTTACATCCTGTTAGTTAGGATGGTGATATGCTATGCTATGCTTAGTGACCTGGTTAGGTCGGTATGCTTGTTTATAGGATGATGATATGTTAGCGACCGGTTAGGTCGGTATCCTGGTTAGGATGTTGCTATGTTAGTGGCCGGTTATATCGATTTGGTTATTTATGGACTATTATGTGATTATCTGTTTATGTGCACATGTTGTTGGTATAGAGGTTGGGTTGAGGTGGGTCCTGCTTTGTGTTGTAGGCCAACATACTCAGGGTGGACCGGATAGACTGTAGACCAGGGAGGGAACATAGTCAGGTTGAAGGCCCGGCGAGCGGTCCGGATATGCTGAAGGCCCCGAGAGGGCGGTCTAGACGTGTCAAGGCTCGGAGAGTGGGTCTGATAGACTGAAGGCCCAATGCAGGCGGTCCAGTCATACTGTAGACTCAGAGAGTGGACCAGGTGGACTAAAGGCTCGGTGCGGGCGGACCAGTCACATTGTAGACTTGAGATACATGGTTGTTCTGTATTTGTTATATGATATGTTATGGTTATATGAGGTTGGTACTTTGGGGGTAACTCACTAAGCCTTCGAGCTTACATTTATCGATTATCGTTATAGGTACAGCGGATGACTGCGGGAAGGCGAAGGCGTGACCGTACATTTCCTCATATTTTGATTTGTATTTCTGGGATACTCTGATATGAAACTATTTTGAAAACAGATTTGTAATGACTAATGGTTTTTGAATGTTTTAAAAAGTTTAAATTGGCTTTATTTTTATGGAGGTTACAAAAGATTTATTACAATAATGGTTATTGAATCTGGTTTTACAAATATGATAAAAGATAATATTGACTTATATTTTTGTGCCAAATTTTATAAGTTATTATTTAATGCAGTATCATTAATTTCTTGGAAAAAAATACTTACGGTACGTTTTTAATTGATTTAATAGACAAGTAAAATGAGAATTTTGAAACTTTTTATTTTAAAATCGAAGTGTATTTCCAGGGCCGGTCCAGACGGTGGGCAACCCGAGCGACCGCCCAGGGCCCACGACTCCTGAGGGCCCAAAATTTATGGGCTATATAGTGTATATATATATATATATATATATATATATATATATATATATATATATATATATATATAAAATTATTAGCAATATGATTTTTAGGACCTAAAGTTGGTTCAAACTCAAACTAGCTCAAAAGATAAACAATTCAGTCTGCTTCTTATTGTTAATTGAATGTGTTTATAGTCAATAATAAATTATATTTGTTTGAATATTTTTTATATTTATCTATAAAGGGCCCTTTTTTTTCTTTTCGCCCCGGACCCTATATACATTTGGTCCGGCCCTGTGTATTTCCATCCATCTTATTTGTTAAATTCTTTGATCCCTAATTAAAATGTTAAGGTGTAACTTTGCGACCAAAATTGTTAGTTTTTATCAAACATATACATTAATTCGTACCATTTTATTTTCATTTTTTATACAATAGTACATAAAACTTGACCATATTTGTTAATTATCTATAATAACTTCATAAAAAGATTAAAAAAACACTTTGATGTTAAAAAACTGTTTATTTAGATTTTAGTTTATTTTAGATGCCCGCAGGTGTTAAAAAAACAAACAGTCTTCTTCTTTCAGATTACAGACGTACGATCCACCTCTTTTACTGCAGCGGTCTACAGATGTGGTCCGCAAACTGCATATATTTTGTCCCAGAAAAACAAACAAACCTAACTATTTGAACCATACCCATAATTCAAATAGCATATCCATGTCAAGATTACCCAAGGTTGTAAAAAACGCTCGACATAAGCTAGTCGGTGGACTGGGGTCAAGGGATTAACCGACTAGGCGGAGATTAATCGGGGTCCATTAATTGCTAATTTGTTGAATTTTAAAAAATTAAATATGACTAATATCATATCAAAGTATGTAAATACCACTGATATGATAACAAAATAGGTGAATATGATTAATACAACACTAATCGTGCCTCAGTAGTTTCCAATGAGATAAAAATTCTTCAAAATGTTACAAGTTCATCATTTTATAATGTTTCATTCAGTATGTATGCTAGGATTAATCGTTAGACGTCCTCTAATCGATCGAGTAGCGCCTATGAATTAATCGGGACCTAGTCGGAATTTTTACAACAGTGAGATTACCTAACACTAGGTTGTTATGTGTATATAAATTGAGGCTTATCTATAAGCAAGTTTTTTTTTCTAGACTTTTAGATTATTCACATGATATCAGAGCCTTATCCTTAGTCCTACTTTGAATCTCACCGAAACTCTATGTAATGTGTCCGACCTTCTGAAAACCTTCAGATCTTGTTGCAGTTGTTTCTCGTCCGAGTTAGCCCCGTGTCATGTCGAAGCTCATGATGGAAAAGACTCAAGAGATATGAAACTTTTGATGTAACGCACCCATCATCTTTCGGGAGAATAATTCACCTTGATTTCAAGGATAAAAACGAAATTATGAAAAAAAATATATCAATTGGGCTTATTTTAATTATTATTATGTTTGTATTTCATTTTAATATGTATGCAATATTTAGTTTACTTTTGAATTAATGAAAAATTTTGTTCAAAAATCTATCGAAAAATCATTATATTTAGGCTTCATAACCAATTTAGTCATTGTCTTTTTCTTAGTCAATGAAGTCCTACAAATTTTTAGGCTATGTTTGGAATGCCACAACTAGCTGATAAGCTAGCTTCTTTTTTTTTTTTTTTTTAGCTTTTTTATGTTATCGTATTCGGTAAGCCAAAAAGTAGCTTATAAGCTAGTTTTTTTGAAAAGCTACTTAGACTAGCTTTTTAGGAGCTTTTTTTGAAATTTTCTAAATATACCCCTTAATTAATTATAGAAACACATATTCTTTCATGTCCTTTATGTAATTTTATATATTTCAGCTAGTTTTACAAAATGTTATTTTTTATTAGCTAGTTTTTCAGCTATGGGCTAACTTTTTATTTAACAGCTAGCTTTTCAGCTATCAGCTAGTTTTTCAGGTAACAACCAGCTTTTGAGCTAGTGTGCCAAACATAGCCTTAGTCGATGAAGTCCTAAAAATCGGAAAATGTATTCAGTTTGACATTTTTACCAGTCAAACTGAATACGTTTTCAAAAATTACACTTTTGGCCTAGATTTTAAATTTTATTAAAATTTCTTCCAAAATTTACACTTTTGGCCTGGATTTCAAAATTTATTACAAATTTGGTATAACGTTTACACTTTTGGCCAAGATTTCAAAATTTTGTTACAAATTCATCTTAAATTTAGTTTTTTACCTCTTTGTTTTTCAAAAATTTGTTTTGGATGTTTGTTGGCTTTATAAAGTCATATTTATACAAAAACCATATTTTCACATAAAAGCCTTCTTTTTTCTATATAAAGACTTTTTAAAAAAACATTTTTGTATATGAAATAACTATTTATAAAATTAGGTATTTATTAAGTGCATATATATATATATATATATATATATATATATATATATATATATATATATATATATATATATATATATCCATATTTTTATAAAAACCATGTATACAAACATGTAGTTTATAAAAAAAAAATATGCAAACACCCATTTTATAATAATTGCATTTTTATACAAACCTGTTTTTATAAAAAAATGTATAAAACGCTTGTTTATGTGCATATAAATGAATAAATATATAAAAATACTTTTACTATGAAATATGTGTTTCTATATATTTTTTTAAAAAGCGTGTTTGTATACATTTTTATAAAAATAGGTGTTTGTATACATTGTTTTTATAAAAACATGTTTGTATATATTTTTATAAAACACGTGTTTGTATACTTCTTTTTTTTTTTTTTTTTTTTTTTTTTTTTTTTTTTTTGTAAAAAACATGTTTGCATAAAAATATATTTATTTTAAAATAGGTGTTTATAAAAAATATCGAAATTAATGTATAAAACTCCTATTTGTATGCATGTAAATACATAAATATATATATAAATACATTTACTATGAAATATGTATTTCTATATTTTTTTATAAAAGCATGTTTGTATACATTTGTATAAAAATACATCTTTGTATACACATTTTTTTTTATAAAAACGGTTTTGTATATATGTGTATTTATTATAAAATGTGTTTGGCACACAATAGTTTTTAAAAAAAAAGTTTTTATATAGAAAAAAGAAAGTTTTATGTGAAAATATGTTTTTTTTTGTATAAATATGATTTTATAAAGCAAAAAAAAAACATATTCGAAAGAAAATTTTGAATAAAAAGATGTAAAAATAAATACATTTTTTGGACCAAAAGTGTAACAAAATTTTGAAATATAGGACAAAAGTGTAACCTTTGTACCAAATTTGTTATAAATTTTGAATATTCGTCAAAAGTGTAAAGTTTGGACAATTTTGTAATAAAAATTAAAATCTAAGTCAAAAGTTTAATTTTTGAAAGTTGAATGACTTATTTACCGGGTAAAGGGGTCAAAATGTCTATATTTTCTGGTTTTTTGAACTTAGTTTATTAAAAAAAAGATAAATACTAAATCGGTTATAAGGTCTAAATATGTAAACTTCTTAGTTGATTTACCTTTACTATATTTATTGTATTATTAAAATAAAATTATAATCTTTATATATTTACTTAAAATATAGAAACTAAAGGAATAAAAGGTGATCATTTCCAAGGTTTAAGAATTAGGAGAGTGAATGAGAGATGTGGGAATATGACTTGCGCTAAGCTAGAGCAAAAATGAAATGAGCAAGTAAAACATTGATCTTTAAAGGAATAAAATCTTTGGGGGTGTTTGGGATATCTTTTATACCTTAAAAGGACTTTCTCAAAAAGTAAGCTTTTAAAATGTGTTTGGTATGTAAAAATAAAAAATCTCAAAAAGATAAGAATGCGTGTTTTTTATCTAGCCTTTATTTCCTTCTTGGCCAAAAGTTAAAATGAAAAGCACTTTCCAATTTGTCAAATAACTTTTAAGATTTTTTGATTTTTTGAAAAAGATAAAGTTAAAAAGTTGTTTAAAAAGATATCCCAAAACAAGTACATTAAAATCCTATCACAAAAAGAATTTCATTATTCACAAAAAGAAAACATGGGAAACGTTGGCCCAAATGAAACCTAATTAAGCCCCAGAAAGACTCGGTCGATCGTCGATGTTTTAGTGCTATCACAACAAGATTTCCGCAGCATCCTCATCATCAGTTTACTCTTCCTCTCCTTCCTTTCTCTGGTGTGTGATTTTAATCGTCGATTCCCCTTCAAGTTTTTATTTTCTTGCCTTTTTAATTGATGTGATGATGGCTAAGATTCATATAATATACCTAGTTACCTTTTTGAAAGTATATTAGATATTTTAGTTGATAACAACGATCATTTTTTTTTCTATTGAATATTTGTATGCAGAGATAAGCAACTCACTAAATATATAAGAGCCCGATATATACCTGTTTCATTCACAACCAATTACTTTTTCCATTTTATGGATGATGTAAATGATATTACGATGAGAACATAAGTTAGTTTGATTTTATTTAAGAAAATTTACGATTTGACTGAAACATGATCCTGTTGAAAAATCTTTAAATAGAAACACAGATGGTTTTGAGTGCATGCTATCAGTACTGAAGTTTCATCTCCTTGGAAAAATGCAGGATTACACAATGTCAGATTATCTATGCCAAGAGTTGATAATTGCAATCTTCACAAGACTACCACCCAAATCCCTCCTCCGGTTTAGATCACTCTCCAAATCATGGTATTCTTATATCTCTAGTCCCTCTTTCATCCGCATGCACGGTTCTCGATCCACACAAAAGCTCCTCTTCAGACATCATCTTCGTTATGGCTTTGAATACTTCCGTACGTTATTGTCAGATGACTTTTATACATTACATTCAGAAGACCAGTTGCCAATGTGTCCCACAGAAGGATACAATGGTATAACAGCAGTCCAGTTTCCATGTAGCAGAGATTTCATAATTGTTGGTTCATGTGATGGAATATTCTGTTTGAGTGAACATCAGAAGGGAATTAGTCTATGGAACCCTTCAATAAGGCGCAAACAGAGCCTGCCTAATTGTCCGTGGAGACCTAGAGACCCTTTGGAAGGGTTTGGGCTTGCGCTTGGGTTTGGTTTCGACCCAATCAGTGATGATTACAAGATTGTCCAGATATCATACCCCAGAGAAAGTTCATATTTTTATTCACTAAAGACAGGCACTTGGTGTGCGATTGCCTCCCCTACACCTTTTTTTTCTGAAGTAAGGAGAGGCATTTGGGGGTCATGTTTTGTGAATGGAGCTTTGCATTGGGTGGTAGATCGTTATCATACAGAATCACATCACAGTGAGATTCCTTGTATAATGACATTTGATTTGAGCACTCATGTTTTTGGCATGATTCCATTGCCTGAACCCTTTCAGAGATTGACAAGACTAACAACCTTCCAAGGTTTTCTAGCAATGATTTCTACGTATGATAATAACAGTTACTATAGAGATTGTTGGATTTGGGTGAGGAGAGATGATTCTTGGTCTGTCGTTTATAAATCGAAAGAAAATCAGTTTAAAGGAGGATCAATTATGGGAGTTTTGCAACCGACCATCAATAGAGATTTTTTGCTTTCCGCTATGAATGATCAGGGGATGGAAGTTTATCTTATTAAGATGGGGACACAATCAAGACTAGTGGAATTCCATGCCGCTTCTTTCATATCCGAGATTGTTCAGTGTGTCGAAAGCCTTCATTTGTTAGAAAACGCCTGCGAAGCAAATCAACTATTGGTTTCTTGAGGAAAAAAGACAACTAAAATTTGGTATTTGGATGATTTATTATATTATTTTTCTAATTCCTTTGACACTCTTATTCAACATGAGATGATGTCACTCAATGAACCATCAATGGTAAGCTTAAACTTCGTGATAAGAAAGCATAGCTACGTATTGGCTAATTCTTGCAATTTGTTTGTTAGATGCAAAACTGTAGCTCAACATTAAAATGCAGTAGAAACATTTTCAGCATTTCAACATTTTGGTTTCGTCCGATTAATCATTGGACTTGTTTCATTTGTTGTGGTAAATCAACACATATACACAAGGTACATGTACATTTACTTTAATCCGCCGGGTGCATTGGTTTTTAATACCCAGGGCGAGATAATAATTGTATGCACTTATATAAGTACCGTACAATAGACAAAAAGGTACTTAAAATTTTTATAAAAAAACAAAATGCAGTAATTTTATAATCAAACAAGTAATATAAACAAAAAACCTATAAAAATCACCTAAAACGATGTCTTTATGCATTTTTTTAAGCAAAAACATCTCTTATTTTCAAATATAAATATTTTGTAAAAAATCACTTTCGATATTAAAAATTACCAATCTACTCAAATTTTCTTGAGTCATGGTACTTTGGAGATACAATTTAAAAAGCTTCAGTTTTGAAAATTTATTTCCGACGAATCTTATATGCAACCAACATGTTAGGGAGCACATACATTCTTCTTGCGTACTCCATTATTTGAATAGATGTCCAAAAACTTTCACCTTTGTTTTTTTCATTTTCAACAAAATTTGTAACTCGATAAATAAAATTTTTCCATCCTTTTACCTTTGTATGCTTTCACAATGTTGCATTTGTTATAATCTACCTTTCAATTGAACAAGAGTCGGATCATATGAATTACAAAACATTTTGATTTCTAACAATAAATCTATTCATTCTCCCTCATAAATGATTTGACTTTTTGGTTTTCATTTTCTGGTTTTAGCAACCAATAATTGTTTTTGGGGAAACATATTTAAAACACAAATGAAGTTAAAAAGATGGGCAAAGAAATAAATAACAGACTATGGTTTTGTTTCCACTTTCTACACGAAAAGTGATCCGGAAAATAAATCATAACATCATACATATGAATCCATTTTTTACATTATTGTCAATAAGAAACAATGGAAAAATCATAAAGCTTGGCTGCCTCCAAATATTCAGAATAAATAAAAAAACTATGACTCCTAAATAACAGAAATATAACATAATATTTTAGAATATATCTCTAGAAAAGTTTTACCTGAAGTAAACCTCAAAAATCAGTCATAAACCAACAAATTTCATACTCAAACAGAAAAGAAATTGGACCTCTGGACTTGATCGAACTGCAACGTATCCTTTCTCTTGTAATCAAACTTAAATAGGTACAAACCCAACTCCTACAACATACCATAAAAGTGAGAAATCAGACCTCTGATATGATAGTAGGTACATAGAGAAATTAAAATCACATTAATAAAAATCAAACTCACCCGATAGCCAAAAATCAGTTGAAAAAAAAATCGTGATATCTAAGATAATCGAACTCAAACAGGTAAAAATCAAACTCCCAAAACAAACCATAACCACAGTACACAAAAACCAGATTAATTGATGAAGATTGATTACAACGAGTTTAGAATGAAATTAGAAAAAGATTAAGAAAAATCAAAGTCAAGGAACCAATTCAAGAGAAACCAAATCGAAAAATCCAACAAGACCTTTCTAACTTTCTACTTTCGTTGTCGGTTTCCCTAAGAGGTTTGCTTCATGGTAACTTGCAAATATGAAATCGCAATATGAAATAGAACTCCAACTTGCAAATCTTAGATCATAATACTCTAAGATTATTGAGAATCTTAGATGATCAATTAAGTGCAACAGTAGGCTTAAAGAGAATTAGTATTAGAAGTATGAATATAAATCGGATGTAGAAGGATGGTCGAGATTCAGCCTATAAACACCCCTTCAACCTTCATTCCTCTTCACATCACTTCAGAACCTTTCGTTTGAAGTATTCAACCTTTCCTCCGGTTTTTCTTTAGATTCTATGGTATTTTGGTTGTTGGGAGTATTTTAGAGCTCGACGAATAAGCTCTCAAGTTAGAGTTTTGTCAATGCGATTTCCAAACTTTTATCAGTAACTCCAGTTATAATATTGATGGATCTACTTACGGGAGAGGTGTCTAGAATGACCATGTTGGATTTCAGAAATATCTAGCTTTCAATACCATATTGTCATATTAATTAATAAGTTATAATATTATAGGTTAGTACTAGTTAGGCACGTTACCCTCCAGTTGAACCAACAATGGAATTGCCTAGATAACTGTCAATGTTCGGACTAATATCCAGCTGAGTTACCTCACTATACCATGTGGTACAATATATAATTTTGTGTGTTAGGATAGAGAGCTAGTGTGGTACCAGTAACAGAGCTTGAAGTTATTATGGGGGGGGGGGGGATAGAATACGTATAAAAATTGAAGAACAGGGGGGCCAAAGTCAAATTTTATAGTTTTGGGCATAATATGTAACCTTTTTAATACTTATGGACTATATATAAAAAAAATTATGGGGGGCCATAGCCCCCTGGCCCTATGTATGCTTTGTCCATGTGTGGTATAATATATATATTTATGTGTGTTAGGATAGAGAGCAAGCAGAGTAAGTAATAATAATATAATCTCTCTGGGCTTAAGTAGAGTGGAAAGTATAAATGTGCCTGCACTAGCAAAATGTGACATCCCCAAAATCACGGCAAGAAAAGACCGATTTTGTTTATGCTTTATAAAAATCAGAGCACTTCATTTTATAAAAATGTTGCGGAATTTGTTCCCAGAAAAACATGGTAAATACGTTATTAAAGCATTTTCGAAGAAACGTATTTATTTCATTTTAAAACGTTTGGGATGTCATCGTTAATACAGAAACATAAGCATAAACATAACTTACAATTATTTACACTAGTGATCTACATCTCTTTAAATCTCTCAGTGTAATGTCACTTTATATCAACACCTGTGATATAAATAAACTGAGTGGGTCAGGTTGGGAAACCTGGTGAGCACATAGGGTTTTCAACCCACAATAATATAATTATTATTTTTAAACATCAAACAATCAACCTAATTACCCATTCCCGTTATCCTCACATTATGTCCCTAAAACATCTAACACAAGGGACTTAGTCAAAGGACTATCATTGGGATGGAGTGTACCTGGTGAGCACACAGTTCTCACAGTTCCAATGAACACACAGTTCGAATAAACATACAGTTCAAATAAACACACAGTTCGAATAAACAACTACAGGTTGCGAGCCTGCTAGTGTTCCACTGGACTGTCTAGAATAGTCCGTGGTTGTCATCTATACTCCGCTAGATGACTAGATCATCAAGAACAGCTATAACGAGGCCTCTCATTATTTGATTTTGTCACACAACAACTATTGCATCTACCCATGTTTTACCCAACACATTTTGAAGATATAAAGTACATATACAGTTTAAATCATTGAAAACATGTATAAAACGCTCATCCAGCATAGATAGCAAGTATTCAGATAATATGCACACATAGCACGTAATTTATATAAGATACTTCATATCTATGTGTAAGCTGAAAGTAACTATGCACTCACCTGAGTAGGTGGTGACTCAGCACTCGGACAACGCCTCGATACTCTCAAAACGATATTCCTTCGATAAAACCTAGTACCAATACCACTAGGGTTTAGTCTAACGATAACCGCGACAAATTAATTAGTCTGACTATTATTAAGCGTTAATAATGCTTAATATAACTCATAATAATAGCCCAAATAATTATTTTAAGGACCTAATAACATTCCTATAATTATTTGAAAGCTATATTAAAAATTACGTAAGCGTAGCACACTTACAGCGAATTTTATTGAAAACCGGAACTTAATTGGAGCAGCGTTTCGAAACCGAAAAACTCTTTTTGCTTGGGACTCCGGGAGCCTCGGGGCTTCCTTAGGGTGCTAGGGGTTTAACTAGGGCTTAGGGGGGGGGGTTTGGGGGTTAGTGAGAGAAAGTAGAGAGAGAAACTTATGGTGGAAGGTGTGAGAAATCCGAGAGGCTTCACCTCCCTTTTATAGACCGCAGCCTCGGAGTACGCTGGGCGTACCGAGGACCTTACACGGGGCGTAGCTTCGGATCAGACCTCCAGGTGGCGAAGGCTCGGTGGTGCGACGTGGCTTCTTCTGGACCGAGAACGGCTAAGCGAACGTGGCGCGTACGAGACCGAACGCTGGGCGTAGCGAGGGGCAACTTGTCACTCATCCGAGGCGACATCAGCGATCATCATCGGACGGCTGGGAAAGCGCCACGTCAGCGAATTCGTATCAGATCTCGCAAAATCGAGTACAAACTTTAAAAATTCGTAACTTTCGCGTACGAGCTCCATTTTCGACGTTATTTATATCCACGCGAAGGTGGGAACGTACTCTACAAGTTTCGTTTAGACTCCGTCGGCTAACTTTGGCTCGATTTTAAATTTTATATTATTAACGGGTCGGGACACGATTGTTCCGTTAAATCCTCATAACTTCTTCATCCGACATCCGTTTTCGCCCATCTTTTTCTCGTTACGCTACTCTCAATGAGATCTTCGATTCTCGTTTAGGTCGTGTCGGCTAAAAACCGGTCGATCTAATATTCGAATTTCGGGCTGTATACTGCTATTCCGAAACTTTGAAAAATCATAACTTCTTCATACGAAGTCAGATTTGGGCGTTCTTTTTTATCGATGCTCTTAGTTTAACATATTCTACGACTTTCGTTTAGATTGCTAAGGCTAAATCTCGCTCTATCGTAAATTCACCATTTACGCTTTCCGGTATCGTGCCGGTTTTGTCGCGAAACTTCGACGGGTCATAACTTCTTCGTTATTACTCGGATTTCGGCGTTCTTATATGTATGAAAACCTTGTGACATAATCTACCACTTGGTTAGGATTATTTATTCTAAACAATCTTTTCTCGAAAAGTCGTTTTCGGCCCCTATTGCCTCTAATTTGACTAGCCCGGATTTGCGGGCGTTACAATTATCTCCCCCTTAGGATGATTACGTCCCGGAATCATCAACGAAACAGGGCTCATATAGTGACTCCATACGTCATCTCTTCATCCTAGGTAATAATTATAACTTCTATATTCCTTTAAGTCTGTCTCTTAGACTCATTGACTGTAAGCAGTACTCGATCGTGCACCTGCTGTCTTCCATAGGTTAGACTCCAAATCATGACCTTCAAGTCACAATCTCGATCCTTACTGGGTACAAACTTAAGATGAGTTCTTTTGTTACTACTATAGATCGATGTGTCATATTCTAATGACCTATCATCGTACGTTGCAGCACTTAGACTTAGGTCTCCTAAAGTTAAATTCTAAAATAGACTACGCCTTCCTTCATGTTCTAATGTGATATAATCACACTTTAACATTAGGCATTTCTAGCTATCAACTTCTTTAACAACGAGCGTGATATTTCTATTGATCGCTTTGATTTCAATCGTTTGGTTTAAGTCGGACGCTACATCAAAATTGGTTCTCTGAACCACGTAACCTACTCATCGTAGTCGGACTCAATGGGATATGACCACTAGGGTCGGGATAACAACAATCTTCTTAGTCATTACTGAAATAATGGTAACGACATACTTGAATAAAACGAAATCATTTACTAGCTTCTTGGTAACCTTGTGACTTTCCCTGATCCAAGTGTGAGTCCTGTGCTTCCGGTAGTATAGGCCTCTACTACCATTCACACCTACTCATACTCGTCCCAACTATTGTCCCGCAGTTTTCCCAAGTCACCATGCAGCAAATCACACAACAATTTAACACACCAGATAACAAAACGAAGATTTTATTATTTCTTGAAACTATTACATGGGTGTTCAAGTTCACCCTAGACTATGCCTCTAACAGGCTACATCATATGACACTATCTATATGGCTTCTTCATAACTCGATCTCTATATATCCATCCTTACTCCTGATTCCTTGCATCGTCAGCTGCTTCATCAAGGATCATTTGAAATGCTCTTGCCTTTGGTTTTGGCGGCACATTTGGCTTCGTAGCCCCTTCTCTCTTTGGGCAATCTTGCTTGAAGTGCCCTTCCTCGTTACATTCGTAACACACCCTTTTGTTGAATTTACACTCGTTGGAATAAAGCCCATGCTTCCCACACTTGAAACAAGTCAACTCCTCACCACATTTTCCAGAGTGTTTCTTTTTTGCATTTCTCGCACCATCTTTCTTCGCTCCCTCCTCTAAACTTCCTGGTATTGGTCTTGCTTCTCTCATCGGGCTTTGCAGACCCCTCAAACTTCCTCTTTTCACCAACCTCGGTCTTTTTGGCGGCTCTTCCCTTGATCATATCCTCAACCGACTTGGCAGCCCAGATAGCTGCCTCCAAGGTAGGTGCCTGACGCACTGGCACCGCGTACTCCCATGGAAGTCCTTTTGCATACTTGTCAACTTTTGTCAGCTTATCCGCAACAAGTCGCAAGGCAAATTCCATCTTCTCTGTGAAGTTGTTTGTGTATTCATCGATTGACATGCTTCCCTTCTTCAGGGTTAGAAACTGGTTCTCTAGCTCGAGCAGGTTTTGAGCTGAGCAGTACCTTCGTTTGAATTGCACCAGAAATTCTGCCCATGTCAGTTGCAGGGGCTGGTTGGGGCTCAGAGTCTTCCCCAAGGTGTTCCACCAACATACAACGCCTCCTCGAAACTGACGCACTGCAAATGTGGTATGTAGCTTCCCTCTGCAACCGCATGTCATGAAAGCTAACTCCATCTCCGAGATCCAATCCATGACCCCGATTGGATCCTCCTTTCCAGTGAAAGTCAATGGCTTGCAAGTCAGATAATCCTTGTACTTGCATCCTTTCCTCTCGACTTCGTCATCTTGGTTGTTTTGTAGAACTATTGGTGGGTTGACTTGACCAACGGTCCCACTGTAGTTCTCCTCCTCAGTCTGCCCTTCATTCAACACGGGCCGTTCGATCTGAATAGTCGCTTCCTCTCGATTTTGCTGGAGCAAACGTCTAGTTTCCTCCATTTGACGATCCAACATCGCTTGGATCATCGCTTGCACTCCGGCCATTGTGACTGGCTCAACAGCGGCTTCCATCATCGGTATTTGCTCAATCACTGGGGGTTGGTTTCTGTTCCCATTTTCATTCATGTTTCCGCTACGGGTTCTTGCCATCTTGATCTATACACTGAATAAGGTGAATCTAGATCTTTACTTAGGATTGACGGTTAAATCATCCTTATCACTTCGAAAAGTTTACATGCTAGTTCTAATATCGTAGTCGTACGTTTAGAATCCTAAACACATAAGGTTTCCAGATCCGGTCGGCAACAGACCATAGATCCGAACAATTAACAACATATCATGCACAAAGCATTTAGCACATAAAAGCATTTTAGGCACAATTCCTAAAATAAGCTAGTGCTCACACCTCACAATCATCGCTTAGCATTCTAAGTTTAAGTCTAGAAATAAATCCATATTCCTAGTTCGCTTAAACTAATGCTCTGACACCAACTGTAACATCCCCAAAATCACGGCCAGAAAAGACCGATTTTGTTTATTATTTATAAAAATCAGAGTACTTCATTTTATAAAAATGTTGCGGAATTTGTTCCCAGAAAAACATGGTAAATACGTTATTAAAACATTTTCGAAGAAATGTATTTATTTCATTTTAAAACGTTTGAGATGTCATCGTTAATACAGAAACATAAGCATAAACAAAACTTACAATTATTTACACTAGTGATCTACATCTCTTTAAATCTCTCAGTGTAATGTCACTTCATATCAACACCTGTGATATAAATAAACTGAGTGGGTCAGGTTAGGAAACCTGGTGAGCACATAGGGTTTTCAACCCACAATAATATAATTATTATTTTTAAACATCAAACAATCAACCCAATTACCCATTCCCGTTATCCTCACATTACGTCCCTAAAACATCTAACACAAGGGACTTAGTCAAAGGACTATCATTGGGATGGAGTGTACCTGGTGAGCACACAGTTCTCACAGTTCGAATGAACACACAGTTCGAATAAACACACAGTTCAAATAAACACACAGTTCGAATAAACACCTACAGGTTGCGAGCCTGCTAGTGTTCCACTGGACTGTCTAGAATAGTCCGTGGTTGTCATCTATACTCCGCTAGATGACTAGATCATCAAGAACAGCTATAACGAGGCCTCTCATTATTTTATTTTGTCACACAGCAACTACTACATCTACCCATGTTTTACCCAACACATTTTGTAGATATAAAATACATATACAGTTTAAATCATTGAAAACATGTATAAAACGTTCATCCAGCATAGATAGCAAGTATTCAGATAATATGCACACATAGCACGTAATTTATATAAGATACTTCATATGTATGTGTAAGCTGAAAGTAACTATGCACTCACCTGAGTAGGTGGTTACTCAGCACTCGGACAACGCTTCGATACTCTCAAAATGATATTCCTTCGATAAAACCTAGTACCAATACCACTAGGGTTTAGTCTAACGATAACCGCGACAAATTAATTAGTCTGACTATTATTAAGCGTTAATAATGCTTAATATAACTCATAATAATAGCCCAAATAATCATTTTAAGGACTTAATAACATTCCTATAATTATTTGAAAGCTATATTAAAAATTGCGTAAGCGTAGCACACTTACAACGAATTTTATTGAAAACCGGAACTTAATTGGAGCAGCGTTTCGAAACCGAAAAACTCTTTTTTCTCGGGACTCCGGGAGCCTCGGGGCTTCCTTAGGGTGCTAGGGGTTTAACTAGGGCTTAGGGGGGGGGGGGGGGGTTTGGGGGTTAGTGAGAGAAAGTAGAGAGAGAAACTTATAGTGGATGGTGTGAGAAATCCGAGAGGCTTCACCTCCCTTTTATAGACCGCAGCCTCAGAGTATGCTGGGCGTACCGAGGACCTTACACGGGGCGTAGCTTCGGATCAAACCTCCAGGTGGCGAAGGCTCGGTGGTGCGACGTGGCTTCTTTTGGACCGAGAACGGCTAAGCGAACGCGACGCGTACGAGACCGAACGCTGGGCGTAGCGAGGGGCAACGCGTCACTCATCCAAGGCGACTTCAGCTATCATCATCGGACGGCTGGGAAAGCGCCACGTCATCGAATTCGTATCAGATCTCGCAAAATCGAGTACAAACTTTCAAAATTCGTAATTTTCGCGTACGAGCTTCGTTTTCGACGTTCTTTATATCCACACGAAGGTGGGAACGTACTCTACAAGTTTCGTTTAGATTCCGTCGGCTAATTTTGGCTCAATTTTAAATTTTATATTATTAACGGGCCGGGACACGATTGTTCCGTTAAATCCTCATAACTTCTTCATCCGACATCCATTTTCGCCCATCTTTTTCTCGTTACTCTACTCTCAACGAGATCTTCGATTCTCGTTTAGGTCGTGTCGGCTTAAAACTGCTCGATCTAATATTCGAATTTCGGGCTGTACACTGTTATTCCGAAACTTTGAAAAATCATAACTTCTTCATACGAAGTCAGATTTGGGCGTTCTTTTTATCGATGTTCTTAGTTTAACATATTCTACGACTTTCGTTTAGATTGCTAAGGCTAAATCTCGCTCTATCGTAAATTCACCATTTACGCTTTCCGGTATCGTGCCGGTTTTGTCGCGAAACTTTGACGGGTCATAATTCTTCGTTATAACTCGGATTTCGGCGTTCCTTATATGTATGGAAACCTTGTGACATAATCTACCACTTGGTTAAGATTATTTATTCTAAATAATCTTTTCTCGAAAAGTCTTTTTCGGCCCCTATTGCCTCTAATTTGACTAGCCCGGATTTGCGGGCGTTACACAAAATAGTCGAATGGTCTATGAATCAATGGTATAGATTATATAATACTTATTAAATATTAATACTTGATACATTAATACATTTAAAAATAAAATATTTTCTTGGAAACTCATATATTACCCGTTTAATAAACGGGTTGGTGGGTTGGCGGGTTAAAAAAAATTCAACCCAAACCCATTTATTTTGTGTCGTGTCGTGGGTCGTGTTGTGGGTTGTGTCGAGAAATGTCAGCCCTATCGTAAGTACATATAGACTTGTTTTAACGAAATTGCGTGAAGGTCGTAAGTATATATATACATGTGTTAATGAAATGGTGTGAAGGTCGTAAGTACACATATTGTTGTTAGATCGTGAGACATTGTTTTTATGCATGAATATGTATTATGGTATATGGTATATTGGAGAACTCACTAAGCTTCGTGCTTAGCTACTTGTTAATAAATGTTTTTTAGGAGCATAATTGGTTTGTGAGAAGGGAAATGTTATACTATACACACGTGCATTCGCAACATGTTTCCACATAATGTAATTACACTTTAATATATTTTAATAAATATAATGAAAGATTTGGGTTCAAAATCGGGACGTTGCAAAGCATCAAGAGGGGCACGATCTAGAAACATCTTTTTTATAAGGACTCATTGTAACGTTGTGAGCGTTCTGAATGCATTTATATATAAGATGGGAAACCATTTATATATATATATATATATAGAGAAAACATTGTTTTTGGTTTTAAAAGTATATATTTATATAAGTTGAAATTGTACTTATCTACAATGTAAACACTACTTCTTTGTATTGGTTTCTATTGAATTGATGCAATGATTGCTTGTTTGTTGCTTGCAAAATTCGAATTTTCTCATTCTGCCTGATGAACTCGGCAAGTTCCATAGTGGACTCGGCGAGTAGGCCTCAACTCGGCGAGTCCATTGTGGTACTCGGCGAGTTCGAGCGTCAGAATTAGCTAATTTCGGGATTTCTGGATGTTTATCTTTTGGATACTGACCTTAATCTTAATAGGTCAATATAAATCCGATTTTAAGATATATTTGAGTATATTGTTGACCTAATTGAAGATGTTTATCAATTAATTGAATATTAATTTCCTTATATGATAATTGATTAATTATTTTAGTTAAATTGGTAAATTGTTTTGCAAGAAATAATTAAATAAATCAAATATGGATAATTATGTGATTAAATGTTAATTTGGATTATTTGTTATTTGATCCCCTATGTTTTGAAAAGTTTAAAAATTGCCCTCAAGTTTTGAAATTTATGTTTTGTGATTAAAAGTTTAATTTAGACAATTTAAATTTCAAACCCTAGAATTTTACAAGTTTAAAATTCAACCCTATACTAATATAATATTACAAGATTAATATATATATATATATATATATATATATATATATATATATATATATATATATATATATATATATATATAATTAAAATGCTAGTCTTACCGTTAGTAGGCCTCATTCACGAAGCCGGTCTATAAGGTGGGTATAAGGTTGCGGCCTATAAAATGGCGCTTAATGGGTGTACACTCACACCCACCACTTGCTTGATCAGTGGAGGGTCGTTAGCCAAACGGGTAGGATAGGGCAACCTCATCTCCTCAATAAAAGTATAATATGAAATACCAAGTAACTACATGTTTTTTCAAAATTCCCAATCTTAGTTACTTTAGGAAAAGTGAATTGATGCAATCCCATGAAATTACACTTTGCACCCGTGCTAAGAAGTTAGTGGAGCGTGTGTGGTTTACCGGCACACTAATTGGTTCTAAGCAAAGGTGGCAAAGGGTGATTCATTGTTTATCATAGTTCGATGGAGCGTGTGTGGGTTACCGGCACATCGAATAAGTGATTGTCACAATGAAGGCTTCGTGTAAGTTTGCATGGTAATTCACATCGACTTTGTGATCCTCGGTATCCCAGTCACAAACGAGAGGGGCATATTGAGATTTAAACATGCCATTGAAAATTTCAATGAATCTCTTCGAAACCTAGGAATTCTCAATACATTTAGAACTTAAAGTTATGTTTTCATGGTGGAGAATTAGTGAATCGTCATTCACTTACCTTCAAATTGTTTGCATGTTAGATTACGGCATCCCTTTTCTAATATGTAAATATTGTTGTTGGATCTTAGCCCTGATTTTTCTTATTGGGTGATAATTAGGGATTCAAATTCTAATCTATCTTTGTCCTTTCTATTTGTAGATGTCGAACGCGAACAACGCTGCTGCTAGCTCGTTCACATTGATGAGCCTTTGCCAAAAGATGACTTTCGATGGGATGAACTTTAGCGAATGGATAAGATACATTCGCACGATTGCTTGCTACGAGGACAAGGAGTATGTCCTCGATGAGAAGCTCGAGAAGATCAACCCAGAAATCGCTACTCTGGCTGAAATGACTGCTTTTGAGAATCATGAATGTGATGCAACGAAGGTTCATTGCATCATGATAGCCACAATGAATGCCAAATTCCAAAAGTCCTACGAGGACATGTATCCGTACGAAATGCACCAAGACTTGTTGGAGAGATACCACCAAAAACGTGAGGCAGGAACGTTACGAGATCTTCACTAACATGATCTCCGCTAAGATGGGTCATGGAGAATCTCTAACCGTGCACCTGCAAAAGATGCAAAGGTATGTCGATCATCTTCGCAAGTTGAATGTTGAATTTGGGGAAGACTTGGCTATCGACATGGTGCTTCACTCCTTGCCTTCGTGTTACAATCAATTTAGGATGACCTACCACATGAACAAAGAGGAGGTCACCCTAAGTAAGCTCCAAGGTCTCCTTAGGGTTGCTGAGAGCAACCTTAAGGACAAGTCTGTTGCACCAACTCCCAATCTACCAGCTGCTCCTGTTTTTGCAATTGGTCAACGTATGGGTAAGAAGAGGAAGGCTCCGTCTAAGAGCCACCGCAAGGGAAAGTACTGAGATGGTTCCTCTTCAAGTGGGACCAAAGTTCATCCCGCTAAGCCTAACCCAAACCCAAAGGAGGCAGAGTGCCACCATTGCCACAAAATAGGGCATTGGAATAGAAGCTGCCCAGACTACCTGCAAGCCATCAGGGAAGGAAAGCCCAAGCTGTCTTTCGCAGGTATATACACAATTAAATCTAATGATTCATCTCATGCTATTTCTTGGGTACTAGATACCGGGTGTGGTTACCACATTTGTTCTGAATTGCAGGGACTAAAAAGAAATAGGGATGTGGAGCATGGAAGAATAAATCTAATCATGGGGAACTGAAGATCGTCGCCTGTGACCAAGATTGGAGTGTATTCTCTAGTGCTTAGGAATGGTTTATGTTTAGATTTGAACAATTGTTGCTATTCGCCAGAAAAGGCAAGAAACATCATTTCATTTCATGGTTTGTTTAGACAAGGATTTAGATTTTCTTTTAATAATGAGAATGCTTCTATTTATGCTTATCTAAATGGTGTCTTATATTTTGAAGCAATACCATGTAATGGAATTTATGAAACTGTTATGATTGTCGATAACCTAGGAAATGATGTTTTATGCATTGATTCTTCCAATAGTATGGATAGAGCATCCTTGTGGCATTGTCGTCTTGGACATGTCAACAAGAAGCACATAGCCCAACTCCAAAAGGATGGAGTGTTGGAGTCATTCGACCTTAGGGAAGATGACACATGCGAGTCTTGTTTACTTGGAAAAATGACTAAGTCACCCTTCACTAGTACATGTGAAAGGGGTGAGGGTCTATTGTACCTCATACATACCGATGTATGTGGACCGTTTAGATCAACCACAAAGGATGGGAACCGCTTCTATGTGACTTTTACTGATGACTATAGTAGATATGGGTATATCTATTTAATCAAGCAAAAGTCAGAAACGTTTGAAATGTTCAAAGAGTTCAAGAATGAAGTGGAGAATCAATTGGGCAGGAAAATCAAGATGCTTCGATCCGATCGAGGAGGAGAGTACCTACGTCTTGAATTCCACGATTATCTCAAGGAGTGTGGAATAGTTTCACAATTGACGCCACCTAGGACATCGCAGTTGAATGGTGTGGCAGAAAGGCGTAATCGAACCTTGTTAGACATGGTTCACTCTATGATGAGTCGTGCTTCACTACCTATCTCGTTCTAGGGGTATGCCTTAGAGACTGCCGCCCATATCCTTAACCGAGTCCCTACTAAGAAGGTTGCCAAAACACCTCACGAAATGTGGATAGGGAAAGCTCCCTCGTTAGCACATATCAAGGTTTTGGGTTGCGAGGCTTTCGTAAGATGAGATACTCACGACAAGCTCGAACCTCGTAGGGAGCAATGTATTTTCATCGGCTACCCGCAGAAATCCTTTGGATATCCCCTCTATAGACGGAAGGACAATGTTGTCTTTGTTGCGAGGAGAGGAGTTTTCCGAGAGCGAGAACTCATAAGCCAAGGAGACAGTGGGAGGCAAATCGAGGTTGAAGAGATTCAAGAGTCGATTGATGAAGGAACCTCTACCGCTGGCACTCAACCCGAGGAGGAAACTCCGGTTGAACCGATTGACGTGTCATTACCTCTTAGACGTTCCGAAAGAGTTAGAGTTCAACCCCAGTTATATGGTTTTCATATTACTACCGAAGGGGACACGTATATTAGTGATAGTACATTAATAAATCTAGATGAACCTAATAGCTATAAGGAAGCCATGGTAGGCCCGGAGTCTGCGAAATGGAAAGAGGCAATGGACAGCGAGATCCAATCCATGTATGACAACCAAGTTTGGAATTTGGTTGATAATGTGCCCGGACGTAAGACCGTTTGTCACACCCCGAAAATCAAAGGCGGAAACATTTCTGGGGTTGACTCCAAGTTGTGTATCAAATCCAATGTACATAGTAATCACAGTAAACAACCATTACATTACATATATATGAAAGTTTACATTTGGTTCAAAAGTAAATTGTACAAAAGTTATACATATATCATATGAAAAAAACGAGACGAGTCTTCCATGCACTCCGTCTTCACCAAAAAGAGATCGCCGGGTACCTGTCTAACTCGGACCTGAGAATACAAGCAGTTTGAAAATCAGCATAAAGCTGGTGAGTTCATAAGCGGTTTTGTTTTGTGAAAATGTATCGATTTCCTTTAGTTTTCCGAAAAGGTTTGTTATCCAAGAAAATCCCATATTTTCTTATATTGATCAGTTTAGTTATCTTTCAATACAATTCAGTTACGCGTTATAAGTTAACCCCAGGAAAATCCCATATTTTCCTAAATGCAAGATTGATTGAATAACACAGAGTATAGTTTAATACACAAAACTATATATTTGAAAATCATAGGATTACTATCCCGAATACGATATGAAATACCATAATATACACGAACTGTAGATAGAAAGTAGTTTGAAAATCTTGGGACTAACATCCCGAACTAGTTACAAGATAGTTTGATAAAAACCATGGGATCACTATCCCGAAACTAGATATAAGATAGATCGATAAAGCCATGGGATTATCATCCCGTACAAGATATAGTTTCAAAACCATGGGATTACTATCCCGAACAAGATATAGATCCAAAACCATGGGATTACTATCCCGAACAAGATATAGATTTATAACCATGGGATTTCTATCCCGAACAAGATATAGATTCATAACCATGGGATTACTATCCCGAACAAGATATAGATTTAAAACCATCAAAGCTGTGAATAAATTTATATTAATACATATTGTGAGTCGGGTAACCATGCTGATACGACAACGAGACCTCGTTGACGTTAGTCAGACGTCGGGCGATATCCAGAATTTGTCACCCCAGGCGTGCCCGCTTAACTGTAGCTAGCAGTTAAGGTGTGGGATTGTCAGTCCCGAATAGATCTATTCACAAATTCCTCGCTCTCCCTCCAGGAGACTCTGGTTACACTTCCGGGGAGGATTTACTGATCATCCATAAAGGGTAGTGACTACTCACAAACTATTACTAAACTATTCACAAGATTCTCATATGATATTAAACATACAAAGATTATGAAACATGATACAGTGAAAATAGATGCATACAAAGAAACTATCTGGCAATACATTCAAATGATACGGAGATAAACTGAATCAGACATAGTTTATCTAATAACTTTATACAAATATCAGTACATGATATAAAGAGGAATATAGAACCCCAAATTATTCCCATAATAATTTGATTAGTTTGGTTATTTTCTTAACTAAAATCTATTTAGTTGTAATTGATAAATCATTCCTTATGCTCAGCATAATACATAAGGAGTAAAAGTGTTTATAAATTTGCCAGATATTATTAGAAACATATCAATGTTATGATTTGAAAACAGTTATAGTTTGCTTGTATTCCCCCCCTGAAAACATTGAAAAACACGGAAAAGGCCGTAGGGGTATGAACTCACCGGACGAGAAATGTGACGATTTGGATGCTAAGTGTTGGTCCGGAGCTTGCAAACACACGAGGTTCCTAATTATAATGTAAAGATACAAATTTGTATCTAATTAGGACTTAGATTGATTATTTGATAGGGACAATTGTTTCTAGTCGCGAAAACACCTCGATACAAGTGTTTGGAGGGACCCTGGTGACATTTAGGGACACATATAGTTAGGATATTGAATTGGGACTTCAAAGGAACACTCCTTAGGGAGTTTACGGCCATAATGACCCTCTCCCCATGAGTTTACGGTCGTAAACTCATGGTGGGGTGAGTTATGGCACAACTTGGCTTGTAACACTTAAGGGAATTTTTCTAGGTTTGGTTCAAAGGCTTGGAATGGATTTTAAACATCAAAATGACTTATTTATGGGAGTTTACGGCCTAGCATGGACTCCTGGCCGTAAACTCCTTAATACCCATGAAAGTTGTGTTAAATGATGCTAAAACAAATCACATGTGATTACTAAATTTATTCCTAGGCCTTTCATGCATTTTCTTGAAATTTAGGAGGGGTTTTTGGAGTTTACGGCCTATGAGACCCCCCTCATGGCCGTAAACTCTCTTATAGAGTGATTCCATATGTTTTAAAGCCAAAAAATTGTTTGTAAGGACTTCTAAAATTCATTCCAAGGCTTTAGGGGTGTTATAGGAGCTTTTTGACACTTTTAGATGAGTTTACACCCCCATTATGAAGGGTTTACGGCCCAAGCATGAGGCTTGGCCGTAAACTCTCTTTTTTCCCTCAAATGATATGTTTAAGGTGTCCAAATTCTAAAACCAATATTCTATACTTCATACCTAAGCCTTATTAGTGATTTGGAAGGGTTTAAGGTCATGAAAACCTCAATTATATGAGTTTACGGCCCAAACATGAGGCTTGGCCGTAAACTCCTTCAAAGCCTTCAAAATTCATGTTTAAATTGTTATAAGTCCAATTCATGAAGTCATTAAGTCATATCTAGGTCCCAAATTTGTCTAGAAGGGGTTTAAGGGCTCAAAACCCTTCAAACTTAGTGTTTACGGCCTAGGCATCTTTCTGGGCCGTAAACTCTCATACAAGGCCAAATTTTATGATTCAATCCCGAATTTGAAGGTCTAATATGCTATACAATGAAGTTAGAAAGGTACCTTAGGGATTTGAGGCCTTAAAATTGAGTTTTGGACCCTTAAACTTTGGATTTAGGAGAGAGGTTAGAGAGAGAGTAGAGAGAAAGGGAAAAAGCTTCAAATGAAAGGTTTAACATGTTTATATAGTTCCCAAAACTTGGACACGGTGGAATTCTACCCGATACCGGCCTTAAACGAGGCTTTAGGTCGCACCCGATTAAGTTTCCGTCACCCGGTGGGGACGTTTCTAAAACTTATGAAATAATTATTTTTGGGCTTGTTTCATGAGTTCCTAAAGGGTTTGGACACTCATTGGATCATAATAATCATATAAATTTAATTAACTAAACCCAAAAACGACATCGGAACGTTTCGATATATGGCGAGTTATACGGGTAGAATGGGTTTTCGGCGATGGAAAACTTCGGGTTGTTACACCATTGGGTGCAAATGGATCTTCAAGAAGAAGACTGACGTGGATGGAAACGTACACACGTATAAGGCGCGATTGGTTGCGAAAGGCTTTACTCAAACTCCCGGAGTTGACTATGATGAGACCTTCTCACCAGTTGCGAAGATAAAATCTATTAGAGTGATGCTAGCGATTGCCGCATTTCATGATTATGAGATTTGGCAAATGGATGTCAGACCGCTTTCCTTAATGGAAAGTTGGCTGAGGATGTTTACATGGCTCAGCCAGAGGGTTTTGTTGATCCGAAGCATCCAAATAGAGTGTGTAAGCTTAAGAAGTCCATTTATGGATTTAAGCAAGCGTCTCGCAGATGGAATCTTTGCTTTGATGAGAAAGTCAAAGAGTTTCGATTTGTACGAAGCGAAGATGAATCATGTGTATATGTCAAAGCCAGTGGGAGTATAGTAAGCTTCCTCGTTTTGTATGTCGATGAAATACTACTCATAGGAAACGACGTCCCGACTCTGTAGGAGGTTAAGTCCTACTCGGGAAGTGCTTCACTATGAAGGACCTCGTAGAGGCTTCCTATATTCTGGGAATAAGGATAGTGAGAGAACGAAGTAAGAGACTAATAGGACTTAGTCAGAACACTTACTTAGATAAAGTACTGAAACGTTTTAGTATGGAAAACTCGAAGAAGGGAGAATTACCGATACAAAGTAATGCCAAGTTGAGTAAGACTCAAAGTCCGAGTACCGAAGCTGAAATAGCAGAAATGAGCCGAGTTCCATACGCTTCCGTAGTTGGCTCAATCATGTACGCTATGACTTGTACTCTCCCTGATGTAGCCTTTGCTTTGAGCATGGTTAGTAGATATCAAGGGAACCCTGGCAGAGCCCATTAGATTACGGTCAAGAATATCCTTAAGTACCTTCGGAGGACGAAGGAATGGTTTTTAGTCCTCGGAGGGAGTGATGACTTGAATGTGCGAGGGTATAGTGACGCCAGCTTTCAGACCGACAGGGACAACTACCGTTCGCAATCGGGCTGGGTCTTTACCTTGAATGGAGGAGCAGTGACTTGGAAAAGTTCCAAGCAGGAAACCGTAGCTGATTCAACATGCGAATCAGAGTACATTGCAGCGAGCGAAGCGTCGAAGGAGGCAATATGGTTGAAGAACTTCATCGGTGATCTTGGAGTTGTACCTGCCATAAAGGAGCCCATGGAGATTTTCTGTGATAATGAAGGAGCGGTTGCCTTGACCAAGGAACCGAGGGATCATGGTAGATCTAGACATATCGACAGAAAATATCACTTTATTAGACATTGAGTAGAAGAAGGACAACTCGTGGTTAAGAGGATATCATCAGAAGATAACCTAGCAGATCCGCTTATGAAGGGACTGAGCAGGGTTAAGCACTTGCAGCATGCTAGGAGTATTAGGCTGAAGGATGATATTAGTATAGATTAGATAGTATTAGAAATGTGTAATAGATAAATGTAATTAACATTTGATGATTAAATAAAGGAGTATTATTTATGAGTAATGTTACTGTCTTATGTTAATTGTTTAACTATTGTTTCACTTTGCATGATTTGACTTCCAAAATAATTGAGTTTATTAAGAATAATAGAATTATTCAAATTGTCCACAATCGTTCATATGTTGGAAGTAGGTATGAATGAAGATTGTCATGAATTGGTGTGTAAATTGTCTAAATGGTATTATACATACAAAAGTTTGCTACAACGTTCATGAGTGCTTATGAACTGGTTTTGAGCATTGGAACAAACCCGCACTTGCTGGAATCACCTTATGGAATGTGATAAAAAGGGTGATCGCAAGACGATAATATCATATGGTCTTAAAACCAAGATATATGGTTTGTTATTTGTTAATTGGTTGTACATTGATAATGCGAAACCGCATCAGTAACTTGATGTTATAAAACGCATTATTATGTATAGTTGATTAATGAATAAGTAAATGCATATAAGTCGAAGTTTATCTGTTACTTTTATCCTAAGAGGGTAAAAGCAATATCTCGGCCGCTCGATGATTTGATTTGACTTATGTGCCGGGCCCGGTCAGAACTAAATTGATGTGTTCGATTAAGTTCTATGTCGAATAAATCTGAGATCGAGAAACCAATTGCTGAACAAATTGGTTCCATAGAATTGCCAGCATGATATCTAAACAGAGGGCTGTACGATCCCTTATCTAAAGGACAAGATTGATAAGATCAGAGTTTCACAGCGTCTTTGAGAGCCACGATTGCTAATCAGAATGTACTTGTATCTAGTTACTAGACTTATCCAAGTGGGAGACTATTGGAATAGTGTCTAAGGCTGCAACTATATTAGGAAAGTATTTGACCCGACTGAGCATGGTCCTTTTGGGTTGCCTTCACCATAGCAACATGACAGGATGATTTGTAATGAGAGAAGAAATATTATTAATATATTATGAGAATAATATAAGGAATAATAATATTGTTATTTGATTAATATAAGTCATAAATTAATTAGGAATTAATTTGGTGACTTAAAGAGATTAATTAAATAGAAGGGCATAAACTGTCAATTATATGATAGTTGTACTTTGGGCTATAATCCCTTATGGATAAGGGGGGACGGTTTTGGGGCTTAGGATAGACCTTGAAATCGTCCAAGGCTTATCATTAGGGAATTGGATTCCTTAGGGCTTAAGTTATCCAATTAGGGATTAAGGGTGAACCCCTAGGAGCCTTACAAGTATAAATAGACCCAAGGGGTCATTGAAATCGGAACTCTTGCCTTTGGAAGAACCCTGGCCGATTTCTAGCTCCCTCCTCTCTCTCTCTCTAATCATCCTCTTGCTATTTGGTGTTTGTAAGCCATTAGAGGAGTGACACTTGTGACTCTAAAGCTCCAAGGACAAGAAGATTCAAGCAAGTGATTCAAGGTAATGATCTTAATCTGATTTCCTATGTTATTATACTAGATTTGTCATTAGAAGTCTTGGATTCAATGCATGTTCAATGAGAGAAACCTAGATCCAAGCATTAGGGTTTGTATGTGCACATAGGAATGTTCATATAGCTAAAACCCATCAGTGGTATCAGAGCCTTGATTGGTTTCTATTGAATTGATGCATTGATTGCTTGTTTGTTGCTTGCAAAATTCGAATTTTCTGATTCTGCCTGATGAACTCGGCGAGTTCCATAGTGGACTCGGCGAGTAGGCCTCAACTCAGCGAGTCCATTGTGGTACTCGGCGAGTTCGAGCGTCAGAAATAGCTAATTTCGGGATTTCTTGCTGTTTATCTTTTGGATACTTACCTTAATCTTAATAGGTCAATATAAATCCGATTTTAAGATATATTTGAGTATATTCTTGACCTAATTGAAGATATTTATCAATTAATTGAATATTAATTTCCTTATATGATAATTGATTAATTATTTTAATTAAATTGGTAAATTGTTTTGCAAGAAATAATTAAATAAATCAAATATGGATAATTATGTGATTAAATGTTAATTTGGATTATTTGTTATTTTATCCCCTGTGTTTTGAAAAGTTTAAAACTTGCCCTCAAGTTTTGAAATTTATGTTTTGTGATTAAAAGTTTAATTTAGACAATTTAAAATTCAAACCCTAGAATTTTACAAGATTAAAATTCAACCATATACTAATATAATATTACAAGATTAATATATATATATATATATATATATATATATATATATATATATATATATAAAATTAATTAATTAAAATGCTAGTCTTACCGTTAGTAGGCCTCATTTACGAAGCCGGTCTATAAGGTGGGTATAAGGTTGCGGCCTATAAAATGGCGCTTAATGGGTGTACACTCACACCCACCGCTTGCTTGATCGGTGGAGGGTCGTTAGCCGAACGGGTAGGATAGGGCAACCTCGTCTCCTCAATAAAAGTATAATATGAAATACAAAGTAACTACATGTTTTTTCAAAATTTCCAATCTTAGTTACTTTAGGAAAAGTGAATTGATGCAATCCCATGAAATTACACTTTGCACCCTTGCTAAGAAGTTAGTGGAGCGTGTGTGGTTTACCGGCACACTAATTGGTTCTAAGCAAAGGTGGCAAATGGTGATTCATTGTTTATCATACTTCGATGGAGCGTGTGTGGTTTACCGGCACATCGAATAGGTGATTGTGGGATGTTATATATTATTGGGTACACAATTTTTTAAGGTTCACTAGTCTATAGTGTTAGCCATGAATATTTTTCTTTTTCTGCATATAATTTTTGATATCATCTTTATATATTCACATTATTCATGTGGACTTTGTCACATTTATCAGTTTTTTTTTATAACAATTCTTAATGATCTATATCATAGAAGATAAACGATTGCCATTGATATGGATAAACTCCCATTTAATGTTTCATGTGTGAAATTGACAAAGTCACAAATATGGTTATCATAAATAAACGAACTGTTACGTCATAGCTTTTATTGCAACAATTTTCATAACAATCACACCATCTTCACTCTTATATAAGAATAAGAAAGGTCTCACAATCATATATATTTGAGTGGATTGAATCCAATCCTTTCATCAGAAATCAGAAAGTGTGATTCAAATATAAGTTTTTTGGAGTTTAAAATGGTTTTCCATGGCAATTACAACTCCGCAAAGAGGCAGAAGTTAGATAAGGTAACTATCACTTCATTATTCTTTTTCGCTTATAATTAATTGTTAACTTTTATTTCATTATTTATTGGATAAAAATCAACTTAGTAGGAATTTAAAGCAAGTGTTTCAATCAATTCCTCACATTTCTAATTAGAATTGGCTACTTATCAACCCTTTGTACTTTTGTAGATCCCAATGGCTCCCGCAAACAACGTGAAAAGAGATTGCAACAACTATTTTTAACAACTATTCAACAATAACTCGTCAAACCTTTATACTTTCGATTTGAATGAGTCGGAGCTCGTTTTAATGAGTTGTTGTAGTTGCTACCTTTATGTGATGCTGTGTGATTCCAACCCAAAATGCCCTAGATGTTTCAAGCGATGTTTACTTTATATGATTTGAAAGCTTTTGTTCTAATTACGTCAATGTTTCTCTTATATAAGTACCAAATAATATCCAAGGAATAATTTTGTGAACATTTTAAAGTTCTTCATAACAATCAATTATTTTCACTTCATACAAATTTATTTTATTTCATTTTTAATATGTGGAAATAAGATCATACTTTAGAAAGCGAAACGCAAGATATAAATTAATTACGAATTGATGATGTCGAAATGAGAAGTATTGGCGGAAATAAAAATCAATCAAACTACAAGAAATATGAGGATATTTCTTTTAATGTTTATGTGTCTAATTTTCCTCACTCGACCAATGTGAATGGCCTGTGGATGCTTTGTGAGCATGTAACTTCCTAATTTTCAAAATAAATTTATCATTTTTAAACTAGCACAAACACTCATTTTCATAAAGGTACATTCAAAGCAAAACCATTTGTTCATAAACCAAAATCCATAAAAGCAGATTTATCACAAAAGTGTCATGGAATCTCAAATCATGAAACCACTTTTATGAGTGTACAATCACACCCACACCTTCCCACGATCTGATGAAGTACCTGAAACAATTAATTTACAACTATAATCAAAAGCTTATTAGTTACCCCAAAATATGTCACACAACAATACACGTATAATGCATGCACATAATGGTTATCAAAATAAGGCTTGTTTTCCCCTTTGGCCTACAACATCAAGCCGGTATGCTCCATTTGGCTTACAACATGATGTTCGTCCACCTAAATATCTTGGCCTTCAAAAAACAATTGGCCTACCCTTTTATCCATAATATGTCAAAATATCTTATAAGGAATGTTTTGTTCTCCTTCCTAGCCAAGGATGTTTTCCCTCACGGCTTTAAAACGTGTTCTGATAGGGAAGGTATCCACACCCCTTATAAGGAATGTTTTGTTCTCCTTCCTAGCCAATGTGGGATCAGGTGCGACCCACCTTCACCCTTCCATTATAGTGTCCGTTGTCCACGTCGAAAACATCGACCCATGCCCTAGCTCTGATACAATTTGTAACACCGCCTCCAGCAGGTATGATCATATTGTGGGTTGCACTTGATCCCACATCGGCTGGAAAGGAGAACGAAACATTCCTTATAAGGGGTGTGGATACCTTCCCTATCTAAACGCGTTTTAAAGCCGTGAGGGCATCCGATCCCATAAGAACTCTACAGTTAAGCGTGCCCGGGCAAGGGCAATCCAAGGATGGGTGACCCGTGGGAAGATTTCGCGTCATAGCAGGATGTTACAATAAGATCCAACACTCGACGATGACACTAAACTTCCCCAGGTATGATGGAAAAACTGACTTCAATGAGCACATCGATACCTCATAGTGGACACGGACATCACTGTCGATGGACAACCACTTCATTTGAACGTATTTCCTGATTATGCTATTAGGAAATGCCAAAAGATGCTTCAAGGCGATGTGACCAGGCATCATCTTGAGTTTCGAACTGTTATGTCACCTTTTCCTCAACAATTTTATTTAACTGACGAAAGGTAAGGGAGATGAGAACTCCATAATAGAATGTAAGCAAAAAGAAGGAGAGTCAATATGGGCATATGACCATAGATTAAACTTGGCGACACTCAACGTCCCGGGCCATGAAGAGTTCCTTGTAATTGGCACCTTCGAACAAGTTCTACTCCAAGGATTTTTGCAAAAGAAGATGTAGAGGACGCTACCTGAGTTGAGAGACGAGTTCAATTATAGAATTGAGAAATACCTCCGATAGATCGAGGGTGAGGAAATGAATGAAACCAACCTAAAAGCCATACAAAATGCATACATCAAGCAAGAAGAAGAAAACTCCCACGCAAGCCCCAACCTCCGAGATCACCTTGATATAAGACACGACGGAAGCCATGCCAACCACAACCAGCCCTCAAAACAACCATCTTACAGATTTCATCGAGTTGGTAAAGATGAGCCCTGGAGCCAACGAAGCTAAGGTGCATGTAGTTGAGAAAACACCTCCAATGGTCGACAAAGAGAAAGGGAAATACTATGTGTACCACAAGACCAAAACCCATGATAGGCAAATATTACAACAACTAGTAAACTATGTCACCTTTAATCCAATCGGTCTTGAATGTCTGTTTAGTGATTTCCAGATAACACATGTCGTTTTGAACGCCAACACAAGGTTGGTGAGAGTTATAGGTTAGTGGTTTTCTGATAATACATTTCATTTCGAAATTGAGTTTATGTTGTCCTTAGTTTTTTCCTGACTGGATATGAACCTTAACTAAGGTGAAAACGATCATCCTTTACTGATTGGTCCGAAAAGGGTTGCAACAAATACGCAATTTTGAAACAAATCATAGTAAATTGTATAAATAATTTATGAAAAAGTACGAGTAGTCCCTGGAAAGGCATCGACCTTAACTATCTGCGTACAAAATAGTTTTGCAAACCATAGTGTTTAAGATGAGCAAAACAGGCCTTAAATGGACCATAATTTTTCACATAAAATCGTAGCATTTTGTAGTATATTTTTCCAGAGTGTTTTTGCATAAATGAAATATGTGATCACATGTACTCCCCCCATGGAATATATAAAAACCATAAAAAGAGGTTGTTAGCACTCACCTTAATGGATGATTTGTGAACTAGATTTGTGAGTGCGGTTATCTTTGAGAAACACCTCGAGAAAACTTGAACTAGGAACAATCTAAATCGGGGCTATTTTGGACTTGATTGAAACCCATAATAAACTAGGAAATATCACAAAAATATATCAACACAAAGTTGGCATAAGGTGGTGGTGGTTGGTAATCGAAAATATAGGTAAAAGGAGATGGATATGGTGGTTTACGGTGGTGGAGTGGTGGTTATTGGTGTCGCGTTCCAAACCAATAAAAGAGAAAGAATGGAGAGGGAAGAGTAAGAGAGGAAGTGGCTGATGATTTCTGTATAAAATGAAGACACAAATACTTCCTTTTAAAGTATATGAGGTCTATCACATGCAACATGCACCCCTACTGTCACACCCCGAAAACCGAAGGCGGAAACATTTACGGGGTTGACTCCACGTTGAGTATCAAATCCAATGCACATAGTAAGTAAAGTAAAAAAACCATTACATTACATATTGAAAAGTTTTCCAATTGTTTCAAAAGCAAAGTTGTACAGTTGTGATACATAGTATATATATAAACAAAATGAAACAGGTCTTCTGCGCACTCCATCTTTGGACAAAAGGATCTTCGGGTACCTGTTCTAACACTGACCTGAGAACATAAGCGGTTTTGTTTTGTGAAAATGTTCAAGTTTCCTTTCTGTTTCTGAAAATGTTACACACACCAAGAAAATCCCATATTTTCTTAAAAAGGTTGGTTATTGTTTCTCAACATGAAAAGTAAAGTTGTACATTGAAAACACGTATATTCTTGTGGAAATGTATAGTTAGGTTATCTGGTTTGTTATACTGTTCTGGTTATGTACAAATGTATTCCCAGGAAAGTCCCATACCTTCCTGAGTGTTGGTTATCAATTGTAAAGGATGTATTCTAAAAAACATGTTTACCCTTTTGAGATGTAAAGTTACCTGGTTTGTTACCCTTTTCTAGTTATGTAAAATGTTCCCCAGGAAAGTCCCATACTTTCCTGACTGTTGGTTACCAATGTGAAAGATGTATACTGAAACCTGGTTATCTTGTGAAATGTATTACGTTATTCATTATTACTATTAAGTAAATTTCTGTTATCCTAATTGCGAGTTCCATAACCATACGATAGACTAGATGTGGCAATAAGTAGTCCACATCACCTTATGACTTTCGTCACCCTTGAACCATTTCGATTCGGTTGTAGCTAGCAGCCAGGTGTGGGGTAGTTAGCCTCGTATAGATCTATACACTCAAGTCACACTCCCTATCCTAGAGATTCTGGTTACGGGTGCAGTCCTCCACTCGCGTATCTCTATGGAGTGTTCACCGAGGACGTGTCTCCAATCATGCAGGACTAACAAATTTACTAGTAATAATATGATAGTCCTCCACTTGCGTATCTCTGTGGAGTGTTACCGAGGACAAAACAGTGTACAGGTTTTATGTTCAATGATTCTAATGTCATGCTTTTAACTGATAAAATGTGGAAAACCATTTGTGAAATATCTATAGAACATAACAGTTTAAAAATCCATTTCACAAATATATGTTTATGTGATCTGCATGTTCAAACGGTTATCAGTTATAACAATCAGTGTTAAAAGCATATAAAATGTGAAACACACACATGAAAACAGTTTTTGAGTACAAGTAATCCCTTGTACTTTGCTTGTGTTCCCCCTGAAAACAGTGAAAAAGGGTAGGGGTATGAACTCACCAGACGAGGAAATGTGACGATTTCGGATGCTAAACGTTGGTTCGAGGCTTGATTACACGCGAGGTTCCTATGTATTATGAAATAATATCCAAATATATCTAATTAGATTTACAATTACTAATTAGATGGAAGATTACACTCCAATGAGCTAAAAGACCTCAAAACGAGTGTTTGGAGTGACCAGGGTGACATCTACGGACTTGCGTTGATGCGAGGGACTTGGGATTTGAGTTTACTCCATAAGAGTAAACTCCCTAATGGAGTTTGCGGCCATATATACCCTACATACATGAGTTCATGGCCGTGAACTCATGTTTGGGTGATTTTGAGTGTTAAATGGCTTATATGGACATGGGGAATGCTAGAATGGATTTTTCTAGTGCCATGGATTGAATTGAATCAACATATACATCACATATGGGAGTTCATGGCTGTAAACTTGGAGTTTATGGATGTAAACTCTCCCATGCTCAAACCATATTTAATTTGTGATGTTTAGGGCAATCACATGTGATTCTAGTTAATTTTCCAAGCCTTATATGACTTTAGGGCATCAAATGACACACAATTAGGAGTTTACGGCCCTGGAGCATGTTCTATGGCCGTAAACTCTCAAATGAACTTTTTTGCTATGTTTAAGGTCCCCAAACTATTTTTTGGTTGGTTCTAGGATTTACCACAAGGCTATTGGTTAAGTTATAAGGCATTCTAACATGTAAAAGTGAGTTTACTCCCCATGTTTGAGGGGTTTACGGCCCAAGAACATACCTTGGCCATAAACTCATTTTAATCCCTCAAAATTCAAGTTTAAGGTGTTCCAATTCCGGGTTTGTAAGCCATAAAGTCGTATCTAAGTCCCAACAATGATTTGGAAGGGTTAAATTGCTCAAAAACCCCCATTTTTATATGTTTACGGCCCAAGCATGCTCCTTGGCCGTAAACACATGTTCCAGGTCCAAAATCTTAATTTAAACATGGATTTGAAGTCCTAAGAGGTTGAATAACAAGTTAGGAAGGTTACCTCTATGATTTGGAGCCTTAAATCTTTGATTTTGGACCTTAATCTAGGATGAGGAGAGAGGTTAGAGAGAGAGTAGTGAGATGACGCAAAAGCTTCAAATGAAGGCTTAGAACACTTTAAATAGTGTTCGCGATTTGGACACAGTGAAATTCTACCCGATACCGGCTTTAGACGGGACTTTTGGTCGCACCCGGCCAAGTTGCCGTAACCCGATATGGTCGATTCTAGAAATGTTCCGATCACTAAAATCCGGTGTTAGAATGATTTCTAAATGTATTAGGACACCCATTAAGTCATTTTAGATAATTATAATTTAATGACTTAATTAATTAGCTAAATCGGAAACGAATTTGGAAACGACGATTGGTTGATCGAATTGGATTACGAAAAAGGGTTACAAGTAACGATACAAAATTTCAGGTTGTTACATTATTCCCCCGTTAGAGGGAATCTCGTCCCGAAATTCAAAATTAAGATACAGGACAAGATACAAGTCATGGATCTGGAAAGAGATGCGGATACTTCTGTTTCATTGAGTCTTCACGCTCCCAAGTCAACTCTGGTCCCCGCTTGGCATTCCAGTGGACCTTCACTAATGGGATACGGCTTTGCTTTGTACGTTTGACTTCTCGATCCATGATTTCGGTCGGTTCCTCCACGAAGTTGAGGCTTTCGTTGATGTTGATATCGTCTAAGGGAATCACTAAGGTTTCATTAGATAAGCACTTCTTGAGATTTGAAACATGGAAGACGGGATAAATGTTACTGAGCTCATGGGGTAAACGAAGTTTATAGGGTACCGGACCGATCCTGGCGAGGATCTCAAAGGGTCCAATGTACCTCGGGTTAATTTCCCCACGCTTTCCGAAGCATATCGTGTCTTTCCAGGGCGATACCTTCAACAGGACACGGTCTCCGACCTGGAATTCCAGAGGTTTGCGACGGTTATCAGCGTAACTCTTTTGGCGATCTCGTGAAGCTTTCAATCGTTCCTGGATTTGGATAATCTTCTCAGTGCTTTCGCGGATGATTTCAGGAACAGTGAGAGCACTGTCGGGGACTCGACTCTTGGCTAGCTGTGTGTCTCCCAACTCGGTCCAGCACAGAGGGGATCTGCACTTACGACCGTATAGGGCTTCAAACGGGGCAACCCTGATGCTGGTGTGGTAACTATTGTTGTACGGGAATTCGATCAAAGGTAGATGTGTGTCCCACGACTTTCCAAAGTCAATGACACATGCCTTAAGCATGTACTCTAGGGTTTGGATTGTTCTCTCACTTTTTCCATCGGTCTAAGGATGATATGCCGTGCTCATGTCTAGTTTGATTCCGAGAGCCTTCTGAAGAGACTGCCAGAATCTGGAGGTAAACCTGCTATCTCGATCAGAGATAATGGATGCAGGTACACCGTGCAGTCGAACTACCTCTTGGATGTAGATTCGCGCGAGTCTTTCCATCTTGAATGATTCTTTAATCGGAATGAAGTGAGCGGACTTTGTCAAACGATTTACAATTACCCAAATGGTGTCGTACCCACTCGGACACTTTGGTAGTTTGGTGATGAAATCCATGGTGATCATCTCCCATTTCCATTCAGGTATCTCGTGCTGATGGAGCAGACCCGAGGGTTTTTGGTGCTTAACTTTAACTTTGGCGCAAGTCAGACACTTGCCCACGAACATAGCTATCTCAGCTTTCATGTTTGGCCACCAGTATTGTTTCTTGAGATACAAGTACATCTTGCCAGAGCACGGGTGAACAGAGTATCTGGTTTTGTGAGCTTCCTCTATGAAAATCTCCCTGAATCCTCCGCACTTTGGAATCCAGGTTCGATCCATGAAGCAGTAGACTCCGTCACCTCTGATCTCAAGTTTCTTTTCCATTCCTCTTAAGGCTTCGATCGACACGTTCTCGGGTTTGAGGGCTTCTAACTGGGCTTCTCGGATTTGTATGGGTAAGTTGGAATGGATGGTCATCGTCAAGGTCTTCACCTTTCGGCTCGAACTCTCCTTTCGGCTAAGGGCATCTACTACCACATTGGCCTTGCCGGGATGGTAACGGATTTCACACTCATAATCGCTGAGTAGTTCTACCCATCGTTGTTGCCTCATGTTCAAGTCTTTCTGATCAAAGATGTGCTGCAGGCTCTTATGGTCAGTGAAGATCGTACACTTGGTTCCGTAGAGGTAATGCCTCCAAATCTTCAATGCAAAGACTACGGCTCCTAATTCAAAATCATGTGTGGTATAGTTGACCTCGTGTGCTTTCAGCTGTTTAGAGGCATAAGCAATTACTTTTCCTCTTTGCATAAGCACACAGCCTAAACCTTGATTAGACGCATCACAGTAGACAACGAAGTCCTCTGTCCCTTCGGGTAGGGACAGAACAGGCGCGCTGCACAAGGCTTTCTTCAACGTCTGGAACGCGGTTTCTTGCTTATCACTCCAAAAAAAGGGTACACCTGTCTGTGTTAGAGTGGTTAGGGATTTGGCGATTCTGGAAAAGTTCTGGATAAATCTCCGATAATAGCCGGCGAGGCCCAAGAATTGCTGGATTCTGTGGGTGTCTTCGGTGCCGACCAATTCTCTATCGCTTTAATCTTGGAAGGATCTACATGAATACCCTCGTCGCTTACCACGTGACCGAGGAAAGTTACCTTCCGAATCCAGAACTCACACTTGGAAAATTTTGCGTACAACTTCTCGGATCTAAGGGTTTCCAACACTAGCCTCAAGTGCTGTTGTTGGTCTTCTTCGCTTGTGGAGTAGACAAGTATGTCATCAATGAATACAATGACGAACTTATCCAGATAAGGACGACACACCCGGTTCATCAGGTCCATGAACACTGCCGGTGCGTTGGTTAGACCGAAGGGCATCACTACAAATTCGTAGTGTCCATACCGAGTTCTGAAAGCTGTTTTGGACACATCACTCTCATGAACTCGTAGCTGATGGTACCCTAACCGAAGGTCTATCTTGGAGAGGTAACTGGCTCCCTGGAGTTGATCGAAAAGGTCATCTATTCGCGGAAGAGGATATCGGTTTTTGACGGTCAACTTGTTCATCTCGCGATAATAGATACACATCCGAAAGGATCAAGCTTTCTTCTTGACAAACAATACCGGAGCTCCCCAGGGTGAGGAACTCGGTCTAATGAATCCTTTACTGAGCAACTCATTGAGTTGACTGGATAACTCCTGCATTTCTGCTGGAGCTAAACGATACAGAGATTTCGCTACGGGAGTAGCTCCAGGAGTTAGGTCAATACAGAACTCGACCTGACGCTCGGGAGGAATTCCTGGAAGCTCTTTGGGAAATACATCAGGAAAGTTACAGAATTCGGGGATGCTCGCGAGGTCTTTAACTTCCTGTTTCTCGTTGATTACATGGGCTAAGAATGCAATGCACTCCTTTCGCAGGAGCTTTTGAGCTTTGATGGAGGAAATGATACGAAGATTGGAACTGAGTTTATCGCCATAGATTACGAGAGTTTGATCCGAAGGAAGGTTGAGACAGATGGCGTTTTCGAAACAAAGGATATCTGCATTATTGGGACTCAACCAATCCATGCCAATGATGACATCAAAGCTCTTTATGGAAACCGGCATGAGATCGATAGGAAATGAATGGTCATTTAGGGTAAGAGTACAACCTACGAATATCTCATTAGTGCTTTCTTTCTCATCGTTAGCCATCTCGACGGTAAACGTTTCAGTTAAAGGTTGGGGATTATGTTTTAGGTTATATTTGAACGAATGACTAACAAAGCTTCTTTCAGCACCCGAATCGAAATGAATACTAGCATATGAGTTGTCGAGAAGGAACGTACCCGAGACTACAGTGGGATCGGCAACTGCTTCCTCCCGTCCTATGGCTAGGACTCTCCCAGTATTATCAGTTGTTGACTTCTTGGGGCGGTTCCTTTTAAAGTGCCCAACCTCTCCACAGTTATAGCAGGCTTGACCAACGCCTGCTCCAGATGATTGATTGGCCGATTGGGTCGGAGCTTTACAGAATCGGACCGTGTGCCCCTTCATACCACAATTGGTACAAGATAGTTCTCGGCAGGGGCCGGGGTTGTGGTGATATTTGCACTTGTCACACAAAGGGAGATTACCAGCATACCTGCTGGTAGGAGTTGGAGCTGTGGATCCCACAACAGAAGCAACAACAACAGGGGTAGTAGCAGCATGGATTGCTACAATTTGCTGTCTCTTGGAGGATCCTTGGGAAGATTGACCCTTCTTCTTCTTCCAGAACTTTCTCTTCTCACCACTCCTTTTAGTCGACTCAGAAGCGGTGGTGGTTTCCTCGATGTCATCATTGTGATCAATTAGGGTTTGGGCTAAACTCTTGGCACTATCATAGGTATCCGGACGTGCAGGTAAAACATTTCCCTTTATTGGTTGGGTCAGCCCCCAGATGAAGTTTTCTATCTTTTTACTTTCAGGAGTGACCAATCCCGGGCAAAGAAGTGTGAGGTCATCGAATCGAGAAGTGTATGCTGCAATATCAGAACCCTTCATCTTCAGGTTCCAGAGCTCGTGCTCTAGTTTCTGCATTTCACCACGGGGATAGTATTCGGCTATTAGGAGTTCTTTCATGGCTTCCCAGCCTATGGTATTGGCTACGGGTAGGGTCAGAGATTTGACTCGGCCATTCCACCAAGTCAAGGCTTTATCAATGAAGGTACAAGCTGCGAACTTGACCTTATCAGATTCCGCACAGGCACAGATTTCAAAGATGGATTCGATTTTCTCGAACCATCGGGATAAGGAAATGACACCTCCAGTGCCATCGAAGGATGTTGGTTTTGCATTCATGAAATCCTTATAGGAACCCTCCTTTCGGTGTCCCTGATTACTTTCTTGATCCTGAGTTTGAGTACCACCTCCCGAACCACCGGAACCACCGGTGTTCAATTGAGACATAGTAGCTGCCACCGCAGCAGTAACAATTGCCTGAAATACCACGGGGTCAAATTCAGGAGGAGGTGGTGGCGGAGGGTTGTTGGTCTTTGAGCCGGGTCTCTTTCTTGGAGGCATCTTGATCTAATAAGATCAAGAAAGAGAGGATGATAAGTCCTCTGAATCGAATCGAGAGATATGACAGATATATATTCCAAATAAGCGATAAAGCAGGAAAGAGTTATCAAAGCAAGTAAACTATCGCTAACGGAATGATCAGGGATCTATACGTGAACGAGGATTTCTACAAAGGATTTGCTCGAGAAATACTCCCATAGTATTTCATGATTCGCTACGACACTGGCTCGATGTTTGTGGTATTAGGGTAAGTTTTATGCATGCCGCATACCACAGTCACTCCCAAGCACATGTTGGCCGTGTCTCGAATTAATATAGTTAGCCAGGCTATATTAATCCTAGACACGACTACATAACTGCCCAGGTTTAACCACAGTACACAACACCCATTTACTTATGTTTTGTTCTACTTGTAGTTACGGATCTTGACGGTTCGGTATACTTGTATACTTTTGAAAATACTTATAGTTTGAAGATACTTTTAATTTAGAGCACTTAGGCCCTTTAGTGTTTATAGTTTTATCCCATGTAAGGTTTGGTATACTTTATTCACTATAAACAAGGGCTTTGATACCAATCTGTCACACCCCGAAAACCGAAGGCGGAAACATTTCCGGGGTTGACTCCACGTTGAGTATCAAATCTAATGCACATAGTAAGTAAAGTAAAACAACCATTGCATTACATATTGAAAAGTTTTATAATTGTTTCAAAAGCAAAGTTGTACAGTTGTGATACATAGTATATATATAAACAAAATGAAACAGGTCTTCTGCACACTCCATCATTGGACAAAAGGATCTTCGGGTACCTGTTCTAACGCTGACCTGAGAACACAAGCGGTTTGAAAATCAACATAACGCTGGTGAGTTCATAAGCGGTTTTGTTTTGTGAAAAAGTTCAAGTTTCCTTTCTGTTTCTGAAAATGTTACACACACCAAGAAAATCCCATATTTTCTTTAAAAGGCTGGTTATTGTTTCTCAACATGAAAAGTAAAGTTGTACACTGAAAACACGTATATTCATGTGGAAATGTATAGTTAGGTTATCTGGTTTGTTATACTATTCTGGTTATGTACAAATGTATTCCCAGGAAAGTCCCATACCTTCCTGATTGTTGGTTATCAATTATAAAGGATGTATTCTGAAAAACATGTTTACCCTTCTGAGATGTAAAGTTACCCGGTTTGTTACCCTTTTCTAGTTATGTACAATGTTTCCCAGGAAACTCCCATACTTTCCTGACAGTTGGCTACCAATGTGAAAGATGTATACTGAAACCTGGTTATCTTGTGAAATGTATTACGTTATTCATTATTACTATTAAGTAAATTTATGTTATCCTAATTCCGAGTTCCATAACCATACGATAGACTAGATGTGGCAATAAGTTGTCCACATCACCTTATGACTTTCGTCACCCTTGAACCATTTCGGTTCGGCTGTAGCTAGCAGCCAGGTGTGGGGTAGTCAGTCCTATATAGATCTATACACTCAAGTCACGCTCCATATCCTAGAGATTCTGGTTACGGGTGCAGTCCTCCACTCGCGTATCTCTGTGGAGTGTTCACCGAGGACGTGTCTCCAATCATGCATGACTAACAAATTTACTAGTAATAATATGATAGTCCTCCACTCGCGTATCTCTGTGGAGTGTTACCAAGGACAAAACAGTGTACAGGTTTTATGTTCAATGATTCTAATGTCATGCTTTTAACTGATAAAATGTGGAAAACCATTTGTGAAATATCTATAGAACATAACAGTTTAAAAATCCATTTCACAAATATATGTTTACATGATCTGCATGTTCAAACGGTTATCAGTTATAACAATCAGTGTTAAAAGCATATAAAATGCGAAACACACACATGAAAACAGGTTTTGAGTACAAGTAATCCCTTGTACTTTGCTTGTGTTCCCCCCCTAAAAACAGTGAAAAAGGGTAGGGGTATGAACTCACCAGACGAGGAAATGTGACGATTTTGGATGCTAAACGTTGGTTCGGGGCTTGGTTACACACGAGGTTCCTATGTATTATGAAATAATATCCAAATATATCTAATTAGATTTACAATTACTAATTAGATGGAACATTACACTCCAATGAGCTGAAACACCTCAAAACGAGTGTTTGGAGTGACCAGGGTGACATCTACGGACTTGCATTGATGCGAGGGACTTGGGATTTGAGTTTACTCCCTAAGAGTAAACTCCCTAATGGAGTTTGTGGCCATATATACCCTACATACATGAGTTCACGGCTGTGAACTCATGTTTGGGTGATTTTGAGTGTTAAATTGCTTACATGGACATGGGGAATGCTAGAATGGATTTTTCTAATGCCATGGATTGAATTGAATCAACATATACATCACATATGGGAGTTCATGGCTGTAAACTTGGAGTTTACGGCCGTAAACTCTCCCATGCTCAAACCATATTTAATTTGTGATGTTTAGGGCAATCACATGTGATTCTAGTTAATTTTCCAAGCCTTGTATGACTTTAGGGCATCAAATGACACACAATTAGGAGTTTATGGCCCTGGAGCATGTTCTATGGCCGTAAACTCTCAAATGAAGGGTTTTGCTATGTTTAAGGTCCCCAAACTATTTTTTGGTTGGTTCTAGGATTTACCACAAGGCTATTGGTTAAGTTATAAGGCATTCTAACATGTAAAAGTGAGTTTACTCCCCATGTTTGAGGGGTTTACGGCCCAAGAACATACCTTGGCCGTAAACTCATGTTAATCCCTCAAAATTCAAGTTTAAGGTGTTCCATGTCCGGGTTTGTAAGCCATAAAGTCGTATCTAAGTCCCAAAAATGATTTGGAAGGGTTAAATTGCTCAAAAACCCCATTTTTATGTGTTTACGGCCCAAGCATGCTCCTTGGCGGTAAACACATGTTCCAGGTCCAAAATCTTAATTTAAACACGGATTTAAAGTCCTAAGAGGTTGAATAACAAGTTAGGAAGGTTACCTCTATGATTTGGAGCCTTAAATCTTTGATTTTGGACCTTAATCTAGGATGAGGAGAGAGGTTAGAGAGAGAGTAGTGAGATGACGCAAAAGCTTCAAATGAAGGCTTAGAACACTTTAAATAGTGTTCGCGATTTGGACACAGTGAAATTCTACCCGATACCGGCTTTAGACGGGGCTTTTGGTCGCACCCGGCCAAGTTGCCGTAACCCGATATGGTCGATTCTATAAATGTTCCGATCACTAAAATCCGGTGTTAGAATGATTTCTAAATGTATTAGGACACCCATTAAGTCATTTTAGATAATTATAATTTAATGACTTAATTAATTAGCTAAATCGGAAACAAATTTGGAAACGACGATTGGTTGATCGAATTGGATTACGAAAAAGAGTTACAAGTAATGATACGAAATTTCGGGTTGTTACACCTACCTTCATAGAAAGTCGAACAAACAATACACAGCATGATTATACTAGAAGGAGAAGTGAGTGTCAACCAAGAAAACGGGGAAGTGAGGGAAGGGGATAAAAGACATGGGTCGGGGATCTAGAGGGAAGTATTGGCTGATTTTTCACTCTTCCAAGCAAGCATGGTGGGGCCTAGTGATGTCATATTCTCAAAATGCTCTAAAACCTTCCTCTATTTGCATGCCAAGTTCCAGACGCCCAATTATTCTCCGAATTAGTGAACGATAGAGCCGAATTCAAAGATTTCAAAAACAAAAATTGATTAATTTTTCTAGATGTAGAACTCCGAGAAATCGTGTTTTAAGATTCGCGTCTAAATGACCAGATACGTTTGATTTTTTGACTTTTGTGAATGTTTTTGTTTTCTTATAACTTTCGTATCCTTTTCATATAGGATTCGTTTTGGACGTCCTTCATATTTTTGGAAACAGGAAAACATGTACAAAGAGATCAGCATGTTTGCTATTCCACTATTGAAAGTAAGATATTATCTCGTATCTGATTTTAGTTGTAATGAGACTACATATTTACAAACATATGTATTAAAGCTCAACACATCAGACTAAAAAAGGGTTGCCAGTGAACTGACTGCCCACAATTTTAGAACTAAATTATGGGATGTTATATATTATCGGGTACATGATTTTTCAAGGTTCACTAGTCTATAGTGTTAGCCATGAATATTTTTCTTTTTATGCATATAATTTTTGATATCATCTTTATATATTCACATTATTCATGTGGACTTTTTCACATTTATCAGTTTTTTTATAACAACTGTTAATGATCTATATCATAGAAGATAAACCATTGCCATTGATATGGATAAACTCCCATTTAATGTTTCATGTGTGAAATTGACAAAGTCACAAATATAGTTATCATGAATAAATGAATTGTTACGTCATAGCTTTTATTGCAACAAATTTCATAATGATCACACCTTCTTCACTATTATATAAGAACAAGAAAGGTCTCACAATCATATATATATATATATATATATATATATATATATATATATATATATATATATATATATATATATATATATATATATATTTGAGTGGATTGAATCCAATCCTTTCATCAGAAATCAGAAAGTGTGATTCAAATATAAGTTTTTTGGAGTTTAAAATGGATTTCCATGGCAATTACAACTCCGCAAAGAGGCAGAAGTTAGATAAGGTAACTATCACTTCATTATTCTTTTTCGCTTATAATTAATTGTTAACTTTTATTTCATTATTTATTGGATAAAAATCAACTTAGTAGGAATTTAAAACAAGTGTTTCAATCAATTCCTCACATTTCTAATTAGAATTGGCTACTTACTAACCCTCTACACTTTTGTAGATCCCAGTGGCTCCAGCAAACAACGTGAAAAGAGATTGCAACAACTATTTTGAACAACTATTCAACAAGAACTCGTCAAACCTTTTTACTTTCGATTTGAATGAGTCGGAGCTTTTTTTAATGAGTTGCCGTAGTTGCTACCTTTATGTGATGGTGTGTGATTCCAACCCAAAATGCCCTAGATGTTTCAAGCGATGTTTACTTTATATGATTTGAAAGCTTTTGTTCTAACTACCTCAATGTTTCTCTTATATAAGTACCAAATAATATCCAAGGAATAATTTTGTGAACAATTTAAAGTTCTTCGTAACAATCAATTATTTTCACTTCATACAAATTTATTTTATTTAATTTTTAATATGTGGAAATAAGATCATACTTTAGAAAGCGAAACCCAAGATATAAATGAATTACGAATTGATGATGTCGAAATGAGAAGTATTGGCGGAAATATAAATCAATCAAACTACAAGAAATAGGAGGATATTTCTTTTAATGTTTATGTGTCTAATTTTTCTCACTCGACCAATGTGAATGGCCTATGGATGCTTTGTGAACGTGTAACTTCCTACTTATCAAAATAAATTTATCATTTTTAAACTAGCACAAACACTCATTTTCATAAAGGTACATTCAAAGCAAAACCATTTGTTCATAAAGCAAAATCCATAAAAGCAAATTTATCACAAAAGTGTCATGGAATCTCAAATCATGAAACCACTTATATGAGTGTAATCACACCTTCACCTTCCCACAATCTGATGAAATACTTGATACAATTAATTTACAACTATAATCAAAAGCTTATTAATTACCCCAAAATATGTCACACAACAATAAACGTATAATGCATGCACGTAATGGTTATCAAAATAAGTCTTTTTTCCCCTTTGGCCTACAACATCATGCCGGTATGCTCCATTTGGCTTACAACATCATGTTCGTCATCCTGAATATCTTGGCCTTCAACAAACAATTGGCCTACCCTCTTATACATAATATGTCAAAATATCTTTGAAACAGACAACAACCAAACTCACAACTACAAAAAAGAACACAATAGAGCTCCCAGAATCAACCATACATCTCGTAAGCATCAATATATAACCAAGTGTATGGAAACCCGTATTAATTTCAGTAGTTAACGATGGACGATGGTTTTCCACACTCTCACATCGAAAACCGACTGAGAAACACTAGTTCTGAGTTTTGTCAGGAGCTCTTGCAGTATAAGTTTAACATCCCACTCTGGCACGTATCACAATATTGTCATTGTGGGCTCCCGACATGAAAACTTCCCAGGGGGTCACCCATCCCTGGATTGCTCTCGGCCGGGAATGCTTAAGTGTCGAGTTCTTATGGGATCTGTTGGCCTCACGGATTTAAAACGTGTTTGGATAGGGAAGGTATCCACACCCCTTATAAGGAATGTTTTATTCTCCTTCCTAGCCAATGTGGGATCAGGTGCAACCCACCTTCACCCCCATTGTAGGGTTCGATGTCCACGTCGAACACATCGACCCATGCCCTAGCTCTAATACCATTTGTAACACCCCCTCTAGCAGGTATCATAATATTGTGTGTTGCACTTGATCCCACATCGGCTGGAAAGGAGAACGAAACATTCCTTATAAGGGGTGTGGATACCTTCCCTATCTAAACGCGTTTTAAAGTCGTGAGGGCATTAGATCCCATAAGAACTCTAAAGTTAAGCTTGCCCGGGCAAGGGCAATCCAAGGATGGGTGACCCGTGGGAAGATTTCGCATCGGGAACCCAAAAAGGACAATATTATGACACGTGCCATAGCGGGATGTTACAATAAGATCCAACACTCGACGATGATACGAAACTTCCCCAAGTATGATGGAAAAACTAACTTCAATGAGCACATCGATACCTCTTAGTGTAAAATGACATCACTGTCGATGGACAACCACATCATTTGAACGTATTTCCTGGTTACGCTATCAGGAAATGCCAAAAGGTGCTTCAAGGCGATGTGACCAGGCATCATCTCGAGTTTCAAACATTTATGTCACCTTTTCCTCAACAATTTCATTTAACTGACGAAAGGTAAGGGAGATGTAAACTCCATAATAGAATGTAAGCTAAAAGAAGGAGAGGCAATATGGGCATATGACCATAGATTAGACTTGGCGACACTCAACGTCCCGGGCCATGAAGAGTTCCTTGTAATTGGCACCTTCGCCCAAGGTCTACTCCGAGGCTTTTTGCAAAAGAAGATGTAGAGGACGCTATCTCAGTCGAGAGACGAGTTCAATTATAGAATTGAGAAATACATCCGATAGATCGAGGGTGAGGAAATGAATCAAACCAACGTAACAGCCATACAAAATGCATACATCAAGCAACAAGAAGAAAACTCCCACGCAAGCCCCAACCTCCGAGATCACCTTGATATAAGACACGACGGAAGCCATGCCAACCACAACCAACCCTTAAAACAACCATCTTACAGATTTCATCCAATTGGTAAAGATGAGCCCCGGAGCCAACGAAGCTAAGGTGCATGTAGTTGGGAAAACACCTCCAATGGTCAACAAACAGAAAGGCAAATACTATGTGTACCACAAGACCAAAACCCATGATAGGAAAATATTACAACAACTAGTAAACTATGTCACCTTTAATCCAATCTGTCTTGAATGTCTGTTTAGTGATTTCCTGATAATACATGTCGTTTTGAGCGCCAACACAAGGATAGTGAGAGTTATAGGTTAGTGATTTTCTGATAATACATTTCATTTCGAAATTGAGTTTATGTTGTCCTTAGTTTTTTCCTGACTGGATATGAACCTTAATTAAGGTGAAAACGATCATCCTTTACTGATTGGTCCGAAAAGGGCTGCAACAAATATGCAATTTTGAAACAAATCATAATAAATTGTATAAATAATGTATGAAAAAGTACGAGTAGTCCTTGGAAAGGTATCGACCTTAAATACCAGCGTACAAAACAGTTTTGCAAACCATAGTGTTTAAGATGAGCAAAACAGGCCTTAAATGGACCATAATTTTTCACATAAAATCGTAGCATTTTGTAGTATATTTTTCAAGAGTGTTTTTGCATAAATGAAATATGTGATCACATGTACTCCCCCCATGGAATATATAAAAACCATAAAAAGGGGTTGTTAGCACTCACCTTAATGGATGATTTGTGAACTAGATTCATGAGTGCGGTTATCTTTGAGAAACACCTCGAGAAAACTTGAACTAGGAACAATCTAAATCGGGACTGTTTTGGACTTGATTGAAACCCATAAAAAACTAGGAAATATCACAAAAAGATAACAACACAAAGTTGGCATAAGGTGGTGGTGGTTGGTAGTCGAAAATATAGGTAAAAGGAGATGGATATGGTGGTTTACGGTGGTGGAGTGGTGGTTATTGTTGTCGCTGTAACAGCCCGGATTCCCAGGTATTATTCATTTATTTATTTTTGGTAATTTGTGAGGAGCCTCGGCGAGTTGGAGCCTAGACTCGCCGAGTATGATCGCGGATTTGGACGCGGGTTCGCGTCCGGACTCGGCGAGTCCATGCTGTTTAATGAAACCCTAATTTCCCGACCTTGAGCCCTATTTAAAGGACCTTATAACTCTTCATTGCGACTACCTTCAACCTTGAGAGCACCAGAGCATCTGAGAGTCCTTGGGAGTGAGATAAGAGGCTATTATTCACCATCTTTGTGTGTGTTTGCAAGAAAGGAAGAGAAAGGCCAAGCTAGGAGAGTTGGGGAGCTTGGATCTACTTTTATTTCGGCAGAGGAAGCTATTTGAGGTAATATTTAGAGCTTATTCTCGTGTTTTTATTGATATGGCCAAATCTAGGGTTTCTTCATGCCTTGTTTACCTTGTATTTGGAGTGTGAGAGGTCCCTTGGGGAAATGGTACCTAGATCTGGACCTAAGTAGGTCCCGAGAGTCCCAAATGCTTTGCTTTATGCCTTTCCTTTTGAGTTGGGGACTTAGGTTACCATTTTAGATGTCATTTCACCAAAAGAAGCCTTGTAGGCGTCGCATGGTAGCCAAGATTGTAACTTTACGTGATGAATGTGCTTGGGAGGACTAGATCTATGAGTTGTTGGAGCGGATCTGACCTCAGGAGCGAGTTTGAGTAGATGCATGGCATAGAATCACCGAGTCCAAAGAACAGACTCGGCGAGTAGCATGAAGATTGTCCTTAACCACTCAACGAGTGGTCTTGACGAGTTAAGGGGTTGACTCAGTGAGTCAGGGAGAGTTAGAGAGGGTTGACAGGAGGACTGAGTCGAGCTGGAACTCGCCAAGTTGTTCTTGAGTCTCGACAAGTTGAGTTGTGGTGGCCCCACGATTCATGCTAGGTGGAACTCGCCGACTCAGGGAAGTACTCGATGTGTCAAAAGAGGATCCTAGGGAGTCAGTGAACATGTATAGACTCGCCGAGTCGCTCTAGTGCACTCGCAGAGTCCAGTCAAAGTTGACCGTTGACCGTTGACCAGAGTTGACCAGTGTTGACTTGATGGGGGTAGTCAACCTTAGTTGAGAAAGTGTTAATTAGAGATATATTATGTTATAGTAGGATTATAGCTCGGGGGATCGAGCGCGAGTTATTTCCGGGATTTGCGAGTTATCGAGATACGCGAGGTGAGTCTTCTCACTATACTTTAGCTTGAGTAGGTAATCAGAGTTTTGTGACAGAGTAATTGTATGCTATATGTATGTTATGTGTTGTATTGCATTATTTCTATGTGATTTATGCTGTGCATGTTTATAGAGTTGGAACCGGAAGGTTCCCAGAGTTAGAACCAGTGGGTTTACAGAGTAGGGTCTACGGACCCATAGAGTTATAGCCTCGAGTGGCTAATTTGTGTTATGTGTGGTATTTTGGAGAACTCACTAAGCTTTGTGCTTACAGTGTTGGTGTTATTTGTTTCAGGTACTAGTGATGACCATGGGAAGGCGCCGGCTTGATTAGTACACACACATGGGATTTTTATGATATGTGATTTTGGGATACTTTGTATGACATTGATTGAAGTTTCAAACATTGATGTTTTTATGAAAATTAAATGAATATGTTTTTATATTATGCAAAAAATTATTTTGAAATTCACGGTGTTACAAGTTGGTATCAGAGCCTTGGTTTGAGGGATTCGAGTACACCTTCGGGCGTATTTGAACTCAAACTGAGGATTTGAGAAGTATTTTCAAAAAGAATAAAAGATTTTTGGAAGAACGCAGAGCAGAGTTGTGTGTACGATCAGTCCGTGCCCGAACGGTGATTTCCCAAGATACCCTCATGTTATGTGATATTGATATTGATATGATGTATTCTCATGCTAGAGTAGGCTAGGTACTCCTATTAGGACTAGAGTGGCCTGATTTGTGATGGCTTAGCCTAGGGAAAGGGGAGCTGCTATGAGATGTTTGAGAGTGAGTAGGTAGCAGCGAGGGGCTTATGGGAGATTGTTAGAGAGTGGATTGTGCATGATAGAGTACTTGGAATTTGGGATCCGAAGAGGAGGACTTGGGGTGTATTCTGATACGGTGCGGACAGTAGTATTGGGCCCGTACTACTGAAAGCACCGGAGCGGTGTACAGCCCAAGTAAGAATCTTTGGAATACCAAGGATCAAGGAGGGATGAGCCGTCGAGTGTGAGTATGCTCGAATGGATTCTAATTTATCGTATGTTGTATTTCAGAGGTAGATCATGGTGAGGACACGTCTGATGCCTGAGAGCAGTGATACCAGTGATGAGGAGATCCGCCGGATCATCCATGAGGAGGTGGCTGCGGCCATCAGGGCAGAGATACCAGAGATGTTCGGGTCTATTAAGACCATGTTGATTGAGACCTTCGATGAGCGTTATGCCGCTCTTTCTGAGGCTGCAGTTGCAGCGGCCACCGCAACTATTGCTGCCGCGAGGCCGCAGGGTGGTGATGCGTTGCTGTTCCGAGAGTTCAGCAACACAAAACCACCAGAGTTTGATGGGACCCAGGACCCGGTGGCGGCTATGAGATGGATTTGTGACATGGAGGGGTGTTTCTTCACTTGCTCAACTCCTGATCATTTGAAGGTTCGGTTCGCGCTGAACCAGCTTCGCTTGGGAGCGAAGGACTGGTGGAAGTTTGTGATGGCGCACTTTACGCCTGCTGAGCTTGCGGCAGTGACCTGGGAGAGGTTCACTGCCATGTTCTGAGATGAGTACGTTCCCCAGGTGGAGAGGGAGCGTTTGGCCCAGGAGTTTATGACCCTCAAGCAGGGTACTGAGTCTGTTACGGCGATTACCAGGATGTTCCATGAGAGGGCGATGTTCTACCCTGAGCACGTATCCACTGAGCAGGTACGTATGAGCCGGTATTTGAGTATCTTGAGGCGAGTCATTTGGGAGTTTGCAGCGAACTCCTCGTACCGGACATTTTCTGAGCTTTAGGCAAATGCCCAGAAAGAGGGAGATTGAGCTAGAGACTCAGGCCAGGGAGGAGGCGGAGTCTTAGGGGAGGGATCAGCGACCGACATAGTCTTAACCGGCAGCCAAGCGAGCCAAGCCCATTGATCAAAAACCAGGGAGCCAGAAGGGCCGTACCTGTGGGAAGTGCGGCAAGGGTCATGATGGAGTCTGTAGAGCGGGATCTTGCTACAACTGTGGCAAGGAGGGGCATATGGCCAAGGACTGCCCTAAGGGGTTTGCGGTGTGTTTCCACTGCAACCAGACCGGACACTGGAAGGCAGAGTGTCCACAATTGCGAGGATCATCTCAGGGAGCACCTCAGGGATCTGCCCCTGTCGCCATCAAAACTACCGAGAGTCGGCCAGTGAATGCCGAGGCGCTGAGGGCACGAGGGAGAGCTTTTCAGTTGACCGCGGAGGAGGTCCGCACAGCGCCCGATGTCGTGGTTGGTATGTATTCTTTCGTATATTTATTTTGATGTTGAGATACTATGCTTATATTATGTTATGCGTAGGTACTTTTCTTGTGAATTTTGTACCTGCCTTGGTGTTATTTGACTCGGGTGCGAGTCGGTCTTTTGTATCTTTGGCTTTTAGTCAGCATATCAGTGTTAGTCGTGAGGCGTTGAGTCGGCCTCTAAGAGTTTCCATAGCTGACGAGAGGGTGATATATGCCACGGAGGTTCTCCGAGGGTGCGTAGTCGAGATTTTCGGTGTTGAGTTCCTGATTGATCTGGTTCCTATTGCGATGGGTGATGTATGTGTCGTTGTGGGCATGGACTGGTTGAGCAGATTTGGTGCGGTTATTGACTGCGAGCGACAGCTGGTGACCATACGAGACCCTAGTGGGGGAGTTCTTTCGGTGTACGACGAGCGTACACGTTCAGGATCGGCGTTTTGTTCGGCTGCTAGGGCGAGGCAGTATCTACAGCAGGGCTGTAAGGGTTTTGTGGCGTATGTGATGGATACACGGGTGGATTCCGAGAGGCCGAGGTCAGTTAAGGAGGTTCCGGTAGTGCATGAGTTTCCGGATGTATTTCCCGGGGAGTTGCCGGGTGTGCCTCCTGTGAGGCAAGTGGAGTTCAGTATCGATTTGGTTCCGGGGGCCGCGCCTATCGCTAAGGTGCCTTATCGCCTTGCACCTCCAAAGATGCAAGAGTTATCCTCGCAGCTTCAGGAGCTGTTGGGGAAGGGGTTTATTCGGCCGAGCAGCTCACCGTGGGGAGCACCCATCATGTTCGTCAAGAAGAAGGATGGTTCACACCGGATGTGCATTGATTACCGGAGTTGAACAAGCTGACGGTCAGGAACCGTTACCCATTGCCGAGGATCGACGATTTGCTCGATCAGTTGCAGGGAGTGTCTTGGTTCTCCAATATCGATTTGAGGTCTGGATATCATCAGGTGAGGGTGCGAGATGAGGACGTCCAGAAGACAGCGTTCAGGACGGGTTATGGGCATTAAGAGTTTGTGGTGATGCCTTTCGGGCTCACTAATGCCCCGACAGTTTTCATGGATCTCATGAATCGAGTGTGTAGGCCGATGCTGGATCGGTGGGTGATTGTATTTATCGACGAGATTTTGGTATATACGAGATCTAGAGAGCAGCATGAGGAGCATTTGAGATAGGTTCTTGGAGTTCTGTGATCGGAGAGGCTTTATGCCAAATTCTCCAAGTGTGATTTCTGGTTACAGGAGGTCCAGTTCTTAGGACATCTCGTTAACCAGAAAGGGATATTGGTCGACCCGGCCAAGGTTGAGGCGGTGATGAGTTGGGAGGTGCCGAGGTCACCCTCCGAGATCAGGAGTTTCCTAGGTTTGGCAGGGTATTATCGGAGATTTATCAAGGATTTCTCTAAGATCGCAGTGCCATTCACCAGGTTGACCCGGAAGGGTGTTGCTTTTTCATGCGGCCCCGAGCAGCAGGCCTCCTTTGAGACACTTCACCAAAGGTTATGCGAAGCCCCGGTGTTAGCCCTCCCGGAAGGGATGGAGGACTTTGTGGTATACTGTGACGCATCGATTCTGGGGTTGGGGGCGGTGCTGATACAGAGGGGGATGTGATAGCATATGCATCGAGGCAGCTGAAGCCTCATGAGATGAGATACCCCACCCATGATCTAGAGTTGGGGGCAGTGGTGTTCGCCCTCAAGATTTGGCGTCACTACCTGTATGGGGTTCGGTGTACGATATACACGGACCATAAGAGTTTGAAATATTTGATGGATCAACCCAACCTAAACATGCGACAGAGAAGGTGGTTGGATGTGGTCAAGGATTATGATTGTGAGATCCTGTACCACCCGGGCAAGGCTAGTGTTGTAGCCGATGCACTGAGCCGCAGGGCGGAGAGCACCCCGCTGCGGGATGTATGTTTGAGATTGACCGTGATAGCTCCAGTGTTGGACGCCATTCGTGGGGCACAGGCCGAGGCTGTGCAACCTGAGATGCAGAAGAAAGAGCGGGTTGTTGGTTTGGTTTCAGAGTTCATTACCGATGGTCGGGGGCTTATGACATTTCAGGGGCGTATCTGGGTGCCGTTTGTGGGAGGAACGCGTACCATTTTGATGGAAGAGGCTCATCGGTCGAAATTTTCGATCCATCCCGGGGCCACTAAGATGTATTTGGACCTGAGAAAGGAGTATTGGTGGCCCTGTATGAAAAGGGATGTTGCATGGTTTGTTGAGAGGTGCTTGACCTGCCTTAGGGTTAAGGCCGAGCACCAGAGGCCGCATGGTAAGTTGCATCCATTGGAGGTTCCCGAATGGAAGTGGGAACAGATCACCATGGATTTCATCACCAAATTGCCTAGGACTGCCAGAGGAGTTGATGCAATTTGGGTGATTGTGGACAGATTGACGAAGAGCGCCCATTTTCTTGCTATCAGCGAGAGTTCTTCAGCAAAGAAATTGGCAGAGGTGTGTGTGAGGGAAGTGGTATCTCGGCATGGGGTGCCGATCTCGATTGTTTCAGACCGTGATGTGCGTTTCACTTCCAGATTCTGGAAGAAGTTTCATGAGGAGTTGGGTACTAGACTGCATTTTAGTACCGCATATCATCCCCAGACAGACGGACAAAGTGAGCGGACGATTCAGACGCTCGAGGACATGCTCCGGGCATGTGTTTTGGATTTCGGGGGGAGTTGGGATACGTACTTGCCCTTGGCAGAGTTTTCCTACAACAACAGTCATCATTCGAGCATTGGTATGCCGCCCTTTGAGCTGTTGTATGGGAGGAGGTGTCGGACCCCCATTTGTTGGGGAGAGGTTGGACAGCGGGTGATGGGCAGTACATAGATCGTTCTTCAGACGACAGAGCAGATTCAGAAGGTCAGACAGAGGTTGTTGACTGCTCAGAGCCGTCAGAAGAGTTATGCAGACAGGCGCCGGTCCGAGCTTGAGTTTCAGGTCGGCGACCTTGTACTCCTGAAGGTCTCTCCTTGGAAAGGAGTGATTCGATTCAGGAAGAGGGACAAGTTGGGGCCCCGATATATTGGTCCTTTCCGAGTGATCGCGAGGGTAGGCCGAGTAGCCTACCGTTTGGATTTGCCAGCAGAGTTGGGGCAGATCCACGACACTTTTCATGTGTCACAGCTGAGGAAGTGTATATCCGATGAGTCGGCAGTGGTTCCATTAGAGGATATTCAGGTGGATACGAGCCTGAATTATGCTGAGAGACCAGTGGCCATCAGAGATCGGAAAATCAAGGTTCTGAGGAACAAGGAGGTACCCCTGGTTTTGGTTCAGTGGCAGCATCGGAAGGGGTCCGAGATGACTTGGGAACCGGAGCGTGAGATGCGTGAGCAGCATCCAGAGTTATTTGCAGAGCAAGACTTCGAGGGCGAAGTCTAGTTCTAGTGGGGGAGAATTGTAACAGCCCGGATTCCCAGGTATTATTCATTTATTTATTTTTGGTAATTTGTGAGGTGACTTGGCGAGTTGGAGCCTAGACTCGCCGAATATGATCGCGGATTTGGACGTGGGTTCGTGTCCGGACTCGGCGAGTCCACGTTGTTTAATGAAACCCTAATTTCCCGGCCTTGAGCCCTATTTAAAGGACCTTATAACCCTTCATTGCGGCTACCTTCAACCTTGAGAGCTCCAGAGCATCTGAGAGTCCTTGGGAGTGAGATAAGAGGCTATTATTCACCATCTTTGTGTGTGTTTGCAAGCAAGGAAGAGGAAGGCCAAGCTAGAAGAGTTGGGGAGCTTGGATCTACTTCTATTTCGGCACAGGAAGCTATTTGAGGTAATATTTAGAGCTTATTCTCGTGTTTTTATTGATATGGCCAAATCTAGGGTTTCTTCATGCCTTGTTTACCTTGTATTTGGAGTGTGAGAGGTCCCTTGGGGAAATGGTACCTAGATCTGGACCTAAGTAGGTCCCGAGAGTCCCAAATGCTTTGCTTTATGCCTTTCCTTTTGAGTTGGGGACTTAGGTTACCATTTTAGATGTCATTTCACCAAAAGAAGCCTTGTAGGCGTCGCATGGTAGCCAAGATTGTAACTTTACGTGATCAATGTGCTTGGGAGGACTAGATCTATGAGTTGTTGGAGCGGATCTGACCTCAGGAGCGAGTTTGAGTAGATGCATGGCATAGACTCGCCGAGTCCAAAGAACAGACTCGCCGAGTAGCATGAAGATTGTCCTTAACCACTCAACGAGTGGTCTTGACGAGTTAAGGCGTTGACCCAGTGAGTCAGGGAGAGTTAGAGAGGGTTGACAGGAGGACTGAGTCGATCTGGAACTCGCCGAGTTATTCTTGAGACTCAGCGAGTTGAGTCATGGTGGCCCCGCGATTCATGCCAGGTGGAACTCGTCGAGTCAGGGAAGTACTCGACGTGTCAAAAGAGGATCCTAGGGAGTCAGTGAACACGTATAGACTCGCCGAGTCGCTCTAGTGCACTCGCCGAGTCCGGTCAAAGTTGACCGTTGACTGTTGACCAGAGTTGACCAGTGTTGACTTGATGGGGGTAGTCAACCTTAGTTGAGAAAGTGTTAATTAGAGATATATTGTGTTATAGGAGGATTATAGCTCGGGGGATCGAGCGCGAGTGATTTCCAGGATTTGCGTGTTATCGAGATACGCGAGGTGAGTCTTCCCACTATACTTTACCTTGAGTAGGTAATCAAAGTTATGTGACAGAGTAATTGTATGCTATAGGTATGTTTTGTGTTGTACTGCATTATTTCTATGTGATTTATGTTGTGCATGTTTGTAGAGTTGGAACCGGAAGGTTCCCAGAGTTAGAACCAGTGGGTTTACAGAGTAGGGTCTACGGACCCATAGAGTTATAGCCTCGAGTGGCTAATTTGTGTTATGTGTGGTATTTTGGGGAACTCACTAAGCTTTGTGCTTACAGTGTTGGTGTTATTTGTTTCAGGTACTAGTGATGACCGTGGGAAGGCGCCGGCTTGATCAGTACACACACATGGGATTTTTATGATATGTGATCTTGGGATACTTTGTATGACATTGATTGGAGTTTCAAACATTGATGTTTTTATCAAAATTAAATGAATATGTTTTTATATTATGCGAAAAATTATTTTGAAATTCACGGTGTTACAGTCGCGTTCCAAACCAATAAAAGAGAAAGAATGGAGAGGGAAGAGTAAGAGAGGAAGTGGCTGATGATTTGTGTATAAAATGAAGACACAAATACTTCCTTTTAAAGTATATGAGGCCTATCACATGCAACATGCACCCGTACCTTCATAGAAAGTCCAACAAACAATACACAACATGATTATACTAGAAGGAGAAGTGAGTGTATACCAAGAAAACAGGGAAGTGAGGCAAGGGGATAAAAGACATGGGTCGGGATTAAGAGGGAAGTATTGGCTGATTTTTCACTCTTCCATGCAAGCATGGTGGGGCCTAGTGATGTCATATTCTCAAAATGCTCTAAAACCTTCCTCGATTTGCATGCCAAGTTCCAGACGCCTAATTATTTTCCAAATTAGTGAATGATAGAGCCGAATTCAAAGATTTCAAAAACAAAAAATGATTAATTTTTCTAGATGTAGAACTCCGAGAAATCGTGTTTTAAGATTCGCGTCTAAATGACCAGATACGTTCGATTTTTTGACTTTTGTAAATGTTTTTATTTTCTTATAACTTTCGTATCTTTTTCATATAGGATTCATTTTGGAAGTCCTTCATATTTTTGGAAACGGGAAACATGTACAAAGAGATCAGCGTGTTTGCTTTGCTCACAACTTCTTAATAAACAATTCCTGTTTCTCAGATGTATTAACTAGGGTTGCAGTTTTTGCTATTTTGATTCGATTTTGATATTCCACTATTGAAAGTAAGATATTATCTCGTATCTGATTTTAGTTGTAATGCCACTACATATTTACAAACATATGTATTAAAGCTCAATACATCAGATTAAAAAAGGGTTTCCAGTGAACTGACTGCCCACAATTTTAGAACTAAATTGTGGGATGTTATATATTATTGAGTACATGATTTTTCAAGGTTCACTAGTCTATAGTGTTAGCCATGAATATTTTTCTTTTTATGCATATAATTTTTTATAACATCTTTATATATTCACCTTATTCATGTGGACTTTTTCACATTTATCAGTTTTTTTATAACTCTTAATGATCTATATCATAGAAGATAAACCATTGCCATTGATATGGATAAACTCCCATTTAATGTTTCATGTGTGAAATTGAAAAAAGTCACAAATATAGTTATCATGAATAAATGAACTGTTACGTCATAGCTTTTATTGCAACAATTTTCATAATGATCACACCTTCTTCACTATTATTAAGAACAAGAAAGGTCTCACAATCATATATATATTTGAGTGGATTGAATCCAATCCTTTCATCAGAAATCAGAAAGTGTGATTCAAATATAAGTTTTTTGGAGTTTAAAATGGATTTCCATGGCAATTACAACTCCGCAAAGAGGCAGAAGTTAGATAAGGTAACTATCACTTCATTATTCTTTTTCGCTTATAATTAATTGTTAACTTTTATTTCATTATTTATTGGATAAAAATCAACTTAGTAGGAATTTAAAACAAGTGTTTCAATCAATTCCTCACATTTTTAATTAGAATTGGCTACTTATTAACCCTCTGTACTTTTGTAGATCCCAGTGGCTCCAGCAAACAACGTGAAAAGAGATTGCAACAACTATTTTGAACAACTATTCAACAAGAACTCATCAAACCTTTATACTTTCGATTTGAATGAGTCGGAGCTCGTTTTAATGAGTTGTCGTAGTTGCTACCTTTATGTGATGGTGTGTGATTCCAACCCAAAATGCCCTAGATGTTTCAAGCGATGTTTACTTTATATGATTTGAAATCTTTTGTTCTAATTACCTCAATGTTTCTCTTATATAAGTACCAAATAATATCCAAGGAATAATTTTGCGAACATTTTAAAGTTCTTCATAACAATCAATTATTTTCACTTCATACAAATTTATTTTATTTAATTTTTAATATGTGGAAATAAGATCATACTTTAGAAAGTGAAACCCAAAATATAAATCAATTACGAATTGATGATGTCGAAATGAGAAGTATTGGTGGAAATATAAATCAATCAAACTACAAGAAATAGGAGGATATTTCTTTTAATGTTTATGTGTCTAATTTTCCTCACTCGACCAATGTGAATGGCCTATGGATGCTATGTGAACGTGTAACTTCCTAATTATCAAAATAAATTTATCATTTTTAAGCTAGCACAAACACTCATTTTCATAAAGGTACATTCAAAGGAAAACCATTTGTTCATAAACCAAAATCCATAAAAGCAGATTTATCACAAAAGTGTCATGGAATCTCAAATCATGAAACCACCTATATGATTGTAATCACACCTTCACCTTCCCACGATCTGATGAAGTACCTGAAACAATAAATTTACAACTACAATCAAAAGCTTATTAATTACCCCAAAATAATTCATGCACATAATGGTTATCAAAATAAGGCTTGTTTTCCCCTTTCTCCTACAACATCAAGCTGGTATGCTCCATTTGGCTTACAACATCATGTTCGTCCGCCTGAATATCTTGGCCTTCAACAAACAATTGGCCTACCCTATTATCCATAATATGTCAAAATATCTTTGAAACAGACAACAACCAAACTCACAACTTCAAAAAAAAAAAGAACACAATTGAGCTCCCAGAATCAACCATACATCTCGTAAGCATCAATATATAACCAAGTGTATGGAAACCCGTATTACTTTTAGTAGTTAACGATGTACGATGGTTTTCCACACTCTCACATGGAAAACCAACTGAGAAACACTAGTTCTGCGTTTTGCCAGGAGCTCTTGCAGTATAAGTTTAACATCCCACTCTGGCACGTATCACAATATTGTCATTTTGGGCTCCCGACATGAAAACTTCCCAGGGGGTCACCCATCCCTGGATTACTCTCGGCCGGGAATGCTTAACTGTCGAGTTCTTATGGGATTTGCTGCCCTCACGACTTTAAAACGTGTTTTCATAGGGATGGTATCCATACTCCTTATAAGGAATGTTTTGTTCTCCTTACTAGCCAATGTGGGATCAGGTGCGACCCACCTTCACCCCCCATTATAGGGTTCGATGTCCACGACGAACACATCGACCTATACCCTAGCTCTGATGCCATTTGTAACACCCCCTCTAGCAGGCATCATAATATTGTGTGTTGCACTTGATCCCACATCGGTTGGAAAGGAGAACGAAACATTCCTTATAAGGGGTGTGGATACCTTCCCTATCTAAACGCATTTTAAAGCCGTGAGGGCATCAGATCCCATAAGAACTCTACAGTTAAGCGTGCCCGGGCAAGGGCAATCGAAGGATGGGTGACCCCTGGGAAGATTTCACGTCGGGAACCCAAAACGGACAATATTATGATACGTGTCATAGCGAGATGTTAAAATAACATCCAACACTCGACGATGATACCAAACTTCCCCAAGTATGATGGAAAAATTGATTTCAATGAGCACATCGATACCGCTTAGTGGATAATGACATCACTGTCGATGGACAACCACTTCATTTGAGCGTATTTCCTTATTACGCTATTAGGAAATACCAAAAGGTGCTTCAAGGCGATGTGACTAGGCATCATCTCGAGTTTCAAACAATTATGTCACCTTTTCCTCAACAATTTCATTTAACTGACGAAAGGTAAGGGAGACGAGAACTCCATAATAGAATGTAAGCAAAAAGAAGGAGAGTCAATATGGGCATATGACCATAGATTAAACTTGGCGACACTCAACGTCCCGGGCCATGAAGAGTTCCTTGTAATTGGCACCTTCGCCCAAGGTCTACTCCGAGGCTTTTTGCAAAAGAAGATGTAGAGGACGCTACCTCAGTCGAGAGACGAGTTCAATTATAGAATTGAGAAATACCTTCGATAGATCAAGGGTGAGGAAATGAATGAAACCAACGTAAAAGCCATACAAAATGCATACATCAGGCAAGACGAAGAAAACTCCCACGCAATCCCCAACCTCAGAGATCACCTTGATATAAGACACGACGGAAGCCATGCCAACCACAACCAACCCTCAAAACAACCATCTTACAGATTTCATCCAATTGGTAAAGATGAGCCCCGGAGCCAACGAAGCTAAGGTGCACGTAGTTGAGAAAACACCTCCAATGGTCGACAAAGAGAAAGGCAAATATTACAACAGCTAGTAAACTATGTCACCTTTAATCCAATCTGTCTTGAATGTCTGTTTAGTGATTTCCTGATAATACATGTCGTTTTGAGTGCCAACACAAGGATAGTGAGAGTTATAGGTTAGTGATTTTCTGATAATACATTTCATTTTGAAATTGAGTTTATGTTGTCCTTAGTTTTTTCCGGACTGGATATCAACCTTAACTAAGGTGAAAACGATCATCCTTTACTGATTGGTCTGAAAAGGGCTGCAACAAATATGCAATTTTGAAACAAATCATAATAAATTGTATAAATAATGTATGAAAAGTACGAGTAGTCCCTGGAAAGGTATTGACCTTAAATACCAGCGTACAAAACAGTTTTGCAAACCATAGTGTTTAAGATGAGCAAAACAGGCCTTAAATGGACCATAATTTTTCACATAAAATCGTAGCATTTTGTAGTATATTTTTCAAGAGTGTTTTTGCATAAATGAAATATGTGATCACATGTACTCCCCCCATGGAATATATAAAAACCATAAAAAGGGGTTGTTAGCACTCACCTTAATGGATGATTTGTGAACTAGATTCGTGAGTGCGGTTATCTTTGAGAAACACCTCGAGAAAACTTGAACTAGGAACAATCTAAATCGGGGTTGTTTTGGACTTGATTGAAACCAATAAAAAACTAGGAAATATCACAAAAAGATAACAAAACAAAGTTGGCATAAGGTGGTGGTGGTCGGTAGTCGAAAATATAGGTAAAAGGAGATGGATATGGTGGTTTACGGTGGTGGAGTGGTGGTTATTGGTGTCGCGTTCCAAACCAATAAAAGAGAAAGAATGGAGAGGGAAGAGTAAGAGAGGAAGTGGCTGATGATTTGTGTATAAAATGAAGACACAAATACTTCATTTTAAAGTATATGAGGCCTATCACATGCAACATGCACCCCTACCTTCATAGAAAGTCCAACAAACAATACACAACATGATTATACTAGAAGGAGAAGTGAGCGTCAACCAAGCAAACGGGGAAGTGAGGCAAGGGGATAAAAGACATGGGTCGGGGATCAAGAGGGAAGTATTGGCTGATTTTTCACTCTTCCATGCAAGCATGGTGGGGCCTAGTGATGTCATATTCTCAAAATGCTCTAAAACCTTCCTCGATTTGCATGCCAAGTTCCAGACGCCTAATTATTTTCCAAATTAGTGAATGATAGAGCCGAATTCAAAGATTTCAAAAACAAAAAATGATTAATTTTTCTAGATGTAGAACTCCGAGAAATCGTGTTTTAAGATTCGCGTCTAAATGACCAGATACGTTCGATTTTTTGACTTTTGTAAATGTTTTTGTTTTCTTATAACTTCCGTATCTTTTTCATACAGGATTCGTTTTGGACGTCCTTCATATTTTTGGAAACGGGAAAACATGTACAAAGAGATCAGCATGTTTGCTTTGCTCACAACTTCTTAATAAAAAAATTCCTGTTTCTCAGATGTATTAACTAGGGTTGCAGTTTTTGCTATTTTGATTGGATTTTGATATTCCACTATTGAAAGTAAGATATTATCTCGTATCTGATTTTAGTTGTAATGCCACTACATATTTACAAACATATGTATTAAAGCTCAATACATCAGATTAAAAAAGGGTTTCCAGTGAACTGACTGCCCACAATTTTAGAACTAAATTGTGGGATGTTATATATTATTGGGTACATGATTTTTCAAGGTTCACTAGTCTATAGTGTTAGCCATGAATATTTTTCTTTTTATGCATATAATTTTTTATAACATCTTTATATATTCACCTTATTCATGTGGACTTTTTCACATTTATCAGTTTTTTTATAACTCTTAATGATCTATATCATAGAAGATAAACCATTGCCATTGATATGGATAAACTCCCATTTAATGTTTCATGTGTGAAACTGAAAAAAGTCACAAATATAGTTATCATGAATAAATGAACTGTTACGTCATAGCTTTTATTGCAACAATTTTCATAATGATCACACCTTCTTCACTATTATTAAGAACAAGAAAGGTCTCACAATCATATACATATTCGAGTGGATTGAATCCAATCCTTTCATCAGAAATCAGAAAGTGTGATTCAAATATAAGTTTTTTGGAGTTTAAAATGGATTTCCATGGCAATTACAACTCCGCAAAGAGGCAGAAGTTAGATAAGGTAACTATCACTTCATTATTCTTTTTCGCTTATAATTAATTGTTAACTTTTATTTCATTATTTATTGGATAAAAATCAACTTAGTAGGAATTTAAAACAAGTGTTTCAATCAATTCCTCACATTTCTAATTAGAATTTGGTTACTTATTAACCCTCTGTACTTTTATAGATCCCAGTGGCTCCAGCAAACAACATGAAAAGAGATTGCAACAACTATTTTGAACAACTATTCAACAAGAACTCGTCAAACCTTTATACTTTCGATTTGAATGAGTCGGAGCTCGTTTTAATGAGTTGTCGTAGTTGCTACCTTTATGTGATGGTGTGTGATTCCAACCCAAAATGCCCTAGATGTTTCAAGCGATGTTTACTTTATATGATTTGAAAGCTTTTGTTCTAATTACCTCAATGTTTCTCTTATATAAGTACCAAATAATATCCAAGGAATAATTTTGCGAACATTTTAAAGTTCGTCATAACAATCAATTATTTTCACTTCATACAAATTTATTTTATTTAATTTTTAATATGTGGAAATAAGATCATAGTTTAGAAAGCGAAACCCAAGATATAAATCAATTACGAATTGATGATGTCGAAATGAGAAGTATTGGTGGAAATATAAATCAATCAAACTACAAGAAATAGGAGGATATTTCTTTTAATGTTTATGTGGCTAATTTTCCTCACTCGACCAATGTGAATGGCCTATGGATGCTATGTGAACGTGTAACTTCCTAATTATCAAAATAAATTTATCATTTTTAAGCTAGCACAAACACTCATTTTCATAAAGGTACATTCAAAGGAAAACCATTTGTTCATAAACCAAAATCCATAAAAGCAGATTTATCACAAAAGTGTCATGGAATCTCAAATCATGAAACCACCTATATGATTGTAATAACACCTTCACCTTCCCACGATCTGATGAAGTACCTGAAACAATTAATTTACAACTACAATCAAAAGCTTATTAATTACCCCAAAATAATGCATGCACATAATGGTTATCAAAATAAGGCTTGTTTTCCCCTTTCTCCTACAACATCAAGCTGGTATGCTCCATTTGGCTTACAACATCATGTTCGTCCGCCTGAATATCTTGGCCTTCAACAAACAATTAGCCTACCCTATTATCCATAATATGTCAAAATATCTTTGAAACAGACAACAACCAAACTCACAACTTCAAAAAAAAAAAGAACACAATTGAGCTCCCAGAATCAACCATACATCTCGTAAGCATCAATATATAACCAAGTGTATGGAAACCCGTATTACTTTTAGCAGTTAACGATGTACGATGGTTTTCCACACTCTCACATGGAAAACCAACTGAGAAACACTAAAACTGCGTTTTGCCAGGAGCTCTTGCAGTATAAGTTTAACATCCCACTCTGGCACGTATCACAATATTGTCATTTTGGGCTCCCGACATGAAAACTTCCTAGGGGGTCACCCATCCCTGGATTACTCTCGGCCGGGAATGCTTAACTGTCGAGTTCTTATGGGATTTGCTGCCCTCACGACTTTAAAACGTGTTTTCATAGGGATGGTATCCATACTCCTTATAAGGAATGTTTTGTTCTCCTTACTAGCCAATGTGGGATCAGGTGCGACCCACCTTCACCCCCCATTATAGGGTTCGATGTCCACGACGAACACATCGACCTATACCATAGCTCTGATGCCATTTGTAACACCCCCTCTAGCAGGCATCATAATATTGTGTGTTGCACTTGATCCCACATCGGTTGGAAAGGAGAACGAAACATTCCTTATAAGGGGTGTGGATACCTTCCCTATCTAAACGCATTTTAAAGCCGTGAGGGCATCAGATCCCATAAGAACTCTACAGTTAAGCGTGCCCGGGCAAGGGCAATCCAAGGATGGGTGACCCTTGGGAAGATTTCACGTCGGGAACCCAAAACGGACAATATTATGATACGAGTCATAGCGGGATGTTAAAATAACATCCAACACTCAACGATGATACCAAACTTCCCCAAGTATGATGGAAAAATTGATTTCAATGAGCACATCGATACCGCTTAGTGGACAATGACATCACTGTCGATGGACAACCACTTCATTTGAGCATATTTCCTGATTACGCTATTAGGAAATACCAAAAGGTGCTTCAAGGCGATGTGACTAGGCATCATCTCGAGTTTCAAACAATTATGTCACCTTTTCCTCAACAATTTCATTTAACTGACGAAAGGTAAGGGAGATGAGAACTCCATAATAGAATGTAAGCAAAAAGAAGGAGAGTCAATATGGGCATATGACCATAGATTAAACTTGGCGACACTCAACGTCCCGGGCCATGAAGAGTTCCTTGTAATTGGCACCTTCGCCCAAGGTCTACTCCGAGGCTTTTTGCAAAAGAAGATGTAGAGGACGCTACCTCAGTCGAGAGACGAGTTCAATTATAGAATTGAGAAATACCTTCGATAAATCAAGGGTGAGGAAATGAATGAAACCAACGTAAAAGCCATACAAAATGCATACATCAAGCAAGACGAAGAAAACTCCCACGCAATCCCCAACCTCCGAGATCACCTTGATATAAGACACGACGGAAGCCATGCCAACCACAACCAACCCTCAAAACAACCATCTTATAGATTTCATCCAATTGGTAAAGATGAGCCCCGGAGCCAACGAAGCTAAGGTGCACGTAGTTGAGAAAACACCTCCAATGGTCGACAAAGAGAAAGGCAAATATTACAACAGCTAGTAAACTATGTCACCTTTAATCCAATCTGTCTTGAATGTCTGTTTAGTGATTTCCTGATAATACATGTCGTTTTGAGCGCCAACACAAGGATAGTGAGAGTTATAGGTTAGTGATTTTCTGAGAACACAATTCATTTTGAAATTGAGTTTATGTTGTCCTTAGTTTTTTCCGGACTGGATATCAACCTTAACTAAGGTGAAAACGATCATCCTTTACTGATTGGTCCGAAAAGGGCTGCAACAAATATGCAATTTTGAAACAAATCATAATAAATTGTATAAATAATGTATGAAAAGTACGAGTAGTCCCTAGAAAGGTATTGACCTTAAATACCAGCGTACAAAACAGTTTTGCAAACCATAGTGTTTAAGATGAGCAAAACAGGCCTTAAATGGACCATAATTTTTCACATAAAATCGTAGCATTTTGTAGTATATTTTTCAAGAGTGTTTTTGCATAAAGGAAATATGTGATCACATGTACTCCCCCCATGGAATATATAAAAACCATAAAAAGGGGTTGTTAGCACTCACCTTAATGGATGATTTGTGAACTAGATTCGTGAGTGCGGTTATCTTTGAGAAACACCTCGAGAAAACTTGAACTAGGAACAATCTAAATCGGGGTTGTTTTGGACTTGATTGAAACCAATAAAAAACTAGGAAATATCACAAAAAGATAACAAAACAAAGTTGGCATAAGGTGGTGGTGGTCGGTAATCGAAAATATAGGTAAAAGGAGATGGATATGGTGGTTTACGGTGGTGGAGTGGTGGTTATTGGTGTCGCGTTCCAAACCAATAAAAGAGAAAGAATGGAGAGGGAAGAGTAAGAGAGGAAGTGGCTGATGATTTGTGTATAAAATGAAGACACAAATACTTCATTTTAAAGTATATGAGGCCTATCACATGCAACATGCACCCCTACCTTCATAGAAAGTCCAACAAACAATACACAACATGATTATACTAGAAGGAGAAGTGAGCGTCAACCAAGCAAACGGGGAAGTGAGGCAAGGGGATAAAAGACATGGGTCGGGGATCAAGAAGGAAGTATTGGCTGATTTTTCACTCTTCCATGCAAGCATGGTGGGGCCTAGTGATGTCATATTCTCAAAATGCTCTAAAACCTTCCTCGATTTGCATGCCAAGTTCCAGACGCCTAATTATTTTCCAAATTAGTGAATGATAGAGCCGAATTCAAAGATTTCAAAAACAAAAAATGATTAATTTTTCTAGATGTAGAACTCCGAGAAATCGTGTTTTAAGATTCGCGTCTAAATGACCAGATACGTTCGATTTTTTGACTTTTGTAAATGTTTTTGTTTTCTTATAACTTTCGTATCTTTTTCATACAGGATTCGTTTTGGACGTCCTTCATATTTTTGGAAACGGGAAAACATGTACAAAGAGATCAGCATGTTTGCTTTGCTCACAACTTCTTAATAAAGAAATTCCTGTTTCTCAGATGTATTAACTAGGGTTGCAGTTTTTGCTATTTTGATTCGATTTTGATATTCCACTATTGAAAGTAAGATATTATCTCGTATCTGATTTTAGTTGTAATGCCACTACATATTTACAAACATATGTATTAAAGCTCAATACATCAGATTAAAAAAGGGTTTCCAGTGAACTGACTGCCCACAATTTTAGAACTAAATTGTGGGATGTTATATATTATTGAGTACATGATTTTTCAAGGTTCACTTGTCTATAGTGTTAGCCATGAATATTTTTCTTTTTATGCATATAATTTTTTATAACATCTTTATATATTCACCTTATTCATGTGGACTTTTTCACATTTATCAGTTTTTTTATAACTCTTAATGATCTATATCATAGAAGATAAACCATTGCCATTGATATGGATAAACTCCCATTTAATGTTTCATGTGTGAAATTGAAAAAAGACACAAATATAGTTATCATGAATAAATGAACTGTTACGTCATAGCTTTTATTGCAACAATTTTCATAATGATCACACCTTCTTCACTATTATTAAGAACAAGAAAGGTCTCACAATCATATATATATATTTGAGTGGATTGAATCCAATCCTTTCATCAGAAATCAGAAAGTGTGATTCAAATATAAGTTTTTTGGAGTTTAAAATGGATTTCCATGGCAATTACAACTCCGCAAAGAGGCAGAAGTTAGATAAGGTAACTATCACTTCATTATTCTTTTTCGCTTATAATTAATTGTTAACTTTTATTTCATTATTTATTGGATAAAAATCAACTTAGTAGGAATTTAAAACAAGTGTTTCAATCAATTCCTCACATTTCTAATTAGAATTGGCTACTTATTAACCCTCTGTACTTTTGTAGATCCCAGTGGCTCCAACAAACAACGTGAAAAGAGATTGCAACAACTATTTTGAACAACTATTCAACAAGAACTCGTCAAACCTTTATACTTTCGATTTGAATGAGTCGGAGCTCGTTTTAATGAGTTGTCGTAGTTGCTACCTTTATGTGATGGTGTGTGATTCCAACCCAAAATGCCCTAGATGTTTCAAGCGATGTTTACTTTATATGATTTGAAAGCTTTTGTTCTAATTACCTCAATGTTTCTCTTATATAAGTACCAAATAATATCCAAGGAATAATTTGGCGAACATTTTAAAGTTCTTCATAACAATCAATTATTTTCACTTCATACAAATTTATTTTATTTAATTTTTCATATGTGGAAATAAGATCATACTTTAGAAAGCGAAACCCAAGATATAAATCAATTACGAATTGATGATGTCGGAATGAGAAGTATTGGTGGAAATATAAATCAATCAAACTACAAGAAATAGGAGGATATTTCTTTTAATGTTTATGTGTCTAATTTTCCTCAGTCGACCAATGTGAATGGCCTACGGATGCTTTGTGAACGTGTAACTTCCTAATTATCGAAATAAATTTATCATTTTTAAGCTAGCACAAACACTCATTTTCATAAAGGTACATTCAAAGCAAAACCACCTATATGAGTGTAATCACACCTTCACCTTCCCAGGATCTGATGAAGTACCTGAAACAATTAATTTACAACTATAATCAAAAGCTTATTAATTACCCTGTGACAACCCGAAATTTCCATTTGTACGAACATTATCTATTCAATAGAAGTCAGTCCAGTTTCAGTAATTTTCAGACCTTTCCGAATAAGTTTGTGTACATTAGGGTTTGCGTTTAAGGAGATATCAGGAGAGTGGATGCTCCTGGGTTTGTGAAACTTGAACATTCCAAGTTTCATAATGTTATAGTCCAATTTCCAGAATAAAAATATTTTATGTCAAAATATTTCAGGACTATAAATAGATTTCTGAATTAAATTAATTCATTATTCACATTTCCAAATAGAGAAAAGCCATTTTCTCTCTCACGCATCTTCGGGTTTTCATCCCAGATTGTGAGTCTACTTTCCTAGATGTGTTTTAATACTTGTTATATGCTTAATAACATTATTTACATGTCCAAAATACAGGATCCGGGAGTTTACCGCCCAAGAACGTTCTTGGGGTGTAAACTCCAAAACAAGGCCTAAAAGCTACCTAGTCTCATTTCCATGTTAGGTATCTAGTTAGGGACTTTATGTATGAACATTAGAGGCTAGAAATCAATCAAGATCATCTAGTTTTAGGAGTTTACTACCAAGGATATGCTCTTGGGCCGTAAACCCCTTTTTCAAGGGCTAAGAGTGCCCTAAACACCCCTAAGGCTTTAAGAAAATTACCCTTTAATACTTGTAACTTGAATGGGGAGTAAATTACATCAAAATCATCCCTTAAAGGGAGTTTACGGCCAAGGAACATCTCTTGGGCCGTAAACTCCAAGTAAAGGCACAAAGGTGTGCCTAATGTCCCCTTTAGCCTTAAACAAAAACCTAGAAGCTATCCTTTATGTGCGAGGGACTTAAAAGAATTAAAACCAACACCCCATAGGAGTTTACGGACATAAACTCTAGGGGATATGGTCTTTAGGCCGTAAACTCCTCTATGGAGCATTCTAGGGCCTTAAACTACTTCAATGATTATTCCACAAGTGCTAGGCTTATTCTAGGGTTAATATAGCACCTTAAAACACCTAAAACCACCAAGTGTGGAGTTCACGGCCGTAAACTCAAGGGTTTACGACCGTAAACTCAAGGGTTTACGACCGTAAACTCCAAGGGTGGGGTTTGTTGGGTGGTGATCTCTTATTCAAGGTCTTTTGGTACATTAAACCCTTTTGCCTTGTCCCGTATCGACTTAGATGCAACCCTTAGGACCTATAACACTTATACAAAGTGTTTACATGTTCCTGAGTGTCCCAACTTATTTTATTAAGTTATTATTTGGCTAATTAGTTATATATACGCTTATTATATGATAACTAGGCTCGTGTGTGTTAGCAAGTCTCCGTTTGCCACCTAGCACGGTATCCGACACTACAATCCAAACAACTCACCACAGGTGAGTTCATACCCATTTAATTAACCTTTGAAATGATTTTAAATGTTTTAAATACTTTATGGGGGGGATACAAGTTAATATTTATAGTTATTGCTTCAATCACATGTGATTGCATGAATCACATGTGATTAATAACTAGAAAACCAATGTTTTATTCACTGTTCAAACTGTTTATCAAAATGCTTTACTTCAAAATGTTTTACAAACTCTTTTACTTATCAAATTCTTTTATTAAACTTTACTTTAGTACTTATAAATTGCATGCCCATATATGTATATATATATATATATATAAGAAATGTTTAAAGGGCTTAGGAAGGCCATCCGACCTATTTCCTTTTTCTCGATTTGGATTTGGTCTGGTGGGACTTCGGGTAACCGTCCGAAGGTCGTTTCAATATTATTTATATATCATATATACATGTATAGAAATAAAAGTACTTCCATATTCATGTTTATCAGTACATCATTAGTTAGTTACCATCGGGGTAACACAGGATCATATACAACTATACTAGAAACATAACATATACAACTATACTACGAGAACATATACAACTATACTATGAGAACATATACAACTATACTAGGAAGAGAACATATACAACTATACTAGGAGGAGAACATATACAACTATACTAGGAGGAGAACATATACAACTATACTAGAATGAGAAACATTACATTACAGATACAAGAATACGTTAACAATTGTGATCCACTGTATCGGAGCATGCCTTAAATGTCATGCCCTGAGTTGTAGCCAGAATTCTCTTGGAGGGAGAGCGTGAGTTTGCGTATAGATCTATACTGGATTGACTATCCTACACCTGGCTGCTATCTACAGCCAGACCTGCAGGTCTGCGGGTGCCAAACGTCATTCTGTTATTACGACCATTCATTATGTCGTTGTTATCAGTCGATAGTATGGTGCAATTATCACATTATACCTTAATATAAATCCGGTTTAAGGTAGTGAGTACAACAGTAGTTCCTATTATACAAAACTACAGTACTACAATGATTTATCCATTACATATTTTAGTGATAACCTCACTTAAGCATTAATGTACAAACTATATTTTATTAAATGGTAGTTACACTTGGGAAATTACACACTTTTACAACAAACGAGCATACAAAACAGTTAAGCCTTGGTAGAAGGCTACTTTAATAGAAAATATAGGTTTTTCTGAGAGATTCAAACTTTTACAAACACTTTCAAACACTTACTTACATTTTTACAAACATATAAATTGAGAAAGGTTCAAACGTTTTTGACAACAAACATTGACACTAAAATACTTATGAACTCACCAGCTTAATGCTGATAAACTCTTTCAAAATAACTTGTATTCTCAGGTCATCAGTAGACAGGTACCAATGCCAGCTTTTGAGAAGATAGAGCGCATTCAAGACTCTTATTATTTTGATTTACATTATTTTGGTGTCTATAACTGTACAGAACGCGCTTGTATTAAAATTATATATTTAATGCAATGGATGATGTTGTTTGCTTATTTACAATTACTGTGTTGTGATACTATACATGACGTCCTCCGCCCCAAAACGTTTCCGCTGTTCTTGGTTTTGGGGTGTGACATACCCCAAAATATGTCACATAACAATACACGTATAATGCATGCACATAATGGTTATCAAAATAAGGCTTGTTTTACCCTTTCTCCTACAACATCAAGCTGGGATGCTCCATTTGGCTTACAACATCATGTTCGTCCGCCTGAATATGTTGGCCTTCAACAAACAATTGGCCTACCCCCTTATCCATAATATGTCAAAATATCTTTGAAACAGACAACAACCAAACTCACAACTACAAAAAAGAACACAATAGAGCTCCCATAATCAACCATACATCTCATAAGCATCAATATATAACCAAGTGTATGGAAACCCGTATTACTTTTAGTAGTTAACGATGTACGACGGTTTTCCACACTCTCACATGGAAAACCGACTGGGAAACACTAGTTCTGCGTTTTTCCAGGAGCTCTTGCAGTATAAGTTTAACATCCCACTCAGGCACGTATCACAATATTGTCATTTTGGGCTCCCGACACGAAAACTTCCCAGGGGGTCACCCATCCCTGGATTGCTCTCGGCCGGGAATGCTTAACTGTCGAGTTCTTATGGGATCTGCTGCCCTCACGGCTTTAAAACGTGTTTTGATAGGGATGGTATCCATACCCCTTATAAGGAATGTTTTGTTCTCCTTACTAGCCAATGTGGGATCAGGTGCGACCCACCTTCACCCCCCATTATAGGGTTCGATGTGCACGACAAACACATCGACCTATGCCCTAGCTCTGATGCCATTTGTAACACCCCCACTAGCAGGCATCATAATATTGTGTGTTGCACTTGATCCCACATCGGTTGGAAAGGAGAACGAAACATTCCATATAAGGGGTGTGGATACCTTCCCTATCTAAACGCATTTTAAAGCCGTGAGGGCATTAGATCCCATAAGAACTCTACAGTTAAGCGTGCCCGGGCAAGGGCAATCCAAGGATGGGTGACCCCTGGGAAGATTTCACGTCGGGAACCCAAAACGGACAATATTATGATACGTGTCATAGCGGGATGTTACAATAACATCCAACACTCGACGATGATGCCAAACTTCCCCAAGTATGATGGAAAAACTGATTTCAATGAGCACATCGATACCGCTTAGTGGAAAATGACATCACTGTCGATGGACAACCACTTCATTTGAGCGTATTTCCTGATTACGCTATTAGGAAATGCCAAAAGGTGCTTCAAGGCGATGTGACCAGGCATCATCTCGAGTTTCAAACAATTATGTCACCTTTTCCTCAACAATTTCATTTAACTGACGAAAGGTAAGGGAGACGAGAACTCCATAATAGAATTTAAGCAAAAAGAAGGAGAGTCAATATGGGCATATGACCATAGATTAAACTTGGCGACACTCAACGTCCCGGGCCATGAAGAGTTCCTTGTAATTGGCACCATCGCCCAAGGTCTACTCCGAGGCTTTTTGCAAAAGAAGATGTAGAGGACACTACCTCAGTCGAGAGATGAGTTCAATTAAAGAATTGAGAAATACCTTCGATAGATCGAGGGTGAGGAAATGAATGAAACCAACGTAAAAGCCATACAAAATGCATACATCAAGCAAGACGAAGAAAACTCCCACGCAATCCCCAACATCCGAGATCACCTTGATATAAGACACGACGGAAGCCATGCCAACCACAACCAACCCTCAAAACAACCATCTTACAGATTTCATCCAATTGGTAAAGATGAGCCCCGGAGCCAACGAAGCTGAGGTGCATGTAGTTGAGAAAACACCTCCAATGGTCGACAAAGACAAAGGGAAATACTATGTGTTCCAAAAGACCAAAACCCAAGATAGGCAAATATTACAACAGCTAGTAAACTATGTCACCTTTAATCCAATCCGTCTTGAATGTCTGTTTAGTGATTTCCTGATAATACATGTTGTTTTGAGCGCCAACACAAGGATAGTGAGAGTTATAGGTTAGTGATTTTCTGATAATACATTTCATTTTGAAATTGAGTTTATGTTGTCCTTAGTTTTTTCCGGACTGGATATGAACCTTAACTAAGGTGAAAACGATCATCCTTTGCTGATTGGTCCGAAAAGGGCTGCAACAAATATGCAATTTTGAAACAAATCATAATAAATTGTATAAATAATGTATGAAAAAGTATGAGTAGTCCCTGGAAATGTATTGACCTTAAATACCAGCGTACAAAACATTTTTGCAAACCATAGTGTTTAAGATGAGCAAAACAGGCCTTAAATGGACCATAATTTTTCACATAAAACGTAGCATTTTGTAGTATATTTTTCAAGAGTGTTTTTGCATAAATGAAATATGTGATCACATGTACTCCCCCCATGGAATATATAAAAACCATAAAAAGGGGTTGTTAGCACTCACCTTAATGGATGATTTGTGAACTAGATTTGTGAGTGCGGTTATCTTTGAGAAACACCTCGAGAAAACTTGAACTAGGAACAATCTAAATCGGGGCTGTTTTGGACTTGATTGAAACCCATAAAAAACTAGGAAATATCACAAAAAGATAACAACACAAAGTTGGCATAAGGTGGTGGTGGTCGGTAGTCGAAAATATAGGTAAAAGGAGATGGATATGGTGGTTTACGGTGGTGGAGTGGTGGTTATTGGTGTCGCGTTCCAAACCAATAAAAGAGAAAGAATGGAGAGGGAAGAGTAAGAGAGGAAGTGGCCGATGATTTGTGTATAAAATGAAGACACAAATAATTCATTTTAAAGTATATGAGGCCTATCACATGCAACATGCACCCCTACCTTCATAGAAAGTCCAACAAACAATACACAACATGATTATATTAGAAGGAGAAGTGAGCGTCAAGCAAGCAAACGGGGAAGTGAGGCAAGGGGATAAAAGACATGGGTCGGGGATCAAGAGGAAGTATTGGCTGATTTTTCACTCTTCCATGCAAGCATGGTGGGGCCTAGTGATGTCATATTCTCAAAATGCTCTAAAACCTTCCTCGATTTGCATGCCAAGTTCCAGACGCCTAATTATTTTCCAAATTAGTGAATGATAGAGCCGAATTCAAAGATTTCAAAAACAAAAAATGATTAATTTTTCTAGATTTAGAACTCCGAGAAATCGTGTTTTAAGATTCGCGTCTAAATGACCAGATACTTTCGATTTTTTGACTTTTGTGAATGTTTTTGTTTTCTTATAACTTTCGTATCTTTTTCATACAGGATTCGTTTTGGACGTCCTTCATATTTTTGGAAACGGGAAAACATGTACAAAATTCCTGTTTCTCAGATGTATTAACTAGGGTTGCAGTTTTTGCTATTTTGATTCGATTTTGATATTCCACTATTGAAAGTAAGATATTATCTCGTATCTGATTTTAGTTGTAATGCCACTACATATTTACAAACATATGTATTAAAGCTCAATACATCAGACTAAAAAAGGGATGCCAGTGAACTGACTGCCCACAATTTTAGAACTAAATTGTGGGATGTTATATATTATTGGGTACATGATTTTTCAAGGTTCACTAGTCTATAGTGTTAGCCATGAATATTTTTCTTTTTATGCATATAATTTTTGATAACATCTTTATATATTCACATTATTCATGTGGACTTTTTCACATTTATCAGTTTTTTTATAACTCTTAATGATCTATATCATAGAAGATAAACCATTGCCATTGATATGGATAAACTCCCATTTAATGTTTCATGTGTGAAACTGAAAAAAGTCACAAATATAGTTATCATGAATAAATGAACTGTTACGTCATAGCTTTTATTGCAACAATTTTCATAATGATCACACCTTCTTCACTATTATTAAGAACAAGAAAGGTCTCACAATCATATACATATTCGAGTGGATTGAATCCAATCCTTTCATCGGAAATCAGAAAGTGTGATTCAAATATAAGTTTTTTGGAGTTTAAAATGGATTTCCATGGCAATTACAACTCCGCAAAGAGGCAGAAGTTAGATAAGGTAACTATCACTTCATTATTCTTTTTCGCTTATAATTAACTGTTAACTTTTATTTCATTATTTATTGGATAAAAATCAACTTAGTAGGAATTTAAAACAAGTGTTTCAATCAATTCCTCACATTTCTAATTAGAATTGGCTACTTATTAACCCTCTGTACTTTTGTAGATCCCAGTGGCTCCAACAAACAACGTGAAAAGAGATTGCAACAACTATTTTGAACAACTATTCAACAAGAACTCGTCAAACCTTTATACTTTCGATTTGAATGAGTCGGAGCTCGTTTTAATGAGTTGTCGTAGTTGCTACCTTTATGTGATGGTGTGTGATTCCAACCCAAAATGCCCTAGATGTTTCAAGCGATGTTTACTTTATATGATTTTAAACCTTTTGTTCTAATTACCTCAATGTTTCTCTTATATAAGTACCAAATAATATCCAAGGAATAATTTTGCGAACATTTTAAAGTTCGTCATAACAATCAATTATTTTCACTTCATACAAATTTATTTTATTTAATTTTTAATATGTGGAAATAAGATCATAGTTTAGAAAGCGAAACCCAAGATATAAATCAATTACGAATTGATGATGTCGAAATGAGAAGTATTGGTGGAAATATAAATCAATCAAACTACAAGAAATAGGAGGATATTTCTTTTAATGTTTATGTGTCTAATTTTCCTCACTCGACCAATGTGAATGGCCTATGGATGCTTTGTGAACGTGTAACTTCCTAATTATCGAAATAAATTTATCATTTTTAAGCTAGCACAAACACTCATTTTCATAAAGGTACATTCAAAGCAAAACCACATATATGAGTGTAATCACACCTTCACCTTCCCAGGATCTGATGAAGTACCTGAAACAATTAATTTACATCTATAATCAAAAGCTTATTAATTACCCTGTGAAAACCCGAAATTTCCATTTGTACGAACATTATCTATTCAATAGAAGTCAGTCCAGTTTCAGTAATTTTCAGACCTTTCCGAATAAGTTTGTGTACATTAGGGTTTGCGTTTAAGGAGATATCAGGAGAGTGGATGCTCCTGGGTTTGTGAAACTTGAACATTCCAAGTTTCATAATGTTATAGTCCAATTTCCAGAATAAAAATATTTTATGTCAAAATATTTCAGGACTATAAATAGATTTCTGAATTAAATTAATTCATTATTCACATTTCCAAATAGAGAAAAGCCATTTTCTCTCTCACGCATCTTCGGGTTTTCATCCCAGATTGTGAGTCTACTTTCCTAGATGTGTTTTAATACTTGTTATATGCTTAATAACATTATTTACATGTCCAAAATACAGGATCCGGGAGTTTACCGCCCAAGAACGTTCTTGGGGTGTAAACTCCAAAACAAGGCCTAAAAGCTACCTAGTCTCATTTCCATGTTAGGTATCTAGTTAGGGACTTTATGTATGAACATTAGAGGCTAGAAATCAATCAAGATCATCTAGTTTTAGGAGTTTACTACCAAGGATATGCTCTTGGGCCGTAAACCCCTTTTTCAAGGGCTAAGAGTGCCCTAAACACCCCTAAGGCTTTAAGAAAATTACCCTTTAATACTTGTAACTTGAATGGGGAGTAAATTACATCAAAATCATCCCTTAAAGGGAGTTTACGGCCAAGGAACATCTCTTGGGCCGTAAACTCCAAGTAAAGGCACAAAGGTGTGCCTAATGTCCCCTTTAGCCTTAAACAAAAACCTAGAAGCTATCCTTTATGTGCGAGGGACTTAAAAGAATTAAAACCAACACCCCATAGGAGTTTACGGACATAAACTCTAGGGGATATGGTCTTTAGGCCGTAAACTCCTCTATGGAGCATTCTAGGGCCTTAAACTACTTCAATGATTATTCCACAAGTGCTAGGCTTATTCTAGGGTTAATATAGCACCTTAAAACACCCAAAACCACCAAGTGTGGAGTTCACGGCCGTAAACTCAAGGGTTTACGACCGTAAACTCCAAGGGTGGGTTTTGTTGGGTGGTGATCTCTTATTCAAGGTCTTTTGGTACATTAAACCCTTTTGCCTTGTCCCGTATCGACTTAGATGCAACCCTTAGGACCTATAACACTTATACAAAGTGTTTACATGTTCCTGAGTGTCCCAACTTATTTTATTAAGTTATTATTTGTCTAATTAGTTATATATATGCTTATTATATGATAACTAGGCTCGTGCGTGTAAGCAAGTCTCCGTTTGCCACCTAGCACGGTATCCGACACTACAATCCAAACAGCTCACCACAAGTGAGTTCATACCCCTTTAATTAACCTTTGAAATGCTTTTAAATGTTTTAAATACTTTATGGGGGGAATACAAGTTAATACTTATAGTTATTGCTTCAATCACATGTGATTGCATTAATCACATGTGATTAATAACTAGAAAACCAATGTTTTATTCACTGTTCAAACTGTTTATAAAAATGCTTTACTTCAAAATGTTTTACAAACTCTTTTACTCATCAAATGCTTTTATTAAACTTTAGTTTATTGCTTATAAATTGCATGCCCACATATGTATAGATATATAAGAAATGTTTAAAGGGCTTAGGAAGGCCATCCGACCTATTTCCTTTTTCTCGATTTGGATGTGGTCTGGTGGGACTTCGGGTAACCGTCCGAAGGTCGTGTCAATATTACTTATATATCATATATACATGTATAGACATAAAAGTACTTCCATATTCATGCTTATCAGTACATCATTAGTTAGTTACCATCGGGGTAACACAAGATCATATATAACTATACCAGAAACAGAACATATACAAATATACTACGAGAACATATACAACTATACTATGAGAACATATACAACTATACTAGGAAGAGAACATATACAACTATACTAGGAATAGAACATATACAACTATACTAGAATGAGAAACATTACATTACAGATACAAGAATACGTTAACAATTGTGATCCACTGTATCGGAGCATGCCTTAAATGTTGATGAGATTAAAACTTAATCTTGAAGATCGATTAGATCTTAAACAGGTAAATAAAGATTAAACAGCAAGAACGCAAAAATAATGAACAACTCAAGAATGAATCAAACTTGTCGAATGATTATAAAACAACCCTTAGAAAAGCTCGATCAAGAACATCAACTTTAGAGGGTTAGAAGGTTTACAGGAACGATAAAGAAAGAACTATGTAATGCTGTCTTCTTGTATCAATCGTATTCTCTAAATCGTTAACCTAATATGCATGCAAGCCGGAGTACAAAATAATTGGACAAACAGCCGAGTACAAAATAATTGGACAAACAGCCGTGCCCAATGATGCAATACTTAAATGAATCTTCAACCCAACAATCTCCCCCTTTGCGTCAATTGGAGCGAGATCTTCACTTGTTACTTGGGCCAGCAGCAGCGGCAGGTACCTTCTTCTTGACAGTCTGAAACAGACGAGAGATAAGAGCAAGTATCGTCTGTCTGAATCTGATGTACCATTGGATCATATCGTTGAAGTATTTGACATCATCTGCTGCATTCTCTTTACACCGACGGATGATCGACAGCACATGCTCAAGACAAGCATTGGTATAAAGATGTTTATCCGCCAAAGCAAAGAGACATTTCTGTCCTTCTGTTCTAGTGAACATGACCGAATTACGCTTCGGGTCAATCTTGCCCATCTTCATTTGATTGAGATCACTGGACGATCCAACAGGAGATATCTTCGGTTTCTTCTTGAAGACTGTGGCTATCTCCTGATCCATCACGGCGACCTCCATGATGTAACAGACTATCATCCTTTTGAGATGGTCTATAATTGGACCATATTCAGCTTCATTCGTCAAAAGGATGTTATGCAAAACGATCCAATCATGAGGGTTTAGGTTCAGTAGATCTGCTAAGGATATAAGATGTTCGGTTCTTGCAGACCCTCTGATCACCCTGAACCGAACGTTCATGAATCTCCCTTCGGTATACGGCTTTAAAACTCGAACATTAACGATTTTCTGAGCGCTCCATGTTTGGTACTGTGGTTGAGCGGCCTTCAGATAGAATTCGATTAGCTCCCTATCAACCTCAGGATTAGGATGAGGGACTTCAAAAATGTTGGAGAAGGTGTGGAAGATAAACGCCTTTCGAGTCAAGGGCATATCGAACTGCGAATCGACAGAATTATAACAGTCGAAGGAGATCACCGGTTCGAGCCATAGGATGCTAGGAGTATCATTCTCTCCCGAGTCCAAGCAGGGAAAAGAGTCTTCCTGCTCTCAAGGAGATCGTGGGCATCTTTCTTCTTGCGTTCGGCTTCTTCAGCTTCTCGCGCCACACGAACATTATCATTTTCAACATTGTGACTGTTTTTGCGTTTAAGCAAGTCAGCAATGGTTTCTTTATCATCTTCATCTTCTTCCTCAGCTATGTTCTTTCCTTTATCCTTCACACCTGAACCCGAAGTTTGACCAGTCGGAGGAGGTTCGGTTGTGTGAGCAGCTTTTGAGGAAGGAGGTGGTTTCGATCCGGACTTCACTTCTCCCCCTTGTTTCGGATTGGACACGAAACAAGGTAGGCCTTCAATTTTGCTGAGAAGGGCCATGGCAGGAGCAAGTTTTTCAGCAAGGGTTCGCCTCACCGAATGATTTAGAATCGGATCGTGTTCTTACAGGATGTTGGATAGGGCAGAGTGTACATCCGAAACACATGTTTTGATAACCTCCCGTTCGGATCGAAGAGCTTCAATCTGTTGATGATAGTTTGAAAGCTGAGTGCTCTTGACCTTGAGGGCGGTGGTTTTACTTGCCATAACGTCCATTAACGAGTTTTCGGCAGCGAGATCCTCTTGAAGTTTAGCGAGGCGCTCGTCAATGGAGGCACGAAGGGCCGAGTTTTCATCGTTGATGGATTGGCGAAGGGTAGCGAACGACTGCAACTCCGTTGAGACGAACGTGACCAATTGTTGAACGATTGGTTCCAACGTTGTCTTTGTAGCATCAGCGCTCTCCTGTAAGGACTTCAACAGGGAAGAGGCTTCAGAGAATAGTTTATCGACTTTTGCGGTCGCAGCCTCACAAGCTTTTATGGAGGCGTCAATGGCGGCAGTGGCTGAAGCGACGGAATCATGCTGAGCCCTGGAGAAGGCTTCAACAATCTTATGAAGAGCGGCTTCAGAGAGAGAGGACTGAGTGTTAGAGGATGAAGCTAGAAGCAAGTCAACCTTCTCGTTTAGCTCCTTAAGATGCTTCTTTGTTACTGGAGCATCGTCCTCATCGTCGCTTTGAACCTAAAACGGACTAAAGTAGACCGAATCGTAGGTCATATTTTCCCCTCCAAGGAAAGGGTTATCTCCATCAGAGGCATGATCTGGAGATGTGGGGGGTGGTGAAGCTGGGGGTGTGGTGGGTTGTGTAGGTTTAGGTTGAGTGTTGGTGGGGGTAGTTTCGGGTGGTTGTTGAGTATGGGTAGGTTCGGTTGTATGCTGGGTTTCGGTTGTATGAGGAGGTTCGGTTACGGGTGGTGTTTCGGTTGCATCGGTATGAACCCCCGTATCAGATACGTTGGTTGTAACCTTTGCAGTTGTTGTAGTGGTATCTGTGAAAATGGGTGGTGGTATAGGGAAAGAGGTTTTAGGAATGGTGGTAGTGGGGATTATGGTGGGAATGGAAGTAGGGATTGTTTGAGTAGGAGAGGGAATGGGTGAGACATGAATTTCCATGTCTGGGGTAGGTGATCGGGGTGGGGTGTTGCCTCTTGGAGGGGTTTCGCCTCTTTGAGAGCCGTCTGAACCCGAACTCTCGCCTTCTGAGTCACTCAAAGTGGAAGCGATGACAAGGTTTCGCTTCGGTTGAGTCTTCCGTCTCTTCGGCTGTGGGGACTGTGCAGGTTTGGTTGGTTTCCTCTTCCTGGGAGAAGGACCTTTAGCAGCTTTGGTCACTTGCTTCCCTTTATCCGCCTTTTTTCCCCTATTAACAGGCTTGTCAGCATCATGGATGGACGTGAGCATTTCCTGTGTTAGTGCCCTAGGTCCAGTCGCCTTGAACTCCTTAATTGTCCGGATGATCCTGCTGTCAGATGGAACATCGCCGTACATTGTCTCCGGAATAGAGCCAATGAAAGAAAACTTGGATGCATCAGAGACGATGATCTTCGTGGTATGAAAAGTACCGATCGAAGACATCAATGCACCGGCTGCAATGGGGACATCAAATTTATCCATCTCCCATTTTGTGATGAGAGTCCAGAACTGGGCATACGACACCTCAGAATGTCGTGATGAGGAAGAGAGGCTCTGGATGAGTTGCTGCCAGAGAACAAACCCATAGTCAAGATTGACCCCGTTGTAGACGCCATACATAATTGACAAGAACAGTCGACTAGAACCATCGGATCTTGAGCTTCGTTCAGATAAGCCCTTGAAGAGGACTGTAAACATGCCGTTCCACTGTGGCGGCAAGCAGGATTTTTTAAACTTCGCGACGGAGGTGAGCGCCTCCGTGTACCCCATATTATAAAACATGTTGTAAACATGGCCAATCGGAATCGTCTCCGGATTAATTCTTGAAGGGTCAGCAGCAAACCCTAGCAATGTACCAAATCGTTGTCTAGAAATGGAGGTCTTGTGATCAGAAACCTCGAAAAACACCCTTTCGACTGCTTTATCGTAATGTGCAGTCGCATACACCTGCGATAGGAGCTCCATGGGCACAGACTTAACCCTAGAAAGTGCAGGAGCGATTTGTGAGTACATCAGGCACTCGATGATCGGAGACATATAAGAATCGTACGCCAGAGGGTTTAGGTCTATCACCAAACACTGGTGAGGGCGAATGGGAAGGATGTGTGATGTGACATGAACTGAGGATGATTCTGCCACTGTTGAAGGTAGGAAGAAGAAGATGAACAGGAAAGCTTTAGGAAATTTTTGCTCTCTTGGAAATCCGGATGCAGTAAAGAGGTAAATGGGAGTGGAGACTGCCTTTTATAGTGGGTGAAAGGAGAGAGAAAAATCTTTTCAAATCTTCTATGGAAATACGAAAAGGTTTTCCGGAATGACAGATGCGTGACAGTTAAGGCATGCGATGATCACATAGGAGAGAGAGTGTCAGATTCCTAGGAACACGCCGCCCAACAAGCGCTGTTTCAGAAGAAACCGTTTCAAATCCACACGCGCCTTTAAGTGCCAGAGAGGAACCGCTTGAAATTCGCACACGCGTCCATTATGTCAGTAAAAGAATGGGCGTTTCAAATTCGCATGCGTCCCCTTTTTAACCGCCGTTTGAAATTTAATCCTTTGATCTCCCGCCTGAGTCGGCAACCCTTCATCTTATCTTTGAAATGGCATCTTTTGAATTAATTTCCCACGTGGATGATTTTTGACCACAACTCGATTATTAACCACCAAAGCAATAATACAGCCTGTAATTATTAGTACCAGAATTTTGGAAAATCAAAGATTTTCGTGCTAAGAGTGTAAAAAAGAAAAGAAATAAAGCAACTCTTTTTAGGAATAAATGTGATGTCAATAATGACACGAAACAAATGATCCCGGGCACGAATCTCTTCCTTCAAGATCAAGAGAGACCTTAAAGTGTTAATGTGGTTTCCCGTTAAATGACGATCAAACACTTATTAATAAATGTTGAAAGGCTTCTTTTAATTAGGCTATGTAAGGGTGGCTTTCGCTTTGATGCAACAATTCTAATCTTGAAATAAGAAAGAAAGTGATCAAAGTACTTGTGAGACCGGTGTAGTCTGTTAAACAAGTAGGTAGGAATTAATTTTAAATTGGCATGGAAAAAATAAAATCTCAAAAAAAATAATAAACTGGATCCCAAGGGAAGAAATGTTATGGTGTTTAACAATTTCATAGGAATCACACAAAAAAATTGAGATTTCATTTAGATACATCCGTCAATTCTTTGGTGAAAACTTGAGCAAATTTATTGTTCACCGTCAATTCAGATTTGGTGTTGAATTTTGGGTTTCACTCAGCTCGTAGTGGCACGAAACTGAGATCATAAACACAGTTGTTGTGTAACCATAAACCTCAGTGGTAATTTCTGAGAGTCTCAAGGGTTACGTTGATGAAACGAATGTAATGGAGAAATGTAATGGAGATGGTGTAAGAAAGTAAAGTACTTCTGCTGCGAAAATAAGGACCAAGCAGAAAACTCTTATCTCATGTGAGAAGAGAGTGAGGTAGCTCATGATTAGAATAAATGTGATAGCCTAATTGGGAAGACAAAGTTTGTTTATACCAAGTCATTAAGGCCATTATTCAGAATCTTATGAGGCTTGGGACACATACAACAGCATGCTTCTAGGGACACTTAAGTAATCCAACAATTATATCCCCATAAACGAACGAACACATAAAAAAAAATAAGAAAACATTTTTGGAGGTTTTGATATATATAAAAAAAATTAAAAAGAAAAAAATAAAATAAAAAAAATTAAGCAAGGAAAAAAAACTTAGAAAGAAAAAAAACTTTGAAAAAAATTGGAAAACCGAACCCGAACGTTCGGTTGGTTTCGGTTGAGAAAAATTTGAAAAACCGAACCCGAGCGTTCGGTTGGTTTCGGTTTAAGAAAATTTTGAATAACCGAACCCGAGCGTTCGGTTGGTTTCGGTTTAAGAAAATTTTGAAAAACCGAACCCTAGCGTTCGGTTGGTTTCGGTTAAAGAAAATTTTGGAAAACCGAACCCGAGCGTTCGGTTGGTTTCGGTTAATGAAAATTTTGAAAAACCGAACCCGAACCTTCGGTAGGTTTCGGTTTTGGAAAATTTTGAGAAACCGAACCCGAACCTTCGGTAGGTTTTGGTTTTGGAAAATTTTGAGAAACCGAACCCGAACCTTCGGTAGGTTTCGGTTTTGGAAAATTTTGAGAAACCGAACCCGAACCTTCGGTAGGTTTCGGTTTTGGAAAATTTTGAGAAACCAAGGAATTGAGGCATGCAATCAGAAAATACTTTTGACAATTAGAGAAACAACTTTGTACATGAAATATACAACCAAGAAATCTACCTTTGTAGTGATGAGCGAGTCAGATGATTTAACCGAACCTGAACGTTCGGTCAATTTCGCTTCTTACGTTTGAGGTTGAGAGGTAGTTTGAGGTACTGACTCTGATTCCATCATACCTAGCCCTTGTAAAATTCTGTTGAATGATGCTTCAGGAAGAGCTTTGGTAAAGACGTCAGCCAGTTGATCAGTGGTTCGAACAAAGTGTACTTCAACGTTTCCATCTTCCACATGATCTTTGATAAAGTGACACCTTAGTACTATGTGTTTGGTTTTAGAGTGTTGCACTGGGTTATGAAAGATCCTAATTGCACTTTCAGAGTCACAATATAGTGGGGTCTTCTTCATATTGAGTCCATAGTCTCAAAGTTGACTCTGGATCCAAATCACTTGGGAGGTGCAGGATGCAGCGGCTATGTATTCAGCTTCGGCAGTAGACAACGACACGCACGTTTGTTTCTTTGATTGCCAACTAACCAACTTCTCATCAAGGAATTGACAGCCGCCAGTGGTGCTTTTTCTGTCGAGTCCACATCCTCCAAGGTCTGCATCTGAGTAGGCTTGAACGAAGAAGCCTGAGTTGGAAGGATACCATAGACCTAAGGAGGCAGTTCGCTTGAGATATCTTAAAATGTTCTTCACTGCAAGCACGTGAGGTTCGCGTGGGTTTGCCTGAAATCTAGCACAGTAACAGACAGAAAACATGATGTCAGGCCTGCTAGCAGTAAGATACATTAGTGAGCCTATCATTTGACGATAGAGCGTGATATCAATAGCCGGTTTGTCTAGGGATGGAGTTAGCTTGGTGTCGAATGCCATTGGGACTTTGACTTTGGAATCTCCCATCATACCAAACTTTGCTAGGAGAGTCTTCGTGTAAGCTTCCTGATTGATAAAGATGCCTTCGGGTCCCTGTCTAATATTTAAGCCAAGGAAAAAGTTAATAGGACCCATTGAGCTCATTTCAAATTTAGTCTCCATCAGCTTTCTGAATTCAGCTGTTAGGCTGGGATTCGCTGAGCCAAAGATGATATCATCGACATAAATTTGAACGATCATAAGGTGGTTACCTTCCTTTTTGCGAAAGCAGGTTGGGTCAACTGAACCTTGTTTGAATTTGGACATCTTTAAGAATTTAGTTAGCGTTTCATACCAGGCTCTCGGAGCTTGTTTGAGTCCATACACAGCTTTATCCAGAATGTAGCAATGATTTGGATATTTTTCGTTCACGAACCCAGGAGGTTGCTCCACATACACTATTTCTTCGAGTTCTCCATTAAGAAAGGCACACTTGACGTCCATTTGGAAAACTTCGAAGTTTTTGTGGGCAGCATAAGCAAGAAATATTCTTACAGATTCCAGCCTAGCTACAGGAGCGAAAGTCTCTTCATAATCAATCCCTTCCTCCTGACAATATCCTTTTACTACTAGACGAGCTTTGTTCCTTATAACGTTCCCTTCCTTGTCCATTTTATTCCTAAAGACCCATTTGAGACCAACAACCGAGGCAACTGGAGGAGTTGGAATGAGGTGCCAGACTTTGTTCCTCTCAAATTCGTTCAGTTCATCTTGCATCGCTTGAACCCAATCGGAGTGATCGAGAGCAGTGTTAACTGTCTTCGGTTCAACTTTTGATACGAATGAGTTAAACATGCAAAATTCAACTTTGGAAAATAAGGATGTATGTTTTGCCTTGAGTTGTGATCGGGTTAGAACCTTTTCAGAAACATCACCAACAACTTGAGAGATAGGATGATCTCTGGTCCATTTGGTAAGAGGAGGGTAGTTTGGATCAAAGGTTGGGTCCAGTTCAGCATTGATCATTTCTTCTGGCTCGGAATGGCTTTCGTAGTCGAATGGCATATCAGCTTGCTCCCCCTCGATAGATGAGCTTTCTGGAATGCTTTGAGAAACTTGAGGTTCAGAGGTTTCTTGTGGTGCTTGGTATTCAGGCGTTGATGCACCTTCGGATGGTGAAGCACTTTCGGTTGAAGAAGTACTTTCGGTTGGAGAAGTACTTTCGGGAGCAGTTGGAGAGCTTGGCTCCCCCTCCACATGTGAGGTCGGCTGAGTTGATGACGGTTGATCCTCCCCCTCGACTGAAGCATCGTTTGATGGAGGTTCGTCAGAATTCGATCCTCCTTCGTTCATTCTCCTGGCAGCTTCTTCGACAATTTGCTTCATATGGTCTACTTTGTTGTCTTCTGCGCCTGCTTCTTAGAGAGTAGCTTTCTCTGGTTCGGCAAATAGCTCCATAAACTTCTCGAATAGATTAGCGATTGAGACTGTGACTTGGCTAGTTTGAGGAAAGATTTCCCCAGCTGTGTCTTCTTTGGCCTGTAGCTTTTTGACATAGCTATCGTCGAAAGTCACGTAATAAGTCTCTTCGATTTTTCTCGAACGCTTGTTTAGAACTCTGTATGCTTTGGAAGTGAGAGAGTATCCCAGAAAGATTCCCTCGTCGGCTTTGACATCAAACTTGTTGCGGTGTTCTTTAGAGTTAAAGATGAAACACCGTGATCCGAACACGTGGAAAAATTTCACATTGGGCTTCCTGTTGTTGAGTATCTCATAAGGTGTGAGCGTGAATCGCTTGTTGAGATATGACCTGTTCTGTGTAAAACAAGCAGCAGAAATAGCATCAGCCCAAAAATAAAGAGGTAAGGAAGCAAAACTTAGCATTGTTCGGGCAGCTTCACACAAAGATCGGTTTCGTCTTTCGACAATTCCGTTCTGTTGAGGTGTGTAGGGAGCTAAGAAGTTGTGACTTATTCCCTTTTCTGCCAGAAATTCTTCAAATTCTCTATTTTTGAATTCCAGACCATTGTCGCTCCTGATGTTGCGAACGACCTTCTTGAGCTGTACTTCAATCTTCTTGATGAGCACTTTCAGCTTATGAGTCGCTTCAGATTTGAGCTTTAGAAAGAACACCCATGTAAATTGCGAAAAGTCATCAACAATAACAAGAATATACTTGCTACCACCGATGCTTTCGATAGATGATGGACCACACAAATCAATATGAAGTAATTCGAGTGGTTCAACAACTTTCGTGTTAATTATAGATGGATGACTTTGACGACTCTGCTTCCCCATTTCGCATGCAGCACACAAATGATCTCTGTCGAACTTGAGCAATGGAAGACCTCGAACATGACCTCCAGTGACAAGTTTGTTGATATCTTTAAAGTTGAGATGAGAGAGTCTTCGGTGCCACAACCAGCTTTCATCAGATTGTGCTTTTGACAACAGGCATATAGCTGGGTTTCCTTTGATGGGTTTGAGGTTTAGAGGAAACATTTCACCCTTACGCTCTGATTTGAGAATTACTTTCTTCGTCTTCTTCTCAATAATTTCAGAACCTTCATCGTCGAATGAGACTTTAAGACCTGTACCTCCAACAAGCTGAGATACACTGATGAGGTTGTATTGTAGTCCTTCCACGTATGCCACCTTCCTTATAGTGAAATCACCATTGGTAATCATTCCGTATCCCTTTATGGTGCCGAAGGAGTTGTTTCCAAACTTGACGTTGCCACCATTTGAAAGAGACCTGTATTCCCTGAGCTCTTCTTTCCTCCCTGTCATGTGACGCGAGCAGCCACTATCGATGTACCATTCTTCGTCAAACTGCTCGTCACTTATAACCTGCAAAAATTAAGCAGATTTAGGAACCCAAAGTTTCTTGGGTCCACGTGAGCCTTTCACAGGTACAGGAATAGTAAGAGAGATGTCAACAAGATATGTTCGTTTTATTAGTGTTGTTTCATCTTTCTTTTTGATGGTAAAAACTTTGATTTTATTAGGATTAGGTGTGTTCAGTTTAGATTCCGGTTTGGATGCTGAAACCTTCTGTTTGCCTTTTTGTTCAGCTGATGAATGAGATTTTTGAGAACGAACAGAATGAACTTTTGAGTGAGATGGAGATGAATTGGAAGAATTAGAAGAATTAGATGAGTGAGAAGGAGAGGGCTTAGATTGAAATGACTTCTTGGCTGGAGACTCTAGGTGACCCTTTTGCTTTTAATCATTGGTGGGACTGACCTTAGAGTTTTGATCTCTTTTGATTTCAGAACCGAATCTTTGCTTTCGGTTGGAGTCATTCTCTGAACCGAACCTTTGATTTCGGTTGGAGTCATCCTCAGAACCGAACCTTTGCTTTCGGTTGGTATTCTTTTCCGAACCGAACCTTTGCTTTTGGTTGTTGTGGCTCTCGTGCTTTTTAACAGGATTATTCTCACACTTTAGATTCTTGTCTTGATGTGAGAAATATGCATTCTGGGATTGCCAGAATTGTTTCCTTTCAGAGAGATTCTTCCTGTATCTCTGGTTCCTTTGACGTTTCTGATTCCTCATCTGCTTCGGTTGATGATGGATATTGGCTTTCATTTTCGGTTTCTCTTTGGCTGGCTCACTTTGAACTGTGGAAGTTTCACTTTGAACTGAGGAACTAGAGGGAACATCTTCTTTTTCCGAACTTCCATTTTCTTGAGGAATGTCTTTCGTACCACTGGTACTTGGCACATCGAAATTATCTGGCTTGTTCAAGGGTTCTGGTATGTATCTACCTTTACTTATCCATGAGGTCCTTTCTGATAAGCCTACCGTTTCATCTGCATTATCGATTGGAGCTGACCAGAAGAACTCATCGCAGCCATCAGCATTGTCTTCATTAACAATTGTTGTGAGTTCAGCAGTCTGATGTTCGGTTACTCCTGTGACCTTGTACACTTGATTTGGAGTGGTCCTAACCTTTTGATATACAACCGCTTTCTCTGCTAAGATCGGGGACTTTTGTTGGGACAATCGAGCGAACTCCACTGAATTTTCTGAAATTAGATTCTTGTGGTTTTCAGGTTCGCTTTTCACAAATTCTGAGCAGTCAACCGTGTCCTCTACAGAAATTTCACTCATGTTGTCATCCTCATTAAGCTCAGATGCATTTTCAACATCAATTTTGTTTTCTGAGCTCAAGTTGGCGTTTAAAGAGTCAAATTTTTGTATGGTTTCGGTTCTCAGTTTAAGTCTATCATTTTCATCCAAAAGGTTTTTAAGCATGTCCTTATGGTCCTTGGATTTAATGAAAGATTCTATTTTGTCCAGTCCATACATATAGGTCGGATTAACGTCATCAGATGATATCACACTCTCACAATTATAAGCTTCAGCATCAATTTCATCCTCCTTAAACTCAAGGAAGGGCAAAATCATGCGATGAATCTTTTGTCCTATTTCACAGTCCAAGTGAAGCTGAGTAATATTAGTATAAAGACGTTTTGCAATCAAACAAAAAACATTTCGCTGTTTTAACAACTTTAAATTGTCTCTTGTAAATAAATATTTTCATCTTTTATTTTAACTAATTCTGACTCCTTCAACTCGATCCACATGCGCCGTTCCTCACTCTTCGAAGACGCCCTGCTTAATTGATCATTTAGGTTAGAATTGGTGACACGAGTTTGAGTTAAACTACTATCTAGATGAGAGATTCATGAATTAATACTTTTTAGTTCTTTTTCATAGGAGCATTGTGGTACTTTAAATGAAACAAAAACCGATTGTACCTTCTTGATCAGTTCATCGAGCTCGTTGAACTGCACGCTGAGCGGTTTGGCCATAAAGCACATATCTTGTTGCTCCTTCGGTTCATTGCTTCCACCATCAGTGTTGTATCCCCTCATCTGAGATACTTCGGACACCATCAAGCACCTTCCTCCACTGCTCTCCTCTTTTGCCACACAAGCCTTTCCATGAGAAGGCTTCCTCACTTCATCGTCTTCAGAGTCGGTTGACCAAACTTCCATGCCACCGAACTCGTCATCAGCAACCGAACCCTGCACAATTAGAGCATTCATGGAAGGGTTAGCGGTAGATTTCTTCTTCCTCATCTCATCAAGCTTTTTCTGCAGCAAAGCTTCCTCATCCTTTTCAGCCATCTTTTTGAGGACACAATCCTTAGCATAGTGGTTTTTCTCTCCACAGTAGTAACAGCTTACTCCAGAATCACCCTCTGCCTTCGGTTCCTTCTTAGACTCATCAACCTTCGGTTCATCTTTAACCTTTTCTGAACTATAACTCCCCTGCCAGTTTCGGTTTTTGTTGCTGGGGAATCTCTTCTTAATGAACCTCTTGGGGTTAGACACCATCATAGCATAATCCTCAGCCGTGAGGTCATACTCCTCCAAGTTGAGGTCTTCATCCTCCATCACAGCTTTACTTTTTGACAGGAGGGCCAGCGAACCTAGGCTTGAGACAACATTCTTTTCCTGCAGCACAATTTTCTCCTGAGACTTGAGAATACCCACCAGTTTCGCCAAAGAATATGATTTAAACTGCTCATGGGCTTTAACTGTAGACACCACTGCTCTCCACTCTGATCTTAGACCATTTAAAAACGTAACCTTCTGCTCGATAAGCTTCCTTTCGATGTCATGTTTGATCATCTTGCTGAGAAGATGATTGAAGAGATCGAACGTTTGGGTCATAGTTTCTTCGGCTCCTTGCCTGAATTCTCCAAAATCATATAAGAGTAAGGTTTGGATAGAGTGTTCAAGATCCTCGTCTGTAGAGTACAGTTCACGAAGTCTATCCCAAACTTCCTTTGCCGTTGTGCATGAACTTACCAACCTGAAAGTGTCGGACTGAAGGGCGAATCTGATCAATCTTAACGCCTTGATATTGCACTGGAATTTATCCTTTTCATCTTGCGCAATATCTTTAACATCCTTCAGTAGATCATTATACTCCTTTTGAGTTTTAATAATCCTTGACGTTGCAGAGTGAGAAAACGGTCCATTAATAATTGCTTCCCAGATGAGGTATCCATTATCCTCAGATCCTATAACATAGTCTTCAAAGTGATGCGCCCAGACTTCATAATCATGGGTGTATAGGATGGGAATCTTCGTGGTTGATCCAATGCTGTTGGAAATATTGATGGGATTCGATTGCGACTCGTCCATAATGATCAAATAACCTGTTCAAAGATCAGACTTGTAATAAATCAGATTAGGGCAAAACAATAAATATCAAGATACGTCAATAATGAGATGACGGCTCAATAAATATTAGTAATTGCGGAAAAACCCTAATTGAAACCTTTTCACAGAAAAGAAGGGTATCGATTACACAGCCTCCTGCTCTGATACCAATTGATGAGATTAAAACTTAATCTTGAAGATCGATTAGATCTTAAACAGGTAAATAAAGATTAAACAGCAAGAACACAAAAATAATGAACAACTCAAGAATGAATCAAACGTGTCGAATGATTATAAAACAACCCTCAGAAGAGCTCGATCAAGAACATCAACTTTAGAGGGTTAGACGGTTTACAGGAACGATAAAGAAAGAACTATGTAATGCTGTCTTCTTGTATCAATCGTATTCTCTAAATCGTTAACCTAATATGCATGCAAGCATATACTTATATAGTAAACCTAACAGGCTCACGGTTGGACAGGCCCAAACCGGAGTACAAAATAATTGGACAAACAGCCGAGCCCAATGACGCAATACTTAAATGAATCTTCAACCCAACAAATGTCATGGCCCGAGTTGTAGCTAGAATTCTCTTGGAGGGAGAGCGTGAGTTTGCGTATAGATCTATACTGGATTGACTATCCTACACCTTGATGCTAGCTACAGCCGGACCTGCAGGTCTGCGGGTGCCAAACGTCATTCCGTTATTACGACCATTCATTATGTCGTTGTTATCAGTCGATATATGGTGCAATTATCACATTATACCTTAATATAAATCCGGTTTAAGGTAGTTAGTATAGCAGTAGTTCTTATTATACAAAACTACAGTACTACAATGATTTACCCATTACATATTTTAGTGATAACCTCACTTAAGCATCAATGTACAAACTATATTTTATTAAATGATAGTTACACTTGGGAAATTACACACTTTTACAACAAACGAGCATACAAAAAAGTTAAGCCTTGGTAGAAGGCTACTTTAATAGAAAATATAGGTTTTTCTGAGAGATTCAAACTTTTACAAACACTTTCAAACACTTACTTACATTTTTACAAACTTATACATTGAGTCAGGTTTAAACGTTTTTGTCAACAAACATTGACACTAAAATACTTATGAACTCACCAGCTTAATGCTGATAAACTCTTTCAAAATAACTTGTATTCTCAGGTCATCAGTAGACAGGTACCGATGCCAACTTTTGAGAAGATAAAGCGCATTCAAGACTCTTATTATTTTGATTTACATTATTTTGGTGTCTATAACTGTACAGAACGCGCTTGTATTAAAATTATATATTTAATGCAATGGATGATGTTGTTTGCTTATTTACATTTACTGTGTTGTGATACTATACATGACGTCCTCCGCCCCAGAACGTTTCCGCCGTTCTTGGTTTTGGGGTGTGACATACCCCAAAATATGTCACATAACAATACACGTATAATGCATGCACATAATGGTTATCAAAATAAGGCTTGTTTTACCCTTTCTCCTACAACATCAAGCTGGTATGCTCCATTTGGCTTACAACATCATGTTCGTCCGCCTGAATATGTTGGCCTTCAACAAACAATTGGCCTACCCTCGTATCCATAATATGTCAAAATATCTTTGAAACAGACAACAACCAAACTCACAACTACAAAAAAGAACACAATAGAGCTCCCATAATCAACCATACATCTCGTAAGCATCAATATATAACCAAGTGTATGGAAACCCGTATTACTTTTAGTAGTTAACGATGTACGACGGTTTTCCACACTCTGACATGGAAAACCGACTGGGAAACACTAGTTCTGCGTTTTTCCAGGAGCTCTTGCAGTATAAGTTTAACATCCCACTCTGGCACGTATCACAATATTGTCATTTTGGGCTCCCGGCACGAAAACGTCCCAGGGCGTCACCCATCACTGGATTGCTCTCGGCCGGGAATGCTTAACTGTCGAGTTCTTATGGGATCTGCTGCCCTCACGGCTTTAAAACGTGTTTTGATAGGGATGCTATCCATACTCCTTATAAGGAATGTTTTGTTCTCCTTACTAGCCAATGTGGGATCAGGTGCGACCCACCTTCACCCCCCATTATAGGGTTCGATGTCCACGACGAACACATCGACCTATGCCCTAGCTCTGATACCATTTGTAACACCCCCTCTAGCAGGCATCATAATATTGTGTGTTGCACTTGATCCCATATCGGTTGGAAAGGAGAACGAAACATTCCTTATAAGGGGTGTGGATACCATCCCTATCTAAACGCATTTTAAAGTCGTGAGGGCATCAGATCCCATAAGAACTCTACAGTTAAGCATGCCCGGGCAAGGGCAATCCAAGGATGGGTGACCCCTGGGAAGATTTCACGTCGGGAACCCAAAACACACAATATTATGATACGTGTCATAGCGGGATGTTACAATAACATCCAACACTCGACGATGATACCAAACTTCCCCAAGTAAGATGGAAAAACTGACATCAATGAGCACATCGATACCGCTTGGTGGACAATGACATCACTGTCGATGGACAACCACTTCATTTGAGTGTATTTCCTGATTACGCTATTAGGAAATGCCAAAAGGTGCTTCAAGGCGATGTGACCAGGCATCATCTCGAGTTTCAAACAATTATGTCACCTTTTCCTCAACAATTTCATTTAACTGACGAAAGGTAAGGGAGACGAGAACTCCATAATAGAATTTAAGCAAAAATAAGGAGAGTCAATATGGGCATATGACCATAGGTTAAACTTGGCGACACTCAACGTACCGGGCCATGAAGAGTTCCTTGTAATTGGCACCTTCGCCCAAGGTCTACTCCGAGGCTTTTTGCAAAAGAAGATGTAGAGGACACTACCTCAGTCGAGAGATGAGTTCAATTAAAGAATTGAGAAATACCTTCGATAGATCGAGGGTGAGGAAATGAATGAAACCAACGTAAAAGCCATACAAAATGCATACATCAAGCAAGACGAAGAAAACTCCCATGCAATCCCCAATCTCCGAGATTACCTTGATATAAGACACGACGGAAGCCATGCCAACCACAACCAACCCTCAAAACAACCATCTTACAGATTTCATCCAATTGGTAAAGATGTGCCCCGGAGCCAACGAAGCTAAGGTGCATGTTGTTGAGAAAACACCTCCAATGGTCGACAAAGAGAAAGGGAAATACTATGTGTACCACAAGACCAAAACCCATGATAGGCAAATATTACAACAGCTAGTAAACTATGTCACCTTTAATCCAATCCATCTTGAATGTCTGTTTAGTGATTTCCTGATAATACATGTCGTTTTGAGCGCCAACACAAGGATAGTGAGAGTTATAGGTTAGTGATTTTCTGATAATACATTTCATTTTGAAATTGAGTTTATGTTGTCCTTAGTTTTTTCCGAACTGGATATGAACCATAACTAAGGTGAAAACGATCATCCTTTACTGATTGGTCCCTGGAAAGGTATCGACCTTAACTACCTGCGTACAAAATAGTTTTGCACACCATAGTGTTTAAGATGAGCAAAACAGGCCTTAAATGGACCATAATTTTTCTCATAAAATCATAGCATTTTGTAGTATATTTTTCAAGAGTGTTTTTGCATAAATGAAATATGTGATCACATGTACTCCCCCCATGGAATATATAAAAACCATAAAAAGGGGTTGTTAGCACTCACCTTAATGGATGATTTGTGAACTAGATTCATGAGTGCGATTATCTTTGAGAAACAACTCGAGAAAACTTGAACTAGGAACAATCTAAATCGGGGCTGTTTTGGACTTGATTGAAAACCATAAAAAACTAGGAAATATCACAAAAAGATATCTACACAAAGTTGGCATAAGGTGGTGGTGGTTGGTAGTCGAAAATATAGGTAAAAGGTGATGGATATGGTGGTTTACGGTGGTGGAGCGGTGGTTATTGGTGTCGCGTTCCAATCCAATAAAAGAGAAAGAATGGAGAGGGAAGAGTAAGAGAGGAAGTAGCTGATGATTTGTGTATAAAATGAAGACACAAATACTTCCTTTTAAAGTATATGAGGCTTATCACATGCAACATGCACCCCTACCTTCATAGAAAGTCCAACAAACAATACACAACATGATTATACTAGAAGGAGAAGTGAGCCTCAACCAAGCAAACGGGGAAGTGAGGCAAGGGGATAAAAGACATGGGTCCGGGATCGAGAGGGAAGTATTGGCTGATTTTTCACTCTTCCAACCAAGCATGGTGGGGCCTAGTGATGTCATATTCTCAGAATGCTCTAAAACCTTCCTCGATCTGCATGCCAAGTTCTAGACGCCTAATTATTTTCCAAATTAGTGAACGATAGAGCCGAATTCAAAGATTTCAAAAACAAAAATTGATTAATTTTTCTAGATGTAGAACTCCGAGAAATCGTGTATTAAAATTCGCGTCTAAATGACCAGATACGTTTGATTTTTTGACTTTTGTAAATGTTGTTGTTATCTTATAGCTTTCGTATCATTTTCATATAGCATTCGTTTTGGACGTCCTTCATATTTTTTGGAAACAGGAAAACATGTACAAAGAGATCAGCGTGTTTGCATTGCTCACAACTTCTTAATAAAAAAATTCCTGTTTCTCAGATGTATTAACTAGGGTTGCAGTTTTTGCTATTTTGATTCGATTTTGATATTCCACTATTGAAAGTAAGATATTATCTCGTATCTGATTTTAGTTTTAATGCCACTACATATTTACAAACATATGTATTAAAGCTCAATACAACAGATTAAAAAAGGGTTGCCAGTGAACTGACTGCCCACAATTTTAGAACTAAATTATGGGATGTTATATATTATTGGGTACATGATTTTTCAAGGTTCACTAGTCTATAGTGTTAGCCATGAATATTTTAACATCTTTATATATTCACATTATTCATGTGGACTTTCTCACATTTATCAGTTTTTTTATAACAACTTTTAATGATCTATATCATAGAAGATAAACCATTGCCATTGATATGGATAAACTCCCATTTAATGTTTCATGTGTGAAATTGAAAAAAGTCACAAATATAGTTATCATTAATAAATGAACTGTTACGTCATAGCTTTTATTGCAACAATTTTCATAATGGTCACACCTTCTTCACTATTATTAAGAACAAGAAAGGTCTCACAATCATATATATATTTGAGTGGATTGAATCCAATCCTTTCATCAGAAATCAGAAAGTGTGATTCAAATATAAGTTTTTTGGAGTTTAAAATGGATTTCCATGGCAATTACAACTCCGCAAAGAGGCATAAGTTAGATAAGGTAACTATCACTTCATTATTCTTTTTTGCTTATAATTAATTGTTAACTTTTATTTCATTATTTATTGGATAAAAATCAACTTAGTAGGAATTTAAAACAAGTGTTTCAATCAGTTCCTCACATTTCTAATTAGAATTGGCTACTTATTAACCCCCTGTACTTTTGTAGATCCCAGTGGCTCCAGCAAACATCGTGAAAAGAGATTGCAACAACTATTTTGAACAACTATTCAACAAGAACTCATCAAACCTTTATACTTTCGATTTGAATGAGTCGGAGCTCGTTTTAATGAGTTGTCGTAGTTGCTACCTTTATGTGATGGTGTGTGATTCCAACCCAAAATGCCCTAGATGTTTCAAGCGATGTTTACTTTATATCATTTGAAAGCTTTTGTTCTAATTACCTCAATGTTTCTCTTATATAAGTACCAAATAATATCCAAGGAATAATTTTGCGAACATTTTAAAGTTCTTCATAACAATCAATTATTTTCACTTCATACAAATTTATTTTATTTAATTTTTAATATGTGGAAATAAGATCATACTTTAGAAAGCGAAACCCAAGATATAAATCAATTACGAATTGATGATGTCGAAATGAGAAGTATTGGTGGAAATATAAATCAATCAAACTACATGTGACAACCCGATATTTCGACTCTATCTAATGACCTAAAAAGTCAATTATTGTAACCGCTTTTGTGATAATGAAATTTAGTTCGAAAATAAAAACGTTCAAAAAGTTTCTATTTAATTACCTATTGTGATAGATGTCTTTAAACCGTGATCGTACATAAAAAGAACGCCCAAATCTGACTTTGTATATTGAAGTTATGATTTTTCCAAGTTTCGGCTAAGTAGCAGGCAGCTAAAAACTCGAATCGGAGATCGACCGACTTTTGGCCGGAATGACCTAAACGAAAATCGAAGGTCTCGACAATGGTAATTCAGCGGTAAAAAGTCTGGCAAAAACCGACGTCAGATAAAGAAGTTATGAATTTCTAAAGAAATTCCGTAAACACGACCTTTTAAAAATAAATAATAAAAATAATTTCAAAATTTGCCGACGGAATCTAAACGTAAGTTTTAGAGCGTAGTCTCACCTACGCGTCGATATAAAGACCATCGAAAACGGAATTCGTATGAAGAAGATATGAATTTTAGAAGTTTATTAATTAAAATAAATATAAATTTAATTATAAACTCTTGGTAATATCCGAAGAGGAGTCAGCAGATAAGGCCGAAGTACGCCCTGCGTACCCTCGTACGCCCCGCGTACTCAAATCCAAGGCCTCGGTTCGTCCACGTCGCCCCCTATGCGAGCTACGCCCCGTCCCATCCGAACTCCGGGGCAATCGAGGACTCGGTCATGCATGACGCACAGGTACGCCCCGCGTACCGAGGCCTCTCAGCCCCTATAAAAGGGATGCGAGGGTTCCGGGAAAACTTGCTCATTTCCTCTCGTTTTTCTTGCGTTTTGCCTCGTTTTCCGTGCCCGTGCTAACCCGAAGCCCTGGTCATTTTGACTAAGTCCCGAAGATCGTTTTTACTCCCGAGGATCCCGAGAATCCCGAGAAAAACCGTTTCCCGAGACGAAATTCTGCCCGGTTTCCATCTTGCTTTCTTCAAACCTTCAGGTGAGTTCATACCCCTACAACCACTTTAAATGCTTTTTAAACACTTTTAAGGGGGGGGGGGGGGGGGAATACAAGTAAACATACGGTTATTATCGTGTATTTCATAAAGTTTCACTGTGCTCGTTTTTATCAAATGAATCACTTGTGATTCACCACTACTATGCGAAAACTCTTGTCATACTTTTCATGCACTAGATTTATACAAAGTATTTAGTAATTCCAAAGTATCCTTCGTTGCTAAACCGTTTTAATACATTTTAAAAACTTATGATTTGTGCATTGTCAAAACTTTGTGAAAAAGGATAATCTTTGCATACAAAACTATTACTTTAATACAGACTTAGTTGAGAATCCGTGAGACAAGTAACATCTTCAAATACTGCCTTTTGCTAGAAGGTATCGCTACAAGTCCTGTCTATAACCAGAGTCTCCCGTTCGGAGAACGTGTGAAATGTGTATAGATCTATACGGGAAGTCATGATCCCGCGCCCTGACTGTTAGCTACAGTCCGTCCTTTGGGGTGACAGTTTGTCATAACGCTACGACGCCTGAAGAACGTCGCTACAGGCATATTATGTTTAGTATGGTTATAAAACTCATCGGATATACAATTATTATAGTACTTCTGATCGAAGAATGAGTAGTTATTAGAACTATTCTTCATCTAACAAACTGAAATCTTCTAATAGGTTTTATTATATAAATCTATGCTTCAACCTTCTAAAGCATGTCTTTTGCTTTCGGTTTTTAGTCTGGGACATTAGGCTCACTATTACTTTAGGAAAATATGGGATTTTCCCTGTATACAAAACAAACAACTAATAGGAAAATAAGGGATTTTCTTGATTCAACTATCTATATTATTCAATACATATATTCTCATGCATTTCACACTTTTATAAGAAAATAAGGGATTTTCTTGGAAAACATACACTCAATTTGGAATGGCATACAAACTTTCTAAACCACTTATGAACTCACCAACTTAATTGTTGACACTTTCTCTTTAAAATAACTTGTATTCTCAGGGAACCGCTAAGCAGGTTTGGAAATCAACTTTTGGGGATTAACGCGCTGGCGTTAATTACTTCTTTTGAAAGATGTTTATGCATTTATCTTTTTGAGCATGTAATGAATACAATGATGTAAATATTTTTAAAACCTTTATATATATGGTGGTGTGTACTTTCCTTTCTATGAACTGTTATGATACTGAATATGACGTCCTCCGCCCCCGAACGTTTCCGCCGTTCTGGTTTGGGGGTGTGACACTACAAGAAATAGGAGGATATTTCTTTTAATGTTTATGTGTCTAATTTTCCTCACTCGACCAATGTGAATGGCCTATGGATGCTTTGTGAACGTGTAACTTCCTAATTATCAAAATAAATTTATCATTTTTAACCTAGCACAAACACTCATTTTCATAAGGGTACATTCAAAGCAAAACCATTTGTTCATAAACCAAAATCCATAAAAGCAGATTTATCACAAAAGTGTCATGGAATCTCAAATCATGAAACCACCTATATGAGTGTAATCACACCTTCACCTTTCCACGATCTGATGAAGTACCTGAAACTTAATTTACAACTATAATCAAAAGCTTATAAATTACCCCAAAATATGTCACACAACAATACACGTATAATGGATGCACATAATGGTTATCAAAATAAGGCTTGTTTTCCCCTTTTTCCTACAACATCAAGCTGGTATGCTCCATTTGGCTTACAACATCATGTTCGTCCGCCTGAATATCTTGGCCTTCAACAAACAATTGGCCTACCCTCTTATCCATAATATGTCAAAATATCTTTGAAACAGACAACAACCAAACTCACAACTACAAAAAGGAACACAATAGAGCTCCCAGAATCAACCATACATCCTGTAAGCATCAATATATAACCAAGTGTATGGAAACCCGTATTACTTTTAGTAGTTAACGACGTACGATGGTTCTCCACACTCTCACATGGAAAACCGACTGAGAAACACTAGTTCTGCGTTTTGCCAGGAGCTCTTGCAGTATAAGTTTAACATCCCACTCTGGCACGTATCACAATATTGTCACTTTGGGCTCCCGGCACGAAAACTTCCCAGGGCGTCACCCATCCCTGGATTGCTGTCGGCCGGGAATGCTTAACTGTCGAGTTCTTATGGAATCTGCTGCCCTCACGGCTTTAAAACGTGTTTTCATAGGGATGGTATCCATACCCCTTATAAGGAATGTTTTGTTCTCCTTACTAGCCAATGTGGGATCAGGTGCGACCCACATTCACCCCCCATTAGAGGGTTCGATGTCTAGGTCGAACACATCGACCCATGCCCTAGCTCTGATACCATTTGTAACACCCCCTCTAGCAGGTATCATAATATTGTGTGTTGCACTTGATCCCACATCAGCTGGAAAGGAGAACGAAACATTCCTTATAAGGGGTGTGGATACCTTCCCTATCTAAATGCGTTTTAAAGTCGTGAGGGCATCAGATCCCATAAGAACTCTACAGTTAAGCGTGCCCGGGCAAGGGCAATCCAAGGATGGGTGACCCCTGGGAAGATTTCACGTCGGGAACCCAAAACGTACAACATTATGATACGTGTCATAGCGGGATGTTACAATAACATCCAACACTCGACGATGATACCAAACTTCCCCAAGTATGATCGAAAAACTGACATCAATGAGCACATCGATACCGCTTTGGTGGACAATGACATCACTGTCGATGGACAACCACTTCATTTGAGCGTATTTCCTGATTACGCTATTAGGAAATGCCAAAAGGTGCTTCAAGGCGATGTGACCAGGCATCATCTCGAGTTTCAAACAGTTATGTCACCTTTTCCTCAACAATTTCATTTAACTGACGAAAGGTAAGGGAGATGAGAACTCCATAATAGAATGTAAGCAAAAAGAAGGAGAGTCAATATGGGCATATGACCATAGATTAAACTTGGCGACACTCAACGTCCCGGGCCATGAAGAGTTCCTTGTAATTGGCACCTAAACCCAAGGTCTACTCCGAGGCTTTTTGCAAAAGAAGATGTAGAGGATGCTACCTCAGTCGAGAGACGAGTTCAATTATAGAATAGAGAAATACCTTCGATAGATCGAGGGTGAGGAAATGAATGAAACCAACGTAAAAGCCATACAAAACATATACATCAAACAAGACGAAGAATACTCCCACGCAATCCCCAACCTCCGAGATCACCTTAATATAAGACACGATGGAAGCCATGCCAACCACAACCAACCCTCAAAACAACCATCTTACAGATTTCATCCAATTGGTAAAGATGAGCCCCGGAGACAACGAAGCTAAGGTGCATGTAGTTGAGAAAACACCTCCAATGGTCGACAAAGAGAAAGGGAAATACTATGTGTACCACAAGACCAAAACCCATGATACGCAAATATTACAACAACTAGTAAACTATGTCACCTTTAATCCAATCCGTCTTGAATGTCTGTTTAGTGATTTCCTGATAATACATGTCGTTTTGAGCGCCAACACAAGGATAGTGAGAGTTATAGGTTAGTGATTTTCTAATAATACATTTCATTTTGAAATTGAGTTTATGTTGTCCTTAGTTTTTTCCTGACTGGATATGACCTTAACTAAGGTGAAAACGATCATCCTTTACTGATTGGTCCGAAAAGGGCTGCAACAAATATGCAATTCCGAAACAAATCATAATAAATTGTATAAATAATTTATGAAAAAGTACGAGTAGTCCCTGGAAAGGTATCGACCTTAACTACCTGCGTACAAAACAGTTTTGCAAACCATTGTGTTTAAGATAAGCAAAACAGGCCTTAAATGGACCATAATTTTTCACATAAAATCGTAGCATTTTGTAGTATATTTTTCAAGAGTGTTTTTGCATAAATGAAATATGTGATCACATGTACTCCCCCCATGGAATATATAAAAACCATAAAAAAGGGGTTGTTAGCACTCACCTTAATGGATGATTTGTGAACTAGATTCGTGAGTGCGGTTATCTTTGAGAAACACCTCGAGAAAACTTGAACTAGGAACAATCTAAATCGGGGCTGTTTTGGACTTGATTGAAACCCATAAAAAACTAGGATATATCAAAAAAAGATATCAACACAAATTTGCATAAGGTGGTCGTGGTTGGTAGTCGAAAATATAGGTAAAAGGAGATGGATATGGTGGTTTACGGTGGTGGAGTGGTGGTTATTGGTGTCGTGTTCCAAACCAATAAAAGAGAAAGAATGGAGAGGGAAGAGTAAGAGAGGAAGTGGCTGATGATTTGTGTCTAAAATGAAGACACAAATACTTCCTTTTAAAGTATATGAGGCCTATCAAATGCAACATGCACCCCTACCTTCATAGAAAGTCCAACAAACAATACACAACATGATTATACTAGAAGGAGAAGTGAGCGTCAACTAAGCAAACGGGGAAGTGAGGCAAGGGGATAAAAGACATGGGTCCGGGATCAAGAGGGAAGTATTGGCTGATTTTTCACTCTTCCAACCAAGCATGGTGGGGCCTAGTGATGTCATATTCTCAAAATGCTCTAAAACCTTCCTCGATTTGCATGCCAAGTTCCAGACGCCTAATTATTTTCCAAATTAGTGAACGATAGAGCTGAATTCAAAGATTTCAAAAACAAAAATTGATTAATTTTTCTAGATGTAGAACTCCGAGAAATTGTGTTTTCAGATTCGCGTCTAAATGACCAGATACGTTCGATTTTTTGACTTTTGTAAATGTTGTTGTTTCCTTATAACTTTCGTATCTTTTTCATATAGGATTCGTTTTGGACGTCCTTGATATTTTAGGAAACGGGAAAACATGTACAAAGAGATCAGCGTGTTTGCTTTGCTCACAACTTCTTATTAAAAAAATTCTTGTTTCTAAGATGTATTAACTAGGGTTGCAGTTTATGCTATTTTGATTTGATTTTGATATTCCACTATTGAAAGTAAGATATTATCTTGTATCTGATTTTAGTTGTAATGCCACTACATATTTACAAACATATGTATTAAAGCTCAATACATCAGATGAAAAAAGGGTTGCCAGTGAACTGACTGCCCACAATTTTAGAACTAAATTGTGGGATATTATATATTATTGGGTACATGATTTTTCAAGGTTCACTAGTCTATAGTGTTAGCCATGAATATTTTTCTTTTTATGCATATAATTTTTTATAACATCTTTATATATTCACATTATTCATGTGGACTTTTTCACATTTATCTGTTTTTTTATAACAACTCTTAATGATCTATATCATAGAAGATAAACCATTGCCATTGATATGGATAAACTCCCATTTAATGTTTCATGTGTGAAATTGAAAAAAGTCAAAAATATAGCTATCATGAATAAATGAACTGTTACGTCATAGCTTTTATTGAAACAATTTTCATAATGATCACACCTTCTTCACTATTATATAAGAACAACAAAGGTCTCACAATCATATATATATATATATATATATATATATATATATATATATATATATATATATATATATATATATATATATTTGAGTGGATTGAATCCAATCCTTTCATCAGAAATCAGAAAGTGTGATTCAAATATAAGTTTTTTGGAGTTTAAAATGGATTTCCATGGCAATTACAACTCCGCAAAGAGGCAGAAGTTAGATAAGGTAACTATCACTTCATTATTCTTTTTCGCTTATAATTAATCGTTAACTTTTATTTCATTATTTATTGGATAAAAATCAATTTAGTAGGAATTTAAAACAAGTGTTTCAATCAATTCCTCAAATTTCTAATTAGAATTGGCTACTTATCAACCCTTTGTACTTTTGTAGATCCCAGTGGCTCCAGCAAACAACGTGAAAAGAGATTGCAACAACTATTTTGAACAACTATTCAAAAAGAACTCATCAAACCTTTATACTTTCGACTTGAATGAGTCGGAGCTCGTTTTAGTGAGTTGTCGTAGTTGCTACCTTTATGTGATGGTGTGTGATTCCAACCCAAAATGCCCTAGACGTTTCAAGCGATGTTTACTTTATATGATTTGAAAACTTTTGTTCTAATTACCTCAATGTTTCTCTTATATAAGTACCAAATAATATCCAAGGAATAATTTTGCTAACATTTTAAAGTTCTTCGTAACAATCAATTATTTTCACTTCATACAAATTTATTTTATTTCATTTTTAATATGTGGAAATAAGATCATACTTTAGAAAGCGAAACCCAAGATATAAATCAATTACGAATTTATGATGTCGAAATGAGAAGTATTGGCGGAAATATAAATCAATCAAACTACAAGAAATAGGAGGATATTTCTTTTAATGTTTATGTGTCTAATTTTCCTCACTCGACCAGTGTGAATGGCTTGTGGATGCTTTGTGAACATGTAACTTCCTAAATTTCAAAATAAATTTATCATTTTTAAACTAGCACAAACACTCATTTTCATAAAGGTACATTCAAAGCAAAACCATTTGTTCATAAACCAAACTCCATAAAGCAGATTTATCACAAAAGTTTCATGGAATCTCAAATCATGAAACCACTTATATGAGTGTACAATCACACCTTCACCTTCCCACGATCTGATGAAGTACCTGAAACAATTAATTTACAACTATAATCAAAAGCTTATTAATTACCCCAAAATATGTCACACAACAATACACGTATAATGCATGCACATAATGGTTATCAAAATAAGGCTTGTTTTCCCCTTTGGCCTACAACATCAAGCTGGTATGCTCCATTTGGCTTACAACATCATGTTCGTCCGCCTGAATATCTTGGCCTTCAACAAACAATTGGCCTACCCTCTTATCCATAATATGTCAAAATATCTCTGACACAGACAACAACCAAACTCACAACTTCAAAAAAAAGAACACAATTGAGCTCCCAGAATCAACCATACATCTCGTAAGCATCAATATATAACCAAGTGTATGGAAACCCGTATTACTTTTAGTAGTTAACGATGTACGATTGTTTTCCACACTCTCATATGGAAAACCAACTGAGAAACACTAGTTCTTCGTTTTGCCAGGAGCTCTTGCAGTATAAGTTTAACATCCCACTCTGGCACGTATCACAATATTGTCATTTTGGGCTCTCGGCACGAAAACTTCCCAAGGGGTCACCCATCCCTGGATTGCTCTCGGCCGGTAACGCTTAACTGTCGAGTTCTTATGGGATCTGCTGCCCTCACGTCTTTAAAACGTGTTTTGATGGGGAAGGTATCCACACCCCTTATAAGGAATGTTTTGTTCTCCTTCCTAGCCAATGTGGGATCAGGTGCGACCCACCTTCACCCCCCCATTATAGGGTTCGATGTCCACGTCGAACACATCGACCCATGCCCTAGCTCTGATACCATTTGTAACACCCCCTCTAGCAGGTATCATAATATTGTGTGTTGCACTTGATCCCACATCGGCTGGAAAGGAGAACGAAACATTCCTTATAAGGGGTGTGGATACCTTCCCTATCTAAACGCGTTTTAAAGCCGTGAGGGCATCAGATCCCATAAGAACTCTACAGTTAAGCGTACCCGGGCAAGGGCAATCCAAGGGTGGGTGACCCCTGGGAAGATTTCACGTCGGGAACCCAAAACGGACAATATTATGATACGTTTCATAGCGGGATGTTACAATAACATCCAACACTCGACGATGATACCAAACTTCCCCAAGTATGATGGAAAAACTGACATCAATGAGCACATCGATACCGCTTGGTGGACAATGACATCACTATCGATGGACAACCACTTCATTTGAGCGTATTTCCTGATTACGCTATTAGGAAATGCCAAAAGGTGCTTCAAGGCGATGTGACCAGGCATCATCTCGAGTTTCAAACAGTTATGTCACCTTTTCCTCAACAATTTCATTTAACTGACGAAAGGTAAGGGAGATGAGAACTCCATAATAGAATGTAAGCAAAAAGAAGGAGAGTCAATATGGGCATATGACCATAGATTAAACTTTGCGACACTCAACGTCCCGGGCCATGAAGAGTTCCTTGTAATTGGCACCTAAACCCAAGGTCTACTCCGAGGCTTTTTGCAAAAGAAGATGTAGAGGATGCTACCTCAGTCGAGAGACGAGTTCAATTATAGAATAGAGAAATACCTTCGATAGATCGAGGGTGAGGAAATGAATGAAACCAACGTAAAAGCCATACAAAACATATACATCAAACAAGACGAAGAATACTCCCACGCAATCCCCAACCTCCGAGATCACCTTAATATAAGACACGATGGAAGCCATGCCAACCACAACCAACCCTCAAAACAACCATCTTACAGATTTCATCCAATTGGTAAAGATGAGCCCCGGAGACAACGAAGCTAAGGTGCATGTAGTTGAGAAAACACCTCCAATGGTCGACAAAGAGAAAGGGAAATACTATGTGTACCACAAGACCAAAACCCATGATACGCAAATATTACAACAGCTAGTAAACTATGTCACCTTTAATCCAATCCGTCTTGAATGTCTGTTTAGTGATTTCCTGATAATACATGTCGTTTTGAGCGCCAACACAAGCATAGTGAGAGTTATAGGTTAGTGATTTTCTGATAATACATTTCATTTTGAAATTGAGTTTATGTTGTCCTTAGTTTTTTCCTGACTGGATATGACCTTAACTAAGGTGAAAACGATCATCCTTTACGGATTGGTCCGAAAAGGGCTGCAACAAATATGCAATTCCGAAACAAATCATAATAAATTGTATAAATAATGTATGAAAAAGTACGAGTAGTCCCTGGAAAGGTATCGACCTTAACTACCTGCGTACAAAACAGTTTTGCAAACCATTGTGTTTAAGATGAGCAAAACAGGCCTTAAATGGACCATAATTTTTCACATAAAATCGTAGCATTTTGTAGTATATTTTTCAAGAGTGTTTTTGCATAAATGAAATATGTGATCACATGTACTCCCCCCATGGAATATATAAAAACCATAAAAAAGGGGTTGTTAGCACTCACCTTAATGGATGATTTGTGAACTAGATTCGTGAGTGCGGTTATCTTTGAGAAACACCTCGAGAAAACTTGAACTAGGAACAATCTAAATCGGGGCTGTTTTGGACTTGATTGAAACCCATAAAAAACTAGGATATATCAAAAAAAGATATCAACACAAAGTTGGCATAAGGTGGTCGTGGTTGGTAGTCGAAAATATAGGTAAAAGGAGATGGATATGGTGGTTTATGGTGGTGGAGTGGTGGTTATTGGTGTCGCGTTCCAAACCAATAAAAGAGAAAGAATGGAGAAGGAAGAGTAAGAGAGGAAGTGGCTGATGATTTGTGTCTAAAATGAAGACACAAATACTTCCTTTTAAAGTATATGAGGCCTATCACATGCAACATGCACCCCTACCTTCATAGAAAGTCCAACAAACAATACACAACATGATTATACTAGAAGGAGAAGTGAGCGTCAACTAAGCAAACGGGGAAGTGAGGCAAGGGGATAAAAGACATGGGTCCGGGATCAAGAGGGAAGTATTGGCTGATTTTTCACTCTTCCAACCAAGCATGGTGGGGCCTAGTGATGTCATATTCTCAAAATGCTCTAAAACCTTCCTCGATTTGCATGCCAAGTTCCAGACGCCTAATTATTTTCCAAATTAGTGAACGATAGAGCCGAATTCAAAGATTTCAAAAACAAAAATTGAGTAATTTTTCTAGACGTAGAACTCCGAGAAATTGTGTTTTAAGATTCGCGTCTAAATGACCAGATACGTTCGATTTTTTGACTTTTGTAAATGTTGTTGTTTCCTTATAACTTTCGTATCTTTTTCATATAGGATTTGTTTTGGACGTCCTTGATAGTTTAGGAAACGGGAAAACATGTACAAAGAGATCAGCGTGTTTGCTTTGCTCACAACTTCTTAATAAAAAAATTCCTATTTCTAAGATGTATTAACTAGGGTTGCAGTTTATGCTATTTTGATTCGATTTTGATATTCCACTATTGAAAGTAAGATATTATCTTGTATCTGATTTTAGTTGTAATGCCACTACATATTTACAAACATATGTATTAAAGCTCAATACATCAGATCAAAAAAGGGTTGCCAGTGAACTGATTGCCCACAATTTTAGAACTAAATTGTGGGATGTTATATATTATTGGGTACATGATTTTTCAAGGTTCACTAGTCTATAGTGTTAGCCATGAATATTTTTCTTTTTATGCATATAATTTTTGATAACATCTTTATATATTCACATTATTCATGTGGAGTTTTTCACATTTATCAGTTTTTTTATAACAACTCTTAATGATCTATATCATAGAAGATAAACCGTTGCCATTGATATGGATAAACTCCCATTTAATGTTTCATGTGTGAAATTGAAAAAAGTCAAAAATATAGTTATCATGAATAAATGAACTGTTACGTCGTAGCTTTTATTGAAACAATTTTCATAATGATCACACCTTCTTCACTATTATATAAGAACAAGAAAGGTCTCACAATCATATATATATATATATATATATATATATATATATATATATATATATATATATATATATATATATATATATATATATATATTTGAGTGGATTGAATCCAATCCTTTCATCAGAAATCAGAAAGTGTGATTCAAATATAAGTTTTTTGGAGTTTAAAATGGATTTCCATGGCAATTACAACTCCGCAAAGAGGCAGAAGTTAGATAAGGTAACTATCACTTCATTATTTTTTTTCGCTTATAATTAATCGTTAACTTTTATTTCATTATTTATTGGATAAAATCAACTTAGTAGGAATTTAAAACAAGTGTTTCAATCAATTCCTCACATTTCTAATTAGAATTGGCTACTTATCAACCCTTTGTACTTTTGTAGATCCCAGTGGCTCCAGCAAACAACGTGAAAAGAGATTGCAACAACTATTTTGAACAACTATTCAAAAAGAACTCATCAAACCTTTATACTTTCGATTTGAATGAGTCGGAGCTCGTTTTAGTGAGTTGTCGTAGTTGCTACCTTTATGTGATGGTGTGTGATTCCAACCCAAAATGCCCTAGACGTTTCAAGCGATGTTTACTTTATATGATTTGAAAGCTTTTGTTCTAATTACCTCAATGTTTCTCTTATATAAGTACCAAATAATATCCAAGGAATAATTTTGCGAACATTTTAAAGTTCTTCGTAACAATCAATTATTTTCACTTCATACAAATTTATTTTATTTCATTTTTAATATGTGGAAATAAGATCATACTTTAGAAAGCGAAACCCAAGATATAAATCAATTACGAATTTATGATGTCGAAATGAGAAGTATTGGCGGAAATATAAATCAATCAAACTACAAGAAATAGGAGGATATTTCTTTTAATGTTTATGTGTCTAATTTTCCTCACTCGACCAGTGTGAATGGCTTGTGGATGCTTTGTGAACATGTAACTTCCTAAATTTCAAAATAAATTTATCATTTTTAAACTAGCACAAACACTCATTTTCATAAAGGTACATTCAAAGCAAAACCATTTGTTCATAAACCAAACTCCATAAAGCAGATTTATCACAAAAGTTTCATGGAATCTCAAATCATGAAACCACTTATATGAGTGTACAATCACACCTTCACCTTCCCACGATCTGATGAAGTACCTGAAACAATTAATTTACAACTATAATCAAAAGCTTATTAATTACCCCAAAATATGTCACACAACAATACACGTATAATGCATGCACATAATGGTTATCAAAATAAGGCTTGTTTTCCCCTTTGGCCTACAACATCAAGCTGGTATGCTCCATTTGGCTTACAACATCATGTTCGTCCGCCTGAATATCTTGGCCTTCAACAAACAATTGGCCTACCCTCTTATCCATAATATGTCAAAATATCTTTGACACAGACAACAACCAAACTCACAACTTCAAAAAAAAGAACACAATTGAGCTCCCAGAATCAACCATACATCTCGTAAGCATCAATATATAACCAAGTGTATGGAAACCCGTATTACTTTTAGTAGGTAACGATGTTCGATTGTTTTCCACACTCTCATATGGAAAACCAACTGAGAAACACTAGTTCTTCGTTTTGCCAGGAGCTCTTGCAGTATAAGTTTAACATCCCACTCTGGCACGTATCACAATATTGTCATTTTGGGCTCTCGGCACGAAAACTTCCCAAGGGGTCACCCATCCCTGGATTGCTCTCGGCCGGTAACGCTTAACTGTCGAGTTCTTATGGGATCTGCTGCCCTCGCGGATTGAAAACGTGTTTTGATGGGGAAGGTATCCACACCCCTTATAAGGAATGTTTTGTTCTCCTTCCTAGCCAATGTGGGATCAGGTGCGACCCACCTTCACCCCCCCCCCCCATTATAGGGTTCGATGTCCACGTCGAACACATTGACCCATGCCTTAGCTCTGATACCATTTGTAACACCCCCTCTAGCAGGTATCATAATATTGTGTGTTGCACTTGATCCCACATCGGCTGGAAAGGAGAACGAAACATTCCTTATAAGGGGTGTGGATACCTTCCCTATCTAAACGCGTTTTAAAGCCGTGAGGGCATCAGATCCCATAAGAACTCTACAGTTAAGCGTGCCCGGGCAAGGGCAATCCAAGGATGGGTGACCCCTGGGAAGATTTCACGTCGGGAACCCAAAACGGACAATATTATGATACGTGTCATAGCGGGATGTTACAATAACATCCAACACTCGACGATGATACCAAACTTCCCCAAGTATGATGGAAAAACTGACATCAATGAGCACATCGATACCGCTTGGTGGACAATGACATCACTATCGATGGACAACCACTTCATTTGAGCGTATTTCCTGATTACGCTATTAGGAAATGCCAAAAGGTGCTTCAAGGCGATGTGACCAGGCATTATCTCGAGTTTCAAACAGTTATGTCACCTTTTCCTCAACAATTTCATTTAACTGACGAAAGGTAAGGGAGATGAGAACTCCATAATAGAATGTAAGCAAAAAGAAGGAGAGTCAATATGGGCATATGACCATAGATTAAACTTGGCGACACTCAACGTCCCGGGCCATGAAGAGTTCCTTGTAATTGGCACCTAAACCCAAGGTCTACTCCGAGGCTTTTTGCAAAAGAAGATGTAGAGGATGCTACCTCAGTCGAGAGACGAGTTCAATTATAGAATTGAGAAATACCTTCGATAGATCGAGGGTGAGGAAATGAATGAAACCAACGTAAAAGCCATACAAAACGTATACATCAAACAAGACGAAGAATACTCCCACGCAATCCCCAACCTCCGAGATCACCTTAATATAAGACACGATGGAAGCCATGCCAACCACAACCAACCCTCAAAACAACCATCTTACAGATTTCATCCAATTGGTAAAGATGAGCCCCGGAGACAACGAAGCTAAGGTGCATGTAGTTGAGAAAACACCTCCAATGGTCGACAAAGAGAAAGGGAAATACTATGTGTACCACAAGACCAAAACCCATGATACGCAAATATTACAACAGCTAGTAAACTATGTCACCTTTAATCCAATCCGTCTTGAATGTCTGTTTAGTGATTTCCTGATAATACATGTCGTTTTGAGCGCCAACACAAGCATAGTGAGAGTTATAGGTTAGTGATTTTCTGATAATACATTTCATTTTGAAATTGAGTTTATGTTGTCCTTAGTTTTTTCCTGACTGGATATGACCTTAACTAAGGTGAAAACGATCATCCTTTACGGATTGGTCCGAAAAGGGCTGCAACAAATATGCAATTCCGAAACAAATCATAATAAATTGTATAAATAATGTATGAAAAAGTACGAGTAGTCCCTGGAAAGGTATCGACCTTAACTACCTGCGTACAAAACAGTTTTGCAAACCATTGTGTTTAAGATGAGCAAAACAGGCCTTAAATGGACCATAATTTTTCACATAAAATCGTAGCATTTTGTAGTATATTTTTCAAGAGTGTTTTTGCATAAATGAAATATGTGATCACATGTACTCCCCCCATGGAATATATAAAAACCATAAAAAAGGGGTTGTTAGCACTCACCTTAATGGATGATTTGTGAACTAGATTCGTGAGTGCGGTTATCTTTGAGAAACACCTCGAGAAAACTTGAACTAGGAACAATCTAAATCGGGGCTGTTTTGGACTTGATTGAAACCCATAAAAAACTAGGATATATCAAAAAAAGATATCAACACAAAGTTGGCATAAGGTGGTCGTGGTTGGTAGTCGAAAATATAGGTAAAAGGAGATGGATATGGTGGTTTATGGTGGTGGAGTGGTGGTTATTGGTGTCGCGTTCAAAACCAATAAAAGAGAAAGAATGGAGAGGGAAGAGTAAGAGAGGAAGTGGCTGATGATTTGTGTCTAAAATGAAGACACAAATACTTCCTTTTAAAGTATATGATGCCTATCACATGCAACATGCACCCCTACCTTCATAGAAAGTCCAACAAACAATACACAACATGATTATACTAGAAGGAGAAGTGAGTGTCAACTAAGCAAACGGGGAAGTGAGGCAAGGGGATAAAAGACATGGGTCCGAGATCAAGAGGGAAGTATTGGCTGATTTTTCACTCTTCCAACCAAGCATGGTGGGGCCTAGTGATGTCATATTCTCAAAATGCTCTAAAACCTTCCTCGATTTGCATGCCAAGTTCCAGACGCCTAATTATTTTCCAAATTAGTGAACGATAGAGCCGAATTCAAAGATTTCAAAAACAAAAATTGAGTAATTTTTCTAGACGTAGAACTCCGAGAAATTGTGTTTTAAGATTCGCGTCTAAATGACCAGATACGTTCGATTTTTTGACTTTTGTAAATGTTGTTGTTTCCATATAACTTTCGTATCTTTTTCATATAGGATTTGTTTTGGACGTCCTTGATATTTTAGGAAACGGGAAAACATGTACAAAGAGATCAGTGTGTTTGCTTTGCTCACAACTTCTTAATAAAAAAATTCCTATTTCTAAGATGTATTAACTAGGGTTGCAGTTTATGCTATTTTGATTCGATTTTGATATTCCACTATTGAAAGTAAGATATTATCTTGTATCTGATTTTAGTTGTAATGCCACTACATATTTACAAACATATGTATTAAAGCTCAATACATCAGATCAAAAAAGGGTTGCCAGTGAACTGATTGCCCACAATTTTAGAACTAAATTTTGGGATGTTATATATTATTGGGTACATGATTTTTCAAGGTTCACTAGTCTATAGTGTTAGCCATGAATATTTTTCTTTTTATGCATATAATTTTTGATAACATCTTTATATATTCACATTATTCATGTGGACTTTTTCACATTTATCAGTTTTTTTATAACAACTCTTAATGATCTATATCATAGAAGATAAACCGTTGCCATTGATATGGATAAACTCCCATTTAATGTTTCATGTGTGAAATTGAAAAAAGTCAAAAATATAGTTATCATGAATAAATGAACTGTTACGTCGTAGCTTTTATTGAAACAATTTTCATAATGATCACACCTTCTTCACTATTATATAAGAACAAGAAAGGTCTCACAATCATATATATATATATATATATATATATATATATATATATATATATATATATATATATATATATATATATATATTTGAGTGGATTGAATCCAATCCTTTCATCAGAAATCAGAAAGTGTGATTCAAATATAAGTTTTTTGGAGTTTAAAATGGATTTCCATGGCAATTACAACTCCGCAAAGAGGCAGAAGTTAGATAAGGTAACTATCACTTCATTATTTTTTTTCGCTTATAATTAATCGTTAACTTTTATTTCATTATTTATTGGATAAAAATCAACTTAGTAGGAATTTAAAACAAGTGTTTCAATCAATTCCTCACATTTCTAATTAGAATTGGCTACTTATCAACCCTTTGTACTTTTGTAGATCCCAGTGGCTCCAGCAAACAACGTGAAAAGAGATTGCAACAACTATTTTGAACAACTATTCAAAAAGAACTCATCAAACCTTTATACTTTTGATTTGAATGAGTCGGAGCTCGTTTTAGTGAGTTGTCGTAGTTGCTACCTTTATGTGATGGTGTGTGATTCCAACCCAAAATGCCCTAGACGTTTCAAGCGATGTTTACTTTATATGATTTGAAAGCTTTTGTTCTAATTACCTCAATGTTTCTCTTATATAAGTACCAAATAATATCCATGGAAGAATTTTGCGAACATTTTAAAGTTCTTCGTAACAATCAATTATTTACACTTCATACAAATTTATTTTATTTCATTTTTAATATGTGGAAATAAGATCATACTTTAGAAAGCGAAACCCAAGATATAAATCAATTACGAATTTATGATGTCGAAATGAGAAGTATTGGCGGAAATATAAATCAATCAAACTACAAGAAATAGGAGGATATTTCTTTTAATGTTTATGTGTCTAATTTTCCTCACTCGACCAGTGTGAATGGCTTGTGGATGCTTTGTGAACATGTAACTTCCTAAATTTCAAAATAAATTTATCATTTTTAAACTAGCACAAACACTCATTTTCATAAAGGTACATTCAAAGCAAAACCATTTGTTCATAAACCAAACTCCATAAAGCAGATTTATCACAAAAGTTTCATGGAATCTCAAATCATGAAACCACTTATATGAGTGTACAATCACACCTTCACCTTCCCACGATCTGATGAAGTACCTGAAACAATTAATTTACAACTATAATCAAAAGCTTATTAATTACCCCAAAATATGTCACACAACAATACACGTATAATGCATGCACATAATGGTTATCAAAATAAGGCTTGTTTTCCCCTTTGGCCTACAACATCAAGCTGGTATGCTCCATTTGGCTTACAACATCATGTTCGTCCGCCTGAATATCTTGGCCTTCAACAAACAATTGGCCTACCCTCTTATCCATAATATGTCAAAATATCTTTGACACAGACAACAACCAAACTCACAACTTCAAAAAAAAGAACACAATTGAGCTCCCAGAATCAACCATACATCTCGTAAGCATCAATATATAACCAAGTGTATGGAAACCCGTATTACTTTTAGTAGTTAACGATGTACGATTGTTTTCCACACTCACATATGGAAAACCAACTGAGAAACATTAGTTCTTCGTTTTGCCAGGAGCTCTTGCAGTATAAGTTTAACATCCCACTCTGGCACGTATCACAATATTGTCATTTTGGGCTCTCGGCACGAAAACTTCCCAAGGGGTCACCCATCCCTGGATTGCTCTCGGCCGGTAACGCTTAACTGTCGAGTTCTTATGGGATCTGCTGCCCTCACGGCTTTAAAACGTGTTTTGATGGGGAAGGTATCCACACCCCTTATAAGGAATGTTTTGTTCTCCTTCCTAGCCAATGTGGGATCAGGTGCGACCCACCTTCACCCCCCCATTATAGGGTTCGATGTCCACGTCGAACACATCGACCCATGCCCTAGCTCTGATACCATTTGTAACACCCCCTCTAGCAGGTATCATAATATTGTGTGTTGCACTTGATCCCACATCGGCTGGAAAGGAGAACGAAACATTCCTTATAAGGGGTGTGGATACCTTCCCTATCTAAACGCGTTTTAAAGCCGTGAGGGCATCAGATCCCATAAGAACTCTACAGTTAAGCGTGCCCGGGCAAGGGCAATCCAAGGATGGGTGACCCCTGGGAAGATTTCACGTCGGGAACCCAAAACGGACAATATTATGATACGTGTCATAGCGGGATGTTACAATAACATCAACCACTCGACGATGATACCAAACTTCCCCAAGTATGATGGAAAAACTGACATCAATGAGCACATCGATACCGCTTGGTGGACAATGACATCACTGTCGATGGACAACCACTTCATTTGAGCGTATTTCCTGATTACGCTATTAGGAAATGCCAAAAGGTGCTTCAAGGCGATGTGACCAGGCATCATCTCGAGTTTCAAACAGTTATGTCACCTTTTCCTCAACAATTTCATTTAACTGACGAAAGGTAAGGGAGATGAGAACTCCATAATAGAATGTAAGCAAAAAGAAGGAGAGTCAATATGGGCATATGACCATAGATTAAACTTGGCGACACTCAACGTCCCGGGCCATGAAGAGTTCCTTGTAATTGGCACCTAAACCCAAGGTCTACTCCGAGGCTTTTTGCAAAAGAAGATGTAGAGGATGCTACCTCAGTCGAGAGACGAGTTCAATTATAGAATTGAGAAATACCTTCGATAGATCGAGGGTGAGGAAATGAATGAAACCAACGTAAAAGCCATACAAAAGGTATACATCAAGCAAGACGAAGAATACTCCCACGCAATCCCCAACCTCCGAGATCACCTTGATATAAGACACGATGGAAGCCATGCCAACCACAACCAACCCTCAAAACAACCATCTTACAGATTTCATCCAATTGGTAAAGATGAGCCCCGGAGACAACGAAGCTAAGGTGCATGTAGTTGAGAAAACACCTCCAATGGTCGACAAAGAGAAAGGGAAATACTATGTGTACCACAAGACCAAATCCCATGATAGGCAATATTACAACAGCTAGTAAACTATGTCACCTTTAATCCAATCTGTCTTGAATGTCTGTTTAGTGATTTCTTGATAACACATGTGGTTTTGAGCGCCAACACAAGGTTAGTGAGAGTTATAGGTTAGTGATTTTCTGATAATACATTTCATTTTGAAATTGATTTTATGCTGTCCTTAGTTTTTTCCTGACTAGATATGAACCTTAACTAAGGTGAAAACAATCATCCTTTACTGATTGGTCCGAAAAGGGCTGCAACAAATATGCAATTTTGAAACAAATCATAATAAATTGTTTAAATAATGTATGAAAAAGTACGAGTAGTCCCTGGAAAGGTATCGACCTTAAATACCAGCGTACAAAATAGTTTTGGAAACCATAGTGTTTAAGATGAGCAAAACAGGCCTTAAATGGACCATAATTTTTCACATAAAATCGTAGCATTTTGTAGTATATTTTTCAAGAGTGTTTTTGAATAAATGAAATATGTGATCACATGTACTCCCCCCATGGAATATATAAAAACCTTAAATTTGTGAACTAGATTCGTGAGTGCGGTTATCATTGAGAGACACCTCGTGAAAACGTGAACTAGGAACATTCTAAATCGGGGCTGTTTTGGACTTGATTGAAACCCATAAAAAGCTAGGAAATTTCACAAAAAGATATCAACACAAAGTTGGCATAAGGTGATGGTGGTTGGTCGTCGAAAATATAGGTAAAAGGAGATGGAAATTGTGGTTTACGGTGGTGGAGTGGTGGTTATTGGTGTTGCGTTCCAAACCAATAAAAGAGAAAGAATGGAGAGGGAAGAGTAAGAGAGGAAGTGGCTGATGATTTGTGTATAAAATGAAGACACAAATACTTCTTTTTAAAGTATATGAGGTCTATCACAAGCAACATGCACCCCTGCCTTCATAGAAAGTCCAACAAACAATACACAACATGATTATACTAGACGGAGAAGTGTGCATCAACCAAGCAAATGGGGAAGTGAGGGAAGGGGATAAAAGACATGGGTCAGGGATCAAGAGGGAAGTATTGGCTGATTTTTCACTCTTCCAACCAAGCATGGTGGGGCCTAGTGATGTCATATTCTCAAAATGCTCTAAAACCTTCCTCGATTTGCATGCCAAGTTCCAGACGCCTAATTATTTTCCAAATTAGTGAACGATAGAGCCAAATTCAAAGATTTCAAAAAAAGAAATTGATTAATTTTTCTAGATGCAGAACTCCGAGAAATCGTGTTTTAAGATTCGCATCTAAATGACCAGATACGTTCGATTTTTTGACTTTTGTAAATGTTTTTGTTTTCTTATAACTTACCTATCTTTTTCATATAGGATTCGTTTTGGACGTCCTTCATATTTTTGGAAATAGGAAAACATGTACAAAGAGATCAGCATGTTTGCTTTGCTCACAACTTCTTAATAAAAAAATTCATGTTTCTCAGATGTATTAACTACGATTGCAGTTTATGCTATTTTGATTCGATTTTGATATTCCACTATTGAAAGTAAGATATTATCTCATATTTGATTTTAGTTGTAATGAAACTACATATTTACAAACATATGTATTAAAGCTCAATACATCAGATTAAAAAAGGGTTGCCAGTGAACTGACTGCCCACAATTTTAGGACTAAATTGTGGGATGTTATATATTATTAGGTACATGATTTTTCAAGGTTCACTAGTCTATAGTGTTAGCCATGAATATTTTTCTTTTTATGCATATAATTTTTGATATCATCTTTATATATTCGCATTATTCATGTGGACTTTTTCATATTTATCAGTTTTTTTATAACAACTCTTAATGATCTATATCATAGAAGATAAACCATTGCCATTAATATGGATAAACTCCCATTTAATGTTTCATGTGTGAAATTGACAAAGTCAAAAATATGGTTATCATGAATAAATGAACTATTACATCATAGCTTTTATTGCAACAATTTTCATAATGATCACACCTTCTTCACTATTATATAAGAACAAGAAAGGTCTCACAATCAAATATATTTGAGTCGATTGAATCCAATCCTTAAATCATAAATCAAAAAGTGTTATCCAAATATAAGTTTTTTGGAGTTTAAAATGGATTTCAATGGTAATTACAACTCCGCAAAGAGGCAAAAGTTAGATAAGGTAACTATCACTTCATTATTCTTTTTTGCTTATAAATAATTGTTAACTTTTATTTCATTATTTATTGGATAAAAATCAACTTAGTAGGAATTTAAAACAAGTGTTTCAATCAATTCCTCACATTTCTAATTAGAATTGGCTACTTATCAACCCTCTGTACTTTTGTAGATCCCAGTGGCTCCAGCAAACAACGTGAAAAGAGATTGCAACAACTATTTTGAACAACTATTCAACAAGAACTCGTCAAACCTTTATACTTTCGATTTGAATGAGTCGGAGCTCGTTTTAGTGAGTTGTCGTAGTTGCTACTTTTATGTGATGGTGTGTGATTCCAACCCAAAATGCCCTAGATGTTTCAAGCGATGTTTACTTTATATGATTTGAAAGCTTTTGTTCTAATTACCTCAATGTTTCTCTTATATAAGTACCAAATAATATCCAAGGAATAATTTTACGAACGTTTTAAAGTTCTTCGTAACAATCAATTATTTTCACTTCATACAAATTTATTTTATTTCATTTTTAATTTGTGGAAATAAGATCATACTTTAGAAAGCGAAACCCAAGATATAAATCAATTACGAATTGATGATGTCGAAATGAGAAGTATTGGAGGAAATATAAATCAATCAAACTACAAGAAATAGGAGGATATTTCTTTTAATGTTTATGTGTCTAATTTTCCTCACTCGACCAATGTGAATGGCCTGTGGATGCTTTGTGAACATGTAACTTCCGAAATTTCAAAATAAATCTATCATTTTTAAACTAGCACAAACACTTATTTTCATAAAGGTACATTCAAAGCAAAACCATTTGTTCAAAAACCAAAATCCATAAAGCAGATTTATCACAAAAGTGTCATGGAATCTCAAATCAAGAAACCACTTATATGAGAGTACAATCACACCTTCACCTTCCCACGATCTGATGAAGTACACGTATAATGCATGCACATAATGGTTATCAAAATAAGGCTTGTTTTCCCCTTTGGCCTACAACATCAAGCTGGTATGCTCCATTTGGCTTACAACATCATGTTTGTCCGCCTGAATATCTTGGCCTTCAACAAACAATTGGCCTACCCTCTTATCCATAATATGTCAAAATATCTTTGAAACAGACAACAACCAAACTCACAACTTCAAAAAAAAAAAGAACACAATTGAGCTCCCAAAATCAACCATACATCTCGTAAGCATCAATATATAACCAAGTGTATGGAAACCCATATTACTTTCAGTAGTTAATGATGTACGATGGTTTTCCATACTCTCACATGTAAAACCCAGTGAGAAAAACTAGTTCTGCGTTTTGCCAGGAGCTCTTGCAGTATAAGTTTAACATCCCACTCTGGCACGTATCACAATATTGTCATTTTGGGCTCTCGGCACGAAAACTTCCCAAGGGGTCACCCATCCCTGGATTGCTCTCGGCCGGTAACGCTTAACGGTCGAGTTCTTATGGGATCTGCTGCTCTCATGGCTATAAAATGTGTTTTGATAGGGAAGGTATCTACACCCCTTATAAGGAATGTTTTGTTCTCCTTCCTAGCTAACGTGGGATCAGGTGCGACCCACCTTCACCCGCCATTATAGGGTTCGATTTCCACGTCGAACACATCGACCCATGCCCTAGCTCTAATACCATTTGTAACACCCCCTCTAGCCGGTATCTTAATATTGTGGGTTGCACCTGATCCCACATCGGCTGGAAAGGAGAACGAAACATTTCTTATAAAGGGTGTGGATACCTTCCCTATCTAAACGTCTTTTAAAGCCGTGAGGGCATCCGATCCCATAAGAACTCTACAGTTAAGCATGCCCGAGCAAGGGCAATCCAAGGATGGGTGACCCCTGGGAAGATTTCGCGTCGGGAACCCAAAACGGACAATATTATGATACGTGTCATAGCAAGATGTTACAATAAGATCCAACACTCGAGGATGGTACCAAACTTCCCCAAGTATGATGGAAAAACTGACTTCAATGAGCACATCGATACCTCTTAGTGGACAATGACATCACTGTTGATGGACAACCACTTCATTTGAATGTATTTCCTGATTACGCTATCAGGAAATGCCAAAAGGTGCTTCAAGGCGATGTGACCAGGCATCATCTCGAGTTTCAAACAGTTATGTCACGTTTTCCTCAATAATTTCATTTAACTGACGAAAGGTAAGGGAGATGAGAACTCCATAATAGAATGTAAGCAAAAAGAAGGAGAGTTAATATGGGCATATGACCATAGATTAAACTTGGCGACACACAACGTTCTGGGCCATGAAGAGTTCCTTGTAATTGGCACCTTCGCCCAAGGTCTACTCCGAGGCTTTTTGCAAAAGAAGATGTAGAGGACGCTACCTCAGTCGAGAGATGAGTTCAATTATAGAATTGAGAAATACATCTGATTGATCGAGGGTGAGGAAATGAATGAAACCAACGTAAAAGCCATACAAAATGCATACATCAAGAAAGAACAAGAAAACTCCCACGCAAGCCCCAACCTCCGAGATCACCTTGATATAAGACACGACGGAAGCCATGCCAACCACAACCAACCCTCAAAACAACCATCTTACAGATTTCATGCAACTGGTACAGATGAGCCCCGGAGCCAACGAAACTAAGGTGCATGTAGTTGAGAAAACACCTCCAATGGTCAACAAAGAGAAAGGGAAATACTATGTGTACCACAAGACCAAAACCAATGATAGGCAAATATTACAACAGCTAGTAAACTATGTCACCTTTAATCCGACCCATCTTGAATGTCTGTTTAGTGATTTCCTAATAATACATGTCGTTTTGAGCGCCAACAAAAGGATAGTGAGAGTTATAGGTTAGTGATTTTCTGCTAATACATTTCATTTCGAAATTGAGTTTATGTTGTCCTTAGTTTTTTTCCTGACTGGATATGAACCTTAACTAAGGTGAAAACGATCATCCTTTACTGATTGGTCCGAAAAGGGCTGCAACAAATATGCAATTTTGAAACAAATCATAATAAATTCTATAAATAATGTATGAAAAGTACGAGTAGTCCCTAGAAACGTATCGACCTTAACTACCTGCGTACAAAATAGTTTTGGGAACCATAGTGTTTAAGATGAGCAAAACAGGCCTTAAATGGACCATAATTTTTCACATAAAATCGTAACATTTTGTAGTATATTTTTCAAGAGTGTTTTTGCGTAAATGAAATATTTCATCACATGTACTCCCCCCATGGAATATATAAAAACCATAAAAAGGGGATGTTAGCACTCACCTTAATGGATGATTTGTGAACTAGATTCGTGAGTGCCGTTATCTTTGAGAAACACCTCGAGAAAACTTGAACTAGGAACAATCTAAATCGGGGCTGTTTTGGACTTCATTGAAACCCATAAAAACTAGGAAATATCACAAAAAGATATCACACAAAGTTGGCATAAGGTGGTGGTGGTTGGTAGTCGAAAATATAGGTAAAAGGAGATGGATATGATGGTTTACGGTGGTGGAGTGGTGGTTATTGGTGTCGCGTTCCAAAACAATAAAAGAGAAAGAATGGAGAGGGAAGAGTAAGAGAGGAAGTGGCTGATGATTTGTGTATAAAACGAAGACACAAATACTTCCTTTTAAAGTATATGAGGCCTATCACATGCAACATGCACCCTACCTTCATAGAAAGTCCAACAAACAATACACAACATGATTATACTAGAAGGAGAAGTGAGCGTCAACCAAGCAAACGGGGAAGTGAGGCAAGGGGATAAAAGACATGGGTCGGGGATCAAGAGGGAAGTATTGGCTGATTTTTCACTCTTCCATGCAAGCATGGTGGGGCCTAGTGATGTCATATTCTCAAAATGCTCTAAAACCTTCCTCGATTTGCATGCCAAGTTCCAGACGCCTAATTATTTTCCAAATTAGTGAACGACAGAGCCGAATTTTAAGATTTCAAAAACAAAAAATGATTAATTTTTCTAGATGTAGAACTCCAAGAAATCGTGTTTTAAGATTCGCGTCTAAATGACCAGATACGTTCGATTTTTTGACTTTTGTAAATGTTTTGGTTTTCTTATAACTTTCGTATCTTTTTCATATAGGATTCGTTTTGCACGACCTTCATATTTTTGGAAACGGGAAAACATGTACAAAGAGATCAGCGTGTTTGCTTTGCTCACAACTTCTTAATAAAAAAATTCCGGTTTCTCAGATGTACTAACTAGGGTTGCAGTTTATGCTATTTTGATTCGATTTTGATATTCCACTATTGAAAGTAAGATATTATCTCGTATCTTATTTTAGTTGTAATGCCACTACATATTTACAAACATATGTATTAAAGCTCAATACATCAGATTAAAAAAGGGTTGCCATGATCACACCTTCTTCACTATTATATAAGAACAAGAAAGGTCTCACAATCATATATATTTGAGTGGATTGAATCCAATCCTTTCATCAGAAATCAGAAAGTGTGATTCAAATATAAGTTTTTTGGAGTTTAAAATGGATTTCCATGGCAATTACAACTCCGCAAAGAGGCAGAGGTTAGATAAGGTAACTATCACTTCATTATTCTTTTTCGCTTATAATTAATTGTTAACTTTTATTTCATTATTTATTGGATAAAAATCAACTTAGTAGGCATTTAAAACAAGTGTTTCAATCAATTCCTCGTATTTCTAATTAAAATTAGCTACTTATCAGCCCTCTATACTTTTGTAGATCCTAGTGGCTCCAGCAAACAACGTGAAAAAAGATTGCAACAACTATTGTGAACAACTATTCAACAAGAACTCGTCAAACCTTTATACTTTCGATTTGAATGAGTCAGAGCTCATTTTAATGAGTTGTCGTAGTTGCTACCTTTATGTGATGGTGTGTGGTTCCAACCCAAAGTGCCCTAGATGTTTCAAGCGATGTTTACTTTATATGATTTGAAAGCTTTTGTTCTAATTACCTCAATGTTTCTCTTATATAAGTACCAAATAACATTCAAGGAATAATTTTGCGTACTTTTTATATTTCTTCGAAACAATCAATTATTTTCACTTCATACAAATTTATTTTCTTTCATTTTTAATATGTGGAAATAAGGTCATACTTTAGAAAGCGAAACCCAAGACATAAATCAATTACGAATTCATGATGTCGAAATGAGAAGTATTGGCGGCAATATAAATGAATCAAACTAAAAGAAAAAGCAGGATATTTATTTTAATGTTTATGTGTTTAATTTTCCTCACTTGACCAATGTGAATGGCTTGTGGATGCTTTGTGAACATGTGACTTCCTAATTTTCAAAATAAATTTATCATTTTTAAACTAGCACAAACACTCATTTTCATAAAGGTACATTCAAAGCAAAACCATTTGTACATAAACCAAAATCCATAAAGTAGATTTTATCACAAAAGTGTCGTGGAATCTCAAATCATGAAACCACTTATATGAGTGTACAATCACACCTTCATCTTCCAACGATCTAATGAAGTACCTGAAACAATTAATTTACAACTATAATCAAAGGCTTATTAATTACCCCAAAATAGGTCACACAACAATACACATATAATGCATGCATATAATGGTTATATGTCGCACCCCAAAACCGAGAACGGCGGAATACGTTCTGGGATGGAGGACGTCATGGACAGTATCACAACAATGCATAATAGTAAAAACAAGCAACAACATCCATAGCATTAATATAGTAATTGTAATACAAGCATGTTCTGTACAGTTTGTTAGACTCCAAAAAGTATAATCAAAATAAAGAGGAGTTTTGTATGTGCTCCGTCTTCTCAAAAGCTGCATCTGTACCTGTCTACTGATGACCTGAGAATACAAGTTATTTTGAAAACGAGTATCAGTGTAAAGCTGGTGAGTTCATAAGCATTTAGTGTGGTTACTTGTATAAAAGTGTTTCAATCGTGTAATATAAAAGTTGTTATCAAGTTTGAAAATAGTATGAATCTCTAGAAAATCCTATATTTTCCAGTAAAAGTAGTCTTCTACCAAGACTTGGTTACTTGTAGGTTTGATCCTTTGAATATGTAAAAGTTTTCCCAATGAGACTCTAAGTTATAAAAATATAGTTTTAGACTTCATTCATGTAAAGTAAATGGGAAGATAATGTTTTATTCCAGCAGTGTTACTGCCGGCTAAAGGGAAAAATAAACTACAGACTCTAGGTAGTGATAAGTATATAATACACCTCGGGGAGTCTATTTTACCTTTATTTCTTAATTTGTTAATTTAGGGATTCGAATGTAAATTCATATGTAACCATGCGGATAGGTGATCGAATGTATAATGACCCTCCATGTCACACGTAGTTTGGTAACAATTTGTCATCCCTAGGCCTAGTCGGCTCGGACTGTAGCTAGCAGTCGGGATGTAGGAGTGTCTGTCCTGTATATAGATCTATACACGTAGTGCCTGCTCTCCCTCCAGGAGACTATGGCTACACGGCGAAGGTGCAATGAAGTTTCGTATAGAGGGATAGTGTGTCACATTTTGTTTTAGTATATTCAATTGTATTAGTGTACAGTGTACTTCTCGGTATCATGTATTTAGTGTTCTCTTGTCTAGTATATAGTATTCTTCTTATATAGTACTAACTATGGTAAGTATCATAGTAATGGTAGTAAGGAGCGGTAAACCTTAACTGTACATATTATAGTTAAATAACATGATGTATCCTGTCTTCGATATACAAAGGTATTGAACTGAGTGAAGATGTTCATTTCCAACACAAATATATACAATACAAAACTATGAATTCAACGACAGTCGGACAGATAACAATATACTCTAAGACCACAATCAAACAACAACAGGAAATAATGCGAGCTATCAGTCCTAAGTCCTTCAAGTCTTACTTATATAAATATATTGATGTAGATATAGTTTGGGAGCATAAGATGTTTAAAAAGAGTTTGGAAATAGTTTTTATAACAATTTAACACGAGAAATGAGTTTGATAAACATTTAAAGCAGTTTCGATGGCAAAGCGGTTAAAAGTATAGAAATCCTTTTTGATTGCAAGTTACAAATCACATGTGCTTGATACTGTAATTTTTTGGATTCAACTTGTATCCCCCCCCCCCCATAAAAGCATTTAAAAACATTTGAAAGGTTAATTAAGGGGTATGAACACACCTGCAGTGAGTGGAGTGGATGGAATGTCGGGTAGGATGGTAGGTGTCAAGTGAGGACTTGAACACACCCACAGATCCTATGCAACATGTAGTGATACATAATTGTATCTAATTAGACATTTAATCACTAACTAAGTAAGTAAAGACACTCTAATGCATGAAAACACTTTGCTTCAAGTGCTAGGAGTGCTAAGGGTTGCATCTAAGGAGTGTATGACCTCACTAAGGAGTTTACTCTTCAAATACCCACCCTATGTGAGTTTACAGTTGAGGAACCATTTCCCCCATGAGTTTATAGCCGTAAACTCATGGGAATGGTGTATTTGTGTGTTTCCAAGCTTCATTCTTCACAAAGAAAGGTTCTAGGGTTGATTCAAAGGTATAGGAAGTGGTTAGGACCCGAAATGGTACTCCCTTGGAGTTTGCGGTCCTTGGACCACTCCTTGGGAGTTTATGCTCGTAAACCCTCAAGAGTTTACGGCCGTAAACCCTGGCCACTTCATCCTTTTCATGTTTTGTGGTTCGTAGATCAATCATGCAAGTCCCTAGTTCATTTGCTAAGCATAGGAAGGAGTTGGGGGCATCAAAACCCCTCTTTGTGGTGTTTACGGTTTTGGGAGATCCCTAAACCGTAAACACATGCGCTTGGGGTTTTTGGGTGTCTAATCCATGGATACTAAGCCAATAACTAGTTAGGAGAAGTATACTTACTTATAGGAAGCTTGTAAGAGTGATTAGAGCCCCAAAAACACAAGTGTGTTCTTGAAGATTTGAAGATCACTTGAAGATCTATGTAAGAATCGGAATTTCATGGATGAGAAGACGCAGAAACACTAGATTAAGTGTTGTGGGTAAGAATCTAGGAAGAAAACTTAAATTTTTGGCGGATTTGGAAGAAGTGTGTGATGATACTTGAGAGAAAACCTTGTGTTCTTGAGGTGGGGAGTGGGAAATGAGGACTAGAAGTGTAAACTTATGCTATATGCATGAGTCTTGGGGAAAGAGGGTGTTTACGGCCCAAACACCCTCGTTCGGCCGTAAACACCTAGCTAAGGTGTCGAGTTGTTCAGTTTGCCACACGTCACTAATTACGTCACTTCTTTTTATTAAATCGTTTGACGAAAAATAAAATAAAGCACCAAACGGGTTTAAATCCGGCCAAAAGTATACTGAAATGTTTTTAAATATCATTTGAAGTGTTTGACTGTGGAAATTATACAAATGAAAATTTTGGGTTGTCACATCATCCCCCCGTTAGAGGGAATTTCGTCCCGAAATGTAGAATTCGAGTAGTTAAGTTATTACAGCGCAACTAAGCAAAGAGGTGAGGATATTTGAGTTTCATTTGATCCTCGTGCTCCCAAGTGAACTCCGGTCCTCGCTTGGCGTTCCAGCAAACCTTAACAATTGAGATGCAACTTTGTTTCTATCATTTGACCTCTCGGTCCATAATCTCCGCAGGTTCTTCCACAAAGTTGAGGCTCTCGTTCATCTCGATCTCGTCGAGTGGAATTACGAGAGTCTCATTGGATAGGCAATTTTTCAGGTTCGAGACATGGAAGGTAGGGTGTATGTTACTGAGTTCATGGGGTAGGTTAAGTTTGTAAGCTATGGGGTCGATTCTAGCGAGAATCTCGAAAGGCCCTATGTATCTTGGATTCAGCTTTCCACGCTTTCCAAAGCGTACCGTGCCCTTCCAGGGTGAGACTTTCAAAAGGACTCGGTCACCCACCTGGAACTCCAATGGTTTTCTTCGTTGTTTGCGTAGCTTTTCTGTCGATCTCTAGCGGCTTTTAATCGTTCCTGAATCTATACGATCTTCTCGTTCGTTTTTCGAATGATCTTCGGACCCGTGAGAGCGCTGTCAGGAACGCGCCATTTGGTTAACTGAGTGTCACCCACCTCAGCCCAGCACAGAGGGGATCTGCACTTTCGGCCGTAGAGGGCTTCGAATGGAGCTACCTTGATGCTTGTGTGATAACTGTTGTTGTAGGAAAACTCGACAAGAGGTAAGTGGGTATCCCATGCCTTACCAAAGTCGATCACACAGGCTCGCAACATTTCTTCCAGGGTTTGGATAGTCCTCTCACTTTTTCTGTCGGTCTGCAGATGATAGGCTGTACTCATGTCCAGCCTCGTCCCTAAGGCGTTTTGCAGTGATTGCTAAAATCTCGAAGTGAACCTACTATCTCTATCAGAGATAATAGATATAGGGACACCATGCAGTCGTACGATCTCCTTAATGTATGTTCTTGTGAGTTTCTCCATCTTATCTGTTTCCTTGATGGGTAGGAAGTGCACTGACTTGGTCAATCTGTCAACGATGACCCATATGGTATCAAGTCCACCTGTTGTCTTGGGTAGCTTGGTTATGAAATCCATAGTTATCCGCTCCCACTTCCATTCAGGTATCTCTGGTTGTTGTAGTAGACATGATGGCTTCTGGTATTCGACCTTGACCTTTGCGCAAGTAATGTATTTACTCATGAAGGTAGCAATCTCTGCTTTCATGTTAGGCCACCAGTATGACTTCTTGAGATCCAGATACATCTTATCTGAACCTGGGTGAACGGAATATCAAGTGTTGTGTGCTTCCTTCATGACCAAGTCTCTGAAGCCACCATGTCGCGGTGTCCAGATTCGGTCCATGAGATATAACGCTCCGTCACCCTTAACTTTTAGGTTCTTATCCATTCCTCACAGGGATTCTCCCGCTACATTTTCAGGTTTCAAGGCTTCGAGCTGAGCCTCCTTAATCTGTGCGGATAGATGCGAATGGATAGTCATTGTTAATGACTTGACTCTACGACCCGAATATTCCTTCCGACTTAGGGCATCTACTACTACATTGGCTTTACCCTGGTGATAATGAATCTCACAGTCGTAATCATTGAGTAGCTCGACCCACCGTCATTGTCTCATATTGAGCTCCTTCTGGTTGAGTATGTGTTAACGGCTTTTGTGGTCAGTGTATATCGTGCTCTTCGTACCGTACAGGTGATGGGTTTTAGTCATAAGAACATCCTATGTGCTCATACAAACCCTAATGCTTGGATCTAGGTTTCTCTATTGTACATGCAATTCATCCAAGACTTTAAACCCTAGATCTAGTATATGATAATCAATATAGCCTATGAATAAGAGTTTAGATCATACCTTGATTGTTATGTAGCAATAACAATCTCAAATCCTCCTTGTAATGACTTTAGAAAGCTTAGAGTCACAAATGTCACTCCTCAATTGGTTCACAAACACCAAGAGCAAGAGGATGAAGAAGAGAAGAGAAGGAGGCTGCTCAAAACGTGTAGAAACCCTAATCAAATAGTTCACCAGGTTTTTGAGCCATAAGGGTCCTTTAAATAGTGAGGGTATTAGGGTTATCTAACAAGGAAACCCTAATTTGGATGCTTAAGCCCTAAGCAACCCATGGACTCCTTCCTTAACAAGCCTTGGACGATTTCTAATGGGCTTCCCCATAGAATTCGTCCAACCTTATATTATAAGGTAATCCATAGCCCAATTGCAATTATCTTATAATTACAATTCCAGTCCCTTAAGTTTAATTAATCTCTTTTAGCCAAAAACTTAATTCTTATTAATTCTTGACTAATATTAATTAAACAATATGATTTCTCCTTTAATATATTATTTTCATAATATATTAATAAATCATATTTAATCCTTTCTCTCCATTATTCATCCTATCAAGTTGCTTTGGTGAAGGCAACCCAAAAGGACCATGCACAATCGGGTCAAGTACATAACAAAATAGTTATGGACTTAGACACTAATCCAACAGTCTCCCACTTGGATAAGTCTAATAACTATTATGCGTATGACTTCAGATCCTGATCTGCAATCGTAGCTTTCCAAAGCCGCTGTCAACTCTGATCTTATCAGATACGCGTGTCCTTAAGATAAGGGATCATATATTCCTCCATTCTAGATATCGTATAGACTGATACATGGATCTAAATCATTTCTTTCTATCTATGTACTGTTTCCCGAATTCAGATTTATGACGACTGACAACAGACTACAATTGCACACATCAATTTAGTCCCAGCATGGCCAAACACTTAGGTTTCCATCACTAAATCATTGAGGGGCCCACATATATCGCTTTTATTCTACTTTGGATAAAAGGAACGAATAAACTTTGACTCAATGCTCGCTTGCACTCACTCACCAAATCACACACAACAATATATTCTATAACACCAATTTACTGGTTCGTTTACATATTATCAATATGCAGCCGACTCGCAAGATACAACTCACACATCTCGGTTTCAAGAATATAAGATGTGATCGTCTCACCAATCACTCGTGATGAAATCCATGAAGTGATCCAAGTGAGCGTGGGTTTAATCCAATGCTCAAATCATATTCATAAGCACTCATGAACGTTGCAGAAAACATTTGCTTATGTCTAATACTCCTTAGACAATCCACACACCAATTCACGACAGTCTTCATTCATATCTACTTCCAACATATGAACGACTGCGGCCCGTTCGAATAATTTGACTTGTTCTAAAAATATTAAATTATTCAGGAAGTCAAAACATCCAAAGTGAAACACAAGAATAATACTAATCCTATATGGCATCAAAACTTTGAGTATAAATAAAACACCTTTTATTTATCACCATATCGATTACTCATTATTTGTTGTTTCGGGTAATCAACTTCTTACTTGAATTATTACTACACTTGTCCCATGCTCTTAGCATGCACACAATGTTTACTTATGTTTCTTACTTTGTAAAATAGATCAAATGAACACATTTCCAATCATACTCATTTCACAACTCCTAATCCTTTTTTCATAAGTGAAAGAATATCAAATTCTTGCCACTTATAAAATATGTTACATTCTAACATTTTATGCAATGATCCTTTCGTAATGTCATTGCACTAAAGTCACAATGACTATTGCCAATGAAATTACAAAGTCTTCTATCGAAGATTGTTACAAGACAATTCCTTAGATGTGATGTCTCTCACTCAAAGTACATTCCTTTGAACATCCTTTTGCATAAAAGTTTCTAATCTAGACATTGATTCTCAATATCCAACTCCCAATATGGAAACGTTTCCATATTTTCCATATGACAACTCATTCTTAATAGAATCTTTTCTATTCATAATAATGTCGATGTGGTCCATCCAATACTATACTTCCAACTACTCACAAGCGACCAATCCTCGGCGAACTTTGGATTGTCCTTTTGATAGTTGTTTAATTATTTTAGTCAAAACCGATTCTTGTCCTTCTTCCCTCTAAATGCGCTAGACATTTGGAAAATTTTATAACGGTCAAATATTATAGCATTCGCAATTGATCCTATACCCGAAACATATGGGACACGATGCATAATGTCTTACATAAAGATTTGATACTTTATCAATCTTCTGCCATAATATTTTACGTGCTACGTTCTCACAATTCGAATTATGAAGAGGAATGTCGTAATCATAATCGAAATTTAAGAACACACTATGTATCCTTGACTAAGTTTATTAACATTCCACAACCTAAGCCTTTAGATTTGAAATGAAGCAAAATATTCTCTCCCTTAAATATAGCAAAACAACTATTCAACCCTTACAACTTTGCAAAGTATGACACTTGTTTTCTATAATTAATATTGCTAACTTGCAATCATAACATTTATGCTCCCACTATCACGATGATATTACCAACATAACACTTATGCTCCTACTAGCTTTGACATGTATTCAGAAACAACTTAACTTTTAGAAAAATAATGCCTATAGAATTTCTTTAAGTTCATATTTCTAATACCCAATGCTTTGATAATCTTTAATCAAGGCTTCTTAAACTTATACACCTTTGACTTAGATAGTTTATATGTGTGTCTTAAACAATTTAGACTAATTGCCAAATTTCATAATTTGAATCATGGAAAGGGATACCGTAACCATAATCGAATTCGAGAATACAATTTTCACAATCACTATCTTCTTAAAATCATCCTTAGTGAAAGCATTTCCTCACAGTCATTTTCATGAAGGAGGGAATCTTAAAACAGTTAGATTTTAATGGTGTATGTGTTCCTATCCATGGGAATTTGTCAAAACCAAAGTTTGCGACAAATGCAAACTCATATGGACCGAACCTTCTCAATCTCGACTTCTTGCCTTATGGTAACACGACTGCCCACCATGTCTTCCAAGTAGTTAAGCAGCTCACCCTTTCCTATCAATGTACTTTCAATTGATCAAGGTCCTTGCCTTTTATGCATTCAAATGAGAACTCATAGGGCTCACATGCATAATTAACTCAATTGGAACGACATGGAAACAAGGTAATGTCAACACGATAGGTTGTAAACCTCTACTCGTGTGCTAGTGATGATCGATAAGGTTTATTCTAGATTTGTTCTTGAAACCTTTCAAGACCATTAAGACTCCCACTGACTCCTTGACATATAAGATTCTCTTGTCAATAAACATTTTTCAACAAACAAATATTCAAGAGTTAGTGTAGCCTTTATCAAAACATTTCATAAAATTGGTCGTTGTTGGTCTTTGTCTTATCCAAGACGTCACAACTTTCCAATTTCAAATGTGCGAGAATAGGAAAACCTTTTTCCAAATTCTACATTTGATGAATGTTATAAACCTTCTTAAGACTTGTCACTCAATATTACAATCTTAATTCTAAGACTTGTTTTGGAATGAAGTATGATTGACTTCTTGATTTAACCATTTCTTCAATTCTTGATTCCTCTTCTTATACATACACTTGTACTAAGACTTATTTAGAGAATCAATTGAAATATGGTTCTTAATCATTAAGACATATCATAAAGTATAAAAGGTACTCTCCCTTCTTCTTAGAATAGAGAAACTTTTATCTTTCTGCCTACTTGATTCTTTTATTCGTTCTACTATTGATTTAAACCTTTTCAATCAATTCAAAATTACACTTAATCTTATAAGTATAATCATATTTACTAATCCTTTAGTAAATCATGACGAATATCTTTGTTACCCTTGTGGTGGACTTGATCAACACACAACTTTGTGTACTCGATCTCCTAGTCCTTCACTTGACACTTTGTCAACGAATTAGTCTAATTTCCAAATATGAAATTTCTCATTCATCGTGCAACCAAGTTGCATGATTCCAAGTTTCTGTCCAATTGAAACTTGGGCGATGAGAAACTCTCCGTATTTGGTAAATTCTTGACATTTCCACAATTATCATAATTATGAATCACATCCACTCGTTGTAGAAATATACGAACATGAATTTTTCATAATGATTTCATTGCAAGGAAATAAAATAAATAAATAAATAAATGAGTCAAACCAAAATTTATTTTATTCATAAAAGCAGCGGAAAACATTTGTCCTTACAATGCAAAATCAACGGAAAAACTATGTAGCCAAAAAGAAAAATTTCTAACAACTCTATCATAACTCCCTAAGCTTAAAATCTAATCTTCAAATCCATGCGATCGAGATCCATTTCTTTGTGATTAGATTCATCTTGCTCTTTCATCAAGCTTCCTCTCTTTTCACTAATCCTGCAAAACATTCAAATGTAATCTTATCACATCATGTATAAAGAATCAACGAATAGGAACTTAATGGAGTTAGATAGTGGATTTTACCTGAAGCACAACCATACTCTTTGACTCTCCCATCTTCTGGACTCTTCAGGCTCTTAAGGCAGGCTTGTATCCAACGCCCTTTCTCTTGGCAACAAACGCAGGTCGGTTCTCCTAGAACGTCCTCGGAAGCATGGTTGGTTGACTTTCCCAACAAATACGCTCCATTGCTTTGCCAAATCATTTCTGATTCAGCAGCAATGAGCATGTAAGTTGGGTCAATGAGGTTTTTATCATGATCCATCATATAATACTTTCTTTTGAACTCATTATATGATTCAGGGGGTGACTGCAAAACCCAGTTCACAGCCAACTTATCAGGGAACGACCCACCCAACATTATCAACCTATCGATGTGTGATTTCATTCCTAGAACGTGGCACACACGGGTTTACCATCTTCATGTTTCATTTCCAATAGGGCTTTAGTGACATTGAACCTTTCAATTCTTCGATCTTGTGGGTTAGGGAGAATGATTGGAGGAGGAGGAGTAAGTGAAGCATGATTTCTTGTTCCCCGATCGAATCGTGGAATATCATCTTCGTGTGGAAAGCTTGTTCCACGGGATTTGGGACGACCATAGTTGTCGAACTTTGACATCTAGAAAACGGGAGAAAACAAATTCAAGTAGTTGATTGATGAAGTCCTTAATGAATCACCCAAATGAGATATTAAGGCTAGGACCCAACACAATACGCTACAAGCTAGAAAAGGGATGTCGTAATCTAGTTGCAGAATATTTGAAGGTAAGTGAATGACGATTCACTAATTTCCACCATAAAAAAAAACGAAAAAGAAATTTAAGTTTTAAATTTATGAAAACACCTAGATCCTTTGAGATTCATTGAACATTTCAACGGCATATTTAAATCTCGATATGCCCCTCTAGTTTGTGATAGGGATACGGAGGATCACAAAGCGGGTGTGAATAACCATGCAAACTTACATGGTGGCCTCACATGTTACAGTCACCTATTTGATGTGCCGGTAAACCACATACGCTCCACCGAACTATGACAAACATTGAGTCACCCTTTGCCACCTTTGCTTAGAACCATTTAGTGTGCCGGTAAACCACACACGCTCCACTAACGTCTTCGCAAGGGCACAAAGTGTAATTTCATGGAATTGCATCAATTCACTTTTGCCTAAAGTAACTAAGATTGGGAATTTGTAAAACATTTAGTTACTTTTGTACTTCATTATACTTATAATGGAAGGTTTCTGTCCTATCCTGCCCGTTCGGCTAACGACCCTCCACTAGTCAAGAGTGCGGTGGGTAAGAGTGGATACCCATTCAATCGCCATTTTATATGCAATTTCCTTAAACACCCCTTATAGACCAGCTTCGTGAATGAGGCCTAGTAACGGTAAGACTGACTTTTACTCATACATATATATAATGTTAGATTTTTAATATTATATATAGTATAGGGTGTATTTTACACTTTTAAAATACTAGGTGGTCAAATTTAACAATTATGCCTTTAATTCAATTAAATTGTAAGCCAAAACTTTTATGGATTTATTAAATCTCTTTTAATTATACAACTTAATTAATTAATAAAACCATGAGGGGTGATTTGAACTTTTCAAAACAATACTAGGGTTTTAGAATTTAACATTCCTAAATTAAACCTTTAATCAACTTATAAATTCCAAAACTTGAGGGTAAGTTTTGAAACATTTCAAAACATTAGGGTTTAGAATTTAAATGTACATCAAAATTAAACTTTTAATCAAAATTTAAATTCCAAAACTTGAGGAAAATTTTTGAAACCTTTTCAAAACATTAGGTTTTCAACTATTTATATTTCAAAACAAAACTTTTGAGTTCAAATTTAAACTATAAAACCTAAAGGGGTAAAATTGAAATTTTTCATAACACAAGGATCAAATAACAAATAATATAAATTAAACAATTAATTTCATCATTATCTATATTTGACCTAATTTCAATTTCTTGCAAAATAAGTTACCCAATTAATACAAATAATCCAACTTTAATCATATAAGGAACTTATTATCTAATCAATTGGTAATTATCTTTTGTTTAATCAATGATATACTCATAAATAATATAAAATCGGATTTTAATGATCTAAAACAGATAAGGCAAGTATCCATGAGTAAAATAGCAAGAAATCCCGAAAATAGCTCCATCTGACGCTCAAACTCGTTGAGTACCACACTGGACTCGCTGAGTTGAGGCCTACTCGTCGAGTACATTGTGGTACTCGCCGAGTTCATCAGGCAGATAGGCCAAAAAACGATTTTGCAACTTGAACAAACATACACGACATCAATACAATAGAAACCTATCAAGGCTCTGATACCACTGAGGGGTTTTAGTCATAAGAACATCCTATGTGCTCATACAAACCCTAATGCTTGGATCTAGGTTTCTCTATTGTACATGCAATTCATCCAAGACTTTAAACCCTAGATCTAGTATATGATAATCAATATAACATATGAGTAAGGTTTTAGATCATACCTTGATTGTTATGTAGCAATAACAATCTCAAATCCTCCTTGTAATGACTTTAGAAAGCTTAGAGTCACAAATGTCACTCCTCTAATGGTTCACAAACACCAAGAGCAAGAGGATGAAGAAGAGAAGAGAAGGAGGCTGCCCAAAACGTGTAGAAACCCTAATCAAATAGTTCACCACGTTTTCGAGCCATAAGGGTCCTTTAAATAGTGAGGCTATTAGGGTTATCTAACAAGGAAACCCTAATTTGGATGCTAAAGCCCTAAGCAACCCATGGACTCCTTCCTTAACAAGCCTTGGACGATTTCTAATGGGCTTCCCCATAGAATTCATCCAACCTTATATTATAAGGTAATCCATAGCCCAATTGCAATTATCTTATAATTACAATTCCAGTCCCTTAAGTTTAATTAATCTCTTTTAGCCACAAACTTAATTCTTATTAATTCTTGACTAATATTAATTAAACAATATGATTTCTCCTTTAATATATTATTTTCATAATATATTAATAAATCATATTTAATCCTTTCTCTCCATTATTCATCCTATCAAGTTGCTTTGGTGAAGGCAACCCAAAAGGACCATGCACCACCGGGTCAAGTACATACCAAAATAGTTATGGACTTAGACATTAATCCAGCAACAGGTAGTGTCTCCAGATCTTTATAGCAAACACAACCGCTCCTAATTCGACGTCGTGTGTGGTGTAGTTAACTTCGTGTGTCTTCAGCTGTCTTGAGGCATAGGCGATGACCTTACCTCGTTGCATCAGAACACAACCGAGCCCCTAATTGGACGCATCGCAGTATACCACAAAAACTTCTATCTCTTTGGAGGGGATAGTATCGGGGCGGTGCATAAGGCTCGTTTTAGGGTTTGGAATGCCTTCTCTTGTTTCTATCCCCAATCAAAGGCCATGCCTTTCTGGGTCAATGTTGTAAGGGGTTTCGTGATTCGAGAGAAATTCTGTATGAACCTGCAGTAATAGCCAGTGAGGCCTAGAAATTGATGAATTTTTGTAGGCGTCTTTGGTGCTGACCAGTTCTCAATAGCTTTAATCTTGGATGGGTCCATGTGGATCCCTTCTTCGCTAACCACATGACCTAAGAATTCGACTCTTCGGATCCAAAATTCGCACTTAGAGAACTTCGCGTATAGCCTCTCAGATCGTAGGGTTTCTAGGACTCGTCGTAATTCATTTGGGCCATAATTCATTTGGGCTATAGCTGCGGTTTACAGCTGTCTGAAACATCACTGGATCGAACTGCGAAGAAGGAGGTGGTGGAGGTGGAGTTTGAGTCACAGGTCTGCCTCTGTTCGGGCGCTTGCGGGGAGGCATCTTTTACTGAAAGTTTATAGAGGTGATGACAGTAGTAAGAATCAATTGCAAACATGATGAGAGTGTTTCATGGACTAAATCGACATAGTCCAACTATCAGATAGAGTCATAGCAACAGAGTAAGGAAAACACGAGAGTATAAACTTTCCCTATGGAGTAGGTAACTGCCAATATTACTGGTATTAATGATGTAATATGAGTTCGGGAAAAGTGACCTAACAGTAGGTCTTACATCAAACCATAAGGGAAAACGTTGGCAGCCTAGGAGCCGAGATAAGGTACTTTCAGAGTTAGAAATGTTTATAGAACAGTGCTCTACCAAGCATAGAAAAGAGAAGGCTATTCCTAAAACAAAAGCGGAAGATAAGTTGACATCTTCTATTGCCGACGGGTATCCCTTGGGTGAATCCTAAGATCAGCCAGTTGACGTACAACTTCTTGAAGGTGTCGTTCCTGTGCTCTCTGACGCGCTCGGAGTTCCCTGACTTCAGCTCAGGATGCAGCTACTTGTTGCTTTAGAGCCTCATTCGTCCTCCAAGTCCTATCCATGGCTTCTTCCAGCTGGCGGATACGGACAGTGTTAAGGTTAGAGTTGGCATCAATTTCCACAACTCTGCCGATAGTTGCATGACCTTGCTCGACGTTCCTAGCAATCCTCCGGACCATCACGGGTACGGCTCGATCAGCCGAGCCACCCTCGCTTATGTTGTAAAAGCTTCGGTCTCCGTTGAAAGGTACGGGCCGACCCTGTTCATCGCTCCATCGATCCAAGGTTGTTACCCACATGGGAGTGGGACCTTGGAATGCTGGACGGGGGTTGGGGTTTGGAGCTATAGGGGGTAGGTGTTGACTTCGGGTTCGGAGTCGGAGCTATCCGAAAAGCCTTCTGCACGGTGATCGTCCAAAGGGATCGGGTGATCATCTTCCGACTCTTCATCGAGCCATCCTCCAATTCCTTGGTTTGGATAGTACGGATCGCCAGGATGGTGGAAGCCAGCCATGCTATCTACGCAAGAATGGGGGAAAGAAGAGTTAATAGACGTACTAATCTAGGATACTTATAAGATGATTGTTGTTAGTCCACCCAATACCCGCATAATGCATACCAATTACATGTAATCGAGACAGGATAAACCTTCGTATAAGTGATCCTAACTCTAAATCGACAACCAAACAAGGAACAGGAAGTAAAGCAAAGATCGCATATTCTAAGTCTATAGCTATAACGCCCACAGATCCGGGCTAGTCAATTTAGAGGCAATAGGGGTCGAAAACAACTTTTCAACAAAAAGATTATTTAGAATAAATAATCTTAACCAAGTTCTAGAATATGTTACAAGGTTTCCGTACATATAAAGAATGCCGAAATCCGAGTTATAACGAAGAAGTTATGATCCGTCGATGTTTCGCGTCGGAACCGGCACGACACCGGGAAGCGTAAATAGTGAATTTATGATAGAGTGAGATTTAGACTTAGCGCTCTAAACGAAAGTCGTAGAGTATGTTAAACTAAGAACATCGATAAAAAGAACGCCCAAATCTGACTTCGTATTAAGAAGTTATGATTTTTCGAAGTTTCGGATTAGAAGTGTACAGGCCGAAATTCGAATGTTAGATCGATCGATTTTTAGCCGACACGACCTAAACGAGAATCGAAGATCTCATTAAGAGTAACGTAACGAGAGAAAGATGGGCGAAAACGGATGTCGGACGAAGAAGTTATGAGGATTTAACGGACCAATCCTGTCCCGGCCTGTTAATAATATAAAATTTAAAATCGAGTCCAAATTAGCCAACGAAGTCTAAACGAAAGTTGTAGAGTACGTTCCCACCTTCGCGTGGATATAAAGAACGTCCAATACGGAGCTCATACGCGAAAGTTACGAATTTTTAAAGCTGAAGCATGAAATTGCGAAGTCTATTGCTAAATTGATGACGTGGCAGCACCACAACCGTCCGATGATGGTCTCAAAAGTCGCTTCGGATTGCGACACGCCACCCCTCGCATACGCCCCGCGTCCGAAGGCATTACGCCCCGCATTCCGACCCTTGTGCGGTTCCGAGAAGAGCCACGATGACCCAGCAGCGAAGCAACACGTGTTGTACGATGCGAGAGTACCCCCAGCGTACCGAGGCCTCGCAGGCTATAAAAAGGCAGCAAGGGCAGCCTCATTCTTCACCCATTTTTCACTTCTCTCTCTACAAACTTTCTCTATCTAAGTGCTATAAACCCCCCTAAGCCCTAGTTAAACCCCGTAGCTCCCGAGGGAAGCCCTGAGGCTCCCGGAGTCCCGAGAAAAAGAGCCTTTCGGTTTCGAAACGCCGCTCCAATTAAGTTCCGGTTTCGGATAAAATTCGTTATAAGTGTGCTACAGTTACGCAATTTTTAATATAGCTTTCAAATAATTATAGGAATGTTATTAGGTCCTTAAAATAATTATTTGGGCTATTATTATGAGTTATATTGAGTGTTATTAACGCTTAATAATAGTCAAACTAATTAATTTGTTGCGGTTATCGTTAGACTAAACCCTAGTGGTATTGATACTAGGTTTTATCATAGGAAAATCGTTTTAGGAGTATCGAAGCGTTGTCCGAGTGCTGAGTCATCACCTGTCAGGTGAGTGCATGGTCCCCTTCAACTTACACATAGATATGAAGTATTTACTACGTGCTATGTGTGCATATTGTCTGTTTACTTGCTGTCTATGCTCGGTGAAGATTTTATACATGTCTTAAATGATTTAAACTGTATATATATTTTATATCTACGAAAATGTTGGGGTAAGACATGGGTAGATGTAATAAATGAAATATGAGTTAGATGATGAGTTTAGAGGTAAAATAGACCGTGAGGTGAGGGTGAGAGGTGGACGATGTAAGAAGCCTTTTTCCTAAATGATGGCCCCGTCATGCAGCAGAGTATGGATGACAACCACGGACTTCTAGACAGTCCAGTGGAACACTAGCAGGCTCGCAACCTGTAGGTGTTGTGAACGACGTGTTCACTGGTGTACTCTAAAAACCCATTGATATGTATTGTGAGTGGACTCTCGAAAACGATATTGTCAATAAAACCCGGCAGAAGTGCCTAAAGGACTCTACCGGCAGAAGCGCCTAATAGAGAACCTCATAACCCCGGCAGATGCGCCTAAAGGACTATTTCGGCAGATGCGCCCCATAGAGAATGTCACAATTTTGGTAGTTGCGCCCTAGTGACAGAACTAGCAGATTGTGCTTGACAGATGTGTCATTTACAACGATGGAATTCATACCTATTCCTTAGGATACTCCTTAGGAATGAATGAACAAGAAATAGCTGATTCTTAGGGTAGATCCTTAAAAATAAAGAAGATAATGGGGATGGGTAATTGGGTTAACTGTTCGATGATTAAACATAATAATTATATTATTGTGGGTTGAAAACCCTATGTACTCACCAGGTTTCCCAACCTGACCCACTCAGTTTATTTATATCATAGGTGACGGTATGAAGTGACATTACACTGAGAGATTTAAAGAGATGTAGATCACTAGTGTAAATAATTGTAAGTTCTGTTTATGCTTATGTTTCTATATTAACGATGACATCCCAAACGTTTTAAAATGAAATAAATACGTTTCTTCAAAAATGTTTTAATAACGTATTTATCATGTTTTTCTGGGAACAAATTCTGCAACATTTTTATTAAAAGAAGTACTCTGATTTTTATAAAGCATAAACAAAATCGGTCTTTTCTGGCCGTGAAAATGGGGATGTCACAGTTGGTATCAGAGCATTAGTTTAAGCAAACTAGGAATATGGATTTATTTCTAGACTTAAACTTAGAATGCTAAGCGATGATTGTGAGGTGTGAGCACTAGCTTATTTTATGAATTATGCCTAAAATGTTTTTATGTGCTAAATGCTTTGTGCATGATATACTGTAGTTGTTCGGATCTATGGTCTATTGCCAACCGGATCTGAAAACCTTATATGTTTAGGATTCTAAGCGTACAACTACGATGTTAGAACTAGCATATAAACGTTTTGGAGTGATAAGGATGATTTAAATGTCAATCCTAAGTAAAGGTCTAGATTCACCTTATTCGGTGTATAGATCAAGATGGCAAGAACCCGTAACGGAAACCTAAATGCAAATGGGAACCGAAACCAAACTCCAGTGATTGAGCAAATACCGGTTGTAGTAGCCGCTGCTGAGCCAATAACAATGGCCGGAGTGCAAGCAATGATCCAGGCGATGTTGGATCGTCAAATGGAGGAAACTAGAAGTTTTCTCCTGGAAAATCGAGAGGAAGCGACCATTCAGATCGAACAGCCCGAGTTGAACGAAGGGCAGACTGAGGAAGGAAACTACAGTGGGACTGTTGGTCAAGTCAACCCACCAATAGTTCGATAAAACAACCAAGATGACGAAGTCGAGAGGAATGGATGCAAGTACAAGGATTTTCTGACTTGCAAGACATCGACTTTCACTGGAAAGGAGGATCCGATCGGGATCATGGATTGGATCTCGGATATGGAATTAGCTTTCATGACGTGCGGTTGCAAGGGAAAACAACAGACCACATTTGCAGTGCGTCAGTTTCGAGGAGGCGTTATACGTTGGTGGAATACGTTGGGGAAGACTCTGAGCCCCAATGAGCCCTTGCAACTGACATGGGAAGAATTTCTGGTGCAATTCAAATGTAGGTACTGCTCAGCCCAAAATCTGCTCGAGCTAGAAAACCAATTCCTTACCTTGAAGAAAGGAAGCATGTCTGTTGATGAATACACCAACAAATTCACAGATAAGATGGAGTTCACCTTACTTCTTGTTCTGGATGAGCTGACGAAAGTTGACAAGTATGCAAAAGGACTTCCACGGGGAGTACGCGGTGTAAGTGCGTCAGGCACCTACTTTGGAGGCAGCTATCTGGGCTGCCAAGTCGGTTGAGGAGATGATCAAGGGAAGAGCCGCCAACAAGACCGAGGTTGGCGAAAAGAGGAAGTTTGAGGGGTCTTCGAAGCCCGATGAGAGAAGCAAGTCCAGTACAAGGAAGTTTAGAGGAGGAGGGAGTGAAGAAAGATGGTGCAAGAAGTGCAAAAAGAAACACTCTGGAAAATGCGGTGAGGAGGTGACTTGTTTCAAGTGTGGGAAGCATGGGCATTATGCCAACGAGTGTAAATTCAACAAAAGGGTGTGTTACGAATGTAACGAGGAAGGGCACTTCAAGCAAGATTGCCCAAAGAGAGAAGGGGCTACAAAGCCAAATGTGCCGCCAACACCAAAGGCAAGAGCATTTCAAATGATCCTTGACGAAGCAGCTGACGATGCAAGGAATCAGGAGTAAGGATGGATATATATATATAGATCGAGTTATGAAGAAGCCATATAGATAGTGTCATATGATGTAGCCTATTAAAGGCATAATCTAGGGTGAACTTGAACACCCATGTAATCGTTTCAAGTAATAGAATAAAAAACTTCATTTTGATATTTGATGTGTTAAGTTGTTATGTGATGGTGACTTGGAAAACTGCGGGGAAATACTTGGGATGAGTATGAGTAGGTGTGAATGGTAGTAGAGGCCTATACTAGCGGAAGCACAGGACTCACACTTGGATTAGGGAAAGTCACAAGGTTACCAAGAAGATAGTAATTGATTTCATTTTATTCAAGAATGTCGTTACCATTGTTTCGGTAATGACTAAGAAGATTGTTGTTATCCCGACCCTAGTGTTCATATCACATTGATTCTGACTACGATGAGTAGGTTACGTGGTTCAGAGAACCAAATTTGATGTAGCGTCCGACTTAAACCAAACAATTGAAATCGAAGCGATCAATAGAAGTATCGCGCTCGTTGTTAAAGAAGTTGGTGGCTAGAAATGCTACATGTTAAAATGTGATTATATCACATTAGACCATGAAGGAAGGCATATTCCTTTCTGGAATTTGTCTCTAAGAGACCTAAGTCTAAGCATTGCAACATACAATGATAGGTCATTAGAATATGACACATCGATCAATAGTAGTAGTAAAAGAACTTATCTCAAGTTCGTATCCAGTGAGGATCGAAGTTGTGACTTGAAGGTCATAATTTGGAGTCTAGCCTGAGGTAGAGAGCAAGTGCAGGATCGAGTACTGCTTACAGTCAATGAGTCTAAGAGATAGACTTGAAGGAATATTGAAGTTATAATTATTACCTAGGATGAATAGATGACGTATGGAGTCATTATACGAGCCGTGTTTCGTTGATGATTGTGGGACGTAATCATCCTAAGGGGGAGATAATTGTAAGGCCCGCAAATCCAGGCTAGTCAATTTAGAGCCAATAGGGGTTGAAAACGACTTTTCGACAAAAAGATTATTTAGAATAAATAATCTTAACCAAGTTGTAGAATATGTCACAAGGTTTCCGTACATATAAAGAACGCCGAAATCCGAGTTATAACGAAGAAGTTATGACCCGTCGAAGTTTCGCATCGGAACCGGCACGACACTGGGAAGCGTAAATAGTGAATTTACGATAGAGCGAGATTTAGCCTTAGCTCTCTAAACGAAAGTCTTAGAGTATGTTAAACTAAGAACATCAATAAAAAGAATGCCCAAATCTGACTTCGTATGAAGAAGTTATGATTTTTCGAAGTTTCGGATTAGAAGTGTATAGCCCGAAATTTGAATGTTAGATCGAGCAGTTTTTAGCCGACACGACCTAAACGAGAATCGAAGATCTCGTTAAGATTAGCGTAACGAGAGAAAGATGGGCGAAAACGGACGTCGGACGAAGAAGTTATGAGGATTTAACGGACCAATCCTGTCCCGGCCTGTTAATAATATAAACTTTAAAATCGAATCAAAATTAGCCAACGAAGTCTAAACGAAAGTTGTAGAGTACGTTCCCACCTTCGCGTGGATATAAAGAACGTAGAAAATGGAGCTTGTGCGCGAAAGTTACGAATTTTTAAAGCTGAAGCATGAAATTGCGAAGTCTGTTGCTAAATCGATGACGTGGCAGCACCACAACCGTCCGATGATGGTCCCAAAAGTCGCTTCGGATTGCGACACGCCACCCCTCGCATACGCCCCGCGTCCGAAGGCATTACGCCCCGCATTCCAACCCTTGTGCGGTTCCGAGAAGAGCCACAATGACCCAGCAGCGAAGCAACACGTGTTGTACGATGCGAGAGTACGCCCAGCGTACCGAGGCCTCGCAGGCTATAAAAAGGTAGCGAGGGCAGCCTCATTCTTCACCCATTTTTCACTTCTCTCTCTACAAACTTTCTCTATCTAAGTGCTATAAACCCCCCTAAGCCCTAGTTAAACCCCGTAGCTCCTGAGGGAAGCCCTGAGGCTCCTGGAGTCCCGAGAAAAAGAGCCTTTCGGTTTCGAAACGCCGCTCCAATTAAGTTCCGGTTTTGGATAAAATTCGTTGTAAGTGTGCTACAGTTACGCAATTTTTAATATAGCTTTCAAATAATTATAGGAATGTTATTAGGTCCTTAAAATAATTATTTGGGCTATTATTATGAGTAATATTGAGTGTTATTAACGCTTAATAATAGTCAAACTAATTAATTTGTTGCGGTTATCGTTAGACTAAACCCTAGTGGTATTGATACTAGGTTTTATCGTAGGAAAATCGTTTTAGGAGTATCGAAGCGCTGTCCGAGTGTTGAGTTATCACCTTTCAAGTGAGTGCATGTTCCCCTTCAACTTACACATAGATATGAAGTATTTACTACGTGCTATGTGTGCATATTGTCTGTTTACTTGCTGTCTATGCTCGGTGAACGATTTTATACATGTTTTAAATGATTTAAACTGTATATATATTTTATATCTACGAAAATGTTGGGGTAAGACATGGGTAGATGTAATAGATGAAATATGAGTTGGATGATGAGTTGAGAAGTAAAATAGACCGTGAGGTGAGGGTGAGAGGTGGACGATGTGAGAAGCCTTTTTCCCAAATGATGGCCCCGTTATTCAGCAGAGTATGGATGACAACCACCGACTATTCTTGACAGTCCAGTGGAACACTTGCAAGGCTCGCAACCTGTAGGTGTTGTGAACGACGTGTTCACTGGTGTACTCTAAAAACCCATTGATATATATTGCGAGTGGACTCTCAAAAACGATATTGTCAATAAAACCCGGCAGAAGCACCTAAAGGACTCTACCGGAAGAAGTGCCTAATAGAGAACCTCATAACCCCTGCAGATGCGCCTAAAGGACTATTTCGGCAGATGCGCCCCATAGAAAATGTCACAATTTTGGTAGTTGCGCCCTAGTGATAGAACTAGCAGATTATGCTTGACGGATGTGTCATTTACAACGATGGAATTCATACCTATTCCTTAGGATACTCCTTAGGAATGAATGAACAAGAAATAGCTGATTCTTAGGGTAGATCCTTAAGAATAAAGAAGATAATGGGGATGGGTAATTGGGTTAACTGTTTGATGATTAAACATAATAATTATATTATTGTGGGTTGAAAACCCTATGTACTCACCAGGTTTCCCAACCTGACCCACTCAGTTTATTTATATCACAGATGACGATATGAAGTGACATTACACTGAGAGATTTAAAGAGATGTAGATCACTAGTGTAAATAATTGTAAGTTCTGTTTATGCCTATGTTTCTATATTAACGATGACATCCGAAACGTTTTAATATGAAATAAATACGTTTCTTCGAAAATGCTTTAATAACGTATTTATCATGTTTTTCTTGGAACAAATTCCGCAATATTTTTATTAAAAGAAGTACTCTGATTTTTATAAAGCATAAACAAAATTGGTCTTTTTTGGCCGTGAAAATGGGGATGTCACAATAGTGTCTTAATCACATGTAACCATAGGGTATCCACTTAGCAACTATTGCCCTACTAGCAACGACCCTTTTAGTTCTCACATGTGTAAATCACAGAATTGCAGAATACTCTTATAGTATTCTTGTTCTAATGGTCTTATGGTAGTGTTGGTAAGTTTTTAGACTTGTTGCAACATCACAACCACTCTTAGGCACATGCTAGTCACTCCTAGGAACATGTAGTTGATAAGGCTACATTCACCTAGATTTGACTATATATCTCTAAGCCTAACTGTGTTGTTCAACAATCTTATTACTTTTATTCTGTTCTAATATGATACTGACCCCTTTGTATTATATATATATATATATATATATATATATATATATATACTTAGTTAAATATCTTATTATTTAAAAGTATATATATTCTTGGTCAGAGTGTTTTAATCCAAATGTGTTTATAGTTCGTATATCTTTTATGGGTTGATATACTTGATTTACTATAAACAATGCTCTAATACCAATCTGTCACACCCCAAAACCGAGAACAGCGGAATACGTTCTAGGATGGAGGACGTCATGTATAGTATCACAACAATTCATAATATTAAAAACAAGCAACAACATCCATAGCATTAATATAGTAATTGTAATACAAGTGTGTTCTGTACAGTTTGTTAGACACCAAAAAGTATAACCAAAATAAAGAGGAGTCTTGTATGTGCTCCGTCTTCTCAAAAGCTGCATCTATACCTATCTACTGATGACCTGAGAATACAAGTTATTTTGAAAACGAGTATGAACATAACGATGGTGAGTTCATAAGCATTTTGTGTCATTACTTGTATAAAATTGTTTAAATCGTGTAATATAAAAGTTGTTATCAATTTGAAAATAGTATGAATCTCTAGAAAATCCTATATTTTCCAGTAAAAGTACTCTTCTACCAAGACTTGGTTACTTGTAGGTTTGATCCTTTGAGTATGTAAGCGTTTTCCCAATGAGACTCTCAGTTATAAAAATATAGTTTTAGACTTCATTCATGTACAGTAAATGGGAAGATAATGTTTTATTCCAGCAGTGTTACTGCCGGCTGAAGGAACTGCAGACTCTAGGTAGTGATAAGTATATAATACACCTCGGGGAGTCGGTTTTACCTTTATTTCTTAATTTGTTAATTTAGGGATCCGAATGTGAATTCATATGTAACCACGCGGATAGGCGATCGAATGTCTAATGACCCTCCAGGTCACACATAGTGTGGTAACATTTTGTCATCCCTGGGCCTAGTCGGCTCGGACTGTAGCTAGCAGCTGGGATGTGGGAGTGTCTGTCCTATATAGATCTATACACATAGTGCCCGCTCTCCCTCCAGGAGACTATCGTTACACGGTGAAGGCGCAGTGAAGTGTCGTATAGAGGGATAGTGTGTCACATTCTGTTTTAGTATATTCTCTTGTATTAGTGTATAGTGTACTTCTCGGTATCATGTATTTAGTGTTCTCTTGTCTAGTATATATTATTCTTCTCGGTATCATGTATTTAGTGTTCTCTTGTCTAGTATATAGTAGTCTTCTTATATAGTACTAACTATGGTAAGTATCATGGTAATGGTAGTAAGGAGCGGTAAACCTTAACTATACCTATTATAGTTAAATAGCATGATGTAGCATGTCTTCGATACACAAAGGTATTGAACTGAGTGAAGATGTTCATATCCAACACAAATATATATAATATATAACTAAGAATTCAACGACAGTCGGACAGATAACAATATACCCTAAGACTACAATCAAACAAGAACAGGAAATAAGGCGAGCTATCAGCGCTAAGTCCTTCAAGTCTTACTTATATAAATATATTGTTGTACATATAGTTTGGGAGCATAAGATGTTTAAAAAGAGTTTGGAAATAGTTTTTATAACAATTTAACACGAAAAATGAGTTTGATAAACATTTAAAGCAGTTTCGATGGCAAAGCGGTTAAAAGTATAGAAATCCTTTTTGATTGCAAGTTACAAATCACATGTGATTGATACTATAATTTTTTGGATTCAACTTGTATCCCCCCCCCCCCCATAAAAGCATATAAAAACATTTGAAAGGTTAATTAAGGGGTATGAACTCACCTGCAGTGAGTGGAGTGGATGGAATGACGGGTAGGATGCTAGGTGTCAAGTGAGGACAGGAACACACCCACGGATCCTATGCAACATGTAGTGATACATAATTGTATCTAATTAGACATTTAATCACTAATTAAGTAAGTAAAGACACTCTACTGCATGAAAACACTTTGCTTCAAGTGCTAGGAGTGCTAAGGGTTGCATCTAAGGAGTGTATGACCTCACTAAGGAGTTTACTCCTCAAATACACACCCTATCTGAGTTTACGGTTGAGGGACCATTTCCCCCATGAGTTTACGGCCGTAAACTCATGGGAATGGTGTATTTGTGTGTTTGCAAGCTTCATGCTTCACAAAGAAAGGTTCTAGGGTTGATTCAAAGGTATAGGAAGTGGTTAGGACCCGAAATGGTACTCCCTTGGAGTTTGTGGTCCTTGGACCACTCCTTGGGAGTTTACGGTCGTAAACCCTCAAGAGTTTACCGCCGTAAAGCCTCAAGAGTTTACGGCCGTAAACCCTCAAGAGTTTATGGCCGTAAACCCTGGCCACTTCATCCTTTTTGTGTTTTACGGTTCCTAGATCAATCATGCAAGTCGCTAGTTCATTTGCTAAGCATAGGAAGGAGTTTGGGGCATAAAAACCCCTCTTTGGGGTGTTTTCGGTTTTGGGAGTTCCCCAAACTGTAAACACATGCTCTTGGGGTTTTTGGGTGTCTAATCCCTAATACTAAGCCAATAACTAGTTAGGAGAAGTATACTTACTTATAGGAAGCTTGTAAGAGTGATTAGAGCCCCAAAAACACAAGTGTGTTCTTGAAGATTTGAAGATCACTTGAAGATCTATGTAAAAATCGAAATTTCATGGATGAGAAGATGTAGAAACACTAGATTAAGTGTTGTGGGTAAGAATCTAGGAAGAAAAACTTACATTTTTGGCGGATTTGGAAGAAGTGTGTGATGATACTTGAGAGAAAACCTTGTGTTCTTGAGGTGGGGAGTGGGAAATGAGGACTAGAAGTGTAAACTTATGCTATATGCATGAGTCTTGGGGAAAGAGGGTGTTTATGGCCCAAACACCCTTTTTTGGCCGTAAACACCTAGCTAAGGTGTCGGGTTGTTCAGTTTGCCACGAGTCACTAATTACGTCACTTCTTTTTATTAAATCGTTTGATGAAAAATAAAATAAAGCACCAAACGGGTTTAAATCCAACCAAAAATATACTAAAATGTTTTTGAATATTATTTGAAGTGTTTGACTATGGAAATTATACAAATGAAAATTTCGGCTTGTCACATTATCAAAATAAGGCTTTTTTCCCCTTTGGTGTACAACATCAAGCTGGTATGCTCCATTTTGCTTACAACATCAAGTTCGTCTACCTGAATATCTTGGCCTTGACCAAACAATTGGCCTACCCTCTTATCCATAATATGTCAAAATATCTTTGAAACAGACAACAACCAAACTCACAACAGCAACAAAGAACACAATAGAGCTCCCAGAATCAACCATACATCTCGTAAGCATCAATATATAACCAAGTGTATGGAAACCCGTATTACTTTCAGTAGTTAACGATGTACGATGGTTTTCCATACTCTCACATGGCAACCCCAATCAGAAACACTAGTTCAGCGTTTTGCCAGGAGCTCTTGCGGTATAAGTTTAACATCCCCCTCTGGCGTGTATCACAATATTGTCCGCTTTGGGCTCCCGGCACGAAAACTTCCCAGGGGGTCACCTATCCCTGGAATGCTCTCGGCCGGGAATGCTTAACTATAGAGTTCTTATGGGATCTGCTGCACTCACGGCTTTAAAACGTGTTGTGATTGGGAGGTATCCACACCCCTTATAAGGAATGTTTTGTTCTCCTTCCTAGCCAATGTGGGATAAGGTGCAACCCACCTTCACCCCCATTATAGGGTTCGATGTCCACGTCGAACACATCAACCCATGCCCTAGCTCTGATACCATTTCTAACACCCCCTCTAGCTGTGGGTTGCACCTGATCCCACATCGGTTGGTAAGGAGAACAAAACATTCCTTATAAGGGGTGTGGATACCTTCCCTATCTAAGCGTCTTTTAAAGCCGTGAGGGCATTAGATCCTATAAGAACTCTATAGTTAAGCGTGCCCGGGCAAGGGCAATCCAAGGATGGGTGACCCCTTGCAAGATTTCGAGTCGGGAACCCAAAACGGACAATATTATGATATGTGCCATAACGGGATGTTACAATAAGATCCCACACTCGACGATGATACCAAACTTCCCCAAGTATGACGGAAAACTGACTTCAATGAGCACATCCAGTGTTCTAAAAGGCGCGCCATGGCGTGAGGCACGGCATCGCCGTTACGAAAATCTTCATAACGTTGCTGTTTGGCGTGGCGTGTGGCAAGGCGTGATATGGCGTGCCATGGCGCGTTATGGCGTGTTATGGCGCGTGTTTTTTTGTTTGAGACACATGTTTTTGCTCTTTTTTATACCTTTTCTAATCGGACATACAAGTATTGTGTTTTTTATTAACTTTCTGTTATTAGTTGTTGATATAACACTTCTAAAGACTAGGTATATTTGATATAAATTTATATTTATGCGGTAATATAATTATAAATTAATAAAAAATCGCCGCCTTACATCACGCCTTGAAAAACGCCATGGCTCGCCATAACTCGTTAGGCTTGAGGCTTGGACTTGCCGCCACACCACGCCTCATGCCTTTTAGAACCTTGAGCACATCGATACCTCTTAGTGCACAATGACATCAATGTCGATGGACAACCACTTCATTTGAACGTATTTCCTGATTACGTTATCAGGAAATGCCAAAAGGTGCTTCAAGGCGATGTGATCAGGCATCATCTCAAGTTTCGAACAGTTATGTCACCTTTTTCTCAACAATTTCATTTAACTGACGAAAGGGAAGGGAGATGAGAACTCCATAATAGAATGTAAGCAAAATGAAGGAGAGTCAATATGGGCATATGACCATAGATTAAAGTTGGCGACACTCAACGTCCCGGGCCATGAAGAGTTCCTTGTAATTGGCACCTTCGCCCAAGGTCTACTCTGAGGATTTTTGCAAAAGAAGATGTAGGGGACGCTACCTCAGTCGAGAGACGAGTTCAATTATAGAGTTGAGAAATACCTCTGATAGATCGAGGGTGAGGAAATGAATGAAACCAACCTAAAGGCCATACAAAATGCATACATCAAGCAAGAAGAAGAAAACTCACACGTAAGCCCCAACCACCGAGATCACCATGATATAAGACACGACGGAAGCCATGCCAACCACAACCAGCCCTCAAGACAACCATCTTGTAGATTTCATCCATTTGGTAAAGATAAGCGCCGGAGCCATAGAGCTAAGGTGCATGTAGTTGAGAAAACACCTCCAATGGTCGACAAAGAGAAAGGGAAATACTATGTGTACCACAAGACCAAAACCCACGATAGGCAAATATTACAACACCAAGTGAACTATGTCACCTTTAATTCAATCCGTCTTGAATGTCTGTTTAGTGATTCCCTGATAATACATATCGTTTTGAGCGCCAAAACAATGTTGGTGAGAGTTACAGGTTGGTGATTTTCTGATAATACATTTCATTTCGAAATTTAGTTTATGTTGTACTTAGTTTTTTTCCTGACTAGATATGTACCTTAACTAAGGTGAAAACGATCGTCCTTTACTGATTGGTCCGAAAAAGGGCTGCAACAAGTATGCAATTTTGAAACAAATCATAATAAATTGTATAAATAATGTATGAAAAAGTACGAGTAGTCCCTAAAAAGGTATCGACCTTAACTACCTGCGTACAAAATAGTTTAGCAAACCATTGTGTTTAAAATGAGCAAAACAAGCCTTAAATGGACCATAATTTTTCACACAAATCGTAGCATTTTGTAGAATATTTTTCAAGATTGTTTTTGCATAAATGAAATATATGATCACATGTAGTCCCCCCTCCCCCCGGAATATATAAAAACCAAAAAAAGGGGTTGTTAGCACTCACCTTAATGGGATGATTTGTGAACTAGATTCTTGAGTGCGGTTATCTTTGAGAAACACCTCGAGAAAACATGAACTAGGAACAATCTAAATCGGGGTTGTTTTGGACTTGATTTAAACCCATAAAACACAAAGAAGACAGACGTCTTAAACTAGGAAAGATCACAAAAAGATATCAACACAAATGTGAAATAAGGTGGTGGTGGTTGGTCGTCAAAAATATATGTAACACGATATGGATATGATGGTTTACGGTGGTGGAGTGTTCGTTATTGGTGTTGCGTTCCAAACCAAGAAAATAGAAAGAATGGAGAGGGAAGAGTAACAGAGGAAGTGGTTGATGATTTGTGTATGAAATGAAGACACAAATACTTCCTTTTATAGTATATGAGGTCTATCACATGCAACATGCACCCATACCTTCATAGAAAGTCCAACACACAATACACAGCATCATTGTACTAGAAGGAGAAGTGTGCGTCAACCAAGCAAAGGGGGAAGTGAGGGAAGGGGATAAAAAAACATGGTTCAGGGATCTAGAGGGAAGTATTGGCTGATTTTTCACTCTTCCAAGCAAGCATGGTGGAGCGTATTGATGTCATATTCTCAAAATGCTCTAAAACCTTCCTTGATTTGCATGCCAAGTTCCAGACACCTAATTATTTTCCAAATTAGTGAACGATAGAGTCAAATTCAAAGATTTCAAAAACAAAAATTGATTAATTTTTCTAGATGTAGAACTCCGAGAAATCGTGTTTTAAGATTCACATCTAGATTTCAAAATTCGATTTTTTGTCTTTTGTAAATATGTTTTTTTCTTATAACTTTCGTATCTTTTTCATATAGGATTAGTTTTGGACGTCCTTCATATCTTTTTCAGGTTCTCAATCATGTGAAGTTTCATGTACACTATCTAGTGAAGATACGATTAAATTTCTTCGGGAACAAATTGATTTATTAAAAAGAGAAGTTGAGGACCTGAGATATGAAGGATATCAACTCAGGAAACGACAGAAACCCCTAAAGGCTGAGTTAGAAGCAAAAACCAAGGACTTTAGGAAAATTCAGGAAGAGTATAGCAACAAGTGTGAAAATTATGATTATGTTAAGAGACAACTTGTTGTTGTAACTGAAGAACTTAACGCTTTAAAAATTAAGTGTGGAAAAACTAATGTCAGTTTCAAAAATTATACTGCGTCAAGTCAGACAGTTGAGTCCTTATATGAAACCCAATTAAAATTCAAAGAAAATCAAAACAAGGGTCTAGGATATGATAGTGTACCTCCTCCTTATAATCATAACTACACATCCATCCCTATGACACAGGACGAAACTGACAGGGAACCACATCTTCGATATGGAAAACGAGCTGGATTTGTGTCAGGAGGAGTTATTAATGTTGAAGATACTAATGTTGCTACTTCTTGTGCAGGCAAAGTAACAGAGGATGAGAACAAGGAGAGTTCTTCTGAACAAACAAACGACCCCTTGAACTCTAAATCTGTTGCTTCTAATCAAACTGTCATTGGTAAATACAGGCCACCATTAGCTAAACAGAGTGCCTGTTGCAACTGTGCGTGTGGGAAAAGCAAGAGACAAGGCAAGGATACGCCAACAGGGGCAGGAAGAAACAACTTCAAAGTGAAGAAAAAGACATGTTTTCACTGTGGAACACCTGGACACATTGCCAGAAATTGTCCAAATCGCGCATACGTTCCTTACTATGCACAAGGCTGGCAGAACGCGCCAAGAGGGAGACACTCCAAAAGATACCCCTCGAGATCACGATCAGACATTGATGACTGGAATACCAAGAAGGCCAAGAATGCAATTCCCAAGGCCAAGAATTCAACTCCGAAGGCCATGAATCAAACTCCAAAGGACAAGAATCAGAATCCCAAGGGAAATAAGGGAATGCCGCCCAAGAAGTCCAATCCAAAAGATGCTGTCGTGAAGCCAAAATCAAAGTCATCTCAATGGCCGACATCAAGATCAAAAGCAAGTACTGAGCCACCAATCAGATCGAAAAAGAAATGGGTTAAACCCAACTACAAATGGGTTCCAAAGGCTCACTCTCCTAAATCAACTAATGACTCTAATATTTCTTCATCTTCTATTTGTGATAAACAGGATATGTCATGGGAGAGAGTACCATGCAAGGATGACAAAGGTCGACCCAGTTTTAAAATGGACTGGGTTCCAAAGACCAACTAATCCTGCTCGGTTTCGGAGCAGCTATGGAGGCTTATCATCAGACTTCGGTTTGTTGGTAGTAGCTGTTCCAGGCACATGATAGGAGGCATCTCTCAACTGTACAACACTCAAAACATTGTTTGGGAGAATGCGTCCTTTGCGGGAAGGGAAGAAAAGAATTGATCACTCACGGGGTTTGTGCTTAATGACATGAAGAATTTTCGGATATGTTCTGAGTTTATGCATGTTGTTCTCAGACCTTCTGAATGTAGATTCAATCGGTGAATTACGGTTTGCATTTTCTTCTCTATACTCCTGAGTTTATCTTAAGTTGATTCTCTTTAAAGACTAATTTTTGTTTTAGGATAGTTTAAATTTGTGCATTTACTTTCGTTTCTCTCCTATGCACAAATTTAGGGGGAGAAATAAAAACAAAACAAAAACTTTTTTAAAAAAATTATCCAAAAACATTAGAAAATCAAAAAATAAAAAATATAATGTTAATGGAATGTGCTTGCAGGAGATGTTTTGGGAAATGAAATTAGCAAGTGATAACGTGCAATCTGAATCGGCGTAACGTACCTAAGTTGAATCGTCTACGCTCTGTGTTCGATGCGCTGGTAGGCACGAAAGATTTTAAATGGACTTGACTAGGGAACGTTGAACCTAATGAATTTAAGGACTTGACAAACTTTGACCTAGTTAGATCCGTTTAACCTGATGTCACGACGCTCGGATAGGTTGAGCAGGGAGATATACATGGGAATCTACCAGTCACATTAAATATCCCGTATCTAGAACTATGGATTCACTTTTCCTCGATATGCGGATTCTGTCCTTAATTCCGGTTGGATTGGGCGACTGGTAAATTTCGATAAATTAGGTTTGTAGAATATCATTTTCTTTCTTTCCGTCTGTTAGTCATATGGTGTCTCCTTTGCGTGACTTCCAATCCGACCTGGTACACAACATATGCAACTCTAGTTCTCTGCAGGCTATATATATGAAATTCCTCTCATCTGTTAGCTATATGTTGTTTCCTTTGCGTGACTTCTAACCCGACCTGGTACACAGCATATGCCACCTTCTACTTCTCAACCCCTCTGAAATAATAAGTAATAGAATTATGAATCTATCCTCTCTCTGAATGGTTGTCTGCTCACCCAGTGTAAGGAGTACTCTAGAAGGTCTTGATGGCTGGGGCATATCAGGAAGCGGGAACACACGTTCTAGTACACTTAAAATTGAACACATACAGATTGTCTATAGATCTCGCTGCTCAATTTAGGTGGACAACAATATCCCTGGTCGTCGTCAGCTGAATGGTCCTTAAGATATAGTATCTAAGAAATTAGGATCAGATATAATTTTTTAGGAACTTAAGTTCACCTTGTCTTGTAACAAATAGTGTGTCCTAAATCTGTCACAATTTTTTGTGTTTAAGTGGACCACAATACTGGCGATCGATCAGACGAAGATGTGAAGATAAGGGTACCGACAAGTAGAATAAGATTGTCCAACAACTTTGATCCCAAATCACTCTTAAAGTTAGCTATTATTTTTGTTTTTGTTAAGTTTGTTCATAGTGTTCTTCGAATTTAAATAAAAGGGGAGAATTAAAAACAAAAAAAACAAACAAAAATAAAAAAAAAATTCAAAATAAAAAAATAGTGTTATTTTAGTTTTATTTTTGTTCTAAGTTTTCTTTTAGTTTTGTTTTGTCTTGTAAAGTGATTTCAAGTGAAGGTGAAACTCATGGAGTTTGTGTTGAAGATTTCTGAGCCAAAGGCTTCATCCGTGAGCATCGAAGAATTCTCATTCGAAGGAGCAAGAAATGAAGATTATTCTTTCAACATTCAATATTTCAACCCCAGAAGAAAGGTGAAGCTGAAATTGAAGAATATGTGACGCATTGCATTGAAGCCTCCTCAATCAGTCTGCTGCTATCTTAAACCTGCTGAAGTGATCCAGAAGATTTGTTCTCTCTGATGTTCTCTCTGAAGATTCTCAAGCTGAAAAGACTATCTTTCAAGAATCAGTGCGTCAAGCCTCCTCACCCAATTTGCGTTCAATGCCAAATTCTAAAGAAAACCTCAAGTACTCAAGATGAAGTCATTCATTGAAGGTTCATATGTTCATCCTGATGCTGTGAAGAAATCGAAGGTTAAAGCTGAAGCCAAGCTCCCATTGAAGATTGACAAGAAGAGCCAGTTGCTTTTTAGGGGAGCTTGTTGGGTCAATTAAGAAAAGAAAGTTATAAACCAAGGGGAAGATTATTAGGTCAAAAATATGGTTTATACTTTACTTTTCTGGGCAATTATATTTTTCTGTAATATTTTTGAAGTTTACGGTCATGTTTACGCTTGAGTTTACGGCCGTAAACCCATTTACGGCCCATGCTCTCCAAGTATAAATATAGGTGTTAGGGTGAGGAGTATTGATTGATGAACCCTAGAGAGTTTACGGCCAGAGAGACAGAAGAACTATTGTGTGTTAGTGTGTGTGTGTCTGTGTGTGTGTGAATCTCTTGTATCCGGATCATCATTCTATTCATTAATACATTGAGATTCATCATCTACTTCTTCTCCTTCTCTTCTGTTTGATCTGACATCATCCGTTTGATTGGGATTCCGCACCATCAAACGGAACTGATTGATACACAGGCATTTTAGGGACTTACGGGAAAACATGTACAAATAGATTAGCATGTTTGCTTTGCTCACAACTTCTTAATAAAAAAATCCGATTTCTCAGACGTAATAACTAGGGTTGCAGTTTATGTTGTTTTGATTCGATTTTGATAATCCACTAATGAAAGTAACATAGTATCTTGTATCTTGTTTTAGTTGTAATGACACTACATATTTACAAACATATGCATTAAAGCTCAATAGATCAGATTAAAAAGGGGTTGGCAGTGAACTGACAGTCTACAGTTTTAGACCTAAATTGTGGGATGTTATATATTATTGAGTAGATGATATTTCAAGGTTCACTAGTCTATTGTGTTGGCTATGAATATTTTTCTTTTTATGCATATAATTTTTTATAACATCTTTATATATTCACATTATTCATGTGGACTTTTTCACATTTATCTGTTTTTTTATAACAACTCTTAATGATCTATATCATAGAAGATAAACCATTGCCATTGATATGGATAAACTCCCATTTAATGTTTCATGTGTGAAATTGAAAAAAGTCAAAAATATAGTTATCATGAATAAATGAACTGTTACGTCATAGCTTTTATTGAAACAATTTTCATAATGATCACACCTTCTTCACTCTTATATAAGAACAAGAAAGGTCTCACAATTATATATATTTGAGTGGATTGAATCCAATCCTTTCATCAGAAATCAGAAAGTGTGATTCAAATATAAGTTTTTTGGAGGTTAAAATCGATTTCCATGGCAATTACAACTCCGCAAAGAGGCAGAAGTTAGATAAGGTAACTATCACTTCATTATTCTTTTTCACTTATAATTGATTGTTAACTTTTATTTCATTATTTATTGGATAAAAATCAACTTAGTAGGAATTTAAAACAAGTGTTTCAATCAATTCCTCGTATTTCTAATTAGAATTAGCTACTTATCAGCCCTCTATACTTTTGTAGATCCCAGTGGCTCCAGCAAACAACGTGCAAAGAGATTGCAACAACTATTGTGAACAACTATTCAACAAGAACTCGTCAAACCTTTATACTTTCGATTTGAATGAGTCAGAGCTCATTTTAATGAGTTGTCGTAGTTGCTACCTTTATGTGATGGTGTGTGCTTCCAACCCAAAATGCCCTAGATGTTTCAAGCGATGTTTACTTTATATGATTTGAAAGCTTTTGTTCTAATTACCTCAATGTTTCTCTTATATAAGTACCAAATAATATCCAAGCAATAATTTTGCGAAAATTTTAAAGATCTTCGTAACAATCAATTATTTTCACTTCATACAAATTTATTTTAATTCATTTTTAGTATGTGGAAATAAGATCATACTTTAGAAAGCGAAACCCAAGATATAAATCAATTACGAATTGATGATGTCGAATTGAGAAGTATTGGCGGAAATATAAATCAATCAAACTACAAGAAACAGGAGGATATTTCTTTTAATGTTTATGTGTCTAATTTTCCTCACTCGACCAATCAAACTAGGAATGATCTAAACCGGGGTTGTTTTGGACTTGATTTAAACCTACAAAACACAAAGAAGACTTACGACTTGAACTAGGAAAGATCACAAAAAAGATATCAACACAAAGATGGCATAAGGTGGTGGTGGTTCGTCGTCGAAAATATAGGTAAAAGGAGATGGATATGGTGTATGAGGTCTATCACATGCAACATGCACCCATACCTTCATAGAAAGTCCAACACACAATACACAACATGATTGTACTAGAAGGAGAAGTGCGTACTCAACGAAACAGAGGGGAGGGGATAAAAAACACGGGTCAGGATCTAAGAGGGATGTATTGGCTAATTTTTCACTCTTCCAAGCAAGCATGGTGGGGCCTAGTGATGTCATATTTTCAAAATGCTCTAAAACCTTCCTAGATTTGCAAGCCAAGATCCCGACGCCTAATAATTTTTCCAAATTAGTGAGCGATAGAGTCAAGTTCAAATATTTCAAAAACAAAAACAAATTAATTTTTCGAGATGTAGAACTCCGAGAAATCGAGTTTTAAGATTCGCGACTAAATGACCAGAGACATTTGATTTTTTGACTTTTGTAAATATTTTTGTTTTCTTATAACTTTCGTATCTTTTTCATATAGGATTCGTTTTGGACGTCCTTCATATTTCTGGAAACGGGAAAACATGTACAAAGAGATTAGCATGTTTGTTTTTCTCACAACTTCTTAATAAAAAAATTCAATTTTTCAGACGTGTTAACTAGGGTTGCAGTTTATGCTGTTTTGATTCGATTTTGATATTCCATTATTGTAAGTAAGATATTATCTCGTAGCGTATTTTACTTGTAATGAAACTATATATTAAAAACATATGCATTAAAGCTCAATAGATCAGATTAAACAGGGGTTGGCGGTGAACTGATTGTCTTTAGTTTTAGACCTAAATTGTGGGATGTCACATATTATTCAGTACATGATGTTTCAAGCTTCACTAGTCTATAGTGTTACCCATGAATATTTTTCTTTTTATGCGTATAATTTTTAATATCATCTGTATGTATTCACATTATTCATGTTGACTTTCACATGTATCATTTTTTATATCAACTCTTAATGATCTATGTCATAGAAGATAAATTATTGCCATTGACATGGATAAACTCCCATTTAATGTTTCATGTGTGAAATTGACAAAGCCATAAATGTGGTTATCATGAATAAATGAAATGTAATGTCAGAGCTTTTATTGCAACATCTTTCTTAATGAGCACACCTTCTTCACTCTTATATAAGAACAAGAAATGTCTCACAGTCATATATATTTGAGTGGATTGAATCCAATGCTTTCATCAAAAATCAAAAAGTGTGATTCAAATACAAATTTTTTGGAGGTTAAAATGGATTTACATGACAATTACAACTCCGTAAAGTGGCGGAAGTTAGATAAGGTAACTATCACTTCATTATTCTTTTTCCCTTATAATTAATTGTTAACTTTTTTATTTCATTATTTATTGGATAAAAATCAAGTTGGTAGGCATTTAAAACAAGTGTTTCAATCAATTCCTCGCATTTCTAATTAGAATTGCCTACTTATCAACCCTCTATACTTTTGTAGATCCCAATGGCTCCAACAAACAATGTGAAAAGAAATTGCAACAACTATTTTGAACAACTACTCAACAAAAACTCGTCAAACCTTTATACTTTCGATTTGAATGAGTCGGAGCTCGTTTTAATGAGTTGTCATAGTTGCTACCTTTATGTTACGGTGTGTGGTTCCAACCCAAATTGCCCTAGATGTTTCAAGCGATGTTTACTTTATATGATTTGAAAGCTTTTGCTCTAATTACCTCAATGTTTCTCTTATATATGTACCAAATAATATTCAATGAATAGTTTTGAGTACTTTTTAAAGTTCTTCGTAACAATCAATTATTTTCACTCATATAAATTTATTTTATTTCTTTTCTAATATGTGGAAATAAGATCATACTTTAAAAAGCGAAACCCAAGATATAAATCAATTACGAATTGATGATCCCCAAATGAGAACTTGTAACATCCATAGAATTCGTAAAAGTTTAAAACTTTTTAAATATCCAAAAACCATTAGTTATTACAATGTGTTTTCAAAATAGTTCCATATCAGAGTTTCCCAAAAATCATAATCATAAATCGAGGAAGTGTACGGCCACGCCTTCACCTTCCCGCGGTCATCCGAAGTACCAGAAACAATAATCGATAAATGTTAGCTCGAAGGCTTAGTAAGTTACCCCCAAAATACACATACACACAACAATACACATACAATAACAAACAGTATACTATGGGTCCAATCAACCATCGGGTTGGAATACCCCAGGCCCTCAACCCTCAGGTTGGAATGCTAACATACTATGAGTCCAATCATCCTCGGGATGGAATACTCTCGGCCCACAACCATCGGGTTGGGATGCCCATATACTATGAGTCCAATCATCCTCGTGATGGAATACTATCGGCCCACACCCATCAGCTTGGAATGCCAACATACTATGAGTCCAATCATCCTCAGGATGGAATACTCCCGGCCCACAACCATCGAGTTGGAATGCCCACACACTACGAGTCCAATCATCCTCAGGATGGAATACTCTCGGCCCACAACCATCGGGTTGGAATGCCCACATACTACGAGTCCAGTTATCCTCGGGATGGAATACACTCGACCCACAACCATCGGGTTGGAATGCCCACAACCAATCAAACATGTGCACCTATATCAGATAAGCATATAATAGTCTATAGTGACAACATATTAAGGCCTAATCATCCTTGGGATGGAATACCCTCAGCTACCAATCAAGCATGTGCACATATAACAGGTAATCACCTAACAGTATAGAGACACTCAGACCAAACTACAGATCATAGCAGCATATAACCATCCTATCTATCAGGATACCGATCTAACATATCATAATAGTAACAAATCCAAATAACAATTCAAAGGGTCGGGCTTGGTGCCTCAGACCCTTGAGTATAGTGAGGATAACTCACCTCGCAATGTCGAACTGTAGTGATAAGATCAAACTCCTAATTCACAGTCACGAACTGCACCTCCTATAATCACCATAGGACCAAGTCCATCAAAATCCCAAATAACCAGAATATCCTCAGAAGTCAAATTTGGTCAACCCTTGGTCAAAATCAAAGTCAACGGTCAACGGTCAAAGTCAACAATCTATGTTGGGTGCAAAGTTATCTATGTATGACTTTGTAAATGGGTTGACTTTTGTAGACCCGCATGCATGTGGTGCATTAGCCTTATGACATGAGATAGAGAGTGAGAGAGAGACATGTAAACACCTCTATATAAGGTGGGTTTATTCCACATGTAGAGGTGTGCTTGAGTGATGTAAAATTGAGTGTGTAAGTGTGTGTTACTTATGTAGATTTAGATCTAGATCCCTTTTTGTAACACCATACATAATCGAATGCATCTCTTAAACACCGAAATCACCATGTTCATTGTGTGTTCTCTAATTTTGCAAGCCAAACCAATGTTCATAATTCACATTAATTGGTATCTGAGTCGGTCTTTGAAGATCAACATGATTTTTTGAATAAACGATTCTCGATTTGGCAAAATTTGTCACAGTTTGAGCATTTATGGTGAGTCTCTATCTATGATCTCTCTTAATCTCATTGATTCGTGCGTTGCGTTCTTGATTTTTGATCATTTTGACTCGTTGGGTCAATTGTTTTTTGAAAAACCCATTTGTTATGATCCAATAAAATTTTCTTAGATCAAGTCCGATCCAATCTCATATTTGTTTGGTTGATTTGATTTTAAAAATGCAATAGTCCAATTTTTATCCACATCTTGTTCAAAAATTGAGTCTAATTTTGATATACCTGTTACTGTTGGAAGTTATGAGCCCATTTGATTCAAAGTAACATCGTGGCATGAATATCGATTCAACACATTGTAGCTCATGTATCGGAGGAGTTGAATGCGCTAATCACATTCTCATCGGTTGTCTATACGCAAGTTGTATAAGAGATAAAATTTTCGAATGGTGCGGAATAAAAAAAAACAAATTTCAATAATGTTGGTGACCTACTTCAATTTGCAGCCTCATGGGGTCGATGCCCCAAGAAACGTATTAAACTACTATGTATATGCTACAGATTGATATGGAGTCTTTGGAAAACCAAGAATGACAGATTATTTCGTGGAGTTGCTTCCACAACATCCAAGGGAATTGATAACATCAAATCGTTGACATATTTATGGCTCAAGTGTAAGGATAATGGTATTACTGGTGATTGGATACATTGGAATTCCTCCCAAGAATGCCCCAAGAAACGTATTAAACTACTATGTATATGCTACGGATTGACCTACTTCAATAATGTTGGTGACCTACTTCAATTTGCAGCCTCATGGGGTCGATGCCCCAAGAAACGTATTAAACTACTATGTATATGCTATGGATTGATATGGGGTCTTTGGAAAACCAAGAATGACAGATTATTTCGTGGAGTTGCTACCACAACATCCAAAGGAATTGATAACATCAAATCGTTGACATATTTATGGCTCAAGTGTAGGGATAATGGTATTACTGGTGATTGGATAGATTGGAATTCCTCCCCTCTTTCCCATATGTAATAAATTTAAAAACTATTTCTTTTGTTTTCTTGTTTTCTTGTTTTGCCCTTGCCTAGTTTCTTGCTAGGTTTCAGGTTCTATTAATATATTTTGCCGTTTCTAAAAAAAGAATATCGGTTGGTTCAATTAATTCTAGCATATAGGAAGGCTAATAACAACGCATCGATTTTGAGTGAAGTTGAATGGTTTGTTATTGGGAATGTCTTGGAATAGAATAGTTTGGAGTTGTGAAATTGTTTTGGATGTCTAATGGACAATGGTCGAGGGTTTGGGAACAAACTGAGAATAACGAAATCAAATATTCTTTTCTTGGATTTCGAAGATTCTATGAGTTGAGGGTCAGTGTTGGTTTGTTAACGAAATAGATTGAAAAGCATCGACAATTTGGATGGTTGACTGGAGTTGAGAATTGATGTCGCGAGGGTCGAGTATTGGCAAGCCGTCGACTGTCGAAAATTTGGGTTGACTAATTCACAAATTGGTGAAGAAACCAAAACTTTCGAATTTGGTACTTACTCTTTTGAAAATTTGACAGTTTATATACACTTTCGAAACTTAGACTTATTTTCGAAAGTTTGGATGAAATAAGACAGAAGTATCAAATTTGGTCCCTGCTGTTTTGAAAGTTTGACAGATTACATCCACATTCGAAAGTTGGGTTACTTTTCGACTTTTTGTTACAAAAGGCAGAAATTTTGAAAGCAGTCACTAAGGTTTCGAAAATTTGGATGTGCATACCCAGTTTCGAAAATGGACTGATTTTGCTGAGAAATTTAAGAAAATGCATTCTAGGCCCCTGCAGTTAATGCGAATTGACGCTTTCTACCCAGTTTTGCAAATGGGGGAGAGTTTCGCATTTTTGGCTACTTTAAGCGCATCGGGTCACTGCAGAATTTTGAAATTGACAATTTCTACCCATTTTTGAGAAATTTTGTCAAAGGCGGTCCGTGAACAAAGCTAAAAATTGAAGATTTTTGGATTTTCCTGATTCAAGCAAAAAATTTATGTCACATGTTAAGGGGGAGTTTTGACACGAAAAATTCCGAATAGAGCACGTTCTCTTTCCTTGATGGTTTTATAATCAAATTTCGATTATAAAAAGGGGGAGAAATTTATATGGAAATTCGAAGTTGAATTTTTCATATTGCGCAAACTTGAAGACCGAAGCGACCTTGAATTTTTGAAATTTATGAAATGATGCGATTGGAGATTCAGAAGTGATTTTGGTTCGAGATGGTTTTGGATTTATTGAAGATTTTCGGGGTGTGTTTTTATGCTCAACTTTAAGGGTGACTATTTAGAGTTTGAGAAGCTCTTGATCATTCGTTGATGCTTGGTTCGTATGGTCTTACATCCTAGAACCCAAATTGAAGAATCATGAAAGAATTGAAGATTTGAAGTTCGTATGAACATGTATCATGCTTGAGGCTCGGATCGTGTAGGTGCTCGATTTTGGAAGATTTGAAGTGGGTCATCCATTCCTAACTTTGAGGGGGAGAATGTTGGGTGCAAAGTTATCCATGTATGACTTCGTAAATGGGTTAGCTTTTGTAGACCCACTTGCATGTGGTGCATTAGCTTTATGCCATGAGATAGAGAGTGAAAGAGAGAGAGACATGTAAACAACTCTATATAAGGTGGGGTTATTCCACATGTAGAGGTGTGCTTGAGAGATGTAAAATTGAGTGTATAAGTGTGTTATTTATGTAGAATTAGATCTAGATCCCTTTTTGTAACACCATACATAATCGAATGCATCTCTTAAACACCGAAATCACCATGTTCATTGTGTGTTCTTTAATTCCGCAAGCCAAACCAACGTTCATAATTCACATCAGTCCATGTTGACTCAACTCGTCGAGTCCATCTATTGACTCGTCGAGTTTCTCCTGAACTCAGAAAACCATGAAAATTGAGTCAACTTGTAACAACCGTAAAATTTAGATCAAAAGTGGTCGATAAATTTGTGTGACGCTGCTAGAACCAAACCAAATTTATGTTTCGTCATGATGTATTTAACATATTTAAAAGATATTATAACGGTTAATCGATTATAAACATATGAAAAATAAATTTATGCGATGTGTAGTAATGAGTGCATGAAATTAGCGTAATATGAACATGGCATGTATATATGATTTACTATGTCCAATATAAAATATATAAGTTGAATTTTTGGCTAACATACAGAAAATACTTAACTTCCGTATTTATACATTTATATATATATATATATATATATATATATATATATATATATATATATATATATATATATATATATATATATATATATATATATATATATATATCATAAAATGATGAGTATATATTATGCGTATATATACTTGATACCAAGTGACATAAACTTATTCTCATTTGTATATTTATACATAAACAATGAAACAAATAATTCATGAAGTTATTTTGCATCAGTTAGTGCAAGAAATTGATATAGCAGATTATACCCACTCACACCCCTCTTATCGATGGCTATCACACACAATTTAAAAATACACATATGAATATCTTGCGCAAGAATGGAGCAAATCTTTATTAAATTTCCATTGGATTATATGACCCACACCAATATTATAAGTTTTAAAAATCAGGAAGATGAACCCCTAGTACTACTACAATTCGTCACCCTCTTCCCTCTCTATCCCTCTCATCTCTCTATCAACTACAAGCTCACAGATACAACATGTACTCAATATCTATGAGAACTGTGACAAGTACTTCAATATCTTCTATAATCTGCATTAGTACAATGAGCCATGTGAAGAAACCCAATCAAATATCTCAAGGGAGATAGAGTTTCTCAACCACCTCACTCATCTTCCTTCCCTCTCACGATTTCCCTAAACTACACACACAATTCAGCACATGTGCATATCTTTCATGAATCTCGATTGTACAACTCAATCTCTGCCAAAATCCACAGCTGTAAAAGAGATATAGAGAAGCTTCATAATATCTTATTCCTGTTTGAAGGTCCCACTCATTTTCCATCACCTGCGCATGCCTCTTACTTCTGTATCTTCTCCAATAAACAGAGAAGAGATTCAACAGCTATTAGAATTGTCTTCCCCATCTCAAACCCAGTTCCTTGTACCTTCTCTTTCTCCAATGGAAAACCAACCCAAAAGCTCCCTGATCACCACCGATTCCAGTTGAAGCAAACCCCTGACCATAAACAAGCCTGTAGCCGCAGCTTACCAGTGAAAAAGAAGCAGCGACTACTTCCATTTTCCCCTCCTGCCTTCATTTGTTCGACTATCAAACAGCTTCCGCACATCTTTTCCTTGCTCCTCCATCGACCTCAGGTAAATTCCTTACCTTCTCTGATCAAAATTCGTCCAGCAACCACCGTGAACATTAGGCACCTGCCATGGTGGCCGGTGGCCTGAACAGTTCTAACCGGACGATCCCGGTGGCGGGTTTGGTCTTAGTCAAGTGTGTATAATTCCTGATTCCATTATTTTTCTGCCATGTGACGTCTAGGTCGACTCCAAGATTCCCGTTCCAAATCCCGCTTAGAACAGGAGCTTCCCGACACTTCCGACTCTCAAAATCAACGTGAGTTCTATGGCCCCTATTTCTTATTATCAATGTTTGGGGGAGAATACATGTAGTTCGGTCTTATTATCAGGATGAAAATGATTCAAAACAAATGAAATAAAGCAAAACAACTATCGTTAAGTACATATATATAATCATATACAGAGAAGAGTGTTGATAAACCAAGATTTCATTTTATGTCACGTAAGTATGGTTATAACAAATTATTTGATAGAGATAACTATAAATATAAGTTGTGAAATGTTACTGAGTATTAAGTTCATATAGGATAAATATTCATAACAATTAAGGGTTATTAAAGCCTTGATATTCTAGATATAAGGGTACGAAGTGAACTGTTAAGAAGAGATAAATAAAAGCTGTGAAATTGTAAGTTCAAGGTACTATGGTGTAGTATGATCATACTTTGTAATGCTGAATAACAATAAACGAAAACGGAACCAGTTACTTATGGGGTATAACAGAAATAGTAATAAATCATTACTATATAGTCATACCTGATTGAATAGCTATATGTTTATACTTAAATCAAGATACCTAATTGTGCATGTATATGTCGGATATTAAAGAAATAAGTTTAAAGTTGTTAACCTACAAAAGTACGGTTAAGGCTGTGAAACCCAATATAAAATATACATATACATATACTAAAAGGGTAACAGATGGAATTTCCGTATAAATTGTTATTATGGTTCCTTGCACATTAAACATCATAGTATAAAATAACTACTCTGTTATCATAATATCAAAGTCGAATCAAAGAACAATAAGTATTGAAGTTCAAGAATTCTGAGTATCGTTTTCTTAAACGGCGAATAACTTTGCGTTTCTAGTGAATCTAGAATGAACAACATAGGTTCATTATACCTATGGTTTGTGGGTTTATTATACCAATTCTGTATAGGTTCATTATACCTATTCTTTGTGGGTTCATCATACCCATTCCGCATAGGTTCATTATACCTATTCTTTAAGGGTTTATCATACCCATTCCAAATAGGTTCATCATACCTATTCCCAATACCGAACCCAATCCGTTCGAGTATTCATATCCGGTTTCACAAGGGCTAAGTTCACAATACTTAGTAGAGACCTTCCGTCAAATAACCGTTAATCCTCGAGGGAACGACTAACGCTAGGTATAAGTGTCATAACATTGATCTTATACGGTACGACCGCCCGCCTGGAGTTGCTAGCTACAACTACGTCTGACGAGATGAATTTTGGTGCTGGCGTTAGCATTATCGAACATTACCTCGTGTTATTACGAGGTGAATGACTTTAGCACGCGCGCCCTATCATGGTGTCGGTGCAATAATAAAGTTTAGTGTCAAGAGTTCGGTTATGACATCATCTAGTATTCCTTCGCTCTCAAATAAATAAATAAATAAATAAAAACCGACCACCGACAATATAATTATCATATGGAAATTGACAAAGAGAGATTTCTACTAAGTTGTTTCAACACATGCAACAGTAAAATAATATTTTTTGGTGAATTGACGAATTATGTTTTGAAAAGGGCAAAGATTTCTATCTCAACATTAAATTATTTTTTTATGGAGACCTTTTGTTATTGTAAGAATATATGGAGTCAAAACCTGTAGGACTCACCAACATTATTGTTGACGTATTTTAACATGTATTCTCAGGAAATTAAAGCAAGAAATTCACGCGAGGAGTATGGAATCATCGTCTTATATTTTTGTTCTAAATTATGTTTTATGTCCTCTTTTTGAATCGTTGAAGATTTGTCATGAAACATGTAACAAAGTAAGATATGATTATGTCGTATGCGATGTAAAACTTTATGTGGTTGTTTAATGTTTGATATATGCTATGTTTGTGATATTCGAATTTCGTCACCCACCCGGTGTTTCCGCCGTTGGCTGGGGGTGTGACACAACTCACCGAGTGACCAGAAAACTCGTCGAGTCCATGCAAATGCCTAGAATATCGGGGAACACCCTAACCACTCGTCAAGTAACTTTATTAACTCGTCGAGTTCATGCGGAATCTAGAAATTGGGAAAACCCCTCTTCAACTCATCGAGTTGGCTTATCCAAGTCATCGATTTCTTTAGCCAAGTTGTGTTCAGTCTCTTTCAATCGAGTACAAAGCTCCATATTCCAAATCTAGCTTCCTAGGGTGGAGTTACCATGTAAAGTTGCCAACTTCACGTGCATGCAAGGCCGTAAAAGGCTTAGAACATCAAAACCATGTCTAAGATGTCTAAGATGAGGTTTAAGGCATGGAAAAGGACCATAGTTTGTTAAAGTCGATGAATTTATGATCAAGGGGGTCAAGAGCAGTCCAGATCTGAGACCAAGTCCTTGTGACAAGCTCGAATCTGAAAATGACTCCATTTGGCCCTAGAAATGACCATCTTCTTTCATAAAGGAAAATCTAAGCAATGAAGTGTTAAGGTGGTAGATTTATACCTCTAGATGGCTGCTACAACAATGCAAAGACCATATTTATAGGCTCTTCCTTGTTCCAAGCTCTCAACTCTTCAAGAAATGCTCCAACACACTCTTTTATAACCTCACACACTCAAAAAAAAATTGGAGGCTAGATCGCTTAGGGTTCTTTTTCTGGTGGTGAAAATCGCAAGGGAGGCTGAGGAGAGAAATTAAGGGTCTTTAATTAGGGTGCAAACCCTAAAAATAAGGTTTTTCATTTTCCATCTCCTACTCGTCAAGTTGGGTCCTCCAACTCGTCGAGTAGTGTGACAACCCGAAGTTCGTTCCATTATTTGTAACCCTTTCCGCTAATACATTCGTCGTTTTCAATTTCGTTTCCGTTTACGTCATTAAATTAAGTCATAAATGTGGGATTTCTATTATGACCTAATGGGTGTCCTAATGCGTTTAAAACTCATATTAACACCCCATTCAAGTAATCAGAATACTTTTAGAATCGACCATATCGGGTTACGGCAACTTGATCGGGTGCGACCAAAAGCCACATCTAACGTCAGTATCGGGTAGAATTCCACCGTGTCCCGAACTTAGAACCTATTTAAAGCCCAAAAGACTTCATTTTGAAGCTTTTTCACTCTTTCACTACTCTCTCTCTCTCTCTAACCTCTCTCCTCAAAGCCAAGATTTAGGTCCAAAATCATCAACTTAAGGCTCCAAAACATCAAGGTAACCACTCTAACTCATGGATTAGCACCTTTAGCCTTCAATTCCGTGTTCAAATGGGAAAGGACCATGTTCATGTGTTTATGGCTCAGGAACATTCTTGGGCCGTGAACACACATAAAGGGGGTTTTTGAGCCTTAAAACCCTTCCAAACTACCTTTGGAGCTTAGATATGGCTTAATGACTTAATGGAACGGACTTACAACACCTTGAACTTAACTTCTGGGGAGTAAACTTGAGTTTACTTCCCAAGAACATGCATGGGCCTTAAACTCATTATCATGGAGAGTAAACTCGTTTTCAAGTGTTTAAATGCCACTTAAACACACCAATAGCCTTGGATTAAAGTCTAGAATCAAGCACAATCGATTTAGGGGCCTTAAACATGATGAAAACCATCCCTTTAAGAGTTCACAGCCGTAAAACCTCCAAGAATGGGTTCCTGGGGCGTAAACTCACATAAACAAGTCAAATGATGCCCTAAATTCATTCTAAGGCTTGTATAATTAGTTTGAATCACATATGATTGATCTAGGGCCACAAATTCATGAAAGGAATGATCACATAGGAGCTTACATCTATATACTCCTAGTTTATAGCCGTAAACTCCATATGGTAATGTCCTTAATGGTTAGACTCATTCCTATGCCTTAGATTAAATCATAGCAACCTTTCCTAAGTGTTATTTGACCATTTAGCACCATAAAACCCCTCATCCATGAGTTTACGGCCGTGAACTCATGTGGAGTTGGTCTTATGGCCGTAAACTCCCTAAGGAGTTTACTCTTGAAGAGAAAACACATTATCCGAGCCCTATACGTCCGTAGATGTCACCCGGGTCACTCCAAACACTTGATTTGAAGTCTTTTCTTGCATTGGAGTGTATAATCATATCTAATTAGTGATTTAAAGTCTAATTAGATACATTTGTATACCATTTCATATTACATAGGAACCTCGCGTGTTATCAAGCCCCGAACCGACACTTAGCATCCAAACCGTCACGTTTTCTCGCCAGGTGAGTTCATAGCCCTACCCTTTTTCATTGTTTTTCACTATTTTCAGGGGGGGATACAAGCAAAGTACAAGAAATACTTGTACTAAAAAACTTGTTTTACATGTGTTGTGTTTCATATTTCATATGCTTTTAACGTTGACAATCATAACAGATAACCGTTTGAACTTGCAGAACACATTACCGTATTATTTGTGAAAAACGTTAGAAAATGTTGTGTTTTATATTTTCACAAATGGTTTTCCACATTATATCAGTTAAAAGCATAACATTTGAACTTTGAACATGAAACTTAGTACACTGTTTTGTCCTCGGTAACACTCCACAGAGATACGCGAGTGGAGGATCATTGTTTGTAACAGTATCTTTCTGTATTATTACTAGTAAATTTGTTATTCCGATAAATTGGAGACACGTCCTCGGAGAACACTCCACAGAGATACGTGAGTGGAGGACCGTACCCGTAACCAGAATCTCTTAGATAGGGAGCGTGACTTGAGTGTATAGATCTATATGGGGCTGACTACCCCGCACCTGGCTGCTAGCTATAGCCGAACCGAAAGGTTCAAGGGTGACGAAAGTCATAAAGTGATTTGGACTACTTATTGCCATATCTAGTCTATCGTATGGTTATGGAACTCGCAATTTGGATAACATAGATTTACTTGATAGTAATAATGAATAAAGTAACTAGTTTACTTGTACATATTATTTTATATACGTGTTAAAACTAATACATTTCACAAGGACAACCAGGTTTTCGGTATACATCTTTTCATTACAATTTGGATTGGTAACCAACTTTTAGGAAAATATGGGATTTTCCTTGGGTAACATTTGTACATTTCGGATTAGTAACCAACTTTTAAGAAAATATGGGATTTTCTTGGTGCGTAATTTTTTCAGAAACCGAAAGGGAACTTGTACATTTTCAGAAAACAAAACCGCTTATGAACTCACCAGCTTTATGCTGATTTTCAAACTACTTGTATTCTCAAGTCCGCATTAGACAGGTACCCGATGATCCTTTTGGCGAAGACGGAGTGCGTAGAAGACACGTCTTACTTTTGTTCATATATATACATATGTATCACACTTGTAACACTTGGTTTTCAAACAAATGTAAACTTTTATATGTAATGTAATGGTTGTTTACTTTGCTTACTATGTACATTGGTTATGATATTCAACATGAAGTCACCTCCGCCCCGGAACGTTTCTGCCCTGGGTTTCGGGGTGTGACAAGTAGGTCCTAAAAATCACGCGGGTAGGTTACGCTCTACATGACGAGTTGGAGCCTCTCGTCTAGTAGGCTTCCTTATTTTCTTTGAAATCCCTAAAATCTCACTCCTGGAAATTGGGATGTTACGGAAGTATTGACGGCAATATAAATCAATCAAACAACAAAAAACAAAAGGATATTTCTTTTAATGTTTACGTGACTAATTTTCCTCACTCGACAAATGTGAATGGCCTGTGGAAGCTTTGTGAACGTGTAACTTCCCAATTTTCAAAATAAATTTATCATTTTTAAACTAGCATAAACACTCATTTTCATAAAGGTACATTCAAAGCAAAACCATTTGTTCATAAACCAAAATCCATAAATTAGAGTTATCACAAAAGTGGCGTGGCATCTCAAATCATAAAACTACTTATATGAGTGTACAATCACACCTTCACCTTCCCACGATCTGATGAAGTACCTGAAACAATTAATCCACAACTCTAATCAAAAGCTTATTTAAAAGCTTTGCTTCTAATTACCTTAATGTTTCTCTTATATAAGTACCAAGTAATATTCAAGGAATAATTTTGCATACTTTCTAAAGTTCTTCGTAACAATCAATTATTTTCACTTCATATAAATTTATTTTATTTCTTTATATAATATGTGGAAGTAAGATCATACTTTAAAAAGCAAAACCCATGATACAAGAAAATATCTACAAGTATCTTGTTAAAAATTTAGAATTTACATGTATCAAAAAAAAGGGACAAGCATAAGATTTTTATGTACTTAGATTTAATAATATTATTTGAAAAGTTTAGATTAATTGTTTCCTGTTGGTAAATGTTTATGTAACCAAATAGATATGTGAGGGTGGGGTATTCTTTTCTGGAAACAATCTATTGATTGCATTTAAGTAATAATATTAATAATAGTTTTTATTTATATTTAATACATTATTAGTAGATTTTACCTCAATGAAAATTTAGGCTAGAACTTAGGCTATAAATTTCTTACCATGTCTTCACTACATCTGAAACGAGCAAAGCGATCAGTATAAAGATGGAGAATAATATTAGTTTAAATTTATATTTAAAAGTCATTATTAGAGTATAATTCTATAATTATGGTAACGTCTATAAATGAGATTTGTCAAATAAAAGCTATAGTTGATGACATTGTATTCCATTTAACTTTTGATTTTGGTTTAAGTGGTCCTTAAACTATTTTTTTGGTTTTGTGGGGGAATAAAGTGGGTTACAACATGCTTATCTCCTCCGGTAAAATAAAATGTCATATAACAATTTGAAGCTTATGTTGCTATCTTGTAAGCACCTTTGTAGTTTCATACTCTCGACAAAATCATAAATTTAATAATATCAAATAGTGGTCAGATAAGAAATGAAATAGATAAGCAATTAAAGTAAAAACCCTAGTGAATTCAGGCTAACGACAATTTTTGGGTTTCTGTTCAATTTTTTTCAATGTTACATGTAAGCTAAGTATGGGATCAAAACATATGAATGAAGGGTGACAAAGGAGATTAGGAAAACATCAAATACACATTGATGATCACCAAATGAAAGGTATTGGCGGCAATATAAATCAATCAAATGACAAGTAACAGAAGGATATTTCTTTTCATGTTTATGTGACTAATTTTTCTCACTCGGCGAATGTGAATGACCTGTGCAAGCTTTGTAAACATGTAACTTCCCAATTTTCAAAACAAATTTATCATTCTTAAACTAGCACAAACACTCAATATCATAAAGGTACATTCGAAGCAAAACCATTTGTTCATAAACCAAAATCCATAAATTAGAGTTAGCACAAAAGCATGGTGGAGTCTCAAATCATAAAACTATTTATATGTGTGTACAATCACACCTTCAACTTCCCACATCTGATGAAGTACCTGGAACAATTAATCCATAACTGTATTCAAAAGCTTATTGATTTTCCCATAATACGTCACACAACAATACACGTATAATGCATGCACATAATGTCCATCAAAATAAGGTTGGTCTTCCCCTTTGGTTTACAGCATCACGTTCGTCCACCCGAGTATCTTGGTCTTCAACTAACAATTGGTCTGCCCTCAAATCATCCATACTATGTCAAAATATGTATGAAACAGATAACAAATAAGCTCACAACTACAACAAAACACATAATCAAGCTCCCAGAATCACCCATACATCTCGTAAGCAGCAACGTATAACCAATCATAAGGAAACCCATATTACTTTCTATAGTTGACGATGTACGTTGGTTTTCCATACTCTCGCATGGAAACCCCAATGAGAAGAACCAGTTTCACCTTTTTTAGGAGCTCTTACAGTATAAGATTCCACACTCCGCGATGATACCAAACTTCCCCAAGTATGATGGAACAACTGACCACGACGAGCACATCGATACCTATGAGTGGATGATGACATCATTGTGGATGGACAAGCAGCTCATTTGTACGTATTTCCCGATTATGTTATCAGGAAACGCCAGAAGGTGCTTCAAGGAGTTGTGATCTGGCATCATCTCAAGTTGCGAACAGTTACATCACCTTTTCCTCAATAATTTCATGCAACTGAGGAAAGGGAAGGGAGATGAGAACTCCATAATTGAACGTAAGTCAAAACAAGGAGACTCAATATAGGCATATTATGATGGATTTAAGCTGGCGACACTCAACGTCCCAGTCATGAAGAGTTCCTTGTAACCGGTACCATCGCCCAAGGTCTAGTTCGTGGCCCTTTGTCAAAGAAGATATAGGGGACAGTACCTCAGCCGAGAGTCGAGCTCAAATGTAGAACTGAGAAATACCTCCGACAGATCGAGGGTAAGGAAATGAATGAAACCAACCGTAAGGCCATACAAAACGCGTACATCATGAAAGAAGAAGTGAAATCCCATGCAAGCCCCAAACATTTAGATCACCATGATAGAAGCCACGACGTAAGCCATGACAAGCCCAATCGACCCTCAAGACACCCATCTCGCAGATTTCGTACATTTGGTAAAGATGAACCCTGGTTTGGTAGAGCTAAGGTGCATGTAGTTGAGAAAACACCTCCAAACGTGGACAAAGAGAAAGGGAAATATTATGAGTACCACAAGAGCAAAACCGACGATAGGAAAATATTACAACAACTAGTAAACTAGGTCACCTTTAATCCAATCCATCTTCAATGTCAGTTTAGTGATTTCCTGATAAGACATGTTGTTTTGAGCGTCAACACAAGCTTGGTGAGAGTTATAGGTTCGTGATTTTCTGATATTACATGTCGTTTATAAACTGAGTCTTTGTTGTCCCTATTATTTTTCCTGACCTGATATGAACCTTAAATAAGGCGAAAACCACTGTCCTTTACAAACTGGTCCGAAAAAGGGATGCAACGATATGTACTTTTGCAAAAATCAAAATAAATTCTATAAAGATTGTATGAACAACAAGTGTGACTAGTCCCAGAAAAGGTATCGACCTTAATTACCTACATACATAACAGTTTGCAAACCATTAGGTTTATGATGAGCAAAACAGGCCTTCAATGGACTATAACTTTTCAAATAAAATCATAGCATTTTGTTGTATGATTTTCAAGAGTGTTTTTTCATAAATGAAATATGTGATCACATGTATTCCCCTCCCCCCCCCCCCCCCCCGAAATATATAAAAAATATAAAAAGGGGTCGTAAGCACTCACCTTAATGGATGAGTTTTGAACTAGATTCGTGAGTGTGGTTATCTTTGAGAAACACTTCGAGAAAACATGAGCTAGGAACGATCGAAACCGGGGTTGTTTTGGATTTCATTTAAAACTACAAAACACAATGAAGACTAAAGTCTTAAACTAGGAAAGATCACAAAAAGATATCAACACAAAGGTGGCACAAGGTGGTGGTGGTTGGTCATCGAAAATAAGGTTAAAAGGTGCTGGCTATGGTGGTTTATGCTGGTGGAGTGGTGGTTATCGGTGTTGGGTTCCAAACAAAGAAAAGAGAGAGAATGGAGAGGAAAGAGTAAGAGAGGACGTGGTTGATGATTTTTGTATGAAATGAAGACCCAAAGCCTTCCTTTTATAGTGTATCAGGTCTATCACATGCAACATGCACCCATAACTTCATAGAAAGTCCAACACACAATATACACCTTGATTTTACTATAAGGAGAAGTGTGCACTCAACCAAGAAGAGGGGGTAAGGGGAGGTGATAGAAAACAAGGGTCAGGGTCCAAGAGGGAAGAATTGGCAGATTTTTCACTCTTCCAAGCAAGCATGGTGGGGCCTAGTGTGACACCCGATTTTTCGTAACAGGTGTTATTTTATGAAATATAGATACTATGAAAGGGGTAGGCGAGATAAAACCTAGAAAGGGTTAATTTTTATAAATTTTAATTATTAAAATATTATTGAGGAATATTGTAGTTCGTGTGATGTCGATTCCGTAGATATAAAGTTTGCTGAAAATGGAGTTCGTATGAGAAAGTTATGGCTATTAAAGTTGAGATGAAAGTAGGATGCTATTATGAGAAAGTCAACGGAAGTCAAGTCAAAGATCAACCTTTGACCACCACGACATGACTTTTAACTCTCACGACGTGAGTAAGTGATTCTCACGATGTGAGACACGATGAATCGACGAGACACGTGGCAGGAGAGTGTGACGTGTCTATCTAGTAAGCACCTTGGTAGTTTTATACTCTCGACAAAATCATAAACTTTATAATATCAAACAGCGGTCGAAAAAGAAATGAAATAGAAAAGAAATTTGACGAAAAACCCTAGCGAATTCAAGCTACTGACAATGTTTAGATTTTTGTTCAATTTTCACAATGTTGAATGTAAGATAAGTATGGGATCAAAACATAAGAATGAAGGGTGACAATAGAGATTAGGAAAACATCAAATACAAATTGTTGATCCCTAAATGAGAAGTATTGGCGGAAATATAAATCAATCAAACCACAAGAAACAGGAGGATATTTCTTTTAATGTTTTTGTTACTCATTTCCTCACTCGACGAATGTGAATGACCTGTGGAATCTTTGTGAACGTGTAACTTCCCAATTATCAAAATAAATATATCATTTTTAAACAAGCACAAAAACTCACTATCATAAAGGTACATTCAAAGCAAAACACTTTTTACATAAACCAAAATCAATAAATTAGAGTTATCACAAATTTTTTGTGGAATCTCAAATAATAAAACTACTTATATGTATGTACAATCACACCTTCACCTTCACCTTCCTACGATCCGATGAAGTACCTGAAACAATTAATCCACAAATGTAATCAAAAGCTTATTGAGTTCCCCAAAATACGTCACACAACAATACACGTATAATGCATGCACATAATGGCCATCAAAATGAGGTTGGTCTTCCCCTTTGGACTACAACATCAAGCTGGTAAGATCCATTTGACCTACAACATCAAGTTCGTCTGCCCAAGTATCTTGGCCTTCAAAAGACATTTCGTCTACCCTCAACTCATCCATAATATGACGAAATATGTATGAAACAGACAAAAAGCAAACAAGGAACCACAAGTAGCTATTAAACCAATCTACTTGCCTAATAGTTTACTAAATCATATCAACATCCTATTATGTAGTGGATTCAAACTATAATGAGAAAACTCACCTGAGCTAAATAACATAAGTACCAGCAACCACAACTTATAAAAAGTAACACAATCCACCTAATGACAATCGAGATCAATCCTTAGACAACTACACAATCTTTCCAAAGTCACCAAAAGTTAAATAGGTCAAGAGTCAACAGTCAAAAAGTCTACTCTTGGTCAACCATGTGCGTCGCACCCACTACTTGGCGCCCAGCTCCCACTGCGAGACAAAATAGTAGATTCACAAGCTAATACAGGCATGTTTCAAAACTAATCAAAAAGCACTCTGCAACCTTAACGAATACATTGTGTCCATTCAATTCCAAAAGGACACTTGACTTATTATGTAAAGTCAAGCCTCCAAGTTTTCAAAACTAGGTTTTAACCAACGTAAAACCAACAATACCAATTATGTGTACAAGTCTAAAATAGATGTATATATCTTTTTTGTTCAATATATAACGATAATACAAATATTTAATGGTGATAATTTTAAGACTATAAATAACATTTATCGTTTATAATTATAATAAGGACTATATTTAACGTTTTTATGGACATCATATATATGTATACACACACACACACTCACCCATATATATATATATATATATATATATATATATATATATGTATATATATATATATATATATATATATATATACACACACTCACCCATATATATATATATATATATATATATATATATATATATATATATATATTAACATCTCGCTCTATAAATACGTTAAAGACAACGAGACAGTTATCTAAAAGACGATCTAGCAAATGGTCGCTACCCAGCATAAGTGTTAGGCCCCGGCCATCGCCCTCCTAGTCTCGCACTTAGGCTCCGACGCTCTAGCATCAAGGTCCAGCTCAAAACGAGAAGCTATTGTCTATAACAAGAAAAAAGAGTACCAATCGCTCCCCAGAGTGACAAGTGTAGCGCTAACAGCGCCGCTCTTTAGTGGTTCTACGCCTTACCAGATAACCGCTACTGGTGCACGATCCGCCAATGGGACGCCTCCACGTTCTTATTGCCAGACAAGACAAAAGGTATTGTTGGGGATATGCTCCTGTAATGACATTTAATAAAAAAAATCCTTCTTCTCTAGAAGAAAGGATCGCCTCATTCTCTATCTCAGGCTAAACCCTAATTCTCTCATCCAATTACTAACTAGACTGTCAGAGCCTCATTCCGGGACGCCCTACCGAACGAAGAGTAATGTTGGCTCTTTCATTGTTGTGATTCGTAGAAATAATTTAAATGAAACCACCACAAACAACATTAATGTTGAAAACATATCACTACATTTGGTTCCATCCAGGATGTACTCAGAGTTACACAACAACAAAATGATCCTAGATGGCAGAAATAATGGGAAAGGCACCCGCAGCATCTGGCGGGGAGAAACGACCCCACTCAGATCAATAATGTCGCTCGCTAAAACATAGCCACCTGCCTCAAACAAAAAAAACCTCCATCCATACACCAATAGCATAGATGGCCGATCCAATAATAGGAACCACAGAAGCAACAATCACCTCCCTATGTCAACCGTTGCCCATCATAACAGAGCAACCGGGTTAAAACCACAACTACAATGCCTCATTCGACAACGACACAATAGTCGTAACCACTAACCCAACAATGACAACTATCGACTCAGTACTCACCAATGGTGGTTTATCATCCACAAACGCTACTACAATAGGGGGGCGAACACTTGGTCTCGTAGGAACCGTATTATCCTCCACACAATAGCCAATATCAACCTATTAATTCTCTCTGGTAGCAAAATTGTCGTATATTCCGCTTTTTGCTCAATAACATTCGATATTCAACCTCTATTTCCAGCAGTCTCACAGATCCAACCCCCAAACACCACCATCATAAGAGTTTAACCCTCACTTATCATCAGCGCAGCAGCTCAACACCTTTGATCAACACCCTTATGGGTCGATTATAAACATGTTCCGGCATCCAGAACCAAGCTCACAACTGCAACAAAGTACACAATCGAGCTCCTAAAATCAACCATACATCTCATATGCAGCGATGTACGGTGATTTTCTATACCCTCACATGGAAAACCCAGTGAGAAGCACTAGTTCTGCCTTTTCCTAGGAGCTCTTCCAGTATAAGATCCCATACTCGGTAATGATACCAAACTTCCCGAAATATGACTGAACAACTGACCCCGACGAGCACATCAACACCTCTGAGTGGACAATGACATCACTGAGGATGGACAAACAGTTCATTTGTATGTATTTCCCAATTACGTTATCAAGAAACGACAAAAGGTGCTTCAAGGCCTTGTGACCGGGCATCATCTCGAGTTTCGAACAATTACGTTACCTTTTACTCAACAATTTCATGTAGCGGAGGAAAGGGAAGGGAGATGCGAACTCCATAATAGAATGTAAGCAAAAAGAAGGACAGTTAATATGGGCAGATTACAATAGATTCAAGCTGGCGGCACTCAATTTCCCGGGTGATGAAGAGTTCCTCGAAACTAGCACCTTCGCCCAAGGTCTAATCTGTGGCCCTTTATCAAAGAAGATGCAGGGAATGCTACCTCATACGAGAGATGAGCTCAAATATAGAATTGAGAAATACCTCCGACAGATCGAGGGTGAGAAAAAGAATGAAACCAACCTAAAGGTCGTCCTAAACGCGTATATCAAGCAAGTAGAAGAAAACACCCATGCAAGCCCCAACCACCGAGATCACCATGATAGAATCCACAACGGAAGCCATGACAAGCTCAACCAGCCCTCAAGACACCTATCTTGTAGATTTCATCCATTTGGTAAAGATGAGCCCCGGTGTGACAACCTGATATTTCAAGTCAGTATAATGACCCAAAAGTCAAGGATTGTAATCTACTTTTGATATAATAAAAATAGTGTCAAAAATAAAATGTTCAAAATTTTCTATTAGGTTGCATGAAGTAATAGATATCGTAACAAGGTTTTCAGAAATGTAAAGAACACAAAAATCCGAGTTATAACGAAGAAGTTCTGACCAATCGAAAATCCGCAGTGAAACCAGTAAAACACTGTTAAGCGTAAAACGTGAAGTTTCAATAAAATACTTTTTAGCCTTAGGTATCTAAATGAAATTCGTAGACATCATTAAACAGTAAAAATTCATAAAAAGAGTGTCCAAATCTGACTTCGTATGAGGAAGTTATGATTTTTCTATTACAGCAACTTGAAATGCCCGAGTGGTAGTGGAAGTGGGAGCAGATAACCATGGATTTCATAACCAAGTTACCCAAAACAGCAGGTGGACTTGACACCATCTGGGTGATCGTAGACAGATTAACCAAATTCGCGCACTTCCTACCAATAAAGGAAACTGACAAGATGGAGAAACTAGCTCGAACATACATCAGGGAGATTGTGCGACTGCATGGTGTACCAATATCCATTATCTCCGACAGAGATAGTAGATTCACCTCACGGTTCTGTAGTCACTATAAAATTCTCTAGGGACGAGAGTAGACATGAGTACCGCTTCCCATCCACAAACCGATGGTCGGAGTGAGAGGACCATTCAAACTTTGGTGGATATGCTAAGAGCTTGTGTCATCGATTTTGGTAAGGCATGGGATACCCATTTACCACTAGTCGAGTTCTCGTACAACAATAGCTATCACACTAGCATCAAGGTTGCTCCATTTGAAGCCCTCTATGGCCGCAAATACAGATCACCTCTGTGTTGGGCTGAAGTGGGTGACACGCAACTAGCTAAGGGACAAGTACCTGACAGCACTCTCACCGGCCCGGAAATCAAAAGAGAAACGATCGAGAGGATTGTCCAAATTCGGGAACGACAAAAAGCTTCAAGAGACAGACAAAACAGTTATGCGGACAAAATACGGAAGCCCCTTGGAATTTCAGGTTGGGGATCATGTACTATTGAAGGTCTCACCCTAGAAGGGATTAATACATTTTGGAAAACGTGGGAAACTAAATCCAAGGTATATCGGACCATTCGAGATCCTTTCCAGGATTGACCCGGTAGCATATAAGCTTCGATTACCGCAGGAACTCAATAATGTACATCCTACCTTTCATGTGTCAAACTCAAAGAAGTGCTTGTCCGATGAGACCATTGTCGTCCCTCTGGACGAAATCGAAATCAACGAGATTCTCCACTTCTTAGAAAAACCAGTAGAGATCATGGATATGGAAATTAAAAGAACAAAATAAAGTCACATACCCATTGTGAAGGTTCGCTGGAATGCAAAGCGAGGACCTGAATACACCTGGGAGCACGAAGATTAGATGAAACAAAAATACCCCCATCTTTTCCCTTCTCCATAAATACTTATCTTAGAATAAATTTTGGGACGAAAGTTTCTCTAACGGGGGATGATGTGACAACCCAATATTTCAAGTCAATGTAATGTCCTAAAAGTCAAGGATTGTAATCTACTTTTGATATAATAAAAATAGTGTCAAAAATAAAATGTTCAAAAGTCTCTATTAGGTTGAATAAAGTAATAGATATCGTAATAAGGTTTTCATAAATGTAAAGAACACAAAAATACGAGTTATAACGAAGAAGTTATGACTAATCGAAAATCCAGAGCGAAACCGGTAAAACACTGTTAAGCGTAAAACGCGAAGTTTCAACAAAATACTTTTTAGCCTTAGGTATCTAAGTGAAAGTTATGACTAATCGAAAATCCAGAGCGAAACCGGTAAAACACTGTTAAGCGTAAAACGCGAAGTTTCAACAAAATACTTTTTAGCCTTAGGTATCTAAGTGAAAGTCGTAGATATCATTAACCCTTAAAAAAAACATAAAAAGAGTGTCCAAATCTGACTTCATATGAGGAAGTTATGATTTTTCTAAGTTTCGGATATAGAATTAGACAGCTAAAAACTTGAAATAGTGTTCGAGAGAATTTTAGTGGACGCAACCTAAACGACGATCGAAGATCTCGACAATAGTAGTACAATGGTAAAAAGACAGACAAAAACGGACATCATATGAAGAAGTTATGAATTTTTAACGGACTTTTTCTGTCCCGGCCTGTTAAAAATGTAATATCAAAAATAAAATTCAAAATTAGCCGACGAAGTCTAAGCAAGAGTTGTAGAGTATATTCTCACCTACGCGTGGATATAAGGAACATCAAAATCGGAACTCGTATGCGAGAGATATGAATTTTCGAAGTTCAGGACACGAATTCCCACATTAACAGAAGACTCACGACGTGAGCTAGTGACTGGTGGGTGCCAAAGACGGGATATCAAGCGTCGAGTCTACGGAGGGGACAAGATCGAACTCTTGACGTGAGCCACTCCATGCTCACGACGTTAGCCACTCCATGCTCACGACGTGAGCTCCATAAATGCACCCTATAAATAGAAACCGAAGGTCTCGAGTTTAGGTGCTCAATTCTACTCTCCTTTCTACTTTTACTCAGTGTTAAACATCCCGAGACTACCCCGACGCCCTGGATACGTGTCCAAGCCCTGACGGAAGCCCGGAGTCTCGAAGTTCCCGAGAAAATTGCTTCTTTCCAGTCGAAGTGTTGCCCGAGTTAAACATCGTCTTCTTTAAACCTTCACTAGTACCAAGTGAGTTCATACCCCTATATTTTTACGTCTTTACTATATTTTAGGGGGAAAAATACAAGTGAAACGCAAGAAAAACTTATGTTAAAATGCAAATTGTTACATACAGTTCTAATTCTTTATCTACATTTTGTGTATAAATCTTAAATAAGTAAAATGACGTTATTACAAATGTTATACTTTACATGAAAAGTTGGTAATACACCAAGGTTTATCATTCAAATGAAACACAATTGTCGAAAAACTATAATAGGTATAGTTTACGAGATATTTATGATATTTTACATACTTTAAACGCTATAAAGAGGAAATACTTACTTTTACAAGAAAAAATGGACTTTTCATACGTAAATCTATTTGATACTAACTTTTGTGAGACATTTGACTTCACGCACTTTCAAGTACGCATTTCAAGTCCTGTATTATAAACCATAATCTCGTGTAGGGAGAGCATGATACTTGTGTATAGATCTATACAGGATAGACAATCCCACACCTAAACTGTTAGCTACAGTTAGACCGGCAGGTCTAGGGTAACAAACGTCATAACACTCCAACGCCTGAAGAACGTTGTTACAGGCAGTCTGGGTCAATAGGACAGTTATAAAACTCACATGAAGTATTAAAACATTTTGGTTTACGGGGCTATCAAACGCCTTAACTACCATCGTACAAAACAGTTTTGCAAACCATTGGGTTTAAGATGAGCAAAATAGGCCTTAAATGGACCATTATTTTTCACATAAAATCACAGCATCTTGTAGTATGTTTTTCAACAGTGCTTTTACATATATAAAATATGTGATCACGTGTATCACCCCCCCCCCCCCCCCCCCGGAAATATATAAAATCTATAAATGGGGTCGTTAGCACTCACCTTAATGGATGATTTGTGAACTAGATTCGTAAGTGCGGTTATCTTTAAGAAAAAGCTCAAGAAAACACGAACTAGGATCGATCTAAACCGGGGGTGTTTTGGACTTGATTTAAACCTATAAAACACAAAGAAGACTTACATCTTGAACTAGGAAAGATCACAAAAATGATATCAACACAAAGGTGACACAAGGTGGTGGGTGTTGTTCGTCGAAAATAACGACAAAGGAATCGTGGTGGAGTGGTGGTTCTTGGCACTGGGTTTCAAACCAAGAAAAGAGACATAATGGAGAGGGGAGAGTAACAGAGGAAGTGGTTGAGGATTTGTGTATGTGTAACGCCTATGTTTTTGGGTCAGGCATTATTGATGATGTGACAGTCTACGTTAACCTTTGTAACCCATTTTGAAATTATAAGAAGGTATTATTTGAGTATTATGTGTTTTATGCTTACTTGCTTAATTGTATGGCTTAAATGAATTAAGAATAAAAATAAGCATGAAAATGAAATGTTAGATAAACCCGGTGTCTATGAAGGATCTGGAAGTGGTCATGGTAAGGTTTCCGAATACATAAAGAATGCCGAAATCCGAGTTCTAACGAAGAAGTTATGACCTGTCGAAGTTTCGCGACAGAACCAGAACGACACTGTATGACGTAAAATACGAATTTAAGATAGGGCGATATCTAGCCTTAGTGATCTAAACAAAAGTTGTATAATACGTTAAACCGAGAGCGTGCATAAAGAGAACTTCTAAATATGACTTCGTATGAGGAAGTTATGATTTTTCTAAGTTTCGACTTAGTAGTATGCAGCCCAAATCTCGAAATTGAGATCGAGTGATATTTAGCCGAAACAATCTAAACGAGAATCAAAGATCTCATCTATAGTAGTCCAATGGTAAAAAGACAGACGAAAACAGACATCAGACGAAGAAGTTATGGATTTCTAACGGAGTTTTCTTGTCCCGGCCTACTAAAAATAATATAATAAAAATAATGTCAAAATTAGCCGACGAAGTCTAAACGAGATCTGTAGAGCATAATCTCACCTATGCGTGCATATAAAGAACGTCGAAACGGAGCTCGTATGCGAAAGATATGAATTTCTAAAGTTCGAGGCACGAAATCCGATCCTGTGTCAGAATTCACAATGTGATCACTGTGTTCACGACGTGAAATCAGAAAACGTCACCTGGACACAATTAGGCCCCACTTGTGATGACGCATGCAGTGACGTTCAAGCCCCAGGACGTGGGAGTACTATTCACGACGTGAATTTCCAGAAAACAGCCTTATAAATAGAAATCAAGGGCCAGACGATTTTGGTTGCTCCTCTCTTACTCTCTCACTCCCAATACTCTCTCTAAGCCCTATTTTATACCCCCGAAGCCCCGGTATCATCACGAGACCTGTAGCAAGTCCCGAAGCCCCGAGGATCCTGAGAAGCAAAGTTTTCGAGCCGAAGCTCTGCCTGCGAGAAGCCCGGTGTGTGAAGATCTTCCAGTTTCACTGAAGAAATACTACTCTTAGAGTCGTAGTGTTGTCCGATCATCTTCTGATCAAGTGAGTGTATATTCCTTTTCTTCTAACACATAGATATAAAGTATCTCCTAGTGAATACGTGCTATGTGTATATAGATATATATTATCTGTTACTTGGAATGAATCTGTATATATTTAGAATGAGTATTAAATGAATATCTTATTAGTTTTTAAGTTGCATATGTATGCATGTGTATATTGTAATCTACAAAATGTTGGGTAGAACTTGGGTAGATAGTTGTCGTGTGATAAACTGATGAGAGGCCTCGACGTTGATGTTGTTAATCTAGTCATCTAGCGGAGTATGGATGACGACCACGGACTCTTGCTAGACTGTCCAGTGGAACGCTGGTAGGTTCATAACATGTAGGTGTTGTGAACGATGTGTTCACCGGTGTACTCTATCCCCCTCACGGTTACCTTTAGGACATCTATTCTTGAGGAAACCTAGTACCAACAGAACTCTCTAAGGTCAAAAAGTTTTCCCTCGGACTACCAACAGACTATGGTCCAATGGTTAAGCAAGCAACCACATTGAAAGCTGCCATCTGGGTTGCTAGAAATGTTGAGACCCATATCAAGGAGAAAGGACTGGAGAGGTCAGAGGTTGGTGAGAAGAAGAAATTTGACGGACCCTCAGGGTCCAAATAAAATGGTAAATTCTCGAAGTCAAGTTCGAGAGGAGGTGGAGGAGGCGAAGCAAAATGGTGCGACAAATGCAAGAAGAAACATCTTGGGAAATGTGGCAGGGAAGCCACATGCTTCAAATGTGGAAAGCCAGGGCACTATGCTAACGAATGCACCCTCACCAAGAAAGTTTTCTATGGGTGTGGTGAGGAAGGGCATATCTCAAGGGATTGTCTGAAGACGAAGGAGGCAGCAAAACCCAACATTCCACCAAAACCAAAAGCGAGAGCCTTCCAGATGACACTGGAAGCTGCTAAAGATGAAGTTGATGTCGCTTCAGGTACCTTTCTCGTAAACGAATTGCCTGCCCAAATTTTATTTGATTCTAGAGCCAACTACTCCTTTATTTCTCATTAATTTGGTAGAAAACTAGCTTTGCCTGTCGATAGGCTAGAGAATGCTTTATTAGTCGAAGTTGCTAGTGGCAAGTTTGTACCTGTTAGCCATCGTATGAAAAACATCTTAATAGACTTGAATAGGAATAAGTTCCACGAGGAATTATTGCCTATTGAGCTAAATGGTTTCGACATTGTGTTAGGAATGGATTGCCTTAGCGCCAATGACATCGAGATATTGTGTAGAAAAAAGATAGTAAAAGTAAACTCACCAGGAAAGAGTCATTTGTGGTGTATGGGGACAAACGTAGAGTAAATTCTGGAATCATTTCGCTAATGAAAGCCAGAAAGTGTTTGGCGAAAGGATATACATCATATTTGGCATTTGTGATTGATGCTAAGAATGAGAAAAAGGAGATGCAGAGCATCACTATCATGTGTGATTATCCGGAAGTATTTCCCGAAGATCTTCCCGGATTACCACCTGATAGACAAGTGGAGTTTAGAATAGACTTGTTACCAGGGACGACACCAATAGCAAAGGCACCTTACCGATTAGCATCGACGGAGATGAAGGAGCTGATGATGCAACTTCAGGAGTTATTAGACAAAGGTTTCATTAGACCTAGTTCATCGCCCTAGGGAGCTCCGGTGTTATTCGTGAAGAAGAAAGATGGAAGTATGAGAATGTGCATTGATTACATAGATCTGAACAAGGCAACAACAAAGAATAGATATCTGTTGCCAAGGATTGATGACTTGTTTGATCAACTACAAGGTTCAAGTTATTTTTCAAAGATCGACCTAACGTCAGGATATCATCAGCAGAAGGTGAAAGAGCAGGATATAGAGAAGATTGCATTCAGAACACAATATGGAGACTATGAGTTTTTGGTTATGTCGTTTGGACTCACCAATGCTCTAGTAGCATTCATGGATTTAATGAACAGGGTTTGTAATCCGTTCCTTGACAAATCTATGATAGTGTTCATATATGACATTCTGATTTACTCAAAAAGCCAAGAGGAGCATGGCCGAAACTTTCGGGAAGTGTTGGAAATATTGAAAAAGGAGAAGTTGTATGCTAAGTTCTCCAAATGTGATTTTTGGATTCGATAAGTCCAATTCTTGGGTCACATGGTTAACCAAGAAGGGATACTGGTTGATCCAGCAAAGATTGAAGCTGTAATGAAGTAGGAACAACCGAAAAGTCCCACAGAGATCCGAAGCTTTTTGGGATTAGTCGGATATTACCGAAGGTTTATCCAAGGCTTTTCTTCGATCGCTAGTCCATTAACAACTTTGACCCACAAAGGAATTGCTTATGATTGGAGTGATAAGCATAGAGAAGCATTCGATTTGCTAAAGAAGAGGCTATGTGAGGCACCGATTTTATCTCTACCCGATGGAGTTGAAGCCTTTGATGTTTATAGTGATGCGTCTGGGGTTGGATTGGGTTGTGTTTTGACCCAAAGAGATAAGGTGATCACGTATGCATCTCGATAACTGAAAGAGCATGAAAGGAACTACCCCACTCATGATTTGGAGTTGGCAGCGGTAGTTTTCACTCTAAAGATATGGAGGAATTACCTCTATGGCATGAAGTGCAAACTTTTCACTGATCACAAGAGTCTCCAATATCTCTTTAGTCAGAAAGAATTGAATATGATGCAACGACGCTGGCTAGAATTACTTAAGGACTATGATTGTGAGATACTTTACCACCCAGGTAAAGCGAATGTTGTTACTGGTGCTCTCAGTCGGAAAGTCAATCTTGAAAAAAAGGCCAAGAGTGTTGAGAATAGAAGTTGTCTCGACAATTGTGGAGAGTATAAAGAAAGCTCAAGAAGAAGCATCTGAGAAGAATGACCAAAAGGGAGAACGTTTGGGCAAAAAGTTAGTGTTCGGTATAAACAGTCAAGGACTGAAGGTATTCCAAGATCGTATTTGGGTACCTAAGTTAAGAGGAATAAGAGATCTTATGATGGAAGAAGCTCACAAAACCATGTACTCAATTCATCCTTGCAGCACTAAAATGTATAGGGACCTGAAACCCTATTACTGGTGGCCGACGATGAAGCTCGACATTGCGAAGTGTGTGGTCGGGTGTGTGACTTGTGCAAGGGTAAAGGCACAACATCAGAAACCATACGGGAGTTTAGAACCTCTACTTGTGCCTAAGGGTAAATGGGAAGACATTGCTATGGATTTTGTCACTAAACTGCCCAGAACAAAGAATTTTCACGACATGATTTGGGTGGTGTTTAATCGCTTCACTAAGAGTGCGCATTTCATAGCAGCCAATGAGAAATGGTCTATCGATAAGCTGACAAATTCTTACGTCAAGGAAATTGTGAGGTTTCACGGTGTTTCGTTAACAATTGTGTCAAATCGTGACAGTCGTTTCACCTCACGATTTTGGAGAAGTCTACAAGAGGAATTGGGTACCAAGTTGTGTTTGAGTACAGCTTACCATCCACGGACTGATGGCCAGAGCGAACGGACGATACAAACACTTGAAGATATGTTGAGAGCATGTACCCTAGAATTCCAAGGTAACCGGGATGAACATTTACCTTTGGTAGAATTCTCCTACAATAATAGTTTCCACTCGAGCATCAAGATGGCACCTTAGCAAGCTATGTACGGACAAAAATGTTGTACGTCGTCTTGTTGGCTTGAGGCTGGGGAAAAGCAATTTATGGGACCGGAGATAGTCCATCAAACTGCTGAAAATTTGAAAATAATTAAGGAGAGAATGTTCGCAGCTCAAGATCGTCAAAAGACCTATGTTGACAACAAGCGAAGACCGATGACTTTTGAAGTTGGAGATTCGGTCTTGCTTAAAGTCTCACCATGGAAAGGACTTATACGATTTGGTAAAAGGGCAAAGTTAAGTACAAGGTTTATTGGACCGTTTAAGGTTCTTCATAGGATTGGAAACCAAGCTTACAAACTGGAATTACCCGAAGTACTGAATGGAATTCGTAACACTTTCCATATGTGTTATTTGAGGAAGTTCATGGGAGAAGTTCTCGACATGATCCCACTTTCGGAATTGAGAATTGATGAGAACAAGAGGTTAATTGAAGAACCAGAGGCAATAGTTGACCGAAAGACTAAGAAGTTGCGACGCAAGATGGTCGAGTTAGTGCTTGTCCGATGGAAACATACGAATGGGCCAAATCTCACTTGGGAGACGGAGAGTGACATGATGAGTCGCTATCCGCATTTTTTTGTTGATGTGTGATTCTGGGGACGGAATCATTCTAAGGTGGAGAGAATTGTAACGCCCGTATTTCTAGGCCAGGCATTAATGATGATGTGACAGTCTAGGTTAACCTTTGTAACCTATTTTTAAATAATAAGAATGTATTATTTGAGTATTATGTGTTTTATGCTTAATTGCTTAATTGTGTGGCTTAAATGAATTAAGAATAAAAATAAGCATGAAAATGAAATGTTAGAGAAACTCGATATCTATGAAGGATGTGGTAGTGGTCATGGGAAGGTTTCCGAATATATAAAGAATGTCGAAATTCGAGTTAAACCTGTCGAAGTTTCGCAATAGAACCGGCACGACACTGTATGACGTAAAATACGAATTTAAGATAGAGTGATATCTAGCCTTAGAGATCTAAACGAAAGTCGTAGAATACGTTAAACAGAGAGCATGCATAAAGAGAACATCTAAATCTGACTTCGTATGAGGAAGTTATTATTTTTCTAAGTTTCGACTTAGTAGTATGCAGCCCAAATCTCGAAATTGAGGTCGAGTAATATTTGGCTTAAACAATCTAAAAGAGAATCGAAGATCTCATCAATAGTTGTCCAACGGTAAAAAGACAGACGAAAACGGACGTCAGACGGAGAAGTTATGGATTTCTAACGGAGTTTTCCTGTCCCGACCTACTAAAAATAAATTCAAAATTAGCCGACGGAGTCTAAACAAGAGTTGTAGAGCATAATCTCACATACGCGTGCATATAAAGAACATCGAAAACGGAACTCGTATGTGAAAGATATGAATTTCTAAAGTTCGGGGCACGAAATCTGATCATGTGTCAAAACTCATGACGTGAACACTGTGTTCACGACGTGAACTCAGAAAAATGTCACCTGGACTCTATCAGACCCCACTTGTGATGACGCATGAAGTAACGATCAAGCCCCACGACATGGGAGTACTGTTCACGACGTGAATTTCCAGAAAACAGCCTTATAAATAGAAATCAAGGGCCGCCAGCCGATTTTTGTTGCTCCTCTCTTACTCTCTCACTCCCGATACTCTCTCTAAGCCCTATTTTATACCCCCAAAGCCTCGGTATCATCCTGATACCCGAAGCAAGTTTTGAAGCCCCGAGGATCCCGAGAAGAAAAGTTTACGAGCCGAAGGTCTGCCTGCAAGAAGCCGGGTGTGTGAAGATCTTCCGGTTTCACCGAAGAAATACTACTCTTAGAGTCGTAGTGTTGTCCGATCATCTTCTGATCAAGTGAGTGTATATTCCTTTTCTTCTAACATATAGATATAAAGTATCTCCTAGTGAATGTGTGCTACGTGTATATAGATATATATTATCTGTTACTTGGAATGAATCTGTATATTTGGAATGAGTTTTAAATGAATATCTTATCATTTTTTAAGTTGCCTATGTATGCATATGTATATTGTTATCTAAAAAATGTTGGGTAGAACTTGGGTAGACATTTGTCATGTGACAAACTGATGAGAGGCCTAGACGTTGATGTTGTTAATCTAGTCATCTAGCGGAGTATGGATGACGACCACGGACTCTTTCTAGACTGTCCAGTGGAACGTTGGCAGATTCATAACCTGTTGGTGTTATGAACGATGTGTTCACCGGTGTACTCTATCCCCCTCATGGTTTCCTTTAGGACATCTATTGTTGAGGAAACCCCTTGCAGTAATGTCTGTCCCGATGAAAAATCCTAGATTAGGTCCCTTGAGATAGATGTTGTTTTAGGGACATAAAGTGAGGTTAACGGGAATGAGTAATGGGGTTATTGTTGGTTGGTGAAATTAAATATAATTATTTATTGTGGGTTGAAAACCCTATATGCTCACCAGGCTCCCAAGCCTGGCCCACACAGTTTTATTTGTATTACAGGAAGTCGTGCGAGGATATAAGATGGATGAATCATCAAGTTATTTTGTTTATAAGTCTGTAGTTGTATATAACTGTTGTATGGCTTGTAATTTTTCGTTTATGCTTTTTGATATGTATCGGAACATGACATCCCGAGTTTTGATATCTAATGAAAATGCATTCCTTTATGAAATGCTTTGTTAAATATTATTTTATCATATTTTGTTTTTGGGATCAAATTTCGCAACTCTTTTAAATCAATGAATTTACTCTGAAATTATTTCAAAAGCATAAATTAAAACGGTCTTTTCTGGCCGTGATTTTGGGGATGTCACAGTATGAAATGAAGACCCAAAGCCTTCTTTTTATAGTGTATGAGGTCTATCACATGCAACATGCACCCATACCTTCATAGAAAGTCCAGCACACAATATACACCATGATTGTACTAGAAGGAGAAGTGTGCACTTAACCAAGGAAAAGTTGAGGTGAGTGGAGGTGATAAAAAAAACAGAGGTCAGGGTCCAAGAGGGAAGTATTGGCTGATTTTTTCACTCTTCCAAGCAAGCATGGTGGGTCCTAGCGATGTCATATTCTCAAAATGCTCTAAAACTTTCCAAGATTTGCTTTCCAAGATCCTGACACCTAATTATTTTTCAATAGGACGGATTAAAAAGGGGTTCGCAGTGAAGTGATTGTCTACAGTTTTAGACCTAAATTGTGGGATGTCACAGATTATTAGGTACATAATTTTTCAAGGTTCACTAGTCTATAGTGTTAGCCATGAATATTTTTTTCTTTTTATACATATAATTTAGTATATCATTTAGATATATTCACATTATTCATGTGGACTTTTTCACATTTATCAGTTTTTTATATCAACTTTTAATGATCTATATCATAGAAGATAAGCCATTGTCATTGATATGGATAAACTCTCATTCATTGTTTCATACCTTTTGGTATTCAATGTGGAATTATATATATATATATATATATATATATATATATATATATATATATATATATAATTTTCATGTGTGAAATTGACAAATCCACAAATATGGTTATCATGAATAAATGAAATGTCACATCATAGCTATTATTGCAACAATTTTCTTAATGATCACACCTTCTTCACACTTAATGATAACACCTTCTCACATAAATAGTAAAATCTTATGTCGAGTAACTAAACTATACAAGCACCATACAATCATATAAATATTTGAGTGGATTGAATCCTATCCTCTCTTCCCAAATCAAAAAGTGTCATTCAAATATATGTATTTTGGAGGTTGAAATGGATTTTTGTGACAATTACAACTCCACAAAGCGGCAGAAGTTAGATAAGGTAACTATCACTTCATTATAATTTTTCTCGTATAATTAATTGTTAAATTTTTTATTTCATTATTTATTGGATAGAAGTCAACATAGTAGGCATTTAAAACAAGTGTTTCAATCAATTCCTCGCATTTCTAATTAGAATTGGCTACTTATAAAACCTCTATTCTGTTGCAGATCCCAATGATTCCAACAAACAAGGGGAAAAGCGATTGCAACAACTATTTTGAACAACTATTCAACAAGAACTCGTCAAACCTTTATACTTTCGATTTGAATGAGTCGGAGCTCATTTTAATGAGTTGTCATAGTTGCTACATTTATGTGATGGTGTGTGGTTCCAACCCAAAGTACCCAAGATGTTTCAAGCGATGTTTACTTTATATGATTAGAAAGCTTTTGTTCTAATTACCTCAATGTTTCTCTTATATAAGTACCAAATAATATTTAAGGAATAATTTTATGTTCTTTTTCAAGTTCTTCATAACAATCAATTATTTTTCACTTCATATAAATTTATTTTATTTCTTTTTTAATATGTGGAAATAAGATCATACTTTAGAAAGCGAAACCCACGATACAAGAAAAGATCTACAAGTACCATGTTAAAAAGTTAGAATTTACATGTATCGAGAAAAAGGGACAAGCATATTTCATTTATGTATTATAATAGTTTCTAGTTTGTATGTTGGTATATTAAATAATATGCATAATATTTTTATGTACCTAGATTTAATAATATTATTTGAATGTTTAGATTATTTTTTTTTTTGGGTGTTCAATGTTTATGCAACCAAATAGATATGTGAGGGTGGGGTATTCTCTTATGGGAACAGTTTATTAATTTGATTTATATATTAATAATAGTTTTTATTTATATTTAATAAATTAGTAGTAGATTTTTCCTCAATGAAAATTTAGGTTAGAACTTAGACTACAAATTTCTTACCATGTCTTCAATACATCTGAAGTGAGCAAAGGGATTAGTAAAAAGATGGAGAATAATCTTAGTTTAAGTTTATATTCAAAAATTATTATTAGAGAATAATTCTATAATTTTGGTAACATCTATAAATGAGATTTGTCAAATAAAAGCTAGAGTTAGTGACATTGTATTACATTTAACTTTTTATTGTTGGATTAAGTGGTCCTTAAAATATTTTTTGGCTTTGTTGGGGAATAAAGTGGGTTACGACACACTTAACTCGTCCAATAAAATAAAATGACATATAACAATTTGAAGCTTATGTGGCTATCTAGTAAGCACCTTGGTAGTTTTATACACTTGACAAAATCAAAAATTTAATAATATCAAACTGCGGTCGAAAAAGAAACGAAATAGAAAAGTAATTTGAGGAAAAAACCAAGTGAATTCGGGCTACTGACAATGTTTAGATTTATGTTCAATTTTTCACAATGTTGCATGGAAGCTAAGTATGGGATCAAAACATAAGAATGAAGGGTGACAATAGAGATTAGGAAAACATCAAATACGAATTGATGATCCCCAAATGAGAAGTATTGTCGACAATATAAACCAATCAAACTACAAGAAATAGGAGCATATTTCTTTTAATGTTGATGTGACTAATTTTCCTCACTCGACAAATGTGAATGACCCGTGGAAGCTTTCGGAAGGTGTAACTTCCCAATTTTCAAAATAAATTTATCATTTTTAAAATAGCACAAACACTCATTTTCATCAAGGTACATTTAAAGCAAAACCATTTCTTCCTAAACCAAAATCCATAAATTAGAGTTATCACAAAAGTGTCATGGGATCTCAAATCATAAAATTACTTATATGTGTGATGTGTGTGTACAATCACACCTTCACCTTCCCACGATCTGATGAAGTACCTTCAAAAATTAATCTACAACTGTAATCAAAAGCTTATTGAGTTCCCCAAAATAGGTCACACAACAATACACGTATAATCCATGCACATAATGGCCACAAAAATAAGGTCGGTCTTCCGTTGTGGCCTATAACATCAAGCTGGTAAGCTCCATTTGGCCTACAACACCAAGTTCGTCCGCCTGAGTATCTTGGCCTTCAACAAAAAATTGGTTTGCACTCAACTCGTCCATAATATATCGAAATATGTATGAAACAGACAACAACCAAACAAGGAACCACGAGTTACTATGAAACCAATCTACTTGCCTAACATTTTATTACATCATATCAACATCCTATTATGTAAAGGATTCACACTATAATGAGAAAACTTACCTAGGCTAAATAACATAAGTCTACCAGAAACCACATCTTATAACAACTAACACCAGCTACCTAATGACAATCGAGATCAATCCTTAGATAATTACACAATCTTGCCAAAGTTCGACCAAATATTTAAACAGGTCAAAAGTCAACAATCAAAAAGTCTGCTCTTGGTCAACAATGTGTACCGCACTCACTACTAGACGCCCAACACCCACTACTGGACAAAATAGTATATTCGCAGGCTAATACAGGCATGTTTCAGAAACAAATCAAAAAGCACACTACAACCTTAATAAATATGTTGTGTTCATTCCATTCCAAAAGGGAATATGACTTATTTTGTAAAGTCAAGCCTCCAAGTTTTCAAAACCAAGTTATAACCAACAATACCAAATATATGTACAAGTCTAAAATAGATGTATGTATTTTTTTAGTTCAATATATGACGATAATACAAATATTTAACGGTTATAATTTTAAGACTATAAATAACAATTATCGTTTATAATTATAATAAGGACTATATTTAAAATTTGTATAGACATCATATATATATATATATATATATATATATATATATATATATATATATATATGTGTGTGTGTGTGTGTGTGTGTGTTAACATCTCCCGCTAGGAATACGTTAAAGATAATGAGAATGTTATCTAAAAGGTTGTCTAACTAACGGTCGCTACCCAACATAATTGCTAGGCCCGCGCCATCGCCCCCTCTGTCTTGCACTTAGGCCCCGGTGCTATAGCGCCAAGGTCCAACTCAGATCGAGAAGCTACTGTCTATAACAAGCCAAAAGAGTACCAACCGCTTCCCATAGCGACAAGTTTAGTGCTCAGAACGCTACTCTTTGGTTGTTCTACGCCAATCGCAGATAACTACAAGTGGTGTACGATCCGCTAGTGGGATGCCTCCACTTTTTTAAGGTCCAGACAAGAAAAAAGGTGTCACACCCCGCTAAAGCGTAAACACGTGACACGACAGTAAAACGGGTCTCATAGAAAAGGTTAAAAGACAACACCAACCATAGTATGAAAAAGCATTACAATTTACAATGAGTTTGAACAACTTTTTAAAAGAAATTACAATGTATTTGAAAGACAACACATGCGAATGCTCCAACAAGGGATGTGTCTTTAGGTGCCTCTTACTAGATGATTCCTGAAAAAGCTTGTAAAACGAGCGTCAACTATAAAAATAGTTAGTGAGTTCACAGTTTTACAAAAATTTTGGTTTCATGAATCATAATCAAAGTCTCGATAGAAGTTTCCATAAATAAAAGTACATTGCTAAAATGAGTAAATAAGTTTGCATAAACAAAGTTCGTTGTCAGCATGAGAAATAAAGTACATTGCCAAAATGAGATGCAAAGTTTATATTCTCATGGGAAATAAAGTTCGTTACTAAAACCAGTAAATAAGTTTCGTTGCTAAAATGAGTATACAAGTTTCATTTCTAAAATGAGTATACAAATTTTTTTGCTAAAATGAGTATACAAGTTTTGTTGCTAAAATGAGTATACAAGTTTCGTTGCTAAAATGAGTATACAACTTTTGTTGCTAAAATGAGTATACAATTTTTGTTGCCAAAATGAGTATACAAATTTCGTTGCTAAAATGAGTATACAAGTTTCATTGCTAAAGTGTGATGTAAGATTCGTATGTGCATCAGTTTCCATTAATGAGTTCATAACCCAAGCCTAATGACTGAATCGTGCTCTATTGACTACTATGTGTATCCCAAACATAGTGTATAAATATGGTAAAATGCACTCAAGCGAATCGTGTGAGTGAGGAGTTGTCTACCTCCTAATAGCGCTATCCATAATGACCATGGGTTCAAAAGAGTTAATAAGTTATGTCAAATGTTTCCAGGGACTTAACCGCGATACAGACCTCACGAATTAAAGTAACATATACATACATGCAAAATATAGCAACCAATTTTTATACGAGTCAACCAAAATACAACGAACACAAATAGTTTAGGACATGCTTTTCATCCCCAAAACATTTAAAACCCAAAATAGGGGGAAGGTGTGAATACTCACAATACTTCAAAAATACAAGTGATGCCTCAGGATACACCAATACGTCTTACTACTGGGATTCTATGATAACAACACACTCTAGTGATTTTCTATGACAAAAATCTAATACTAATATACAAATTTCTACATATATAGAAATCCCAAATTTATTCTCATAATTGGGTTTTAATTACTTGGTGACAAATTTTTATGAAATGTTGGAATTTGAAATGTTGGAATTTTATGTCTCATGTGGTTCAAAGACAAATTTGAGGTGGTATTTTCCAAATTTTTGTATCATTAATTGTAGAGCATTTTAATATTTTGAAATGTCTTTTAACTAAGTAAAACCCAAAATATTACCAAACAGTCAACAAAAATCATTAAGCTTTATATTTTCATTCCAACTACTTTGAAGGTCTACCAGAAAATTTTTCTTGAATTTTTTATGCGTTTAATTAATTTTCCTTTATTTAATTGCTCAAATTAACACAAATTCATGAAAAATAGCAAAACTTTAAGAAAATTCTCCAACATTTTTCTAGAACTGCTAAACATCATATATAATCTGGAAAAAATAAAAAACTTGGATTTTAAAAAGATTAATGTGATTTTATGATTTTTGTGTATTTATTATAGAAAAACTCGAAATAAATAGGAAGCGGGTTTTAAAATTATCTAAAAAAAATTTGACACTGTTATGTAACATATATAATCTAGGAAAAATATCAAAGTTGGTTTTCAAACATCTTAACTATCTTTCTTTGTTTTATTCACTTACATAAGCATTAATTCGTAAAAAATTAATAAATTGTATCTAAAATTCACTAAAAATTTTATTTACAATTAATATATGTAACACCCTGTTCTGAAAATATTCATTTATGAATCTCGGAGGCCAAGGCTAGGGGTGCTTTGTTCTTTCAAGGGTTCGGAGTTTTATTTGAGGAGTTTTGGGCCAGGGTGTGTCGCTAGAAGTGTAGGGCTTCTCGCCACCTTTTCGTGGATATAAAGTTTGTCGGAAATGGACTTAGGATGAAGGAGTTATAACCTTTTGAAGTTGTTGTCATTTATGGTCCCTCAATGGAAAATTTGGCAAAGAAGGGCCATGCATGGAAAGTAGGAGGCGCGTGGGTATGCCCAGCGTAAGCTGGGTTACGCCCAGCGTATGAATGGAGGTGGACGCGGGATCTTTTCGGCGTACACCTGGTGTACGCTCAGTGTCCAAAATCCTTAATTTTAGGGCATGCAATTATATAAGGAACATAATGACCCAAACCCTGGCCTCCTCATCTGTCCCTCAACCCCAGAGAAGCCTTAGAACGCCTCATCTCTTCATCCTTGGGTGATTTTGACTTCAAGAAGCTCATTTTGGTGGTGTAAGCTTGGAGGAGGAAAGGAAGAGGATTAGAAAGGAGGAACCTTGGAAGCTGGAGCTCGTAGGTCTGAGATAGCATCATCTTTTGGAACTCTTTGGAGGTATAAACTTCACAACTTTACTTAAGGGTGCAAAGATATAGTGTGGTTTAGTTATGGAGTAGTTTTTGGTCCAAAGGTGGAAGCTTTACAGCTTAAATCTGATTTCCAGGCCAGGGGTTGCCACCCTTGGTGCTAAATGACTCCCTAGAGCGGAAAGTTGATACCTTGATGGTCTTTTGGAGCCATGCAAGAGATAGAACCATTGTCATGGAAGTAAGTTGTCACATTTTGAGTTTGGGCTTATTTGATGGGTTGCAAGCCATCAAGTAAGCATCTTTATGGATTAAGACATGGAAGAGGACCTGGATCTAAGTTTGTAGCCTCTGGAACGGGGTATTAAGCACTTAATGGAAAAGTGGCTTAATAGGGTTGTACGTTGGGCGTACAAGGAGGTACGCACGGCGTACAAGCCATCAGTCAATACGCTTAGCATACCTAGGAGTATGCCCCTCTGGCAGTTTGGGTTTTGAGTAATTGGGCCTCAGTGTGGGTTGTGCTTTGAACTTTGGGTCTTTGGGCCTTAGTGGGCCATCAAGAGTCAGTTAATATGGGCCAAGTATATGTGTATGGGCTTAGTAAAAGGCCCAATAAGGTTTGGGAAGCTTACCTAGTGTTGGGCCTTTTTTAATATGGTTTGGGATTTAAATTTGGACCGAGTGGGAATAGAGGGTAAAATGGTCATTTTACACTAAGGAGGATTATTGTATTGAGGTAATGGTTATTTTGGTATTGGTAGCTCAGGGAGCCGGAGGTAGCAGTTCGGGAAATTCCAGTTAGCAGCCAGAAGGTTATCAGCAAGGTTCAGTAGTGCAAGGTGAGTCTCCTCACTATGTGAATGGGTCTAAGGCCACAATATCGGCCCATGTAGTTATGAGTAGGAAGACCCGGGGGTTAGCCATAAGCAATGTATGCTAGTATGATATTTCGGACCAAGGTCCGATGTCAGGCGGGTGCCCAAGGAATGCTTGCGTGTTAGATTATACTTGTTGTCTGTGTGATACTTGTATGTGCCTGGTAGGGGATGAGTGTGGGAGATGTCCCGTATCTCATCACTAGCAGAGTATGGACAGGGTTCCGTATCTCAATAGTAGTAGAGCATGGGCGAGGCCCGGGATAGGAGGAAGGTGAGGGTGGGTTGGGGCCCGTATCTCACTATCATCAGGACCATGGATGGGGTTCCATGGCTCACCAGTAGCGGGACAGGGGCGAGGCCCAAGACAGGCGAGGCCTTAGGACAGGAATACAATAGGGTATGTTCAGTCTATGTGTTATGTGCTAGGGTTATATGTTCATATGTGTTTAGCGAGCGGGGCCCAGAGACAGGTCGGGCCTAAGAAAAATAGATTTGTATGCCGAGCAGGGCACAAAGCCAGGCGGGGCCTGAGATCGGGCGGGGCCCGAAGTACCGGGCGAGGCCCGATATAGCGGGCGTGGCCCAGTACTTGCAGTATGTGATTATGCATGGTATGAGGTAGGTTGGGGAACTCACTATGTTTCGTGCTTACGGTTTACAGTTTTGGTTTCAGGTACTTCCGGTAGCGGAGGGAAGAGCTCGGGGTGATCGCATGGCACACACCATTGTTTATCCAGCCTGGGATGTTTTACTCTAATAAAATCAAATAATGTTTGGGACATGATACTCTGATGTGATATGTTTTGTATGAATGGTTGACACTTGTGGTTTGTTTATTAAATTAAAAATGAAATTTTTGGTATGGATTTTTAGGTTGTTACAAGTTGGTATTAGAGCCTTCGTTTGAGGGATTCGAATACACCCTCAGGTGTGTCTGGACTCAAACTGAGGAATTCGTATAGAATTTTTCAAAAAGGAAAATCGATTTTGTAAAAAGGTTTTGAACAAAGAAAACAACTTTAGAAAATAAGAAAGAGAAGAAATTTAAAAAGAGAAAAGGGTGTGGTGCATGCAATCAACTGAGCTCAAGTAAGTACCCCAAATTACCCATACAATTTTATGTTATGATATGAGTATGAGAACTGCATGCTAGATTAGGACTGAGGATCTAGAAAGGATGTCTTATGTGCCTGTTATATGTGTATGAGCTTTATGAACTACATGCTAGTACAGATTCCTGAGTAGAGGATAGAACAGTATGATTGGATTATGTGGTTAGACTTTCCCTCTTGTCTGAATGCTACTTGCTTTTTGCTTTGTGGGACTCTGAGTGATGGGAGTTAACCACTAGGTGAATACATCAAGTCACATGTGATCAGGGTTGAATAATCTCAGAGTGTTGGTTTTGGCCCTATTGTGCGGCTCTCGTCTGAGTCTAACCGTTGTAGGGACGAGTCCTTTACTCGAAGGATTATCTAAGCCTCGTCACATGTGATGGTATTCAGGTAGTGGCTAATTGGCATTATAAAGATTCCTTCAGTAGCAGAGGACTGGGTGCGGGTTGGAAGATACCCTAGGGTAAGCCTAGGATGAGATTAGTGTTGGGAGTAGTGTTGGTAGATGGGACTTGGTGGAGTTGAGGCAATTCTTGAGTAAAGTACGGATAGATGTGGAAGGTAGTATGGGCCCATAGTACTGAAAGCAGAGGATCCGTACTCGATTCAAGAAGGGCCAAGATGAGACCAAGAAACTTATAGTGAGTGTGTGGTCCCTTGTTGGTAAGGAATATTATGATAGTCGTTATGATATGTTTTCAAGCATGGTCATGTTGCGTGAGAGACTAGTGGGCGGATTAGGCACCACATAGGGATCACACTCAGGATCAGGAGCCGAGCAGCTTGAGGAGCAGATGAGGGAGTTGATATCAGTTGAGGTTACGCGCAGTATTCTAGACCAGACTCCTGTGATCTTTGGTTCGGTCAAGGAGGGTATTTTAGAGCTTCTAGATGAGAAGCTGAGGGTTTTTCGCGCTGAGATGATGGCTCAGGTGGGGGTGCGTACCTTGAAATTCCGAGAGTTCAGGGCTTGTGGAGCTCCGGATTACCATGGCGCTAGGGACCCCATTGCTAGCAGTATGTGGTTGGCTGATGTCGCCAAAACTTTCCGTACGAGCCGGTGTCCCGAGGGGGACAAGGTCTGACTTGCCTCGTATCTTTTGAAGGACAGAGCACGGGATTGGTGGGAGGAGGTTGGTCATGCTATTAGAGATGATGTTGCATTGGACGCAATGTCAAGGACTAATTTCTCGGCTAGGTTCAGGGCCGACTTTGACACCCAACTCTCCCGGCTTGTCAGTATGTGACTTCATCTCAAAGATGTGATCATACCTAGACCTTTCCTTGCCAATAGGGCTTGAGTGACCTTGAACTTGTGGGTTAGGGAGAACAATTAGAGGAGGTGGATGAAGTGAAGTTCCAAGATATTTAGGAAGATCATAGATGTCTGAACTAGACATCTTTTGGGAGATATTCAAGATAGTTGATTTAAAGTCCTTAATATAACACCCAATATGAGATATTAAGGCTAGGACCCAACAAACTATTTTATAACTTGGAAGAGGGATGCCGTAATCCAAGCTATAGAATATTTGAAGGTAGGTGAATGACGATTCACTAATTTCCACCATGAAAAACGAAATAATTTATTAGGTTTTAATTGGATTTGAAACTCCTAGATCTTTTGAGATTCATTGAACTTTTCAATGGCATGTTTCAATCTCGAGTGTGCCCTTCAGGTTTTGTGACTGGGATGCCGAGGATCACAAAACAAGGTGTGAAGTAACCATGCAAATTACTTGGTACGCTTAAGTATTTACCCCTCAATCGATGTGCCGGTTAACCACACACGTGTAACGCCTGTGTTTCCGGGCTTGCCATTTTTAGCAATGTAATAATCTAGGTTAACCTTTGTAACCCGTTTTGAAATAATAAGATTGTATTATTTGAGTATTGTGTGTTTTGTGCTTAATTGCTTAATTATGTGGTTTGAATAATTAAGAATAAAAATAAGCGTCAAAATTTAACTGTAAAATAAACTTAATATCTTTGAATAATGTTGTAGTAGTTAAAACGAGGTTTCCGAATATATATATATATATATATATATATATATATACATATATATATATATATATATATATATATATATATATATATATATATATATATAGAACGCCCAAATCTGACTTCGTATAAGGAAGTTATGATTTATCGAAGTTCCGGCTTAGCAGTATACAACCTGTTTTACTCGATTTGAGATCGAGCGGTTGTTAGCCGAAGCAATCTAAACGAGGATCGAAGGTCTCGTTGTTGGTATCGAAGCGATAAAAAGTTAGGCGAGAACGGACGTCAAACGAAGAAGTTATGAATTTATAACGAAGTTTTCTGTCGCGGCCTATTAAAAATAAATAATAAAAATAAAGTCGAAATTAGCCGATGGAGTCTAAACGAAAGTTGTAGAGCGTAGTCTCACCTTCGCGTGGATATAAAGAACGTCGAAAACGGAGTTCGTATGAAGAAGTTATGAATTTCCGAAGTTTATAAATCATTTTGTATTTAAATTTAAATCAAAATTCGGAAGCATTATCCGAAGGAGTCACCGATCTGATCCGAGGTACGCCCCGCGTACTCCGAGGGATGTCGACACTCGCACTCGAGCACTTCGGATACGTAAGCAATGACGTTTTGGGCAGTACGCCCCGCGTAACGCAGTACGCCCCGCGTACTCCGAGGCTCCAGCCTCCTTAAATAGGAACCGAAGGCAGCCGACCCAATTGCCAATTTCTTCTCTTCTCTCTCCCGTTTTGCATCGTTTTGCGTGCCATAAATACCCCGAAGCCCCGGTATCATACTCTAGTCCCGAAGCAAGTCCCGAGATCCCGAAGATCCCGAGAAGTGCGGTTCCCGAGTCGAAGCTCTGCCCGCGAGAAGTTCGATTTTTGTGAAGATCTTCCAGATCTGCTGTGGATTACTACTTCTATAAGCCGTAGTGCTGTCCGATCATCTTCTGATCAAGTGAGTGTATACTACCTTTCATAAACACAATAATAATACGAGTTTGGTTCGAGTGTATTAAGAGTATTGTTGTTTATAAGTGTGAGTGTGTAGTTATTTTCTTTCCAAATACAATAATACGAATTATTATATATAAAAATACGTGCTATGTGTATATATTTGGTTGTGTTATGTGTGAATGTGTATTCACTCTCTTCTATCTTATAGATCTGCTTATTTCTTTATGAGATATGTGTTATGTGTGTGTGTGTGCCTCATCTGTTATGTGATATATGTGTTGATTAAAGCATGCTATACAGGTTTTCTTTAAACTATGTATACAAATGTATATTTTTATCTACTAATATGTTGGGTAGAACATGGGTAGACAGTTGGTGTGTAATAAACAGATGAGAGGCCTCGTTGTTGTTTGATTGAGTCATCTAGCGGAGTGTAGATGACGACCACTGGCTATTCTAGACAGTCTTGTGGAAACATTAGCAGGTTCGCCACCTGTAGGTGTTAATGAACTTGGGTGTTCATTCGCTGTACTCCATCCCCCTCATGGTTGCCTTATTTGACTTATATTGCTGAGGTACCCCCGAAGCATGTGTTGTCGCCCCGATGAAATATTCTTAGACTAGGTCCCTTATGTTAGTTGTTTTAGGGACATTAAAGTGAGAATAACGGGAATGGGTAATTGGGTTATTGTTGGTTGGTGAAAATTAAATATGATATTTATTGTGGGTTGAAAACCCTATATGCTCACCAGGCTCCCAAGCCTGACCCACTTAGTTTTAAATTGTATTACAGGTAGTGGCGGAAGGGCATGAGATGGATGAACCATCAAGTTGTTTTGTTTACAAGTCTGCATATGTTTATATTTGTTATATGACTTGTAATGTATTCGTTTATGCTTATTGGTCTGTATCGGAACATGACACCCCGAGTTTTGATTATAATGAAAATACATTTCTTTTATGAAATGCTTCGGTAAACAATGTTTTATCATGTTTTGTTTTTGGGAACAAATTCCGCAACTCTTTCAAATCAAAAGGATTTACTCTGAAAATATTTAAAAGCATAAATGAAAATCGGTCTTTTCTGGCCGAGATTTTGGGGATGTCACAGTTGGTATCAGAGCATTAGTTTAAGCGAACTAGGAATTTGTAGGATTTCTAGACTTAAACTTAGAATGCTAAGTGAAGTTTTGAGATGCGTGTCTGTTATGTTTTAGACACGAGCACTAGTTTATTTTAGGAAAGTTGCCTAAAATGTTTTATGTGCTAAATGTTATATGTTGCCATATATGATATTATTTGTTTGGATCTATGGTCTGTTGCCGACCGGATCTAGAAACCTTATGTGTGTAGGATTCTAAGCGTACGTCTACGATATTAGAACTAGCATGTAAACGTTTCGGAGTGATAAGGATGATTTGAATATCCATCATGATTGAGGATCTAATTTCACCTTATTTGGTGTGTAGATCAAAATGGTGAGAACAAGAAGTGGAGTTGGAAATGCTGACGAAAACAGGAATCAACCACCAGTGATTGAGCCAATACCTGTCGTAGCAGCAGCACCTGAGCCAATAACCATGGCTGGTGTGCAATTGATGATTCAGACGATGTTGGATCGTCAGATGGATGAAACTAGACGGCTGCTTCAACAAAATCGTGAAGAACTGTCGATTCGTGTGGAAGAGCCTGAACTGAATGAAGGGCACTCGGAAGGTGGAAACTTCAGTGGGTCTGTTGGTCCAGCCAACCCACCGATAGTTAGGCAAGATAACCATGATGGAAGGAATGATGGAATGGGATGCAAGTACAAGGACTTTTTGACTTGCAAACCATCGACCTTCAATGGAAAGGAGGATCCGATTGGGGTTATGGATTGGATCTCCGAAATGGAGCTAGCCTTCATGACGTGTGGCTGCAGAGGTAAGTTGCAAACTATCTATGCCGTGCGTCAATTCCGAGGTGGAGCCGTTCGTTGGTGGAACACTCTAGGGAAGACCTTAAGCCCTAATGAGCCACTGCAATTGACATGGGCAGAATTCTTGGTGCAGTTCAAGCGCAAGTTCTGCTCGGCTCAAAATCTGTTGGAGTTGGAGAATAAGTTTTTGACATTGACGAAAGGAAGCATGTCAGTTGATGAGTACACCAATAACTTCACCGATAAGATGGAGTTTGCCTTGCGTATCGTTCCAGACGAGCTGACAAAGGTGGATCGGTATGCGAAGGGACTTCCATGGGAGTATGAGGTGCCAGTGCGTCAGGCACTTACTCTAGAGGTAGCTATCTGGGCTGCCAAGTCTGTGGAGAACATGATCAAGGGGAGAACCACCATCAAGTTTGAGGTTGGTGAGAAAAGGAAGTTTGAGGGAACATCTGGTTCCAGTAAGAAGAGCAAATTTTCGAAATCTGATTCGAAAAAGTTTAGAGGAAAAGGAGGCGAAGCAAAGTGGTGTGATAAGTGTAAGAAAAAGCACTTTGGGAAATGTAGCGAGGATGTGACCTGCTACAAGTGTGGAAAGGTTGGACATTTTGCCAATGAATGTCCGAACAACAAAAGGATGTGTTTTGGTTGCAATGAAGAGGGGCATATTTTGAAAGACTGTCCGAAGAAGAAGGAGGCAGCTAGGCCCAACATTCCACCAAAACCGAAGGCGAGAGCCTTCCAGATGACACTTGAGGCTGCGAAAGATGAAGCTGATGTCGCTTCAGGTACCTTTCTCGTAAACGAATTACCTGCTCATATATTGTTTGATTCTGGAGCCAACTACTCCTTTATTTCGCATGAGTTTGGTAGAAAGCTAGCTTTGCCTATTGATAGACTAGATGATGCTTTATTAGTCGAAGTAGCTAGTGGCAAGTTTGTACCTGTTAGCCATCGTATGAAAAGCATCTTAATTGATCTGAATGGGAATAAGTTTCACGAGGAATTATTTCTTATCGAACTAAATGGTTTCGACATCGTGTTGGGAATGGATTGGCTTAGCGCCAATGATGCCGAAATTTTGTGCAAGAAGAAGATAGTTAAAGTAAACCCGCCTGGTAAAGATTCGTTTATGGTGTATGGGGACAAACGCAGAGTAAATTCTGGATTCATTTCTCTAATGAAAGCCAGAAAGTGTTTGACCAAGGGATGTACATCATATTTAGCATTCGTGATTGATGCTAAGAAAGAAAAGAAGGTGATGCAGAGTATTCCAGTGGTGTGTGATTATCCGGAAGTATTTCCCGAAGATCTTCCTGGATTGCCACCTGATAGACAAGTGGAGTTCAGAATAGACTTGTTACCAGGAACCACGCCAATAGCAAAAGCACCTTATCGATTAGCACCGACGGAGATGAAGGAGCTGATGATGCAACTTCAGGAGTTATTGGACAAAGGTTTCATTAGACCTAGTTCATCGCCCTGGGGAGCTCCGGTGTTATTTGTAAAGAAGAAAGATGGAAGCCTGAGAATGTGCATCGATTACAGAGAGCTGAATAAGGCAACAATAAAGAATAGATATCCGTTGCCGAGGATTGATGACCTGTTTGATCAATTGCAAGGTTCGAGCTATTTCTCGAAGATCGATCTTAGGTCAGGATATCATCAGCTGAAAGTAAGAGAGCAAGATATCGAGAAGACTGCATTCAGAACTAGATATGGACACTACGAGTTCTTGGTTATGTCGTTTGGACTAACCAATGCTCCGGCAGCGTTCATGGATTTGATGAATAGGGTTTGTAATCCTTTCCTTGATAAATCCGTGATAGTGTTTATAGACGACATTCTGATCTACTCGAAAAGCCAGGAGGAGCATGGCAGACACTTGCGAGAAGTGTTAGAAGTTTTGAAGAAGGGGAAGCTTTATGCAAAGTTCTCCAAATGCGATTTTTGGATTCGTGAAGTCCAATTCTTGGGTCATGTGGTCAACCAAGAAGGTATAATGGTTGATCCAGCGAAGATTGAGGCTGTGATGAAGTGGGAACAACCGAAAAGTCCCACGGAGATTCGAAGCTTTTTAGGATTAGCCGGATATTACCGAAGGTTTATCCAAGGTTTTTCTTCGATTGCTACTCCATTGACAGCTTTAACCCACAAAGGAGCTACTTATGCTTGGAGTGAGAAGCATAAAGAAGCATTCGAGAAGTTAAAGAAGAAGCTATGCGAGGCACCGATACTTTCTCTACCCGATGGAGTTGAAGACTTCGCTGTTTATAGCGATGCGTCTGGTGTTGGATTGGGTTGTGTTTTGACCCAAAGAGAAAAGGTGATAGCATATGCGTCTCGACAGCTGAAAGAGCATGAAAAGAATTACCCGACTCATGATTTGGAGTTGGCAGCGGTAGTTTTCGCTCTGAAAATATGGAGGCATTACCTCTATGGCACGAAGTGCAAACTTTTCACTGATCATAAGAGTCTCCAATACCTCTTTAATCAGAAAGAATTGAATATGAGGCAACGACGCTGGCTAGAATTACTTAAAGACTACGACTGCGAGATACTTTACCACCCCGGTAAAGCTAATGTTGTTGCTGATGCTCTCAGTCGGAAAGTCAATCTTGAAAGGAAAAGGCCAAGAGCATTGAGAATTGAAGTTGTCTCGACCATTGTGGAAAGTATAAAGAAAGCTCAAGAGGAAGCTTCTGAGAAAAATGACCGAAAGGAGGAACGTTTGGGTAAAACGTTGGTGTTTGGTACTAACGGTCATGGACTGAAGGTATTCCAAGATCGTATTTGGGTACCTAAGTCAGGAGGAATTAGGGATCTTCTGATGGAAGAAGCTCACAAAACCATGTACTCAATTCATCCGGGTAGCACTAAAATGTATAGGGACCTGAAACCCTACTACTGGTGGCCGACGATGAAGCTTGATGTTGCAAAGTATGTGGTCGAGTGTGTGACTTGTGCGAGAGTCAAGACACAACATCAGAAACCTTACGGGAGTTTAGAACCATTGCATGTGCCTATGGGTAAGTGGGAAGACATTGCTATGGATTTTGTCACTAAACTGCCCAGAACAAAGAATGGTCACGACATGATTTGGGTGGTCGTTGATCGATTCACTAAGAGTGCGCATTTCATAGCGGCCAGGGAGAAATGGTCTATGGAAAAGCTTGCGAATTCTTATGTGAAGGAAATTGTGAGGCTTCACGGTGTTCCGTTAACGATTGTATCGGATCGTGATAGCCGTTTCACCTCAAGGTTTTGGAAAAGTCTACAAGAGGAAATGGGTACCAAGTTATGTTTAAGCACAGCTTACCATCCACAGACTGATGGTCAGAGTGAAAGAACAATACAAACACTTGAAGATATGCTAAGAGCATGTACCTTGGAATTTCTAGGTAATTGGGATGAACATTTACCTTTGGTAGAATTTTCCTATAATAATAGTTTTCACTCGAGCATTAAGATGGCACCTTATCAAGCTTTGTATGAACAGAAGTGTCGTACGCCGTCTTGTTGGCTTGAGGCTGGGGAAAAGCAGTTTATGGGACCGGAGATGGTTCATCAAACTGCTGAAAAATTGAAAATAATTAGGGAAAGAATGTTAGCAGCTCAAGATCGTCAAAAGAGCTATGCTGACAAGAAGCGAAGACCGATGACTTTTGAGGTTGGAGATTCGGTTTTGCTTAAAGTCTCGCCGTAGAAGGGACTTATAAGATTTGGAAAAAGGGGAAAGTTGAGTCCAAGGTTTATTGGACCATTTAAAGTTCTTCAGAGGATTGGGAACCAAGCTTACAAGCTCGAATTACCCAAAGAACTGAATGGAATTCACAACACTTTTCATGTGTGTTATTTGAGGAAGTTCACGGGAGAAGTTCCCGACATAATTCCAATTTCTGAATTGAGAATTGATGCGAACAAAAGGTTGATTGAAGAACCAGAGGCAATTGTTGATCGAAAGACTAAGAAGTTGCGACGCAAAATGGTTGGGTTAGTGCTTGTCCGATGGAAACACACGAATGGGCCGAATCTCACCTGGGAGACAGAGAGTGACATGTTGAGTCGCTACCCGCATTTGTTTGTTGATGTGTGATTCCGGGGACGGAATCATTCTAAGGTGGAGAGAATTGTAACGCCTGTGTTTCCGGGCTTGCCATTTTTAGCAATGTAATAGTCTAGGTTAACCTTTGTAACCCGTTTTGAAATAATAAGATTGTATTATTTGAGTATTGTGTGTTTTGTGCTTAATTGCTTAATTATGTGGTTTGAATAATTAAGAATAAAAATAAGCGTCAAAATTTAAGTGTAAAATAAACTTAATATCTTTGAATAATGTTGTAGTAGTTAAAACGAGGTTTCCGAATATATATATATATATATATATATATATATATATATATATATATATATATATATATAGAACGCCCAAATCTGACTTCGTATAAGGAAGTTATGGTTTATCGAAGTTCCGGCTTAGCAGTATACAACCTGTTTTACTCGATTTGAGATCGAGCGGTTGTTAGCCGAAGCAATCTAAACGAGGATCGAAGGTCTCGTTGTTGGTATCGAAGCGATAAAAAGTTAGGCGAGAACGGACGTCAAACGAAGAAGTTATGAATTTATAACGAAGTTTTTCTGTCGCGGCCTATTAAAAATAAATAATAAAAATAAAGTCGAAATTAGCCGATGGAGTCTAAACGAAAGTTGTAGAGCGTAGTCTCACCTTCGCGTGGATATAAAGAACGTCGAAAACGGAGTTCGTATGAAGAAGTTATGAATTTCCGAAGTTTATAAATCATTTTGTATTTAAATTTAAATCAAAATTCGGAAGCATTATCCGAAGGAGTCAGCGATCTGATCCGAGGTACACCCCGCGTACTCGAGTACGCCCCGCGTACTCCGAGGGATGTCGACACTCGCACTCGAGCACTTCGGATACGTAAGCAATGACGTTTTGGGCAGTACGCCCCGCGTACTCCGAGGCTCCAGCCTCCTATAAATAGGAACCGAAGGCAGCCGACCCAATTGCCAATTTCTTCTCTTCTCTCTCCCGTTTTGCATCGTTTTGCGTGTCATAAATACCCCGAAGCCCCGGTATCATACTCTAGTCCCGAAGCAAGTCCCGAGATCCCGAAGATCCCGAGAAGTGCGGTTCCCGAGTCGAAGCTCTGCCCGCGAGAAGTTCGATTTTTGTGAAGATCTTCCAGATCTGCTGTGGATTACTACTTCTATAAGCCGTAGTGTTGTCCGATCATCTTCTGATCAAGTGAGTGTATACTACCTTTCATAAACACAATAATAATACGAGTTTGGTTCGAGTGTATTAAGAGTATTGTTGTTTATAAGTGTGAGTGTGTAGTTATTTTCTTTCCAAATACAATAATACGAAGTATTATATATAAAAATACGTGCTATGTGTATATATTTGGTTGTGTTATGTGTGAATGTGTAATCACTCTCTTCTATCTTATAGATCTGCTTATTTCTTTATGAGATATGTGTTATGTGTGTGTGTGCCTCATCTGTTATGTGATATATGTGTTGATTAAAGCATGCTATACAGGTTTTCTTTAAACTATGTATACAAATGTATATTTTTATCTACTAATATGTTGGGTAGAACATGGGTAGACAGTTGGTGTGTAATAAACAGATGAGAGGCCTCGTTGTTGTTTGATTGAGTCATCTAGCGGAGTTTAGATGACGACCACTGGCTATTCTAGACAGTCTTGTGGAAACATTAGCAGGTTCGCCACCTGTAGGTGTTAATGAACTTGGGTGTTCATTCGCTGTACTCCATCCCCCTCATGGTTGCCTTATTTGACTTATATTGCTGAGGTACCCCTGAAGCATGTGTTGTCGCCCCGATGAAATATTCTTAGACTAGGTCCCTTATGTTAGTTGTTTTAGGGACATTAAAGTGAGAATAACGGGAATGGGTAATTGGGTTATTGTTGGTTGGTGAAAATTAAATATGATATTTATTGTGGGTTGAAAACTCTATATGCTCACCAGGCTCCCAAGCCTGACCCACTCAGTTTTAAATTGTATTACAGGTAGTGGCGGAAGGGCATGAGATGGATGAACCATCAAGTTGTTTTGTTTACAAGTCTGCATATGTTTATATTTGTTATATGACTTGTAATGTATTCGTTTATGCTTATTGGTCTGTATCGGAACATGACACCCCGAGTTTTGATTATAATGAAAATACATTTCTTTTATGAAATGCTTCGGTAAACAATGTTTTATCATGTTTTGTTTTTGGGAACAAATTCCGCAACTCTTTCAAATCAAAAGGATTTACTCTGAAAATATTTAAAAGCATAAATGAAAATCGGTCTTTTCTGGCCAAGATTTTGGGGATGTCACAACACGCTCCATCGATACTATGATAAACATTAAGTTACCCTTTGCCTACCTTGTTAAATACGAGTTAGTGTGCCGGTTAACCACACACGCTCCACTAACCGACTTAAACAAAGTGCAAAGTGTAATTTCATGGATTAGCACCTTATTCACATTTTCCTAAGTAACTAAGATTGGGTATTATTAAGAGTTTAGTTACTTAGTATTTATCATTAATACTTTTAATGAAGGGAGAATTATACTCCTATCAAACCCGTTCGGCTAACGACCCTCCACCGGTCAAGGAAGCGGTGGGTGAGAGTGGACACCCATTAAACTGTCATTTTATAGGCAGTAACCTTATACCCTCCTTATAGATCGGCTTTGTGAATGAGGCCTACTAACGGTAAGACTGACTTTACTCTTATACATATATATATATATAAATATTTTTAACTTATAATATTATAAAGTATAAGGGTTGAATTTTAACTTTTAAAATTCTAAAGGGCTAACTTGGAATTAAAGTATTCATAAGAGAAAACTTTTCAAATTCCAAAACTTGAGGGCAAGTTTTGAAACTATTCAAAACTAATTAATTCCATAACTTATGTGTTTAAAGTAGTTTTAATCCAAAAACTCTTCAAGTTCCATAACTTGAGGACAAGTTATGGAAGACTTTAAACTAATAAATGAATATAACTTTTCTTTATTTGTAACTTGTGGAACTAATTAAGGTTACACATGTTAATGATTTAATGAAGTGACTCTTGAACCTCCATAACTTGAGGACAAGTTATGGAGTCATAAAACCATTCAATGAAAACAAGACTCTTCATTTGTGTAACCTTTGCCCATATTTATGAGTTTTAAGAGACTTTAATGTGACTCTTCATGTAACTTGAGGACAAGTTACACAAACACATTTTACAATCAACTCTTAGATTAAAATGGATTGAAAACATATTATCACATAATTTTCTATTAATCTAAATCAACTCATAAGATCAAAATAATTCAAAAAAAACTTTTGGATTCCATAACTTATGGAGGTTTCAAAATTCTTAAGATCATAACTTTAAAAAAAACTTTTGAGTTCCAAAATTTTATGACAAAATTTGTAACTCCTTAAAACCACTTAGATCAAACTTTTAAAACAAGTAAAATAATCATATCATTCTATCTTTTAATAAATTGACCTAATTCAACTCTTGTAGTAAAGTGACTCAAATTTTACAAATAATTAGTTTTTCATAAAATCAAGTAATTATCATAAAATTCGACAAACTTCATGTTTTTTTTCTTTTTTTTTCCATCAACTTGAAAAAAATACATTTGCATCAAATATAGTAGAAAACAATCTGTCTCTGATACCACTGTTGGGTTTTGGTATAATATAACATCATATGGTGCACATACAACCCTAAATACCTTGGATCTATGTTTTCACTAATTATACATGCAAATGGTTTCCAAGGCATTAAACCTATAACTGGTATGCATTTTACATAAACCATATAATATACTAGTTAGGGAAACATACCTTTTATGTGGCTTGAAGTCTTGATGTATTTGGCCTTAAGAGCTTAGCACCAATAGTATGAAATGCCTCAAATGGAATCACAACACATCTAGGACAAAGGTGGCTCTTGAGAGAGAATTCCATGCACCAAAACACCTCCATATTTCTTTAAGAAAAGAAGTGGTGATTTTGGCTATGGAGTAACCTATTTATATGTAGGATTCCAAGGGTCATGGGTATAACCCATAATCCATACCCATGGGTTGTATGATCCATGGTTCATGTGGCCCAACTCTTTATGTATCCATATATAAACTTGGTCCAACGTGGGTCATAAGCCCAACACATATAAATATAACTAATTATCATAATTAGTCCCCATAGATTTAATTAGTCTCTTTTGATCACTAAATTAATTTCAGATTATTTCTTGACCGATACTAATTAAAACTTATGATTTCATATTAATATATTATAACTTATAATATATTAATAAACCATAAATAACCTTCTCTCAAAAGTCCATCCTAACAAATTGTCCTGATGATATGCAACCCAAATGGACCATGCTACTCTCGGGTCAAGTACATACCAATAATAGTTATGGGCTTAGACATCTAATGCAACAGCATGTTCATGCAAGAGACCCAAGGGGTCGGATGTGAGATCGAGGGATTATCAGGGCTGCAGTCGTTGTGGCAAGTGTGCCAGGACGCACGAGGGTGTGTGCAGGGGTGACAGTGGGGGTGATTCTGGCTGCTTCAAGTGCGGTCGGACTGGTCATTTCAGTAGGGATTGTACTGCTACCACCACTCAGGGATCAGACCTGATATGTTTCCATTGCAGTCAGAGGGTCCACAAAAAGGCCCAGTGACCGAGATTGTTTCCAGCAGGACAAGCTATGGAACCTGCCCTTACGACCATGAGGATCACCGACGGCCGTCAGGGCTGAGCAGAGGAACCTGCAGTAGGGAACAAGGCTTTTTAGTTGTCTATAGTGGAGGCACGCACAGCAACGGATGTTGCAGGTATGTATCTTTTGCTTTTCTGTCAGTTTTATTCATGATCATGTTGGTATGGTATTGCATCTATGTTAGCGAATGTATGTTTGAATTTCATTTATGTTCGTGTTCAGATTATATACCATCTGCATACCATGGGTTTCGGTCGGTAGTTCATTGTAGTACCCTCTTTTCTAGCCGGTTCCTAAGATGCGGTCGCAGTAGCAAGTATGAGTGGGGTTCGGGAAGTGCCTTATTAGTTTTCAAGAGTGGTTTAGTATTGGTGTTGGTTGTTGCTAGCAGTGGTAAGTGTTGGATGTCAGCACACTAACCTCTTTTGATAGAGAAAATGATTGGGAATCCTTCTTAAGTTGGGGAATGTAGGGGTCTAGTCGAATCGAATTGGGGGAGAACTATTCTAGAAGTTGGGAGTGGGATTAAGTGAAATTTTGGATGCTTTCAGATTAGTAGTCAGTGGTATAGTCAGTATGGAGAGTGTGGTAAGACTGTAGGATAGCCGTAGCATTCATTAGTAGCCAGTTAGAGGAGTGTGAGCGAGGGCCCGTATCTCCTAAGTCATAGGGTTGTGGGCGAGGGCCCGAATCTCCTAGTTAGCGGAGTGTGGGCGAGGCCCGTATCTCCTAGTTAGTCGGATAGAGATCCAGAAAGGATAGTTTTTGAGGATTCGGAATGGTTTAGGACCCAAGTAGCCCTAGATAAGTGAGATTGGGGTAGGGTCACTCCGTAGTATGGTTTGGGTGGGACCCATGGGCGAGGCCCTCGCGATAGTAGCAAGACAAGTGAGACTTGATGGAGGGACCGCTCTAAGATATAGTTAGGTGAGACCCGTGGGCGAGGACTGTGAGATTTTAGCCATGCAAGTGGGACCTGGTAGAGACCTCAGAGGCAAGATAGGGGATCAAGGATCCTAGGACTTATGAGTGGTGAGGTATATAGAGAGCAGTTTTAGTTAGCCGAAGTTTCTTCGGCGGTCACTGGGAGCGACTGGGAGTTTGAGCTTGGGACCAGTAACCGGAGGGAATCCGGTATTTTGGATGTGGACAGAAAGGTTCGGACCTGCGAGGTCCCCGTTATTTCAGAAGGAAGACAAAAGGCAGCGTGATTTTCTAGCAGAAGTGTCTATCATGATGGTTCCTATGTGCGAAGTAGCTTGGGAGTTGCGGAAGTTAGAAGCTCGCCTTCTTCTGAATGGAAGACCGAGTCGGCTTTCAATATCTTAAGGATGTTGTTTCGCATGTAGAATCATCGGTTGCGTTCCACAGATCAGTTTATAGGGTGTTGGGTGTTAGTAAGGAAATACTTCGAGGACGAAGTCTAGTTTAAGTGGGGGAGAGTTGTAACACCCTGTTCTGAAAATATTCATTTATGAATCTCGGAGGCCAAGGCTAGGGGAATTTTGGTTTTCCAAGGGTTCGGAGTTTTATTCGAGGAGTTTTGGGCCGGGGTGTGTCGCTAGAAGCATAGGCTTCTCGCCACCTTTTCGTGGATATAAAGTTCGTCAGAAACGAACTTAGGATGAAGGAGTTATAACATTTTGAAGTTGTTGTCATTTATGGTCCCTCAATGGAAAAGTTGTCAAAGAAGGGCCATGCATGGAAACTAGGAGGTGCATGGGTACGCCAAACTTAAGTTGGGTTACGCCCAGCATATGAAAGGAGGTGGACGGGGGAGCTTTTTGGCGTACGCCCAGCGTACGCTCAGTGTCGAGAATCCCTCAACCCCAGAGAAGCCTTAGAACGCCTCATCTCTTCATCCTTGGCTGATTTTGACTTCAAGAAGCTCATTTTGGTGGTGTAAGCTTGGAAGGGGAAAGGAAGAAGATTGTCAAGGAGGAACCTTGGAAGCGGAAGCTCGTAGATCTGAGATAGCATCATCTTTTGGAGCTCTTTGGAGGTATAAAGTTCACAACTTCACTTAAGGATGCTTAGATCTAGTGTGGTTTAGTTATGGAGTAGTTTTTGGTCAAAAGGTGGAAGCTTTATAGCTTAAATCTGATTTCCAGGCCAGGGATCGCCACCCTTGGTGCTAAATGACTCCCTAGAGCAGAAAGTTGATACCTTGATAATCTTTTTGGAGCCATGCAAGAGATAGGACCATTTTCATGGAAGTAGGTTGTCACATTTTGAGTTTGGACTTATTTGATGGGTTACAAACCATCAAGTAAACAACTTTATGGATTAAGACGTGGAAGAGGACCTGGATCTGAGTTTCTAGCCTCTGGAACGGGGTATTAAGCACTTAATGGAAAAGTGGCTTAACGGGGTTGTACGTTGGGCGTACAAGGAGGTACGCATGGCATACAAGCCATCAGTCGGTACGCTTAGCGTACCTAGGAGTACGCCCCGCGTACTCTGTCAGTTTGGGTTTTGAGTAATTGGGCCTCGGTGTGGGCTGTGCTTTGGACTTTGGGTCTTTGGGCCTTAGTGGGCCATCAGGAGTCAGTTAATATGGGCCACGTCTATGTGTCTGGCCTTAGGGAAAGGCCCAATAAGGGATTGTGCCCAATATAGCAAATTAGGTCAGTAGCGAGCCACTAGTGGGCTTGGGAAGCTTACCTAGTGTTGGGCCTATTTCATTATGGTTTGGGCTTTAAATTTGGACCGAGTGGGACTAGAGGGTAAAATGGTCATTTTACCCTAAAGAGGATTATTGTATTGGGCTAATGGTTATTTTGGTATTGGTAGCTCAGGGAACCGGAGGTAGCAGTTCGGGAAATTCCAGTTAGCAGCCAGAAGGTTATCAATATGGTTCAGCAGTGCAAGGTGAGTCTCCTCACTATATGAATGGGTCTAAGGCTACAATGTCGGCCCATGTAGTTATGAGTAGGAAGACCCGGGGGTTAGCCCTAGGCAATGTATGCTAGTATGATATTTCGGACCAAGGTCCGATGTCGGGCAGGTGCCCAAGGAATACTTGCATGTTAGATTATACTTGTTGTCTGTGTGATACTTGTATGTGCCTAGTAGGGGGTGAGTGTGGGCAAGGTCTCGTATCTCATCACTAGCAGAGTATGGACGGGGTTCCGTATCTCAATAGTAGCAGAGCAGGGGCAAGGCCTGAGATAGGAGGAAGGTGTGTGTGGGTGGGGGCCCGTATCTCACTATCAGGAGGAGCTTGGATAGGGTTCCATGGCTCACCAGTAGCAGGACAGGGGTGAGCCCCAAGACAAGCGAGGCTTTAGGACAGGAATACAGTAGGGTATGTTCAGTCTATGTGTTATGTGCTAGGGTTATATGTTTGTATGTGTTTAGCGGGCGGGACCCAGAGACAGGTGGGGCCTAAGGAAAACAGATATGTATGTCGAGTGGGGCTCGAAGCCAGGCGGGGCCCGAAGTAGTGGGCGTGGCCCAGTGCTTGCAGAATGTGATTATGCATGGTATGTGGTAGGTTGGGAAACTCACTAAGCTTCGTGCTTATGGTTTTCAGTTTTGGTTCCAGGTACTTCCGGTAGCGGAGGGCAGAGCTCGGGGTGATCGCATCGCACACACCATTGTTTATCCATCCTAGGACGTTTTACTCTGATAAAATAAAATAATATTTGGGACATGATACTCTGATGTGATATGTTTTGTATGAATGGTTGACACTTGTGGTTTGTTTATTAAATTAAAAATGAAATTTTTGGTATGGATTTTTGAGTTGTTACAATAGAATATAAGATATTAATATGAAGTTTCATAATATTTGGATAAGTGTAGCTAGTTTCCATCAATTTAACCCCTTAAGTATTCATTAAATCGGGAAAAATAAGAAACTGTCATGAAAAAATTTGTAAATTTTTTCATAGGGTCTTTATAATGTCTAAAAGTTGTGAAAATTATTAAATTTGGTTTTTGACATTATAACTATATTTTTGAATTTATTTCTCTTCAATAAATATAAATTCTAAATCAACAGAAAAAGATTTATACAAATGCATGCAACTTCATGAAATGTATTTAATCAGTGTATAAGTCATATAAAAAATTTCCCAGAATTTACTAACCATAAAAAATATTTTATGTGAACTATTGCTCTATTTTCTTGCATTAATTATAAAAATTTGAGAAAAATGATTTATTTTCTGAAATTTCCAGATCATCTTATTTTGTTGTTTTGATATTGGTAAAAATTCGATTTGAGCGGAAAAGGATTTTATATATTTATTTGTGAATAAATCCTTTATACGCATTCTTAACAATGTACTTTGATCATCAAGCCTAGGCTTGATGTTCATCATATGCATTATGATTTAAAGACCACCATGAATGAACTTATTTTGTTCAAAATTATGTTTCTAAATGAAAAACTTGAATGCATGTGGTTTTGGATCTTTAAAACTTGTAAAACTCAAGTTGATGGATTCGATTTAGGTTTTGGTCATTGGATTTCACCTTCTAAAAACATGCATGTTGTGTTTGGCTGAAATCCTACCACCATCATCATCAAATTTGACGTGCATGAACATGCATATGAATGTTCATAAAGAATGGTGTAGAAGAGGGAGAAAAATGCACGAAAACATGAAATTTTTGAAAGAAAATGTAAGAAAATTAATTTTACCTTGAATATCAACTTGAAATGATGAAGATTCTTGAGTAAATGAGGGATATTTGCCGAAAATTTTGTGGGTTTTGGAGCTAATTCATAGTGGGAAAGAATGGGAGTTTCAAAGAGAAGAAAAGAGAGAAAAAAGAGAAAAGAGAGATTTCATCTCTTTGGATACTCAATTTCTCTCGTCATCTCATTGGGGTTTCTCTCAACCAAAATTGGCCACAAAATTACAAATATGTATGTAAACTTATGAAGAATCAAATGTAAAAATCTATCCCATTTATTTTGCTTCTATGTTCGGATTTGCTAGAGAGAAGTGAGAGAGAAATTTTAGAAAGAGAAAAGTAGAGAGGTAGAGTAAAAGTGTGAGTAAAATGAATGCAAATTTTTAGGAAGATGGAGACGGAGGGGAGTGGCCAAAATTTTAGAGAGGCTCCCTCTCTCTTACATTATTTAAAATATTAAACCTTGAATTTTTATAAAAATTTCCCTCTTTTATAAAATTATGCACTTGAATAAAAATTGGTTCTAAATTCTTGGATTGTTTTACTTATAAAAGTAAGGTTAAATGTTAATGACTTCTATTTTATTTTTCTTAATTATATTTTACTAATTTTAATTTTTGTAAGATGATATTATAAGCTTCATAATTATTTTTATAGAATTTTTGATGTTGAACCTTAGAAATTTGAGTTTTTATGACTTTTAAGGTTTTGGGGATTAATAATTCTTTGGATATCAAAATAAATTGAATCTTTAAGACTTCAAATTATGTTAGAGTTGCATAACTCTTTTATATTTAAAAATAATTTTTGTAATTTGTTTTTGTCGGTTTATTGACATTTCTTACAATAGTTGAACAATTCACTTGAATTGTAGGAGTCAAGTATATTAGTCCCAGTTTTCAACTTTGACTTAAGCTCCTATGACTGACCTAACTTCTACTACTAGGTCAAGTGCTTGATGTGTCTACATGATTCATGCAAGATGTTCGAGTTAAAGAATGACCCGAATATGGATGGTCACTACAGTTAAAGTAACTGTAGAATTCACATATCAATGTGAAATCTAAGCGTACTATCCTTCAATTCTACTTGTTTCCAAGTTTCTAGTAGGTTATAACTTAGATTCTAGTTACTAAGTCTAGTATGGTTCGTGCCTATATGTGCAACTAAGCTTAGTCAAATCTAGAACCGAATCGAATTTTGACGGTTGTCACAAAAGGTACTGTCGGGGACATGCTCCCACAACGATAGGTATAAAAGAGTTCCTTCTTCTCAAAAAGAAAGGATCTTTGTTTCTCTATCTCAAGTAAAACCCTAATTCTCTCATCAAATTACTAACTAGAAGGTCGGAGTCTCGTTTCGGATGACAATTAACGTCGGCTCTTTTTTGGTTGTGATTCTTAGGCTTAACTCTGACGATACCACCACAAACGGTGTTAAGCTCGAACACATATCACAACATTTGGCGCCATATGAGATGTACTTTGAGTTACACAACCATAAAATGACCCTAGATGACGACAATGATGGGAAAGACACCTGCAGCATCTAGCGGGGGAGAAACAAGCCCACTCCTATCAATGTCGTCGCTCAATGCCACATAGCCATCTACCTCAAATGGAAAAACCCGCACCCATACGCCAACAACACAGACACCAAGCCCAATAATGGGAACCACAGCAGCAGCAATTGCTGCCTATGGCGACCGTCGCCCGTCACAACATAGTAGCAGGTTACAACCACAACCGCAGCGCCTCAGTTAACATCGACTCAACAGTTGTAACCATTGACCCAGTTGTCACAACCAGCGGTTTCTTAGCCGCGGACGCTACCACATCAGGTGCGGATGAACACTTGGTCCCCAGGAACCATACTGTCATCAACATAATACTCAATGTCAAGCTATCAATTATATCCGGTAGCAGGAATGTCGTATATTCTACTTTTCACTCAACAAACTCTGATGTTTAACCCTATCTCCAGCAGTCTCACAGATCCAACCCCCAAACAACGTCGTCGCAAGAGTCTAACCCTCACTTATCATCGGTGCAGAAGCTCAACACCTTTGAGAAACAACCGTATGAGTCAATTCCAAACATGTTCCAACAACCATAACCAAGCACACTGTAACTACCCAAATTTTACAACGAAATTTTTCATTTTTAATTAATAAACACACTTGCATAAACCATGAAATTCCAACATAATTGTTTTCAAATCCACATTCATTACAACTTGTTTAAATCATCAGAGTGTCCCAAAACGTATTAGTGAAAGAGAGATAGAGTGCACGCCGCGCCATCACGCCTTGCCCTTGCCCTTGGGCTCAGATGTACTTGAAACAAATATGAAAACGGTAAGCTTGAAAGCTTAGTGAGTTCCCCAGAGCACACCCACACACAAACACGTACAACATATCATACTAGCTAATCAGCTATACAGAACACATAATCCATGCATAACAACACATAAGGAAGCCCTGGAAACCCTCCAGGGTCTTACTCTAAGTGTCATGGGAACCCCCACATGGTCTTAGCCCAATGCATCGGGAACCCCCGGGGTCTTTGACCTAGGATGCCAAGGAAACCCTCCAAGGTCTAACATCTAAGTGCCTCGGGAACCTCCCGAGGTCTGCCGTAGAAACCCTCCACAGTCTTACACCTACGTGCCTCGGGAACCCCCCGAGGTCTTCCACACACAATACATAGAAACAACTAGCACATTGCATATCAAATAATCCAAATAGCATATAAGTAACAATTAGTGGGCCAACCTTGGTGCCTTTGACCCATTTGTATGGTGAGGAGACTCACCTCTATCTGTTGAATACAAAAGCTACTCTCCTAACAGTCTGAAACCTCTCGAGCTGAATAATAATATTAATCAGTGTTAGGACCTTAGATTAGTCAAAGGAAAACCCAAACTCCAAACCCATCCATGAGGCCCAATTATCCTTCCCTTGCTAATGGGCCCAAAATCCAAGTCCAAAAATTACTATTGGGCCTCTTGGCCCAATAAGGCCCAACCAATATATCCATGGCCCGTAACATATGAAATAGCCCATAATTCACAGAATGCAACCAAATCCAATAACCATAATAAGGCCCAAAACAGATTTGGCCCAACTGTGATGCGTACGCTCGGCGTACCATCCTGGTACGCGCAGCGTACTGGGGTCTTGGGACTACACACAGCGTACATGCCCAGCGTACAACCAGTTTAAGCACTTTCTTCATTAAGCGCTTAATACTCGTTTCCTTTACGTCCAAAAGCCAGATCTAAGTTTGATAGGACGTCCTAAGGCATAAAGTTGGCAACTTTATGCCTTTGCATGCCTCTTATACACCCAACACCTCCATTAAGACCTTTCTAAGGTATTTACCCATGCATGAGGCCAAAACTCCCATCAAGACTCAATTTTTATAGTTCTAAAGGACCAAGGGACCTCAGATCTGTCTTTCCCATCTTCTGGAGTTTCTTAACTCACAAATGGAGGTCCAAAATCAACCAAAAGGGACAAGGTAGAAAACCCTAGCTAAATCTAGAGATTTAAGATGAAAGATCCAAGATTTTTACCTCCAAAAGCTTTGCAAGATGATTATGATGCAGGTTCTTGAAGCACCAACTCGTTCCAAGCTTGTTTAACCTCCTCTTCTTCTTGGAATGAACACTAAAAGGGCCACAAATGCACTTTTTAAAGCTCAAAACGGTCTCACAAGTTCTCTGGAGTGTAAGGACGTTCTAAAGCTGTGGAGGCTCTCTATGGTTAAGTCCAAGGGACTTAAGGTCGCTTAAATAGGCCTCATGTCCGAAAATTAGGGTTTTGGATCCCTGGAACGTACGCCCAACATACTGCTGGTATGCCCAGCGTATGTCCAGCTCCTATGTGACCAATCATGAATAGTACGCTAAGCGTACACTTAAGTACACCCAACATACTTAAAGGACCAATTATGCTAAAATGTAAATTCTTGAGGGTTTCAAGACATACCAGATTTAGGGTGTTACACGCACAACTAGAACAAAGCACACAAACAAGCTCCTAGTAGCAACAATAAATCTCGCAAGCAGCAATGTATAACCAAGCGTATGAAAACCTGTATTATGCTCAATAGTTTACAATGTACGATGGTTTTCCATACTCTCGGATGGAAAACCCAGTGAGAAGCACAAGTTCTGCCTTTTACTAGGAGCTCTTGCAGTATGAGATCTCACACTCCACGATGATACCAAACATCCCCAGATATGATGGATCACATCGACACCTATGGGTGGACGATGACATCACTGAGGATGGACAAGTGGTTCATTTGTACGTATTTCCCAGTTATGTTATCAGGAAACGTCAAAAAGTGCTTCAAGGCGTTGCAACCGGGCTGCATCTCGAGTGTCGAACAGTTACGATAATTTTTCCTTAATAATTTCATGCAACTGAGTGAAGGGAAAATACATGAAAACTCCATAATAGAATGTATGCAAAAAGAAGGAGTGTCAATACGGGCATATTATGATAGATTCAAGCTGGAGACACTTAATGTCCTGAGCCATGAAGAGTTCCTTGTAACTGGCGCCTTCGCCCAAGGTCTACTCCATAGCCCTTTGTCAGAGAAGATGTAGTGGATTGTACCTCGGTCGAAAGACGAGCTCAAATATAGAATCGAGAAATACCTCTGATAGATCAACAGTGACGAAAGGAAGGAAGTGAACCTAAAGGTCGTCGAAAACCCGTACACCAAGCAAGAAGAAGCAAACTCCCACACAAGCCCCAACCACCGAGATCACCGTGACAGAAGCCACGAAAGAAGCAATGACAAGTACAACCAACACTCAATACACCCATCTCGTAGATTTCATCCATTTGGTGAATATGATCCCAAAGCCACCGAGCTAAGGTGCATGAAGTTGAGAAAACACCTCCAAAGGTGGAAAAAGAGAAAGGAATATATTGTGAGAACCACAAGGGAAAACCCATGATATCGGTGAGGGCACAGTTCTGAGGAAGGAAATGAATGAAAAGTATCTAACGGGCAACCTCACAACAATTGAAAAGCATTTGAGGTCCAAGTTTAATGCTAACCAAAGGAATACCAAAGAGCAGAAAGATGTCAAAAAATGCCAAGTTAAAGAGGAGATCCTTACCATCACAATGCCTCATAAGAGGAGTGGGTATTATGAAACAGATAACGACATCGAGGTACTCCCTAAAAACATCCTCAATATTAGTTTTTCGTCATAGGACCCAAGGATGCTAGTTTGGAACTGCAGGGATCCACTCTTGATAACCGCTTGCATACGTCAAATACAAATCAAATGTGTCCACATAGACAACGGCAGTGGCACCCACATCCTTTACGAGCACTGATTCCAACAATTGTCAGCCTCCTGGAAGGAAAGCTTAACGAATCTGACCGCCAGTCCCCTCACCGAGTTGATAGGGCACAACTTATCGATGCTAGGAATGACACATCTCCCTCTTACTATAACAAGTCATGATGGGAGAGACATGGTCACATGCACGAAAAAAATTTAGTAGTACAATCATCGGCAGAGCATGACGTCCTGCATGAGAGGCCGACACTTTTCCCATACAATCCACGGCACCGTGAAGTTTAGCACGAGCACTGGATCGGCCACTATCATTGCCTTTAGCCCATGCACACGTCGTTACTATTAGGCCAACGCTGGCCCAAGTCTAGTGTGAATCTCAATCGAAGAACAAAAGAGGGGGTTAGTAGGTGAGGAGAGTGAGACAACAAAACGTGAAGTCTTAAGGCCAGTAGGTGTAAGAACCCCTGGGAACCAAGCTCCTCTAGTAGGGTCACAAACCAAATGGAAACAAGAAAACATGGAAAGCCACAACGAAAGTGCATCGATTACCTTGACCTGAGTGAGGCAGTTCTACCCTACGATACCACAAGAAGGCAGATGACGCCAAATCGAGGAGAGTTCATTCTAAAGGAGATGAAGGGCCAATCTTCGAATGACGAAGTATAAATCACTCCGAATCAAAGAAATATTAAAAGATCCTCATAGAAAACGAAACAAAAGTCAAAGAAGGACTTGGAACAGGCCTCTGTCAGGCATGAGATGTTGGAGTAGAACTCTCTCCAACCCCTGGTAAGTCTCTATCTGCCACCAACAGGGTTGATGCCTCTTACAAGGCTACAGATTAGAGGGCCAAAGATACCAAAATGAAGAGCAAGAATTGACATGATCCAGCGGGGATCCCAAAGTCGAGCAGAATCCCCGAAAAAAGTTACAGATACCAACACCCCGAACAGGCTGCCCTTAGCACCTTTCGACCACCAAATCAAGAAGGTACCGAATAAAGCTCTTTGGGAAAGAGAAGTCGGCATAGAAAAAATCACCAATGCCACAGAACTCACCAATCATCTCAAACGTTCAACAGATTAATACTTATGCGGGCCCTTTCCAAGCAACCCTCAGACAACAAGAGGGCCAGCGCTAAAATTACGCGACTCGCGATAGAGAAGGTGCTGCCAAGAAAAGAAAGGCACTTGCCTGTAGAAAAGAATCAAGCAAGCGACTCGTAATGAAGAGCTCTGAGAGCCATTGATGGAAAGATGTCTTGCTCGAGAGCACATCAGCCAATGACATGCAAAGATAAGATCGAACCCCTAAAAATCGTTGCTGAGGAATGCTCAGAATACTAGGTGCACATCCCTTCTCAAAGCCAACATGCATTGAATTTGACCAGCAACCATCGGTCACCCGATTAACAGAGTATCGACACCATGGGGCCACCCCGTCGCCCCAATAAGATCCAATTTCCGTGTGTTCACCCCTGTCCGTTTTATTAGGCGGGTGAAAGGCAAGCATCGATCAAGATCAAAAACAGCATGGAAAACCAATAACAATGTCTTAGCTCGATCAATAGGCCCCAAGGACATACATTGAAGGAATATCCTTTAATCTGATACAATTAGCAAGCAATATCACCACTTGGTATTGCAAACAGGCTGTTGTGAGTGCCAAACTTTGGTGTAATCATCAACAAAGCGAAGCAATGTCCAAAAACAAACATACTCAATGGGAAACACGATATCATTAGACTCAGCCAGGCCGCCTTCAGGAGAAACGCCAAAAACCACCACACTTGGTGTAAGTGAGTGGAAAGCTCCAAGGCAGAATATTAGGCAATGGAAAAGAATGGGTCTAGCCATTCACGACCCTAGAGCTAGCTAAACGTCACCAAGGAACATACGATATAGGAACACCAAAGCACAACAAGATGGAGTTTCTTTTCAAGAGTTCAAGACAGAGGAGTCATCCCTTGGACCTGGAGTGTGTGCAATTCACATCACCACCCCTAGAGCAAGGAAAAATGTTGATACAAGGCACATCTGAGGCAAGGGTAATGTGATCAAACTCTGAATGGATAATCACACGGTAGAAAGTCAGCACAAGAGCTATGCCTTGGCTTATTGAATGATATAATCATCTCCCTTTCTTTACTCACCAAACAATGTAGTTGTTTCTAAAATATTATCAATGAAGTGAAGGAAGTTTGACTATCAAAGAGAAAACAATTAGAATGTTTTTTAGTATTCAAGCTTGATAACATTTACAAAAGAGGTTGTACACGTTTACCAAATGGTAACAAGGACTAATCATCCACATCAATTGAGCAAAATCGTTGTGAGAATGCAACCATAGGTGGCAAAGGTTCATAACCTTTCCCTAGTCATGTCAATTCAACCCAAAAGGCGACAAATCCCGACCTTGACATGACTAAAGGCTTCAAAGCCTCATAACCTTTCCCTGGAAATAAATAATTCCTGAGTCCCAAATGCATTGAGGTGACGATCTCAGCTTGATTTAGATGATTAGGTTCGGAGTGCAATTCTCCAAGGATCGGGACTTAGAACAAAGTCCCAAAAGGGTAACTAACAAACCTTAGCTAAAAAGGATACCCTAACAAAGCAAACTGGACAACAAACCTCAGTTTAGAAACAATGATCTTTGACCCAAAGAAAAGGCCAATTCCAAGCTCCCGACGCGAGCTCCCGAGATAAGCCCAAAGGACCCTAAGTAATTATGAGTCCTAGAGTCATAAGTTGGGCAAATCTAGTAACGTGGCTAAATCACCAGTCCAAACATCAATTTATCAGGCAAAAGGATCTAACTATCTCAAGTAGACCCCCCAAGGTCGACATCAAACTAGGGGAAGAATCGCCTCAGTAAGGAAAAATAAGGGCACATGTTCACGGGAGGCCCACATAAACCACCTGGGGATAGAAACAAAAGCATGGCATAAACAGAAACGACATTACTATCAAAATACAAAAAAAATGATGTTCTAACGGACAGTTATCGGACTTAAAAAGGGCCACGTAGGGCCAAACAACACTTAACATGAGACATCTTCTCTGAAAACCAAAAATTCAAACATTGTTTCACATAAACAAGAAAGGAAGAAGGTAGGATCACTTACCGAGAGTAGCAGAGGAAGACCCAACTTTGAGAGGGTCACCGTCAAGCGGGTTCTCCTCGGCGTCATGCTCAAAAAACAATTAGCGAAGGCTCTCCAAGTCAAGCTTACCTAAAAAAGGAGGGAGGCAAATTCCTTTTCCATGAACGAATTCACAAAAATCATGCATGGCCTGAGTCAATTCCACCACAGCTCATGGCTCATGCGGATCAATTTCCTAGAGGCCACTTGTTCCTTCATTGCCTGCCTTCCACCCTCCAAACCAGCTGCGACACACACTGCCTTCATATCTCGGACCCTAATTGAGAACTTTATACTCTCAATGACCCGATCAACCACCCAAACAATACCCTCCCAAAGCAACCACACCACATCACCCTTCACAATCTGCCTCCTCGATTGCCTCATCGATTCCTCGACAACCAGCTGTCTAGCATGTTGCTTCACCTTCTCTTCTAATAACCCTTTCTCCTTTACCAGAGTTTCCACTCTCTTTTCCAAATGCTCCACTAGCCCATCCAAGCTCGCAACCTATTCCTCCACAGACTTTTTCTCCCCATCCAAAAGATCATAACGCTCTTGAAATTTGCGCTTTTCCTCCTTTATTACCACAAATTTTGAACTTAACTCGTCCGGCTTGGACCTAATAGAGGCAAGCTCTTCTGAATCTAAACTAACCAGACGAAGGCACCGAGCGGCAGCCACCAAGTAAGGAGCGACGTTAGTTGCAACATAATGGAGACTATTGGACATATGAGAGTTGGAAAGTAGCTCCAAGGCTTCAATGATAGTAAGAGGGAATGTCTGATGCCCCCATTAATAAGCAATAGGATGTTGCGTTAGTAGGGACTCACAAGTGAGCCCCAACTCAGGGACATAGATGACAGGGCCTGCCATAGGCAGAGAAGAGGAACTTGCAATAGGGTCATCCTTTGCTAAAGCTAAAGTAGATGCATGACTAATTTGGAACTCACCCTCAGAGTCTTGCCCGCAAACACCTTCCCCGGGAACGATAGTATCCTCCAACTCCTTCTTGGGTTCACGAGGTTATTCAGCCACCTCTTTATCTATTCCCTTCGACTATTTCGAAGTGTCATCATCGAGAATGTCCATCACCACGTCCGAATCCCCCAACAGGAAGTACACGTTTTGATTCTTACGAAGACGCCTGCCAACAGTGTTGGTACGGGCGCCTTCGGTAAGTGGCGAGTCTAACTAAGGCAACCGTCACTTGATATTCGAACGGATCCCCCAGTTTCCGCCTCCTTTGACACCTCATCCTCCGGATTAAGAGGCGAAGGATCATCGCGAGAAACCCCATCAATAGTTGTGTCAACCAACTCTGGGTCAACCTACGCACCGGATCCTTGCGCTACAACATTGCCAGAACTAGCAAGTACAAGAGCACGATCAGTGAGACCTGAAACCAAAAAACAAATCACGTACATCAGGGGATCGGAAAAACCCCCGACTTCGCTGCATCGAGATATGTATACAAAAACATAAAGGGGGTGCAAGTGGTCGATGCGTCATGTCAGTGAAAGTGGTGCAGGTGCTAAACCCCCAACTTCAGCACCTGCACCAAGGTCTTATTGGCACCCAGAGTTAAGGCGTCCAGTCAGTGAAAGTATTTCTACGAGGATAGCCAAAACCGAACAATTTGTGTTTCACCCATAACCATTTGTCCTACCAATTCTTCTTGTGGGCCTTTTGGTTTATGATAAATGCATGGATGCCCTGCCGCTGAGAGAACATATGCACACTAGACTGATTAGAGGAGTTGAAGAAGTACTTGAAAGCCAAGAATTGAGGGAGCACACTCAATGTTTGATAAGACATCTCAAAACCAATTATCTTGTTTATAGAATTAGGAGTTAGATCGTCAACAACGAAGCCATATTGACGCATGATCTCATCGAAAAAATCGATTGTCGGCAGCCGGAGAACCACCTCAAAGATTGCGACTGGGACTCCGACCTTCCATTTCGGCAGCCGAGAAATATGTTCCCCCCTTTGAGGATATTACCCCGTGCTCAAGATGAAAGCCAAATCGAGCCTAAAGGGACTCAAACTCCTTTGGCGTAGGCTCGATTCCGGTGTTCGAACTTGCCATCGTTTACCGATAACAAGTACAAGACGAAAGAGACAAGAAACAAAGATAAAGAAGAGGCAGTTAAAGAGCAAGATAGTGAAGAAAAGGAAATTGTCCCCGATTAGGGAAGAATTAAATGAGAGGCGGGAAATTTGAACGGTTGCAATGATGAAACCGTCTGCACAACCGACTCCGTCACATCAGTAGACATCAGAGCCATCTTCGCTAAAGACGTGCCTTGATCTAAGCTACAACAACCCAGCTACCTAAGGCTAATGTTGACGTTACTAGCCTAGGGGACTTGTTAACTGTCACACCCCCGAACCAGACGGCGGAAACGTCCGAGGGCTCGTGTGACTTAAATTGAATATCATCACAATGAATATACATGAATCATAACATAAACATCACCATGCATCAATATATTGCAACTGATATTGTTCACATCAAGTACATTGTTTTTAAATATTACACATTCATACCATAAATTATTTGATAGCTTTCAAAACATAACATCCTAACATTACTTGATATTACCCTTCCGCTTACCTGTTACCTGATAATACAAGTTATTTTGGAAAACGTCAACTTATGAAATGTTGGTGAGTTCATAAGCAATGTTGTGATAAAAATGATTTGTGTAGTTTGTAAAACCCAGAAAATCCGATATTTTCTAAAAAGACCATAGTTTATCAAAGCGTGAAGATCCATAAGTTGATGCATGAATGATTTCAAAACGTGTATATAAAAGGGAGTATTGTAATATAGTTATAGAGATTATACGCGAGTGGTGTTGATTTCCTCGAAAAACCCGATGTTTTCTGATAACACATGACATACTTGTTTACAAGTTTCTATACCGCTACAACGAATGATTATTGTTTACTCTTCCTTGATTACTCAGGGGGTGTTGGATTAATTAAGGGTCGTAAGTCGTTATAATCATGCATTGATAATGACGAGTTATAACTGCCGACTACAAACGATCCTTAGAGGCGTTGCCCGTTATCACTCACTTAATCCAAACAACCTTGATTACTATTGATTAACAACCTGAATCTGTTTACTTTGATTACTCATAAGCCTAGCAAACGAGGAGAAGAGGAGTACAAAGTCCTGTTACTTCCGTGAGTTCACTTTAGGCTGTCGGGGATGCGAAAGACTTGTTGGCCCATCTCGCATTTGATTACTTTGACCTTACTGGCAATACTATTGGATCACTAGGGCCCAATAGCACTTGAGAGCCATTGAAGGTCCCTTTATATGGAATTGGGTCATAGAAGGCCCAATAACATATAATCATTATCCCTTGGGCCCAAAGATCATGTTAATGGACTTGCAAGGTCCAACAAGCATGATTTGAAACTTTCAAGCCCAAGTGTCGAATGTTTACTTGTCTTAGGTATCGCATATCTACTGGAGAGTTCGATTTAACGATTGTTGTTTTGTATCGACTCGAGACCGATCGATTTGTTTATAACGATATTTGGAGTTATACGTGTATTTGTCTTTCGATTTTTGTAAACCATGGATTAGTATTTTTGACTCAATATTCTATAAATAAAATAATTGGTTTAAAAATAGTGGTTTGACCTTTTCAGCCCGTTTCTTTTTATAAAATAACAACGGTAGTCCTTAATATAAAAGAAAAGTCATTTTAGGCCCTTAAAACATTTTCTTGACACTTTTGCATCATAGATTTGTCGAAAAGGTATTTTTAACTCAAAAATTATTTTGTTGACAGTTTCAGCCCCTTTCAGAATGGTATTTTCCGGTTGAAGCCCAACTTTGTGCTATTTTTACAATTTTAGCCCAAAATCTAAAAACTTTACATTTTTTATCCTTTTTGGAAATGAAAATCATTTTTAATCCTTGAAATAGTTTTGTTACACTTTTCATCCCCATTTTTGAAGATTTTACCATTTCATCCCTTTTAAATGTTATATTTTTGCAATTTTGGGCTTATTGGGCCGTAAGGCCCAAAATTTAGCCCATTAAGCTACTATTTACATTTTTAGTCCTTTGAAGATCATAATGTTCATAAAAACAATTATTGTAACTGTTTTGACTCTTTTGACCTTTAAGAAACCGTGATTTGGCAACTTTTAACCCAAATTTTGTATATTTGACAATTTAAGCCTAATAAAGATGTTTTGTGGTGAAATATGTTTATCACAATCTTATAAGTTATTATTCTTGACTTTTTAGTGTAAAATAACTTAGATCATGTTTGATTTCCTTCTTATTTCATAGATCTCGAGATATCTTCCCTTTTTGTTACATATTCATCACAAAAACACATAAAATCACACATACATGCATAAAATCATACATAGCATACACATACACGTAGATCTGCACATTTTCTTGTATCCTCCCCCATAAAACATATAAAAACCAAAAAGAGAGGGGTATGAGGCTCACCTTGAGTTGTGGGTTCGGTTTTTGAAATGAGAAATGAAGAAGATTCGATCCTAGCAAGCCTTCTTGAAAGATCTCGAACTTAAAGGCTTCTAAGATGGTGATCATGAGTTTGAATAGATTAGGAGGAGATTTTTGATGAAATGAAGTAGTTAGATCATAGATTAAACATCAACTTACCTTACATGATGAATTTTGTGGAATAATCTCCTTGAAAAGCCCTTAGATCTTGAAAATCTGATGAAGGATGAAGAGAGTTCTTTGAGAGTGTTTGAGTGAAATGTGTGTGTGGCTTCCTTGTAGTTCTCGGCCGAGGATAGAAAAGAGAGAGGAAGAGAAGTGATTGAAGTGATGTGTGCATGGGAACATGAGTTTTTGCATGGAAATCTAAGAGGTAATAAAGAGGTGGCAAATGGAAGTCAACTCTCTTCCATTTTGGGTTGTTGGGCCGAGAAGAGGAGAAGGGAAAGAAAGAATATTAGGCTTCTTATGATTAAGCCCATATTATGATTTAATTAGGAAATTTTCGGCCCAAATAAGTTAAGGAATGATTTTTATGACCCATTAGGCTATATAAATTTGTTGTGACCCAATAAGGCCCATTAAAGTTAACCTAGTTTGTTTTAGGCTTATAAGGCCCAAAATATTAAGTTTCATGTATATGGGTCCAATTAGGGCCCATTTGAGAGTTCTATGTTCAAGATAGTTAAATTGGAAGCTTATTGGTCCATTAGGCCCAATAAGGAAATCCTAGTCCAAAATGGACTTAAACCGGGATTTCTAGGGTTTTCAATTCTTTGTTGACTATTTTTAGTGCTTGTATAAAGTGTTTGATGGAAGTTTTGTTATTATTGAATAAGCATCATGCATGCTTTCACATTGTTGGTTTACAATTGTTATCATTGTTGTTGTTACAAAGCATCAAAATTCCTAGTTGTGACATTAACGTATCTCTCTAAGAATACATTAAAGATAACAAGATAGTTATCTAAAAGACGATCTAGCTATCAGTCGTTACCCAACATAAGTGCTAGGCCCGTGCCCTCACCCTCATGATCTCACACTTAGCCCCGGACGCTCTAGTGCCAAGGTCCAACTCAGAACGAGCAGCTTCGGTCTATAACAAGCCAAATAGTACCAACCGCTCCCCAGACCGACAGTTATAGTGCTTAGAGCGCTGCTCTTCGGTGGTTTTGCGCCAATAGTAGATAATTGCTAGTGGTGAACGATCCATCAATAGGACACCACCACATCCTGACGGTCCAGACAAGACAAAAGGTATTGTCGGGGACATGCTCCGATGACGATGGGTATAAAAGAGATAAAAGCGATCCTTCTTCTCTAGAAAAAAGGATCGCCTCTTTCTCTTTCTCAAGCTAAACCCTAATTCTCTCATATAAACATTGAGGTGATTAGAACAAAAGCTTTCAAATCATATAAACTAAACCTCGCTGGAAACATTTAGGAGACCTTGGGTTGGAACCGCACACCATCACATAAAGGTAGCAACTAAGACAACTCATTAGAATTAGCTCCGGCTCATTCAAATCGAAAGTATAAAGGTTTGACAAGTTCTTGTTCAAATGTTGTTCAAAATAGATGTTGCAACTGCTTTTTACCTTGTTTGTTGGAACCATTGGGATCTACAAAAGTATAGAAGGTTAATAAATAGCCAATTCCAATTAGTAATGCGAGGAATTGATTAAGTGCAAACTTAGGGGTAGGTATTCCATCTTGGAGGCAGATGTGCCACCCTTAGAGAAGTTGCACCATTCCTTGCACATGATGCACCATCTTAGTGCAAGGTGTGCCACATATGTTCCTTGATGTGCCATGGTATCCCTTCATGTGTCACATATGTTGCGATGTTTACTATGATGCTCAAGATTTCCCAATGATGCTTAGAAGTTGAAGATGCTCAAGGATTATTGCATGAAGTGTCACCATGATGGTTGATGTGCCATGATGATTTTGATGTGCCACTCTTGCATCATGATGTTCCACTATGGATCATGATGCTCCATCATGTGTGTTGTTGATGCTCTTGAAATGTATATTGAGGATGAATGTTCTAGAAGCTACTTCATGGCGGATTGTGATTGGTTTCCACCATTCATGGGCATATGGACCAATGGGCTTGGCCCATTAAGGTTTTAGATATGATCCTTTCACTTTAAATAGAGATGCATGTTGGTTATTTGAATGTGTCTTTTGTATCTTTAGTGAGTAATATGTTGGTTGTACTTGTAATCTCTATTTTAGATCTCTATGAATAAAGAATACTCCCCTCCAACCTATGGACGTAGGTCACCTTGACCGAACCACGTAAATATTGTGTCTTTATGAGCTTTTGGTTTCGTGTGTTATCCACAGTATTTCCTGACAAGGGTCATCCGAACTTGGCAAGTGACATCAGATTTGTTCTTAGTCTTGACAAGTATTTTTTGGTTTCTTTAACAGTTTTCTTATTGACTATTTCAACACAAAGTTTGACGACGAACTCCCATGGTTCAACCCTTACTTACCACTTGCTAATTGATCATCTATTTCACATAAATTAATTATCAATCCAATTATCATATTAGTAATTCTACTTACAAGGGTAGTATCTAGAATAGTTATGTTGACTTGGTTGTTGGATTTCTGTAAGGTTATATATTGAAAGGGTCCCCGACTGCCTTACCTATTCATTCTTTATTCCATACTCAACGCATTATAGTGCAATTGATGAAAGATTTGGGGTGATATAATGGATAAGTTACATAAGGTTTGTAAGGTTTTATTTTTGACACGTCAACAACTGTGATCAGGAAACTACACCAAAGCAAATCTTTTACCAATCTTAGAAAATTTCTAGTAATGTATATGCCTACGACTTTACCAAAGGTTTCACATATAACCGATAATTCCTTGGGTTCTAAATTCATAGGGAAGTTTGTTGTGTAATATGGCATCGAAATCTTATCAAGATCCAAGAAGTTTGAGTTGAGCTTTTGTTCCTGTGAATTTTCCTTGTCCACCCAAATCTTCTCAAATATAATGCATTCATACTTTTGAATCTCTATTCCAATCCTTCATATTCGATTGATCATGCCCTATATGATCCATCAAAACACAACCCTCTAATCCTTCATCTTCGATTGACCATGTCGTACATGGTCCATCAAAACACAACCCTAATTCCATCAGGTAACAGTCCTCGAGTATTTGACGATGTGGTCGCCTTTAGATTGACTAGTAGGAAAATACAATCACCTTAGTGAACCCCCTGCCGAAGAATATGTCGGAAAAGCAATTCAACGTCATATCGGATGGTTCCTATGGTTCCTAATGGTTTCTTTAAGTAATATAAAGCACGACTAGTTGGCAACAATTTCAACAAGCCGAAATTGATTGCCACAAAACTTTCAACATGGTTGTTAAATTGGTTACCATATGAACCTTACTTAACCTTTTTGTGTCTAAATAATGGCATATACATCAACTCGTCGTCAAAAAATCAATTTTACACGATCACTTGCAAGAAATTGTATGTATGCACCAACCCATAGCGTTTGAGACATCTCATGTTTCTCAAAAATTCTTTATATGGTCTTGAGCAAGCACCAAATGTTTGGTACCAATGTGTTTCGGATTCCATTGGCACCACTAATTTCATATGTAGCATTTGTGATCACACGCTATTTATTTATAGAAATGACAATGACATGACGTACCTTATACTTTACGATGTCAACATTATTCTCACCACTTCCTCTGTAACACTACAACACTCTCTCATCGAATTGCTAGCCCGAGAATTTCCTACGAAAGGTCTTGTACCACTTACTTTCTTGGAATTTCCATCCAACATCATCAAAATTGTCTTTCTTTTTTCTATGTCAAACAAAGTACGTCGAAGAAATAACTAACACTTCCGAATATCTACTTGCAAACTGGAAACAAGCCTCGTCGACACTCTTCCAAGTTAAACTCTCAAGCCAAATACTCATTTCCCAATCCAGTTTACTATCATAGTCTAGTTATCCCTCTACAATATCTCATATTTACAAGACCAAATATAACCTATGTCGTTCAACATATCCGGCTTCATATGAACATTCTCCTCACGACTCACATGAATGCACTAAAACATATAATTCACTACATCCAAGGTACACTCTACCTCGACTTACACCTCACCAAATCTCAATCGACGTATCTTCTCTCATATACAGAAGATTGGGGTGGTGTCCGGATACCAAACTTTTGACCTCCGATTATTACTATTTCTTGGTGACAACCTTATTTTGTGGTCCTCCAAAAGACAACCTACTTTATCTTGTTCTAGAGCCATGATACTCTCATTCTTGATTAGATTCATGAAGCCTTAAATGCTAAGTAAAAAGATGGAATACATTGTTTCAGGTGGTTCATGAGTCGACGCTTAGTGGGTTTTTTTTTTAAAGGAAACTTCCTCAACAAGGATTTCAAGCCAGCTTTCGTGCACCGATTAATCCCCCGCTGCAAACATAAGGCTATGCCTCATACTCTGGAGGAGTCACTACATCCCCGCTACAAACATAAGGCCATGCCTCATACTCTAGAGGAGTCACTACAACGAACCTCCACGACCAAAAGGGCTGGATAGTGTCAGGAATTGTCTACCAATAATTCTGAATTTGTGATTTAGGTCACTTATCTTTTACTTATACTCAACAGACCAAGAAAATTTTTATTCTATATTTTATTAAATCACGAGTGAATCTGAACCCCTAAAATGATATGCTATAATTTGTGGCATCCACCAAGCACCATGGCATATAACATATGCTAGATTTTGTTCATTTAAGTTGACTAGCCATTTTTCGAAGCTACGGCCTATGAAGACTCAATACAGCAAGCCACGGTGAACACCACGTAAGTTTAAAATCCACTTTAATGGTCTAAGGAAACATATTTAAAAAAAAAATAAAAAAAATAAAAAAAAAAAAGTTTAGTATATGTAAGTTCACTTTAATGGTGATAAAACATAATCAATAAACTATAAACCATGTATCAATTAACCCAGTTAAGTTTCTTCACAAGAAAGTCAAAGAAATGCCTGAAAGATAAAAGTTACACCACTCACCAATTTGAGAAAATGCAACTTCACTCAATCGACTAAAACAAATACTCAGACAACTTCTCTTCATCAACATTCTCCGCGAGTGCATGTGAAGGGGTAGAATCGTCTTTTTACATGCCCCCGACCCAATGAGAATACTATTAGCATTAGTTTTTCTCAAACCAACGCCTCTGAGCTACATAAACCATTTCACTCAGGAAAAATAACGAGGTTCACACCGGTTCATCCGTTTCTTGTGACTCAGTAACAATTTCAGATTGAGTTTCACCAACCGAGTCAACCGGGACCGACTTGTTATTTTCCTCACCACCATGAGTAATTACAGATGGAGATTCCACTGAGTCAACCGGGGACACAGGATAACCTGCGGGGAAACCGAAACCGTTTATCGCGATAGGGTAGCCTTCGGGTGAAACCAGGTAACCATGCGGGACCCACGATTGACTCGGTATGAACTCGGCTGCATGTGGGTTCATGATTCGCGGGTCATGGAATGCGGGTTTAGTCCGTGGGACTCGGGAAAGACGTGGACCATATGGGACCCGCGCGGTTGCTGACTGATGTGGCGATCTACGTGTCGGGTTGACCGTCAACATAGTGGGGATGATGACAGGTGGCGGTAATATTCCTCCTTGATCTTTTAAAGATGGATTAAACGGAGGTGCAGCTGCTGATAACTTCTTTGTCATCTCTTTTCCATCATTTCTAATTTTTTCATCTTTTTCCGATTCCAAAGCTTCCAAACCTTCATTCTCTGGTTTCCCAGAATCGGAATCAGATTCCGGGATAACTTCGGTTTCTTCCTTCTTTTCATCAATCGTTTTTTCCTTTTCCTTTTCTTTTTCCTTTTCCTGTTCTGAAGATGGAATAACTTCTTTCTCGGGTTTTTCGATGTTTTCGGTTTCGGTTTCGGTTTTGATCGCCGGAGAAGGTTGCTCCGGCGACTTCTCCGCCACCGTTACCGCCTTGACGATGGTGCCAGGTGGAGCTAAGGCGACTTCTTTATACGAGAAGAGTTTTCCGGCTTCTTTGACACTGATGGAACGTATAGCCGGACTTAAAGGAGTTGATTTTGGGCTGAAGCTTGCGCTTTTAACGAACTTCTTGGCGGCAGTAGGTGGAGGTCCGGCAGAAGTACCGGATTCAACAGTGGTGGTTCTCGGGGATGTGAAATTAGCGGGTTTTGGTCGATACTTTGTGTTTAGTTTTGCAAGATTTGGTTTTTTAGAAGTTGAAGATTTACGAGCTGCTTTAGAAATAGCTTCTTGCCATCCTTCATCTGAGTTGTCCACTTCTATAATATCATCAATCATTTGTTGTTCCTTTTCAATCAAATCTGGTTTTGTATCCTGTTGTTCAGATTTAATCTCTTTATGTGGAACAGAAGGTTTTGGTGATGATACTTCTTCTGTTAATGGAACCTCATTGACTATGGATTCCTCATTTTGTTCTGGCTTTACTTTAAGCTAGAAAATTGTAAAAAAAATGAATAAATAATTTGATTATTCTTCATAAGACATGAAATTACAAGAGGGAAGAAAAAGTTACCAGTTTTGCACGAGTTTGTTTCTTTTGGGCTTTCATATCTGCATCTGGGGCTATATAATCGAGTAAATCTGATACACTGATTCAAGAATTACAAAAACAAATGAACAGACTCATTTAGACATTAGAATTAGTTCTAGACAGAAGGGTAAAACAGTAATTTATTCTCCACCTCAAATGGCCTTTGCTAGATATAGATGCATCAGGTTTTGGGGTACCATGGCGTGCAGCTTCTTGTTGTTCAAGAGCCTTGGATTCAAAGTATTCAAGCCATGCAGCTGCATCCTACAATATCTTACATGCTAAGTAAAAAAAAAAACTAAAAAATATCTATTTACTTATTTAGTGTTTTTATTGTATGTTTTAAGTTATAAAATACCTGAGTACGAAGATCTTCAAGTCCAAGTTTAGACTGAAGAATCTGCAGAGTAGTCTGTTCATGCTGAACACTCAAGGAGTATGCTTCCATTAAAGAGAGAGCAATTGCTATAGCATGATAGCTAGCAGCAGTCTGACAAAAAGATGAATATTAGTTAAAACATGAGAGAGAGAGAGAGAGAGAGAGAGAGAGAAAGAGAGAGGGAGATTACTTGAATGTGATCAGCTCCAAGAAGCCTTTGATTACACTTGAGAGCTTCATGAAGGTATCTAAGGGCAATATGGACATTTCCTAAACCTTCTTCCATCATTGCAACATTGATATAAGTAGCAGCAGTATTCGGATGAGAAGGTCCACATGTTATATGTAAAAGATACAATGCACGATTCACATACCTTTAAAAAAAAAAAAAAATAGACACACAGTTAGTTAAACATGATCAATCTTATAATTTTAAAAAAAAAAATGAAAGTAGAAAGAAATGTACTTTAGAGCTAGCTCTGTGTGTTGGAGTCTATAGTAGAAAACAGCTAAATCACCATAACTTTTCATAGTATCTGGATGATCAAGTCCAAGCTCCCTCTCATTAATATCCAAAGCTTTTTGCTGATAGATAGTAGCCTAAAGCATTCACATAGTTAATATCAATCTTAATTAGATTTATATATAACTATCTTTTAAAAAAAAAAAAAGGAAAAAGAAATGAGTTTAAATATACATATATATATATATATATATATATATAGATATATATATATATATATATATATATATATATATATATATATATATATATATATATACCTGATTAAAGTCACCAGTGTGATAGAGCACTACAGCCAAAAGACTATATGCTCCTGCAGTCATTCGATGATAAGGACCACAGACATATACAAATTTTGCAAGTGCCTACATGAAATTTTGTTCAAATAACATAAAATATTACAACACAATTAATATAAGTATAAAAAAAGGGAGATCAATAATTTAATATGTTACCTTAGTTCCATAGTTAACAGCATCCTCCAGCTTTCCTTTATCCAAAGATGTTTTAGATGACTCCAAAAGTGTACGTCCATCAGCAGATGAACATGCAACATGCTGTAACAAAATATTTCACATGTTAAATCCTCCATACTTAGCAATAGGAAAAAGTAAAAAGTCATATATATATATATATATATATATATATATATATATATATATATATATATATATATTACCTTATATATAGGAACCATGCTAATTATATCTGTTTTCACGAAAGGAGATTCAGAATCCATATCATAGTCTCTAGGAACAAGCTCAAGACCAACCTAATGACAAAAATAAAAAATAAAAAAAAAAAGTAACAAAATTAATATTTCATGAAGAAAAAATGTTGTAAAAGAGAGATTATTAAACTTACCTTGTGTGAAAGGCCTCGAAGAAGGGAAAACTTACGAAGATTTTCAGTGTGAGATTCGGTTTTCCATTGAAATGAAAATCTCTTTGATAAAAAGCATTCAATCCACTTCCATTTGAAGTCATTGTTATTTCCTAACAATATATTTAAGCATGATGCTATTGTCACAGATAAATCTGTAATATTGTCAACTGATGAAATAACTGATTGTAAGATATGTTTGTAAGCTCGAACAACCATTTCATGGATACAGAGTGATTGAACATGAGGAAGCTTGTCTGCAAGTTCAACCTAAAACAAATAATTTTATGTCATTGTTATTGACTTATTTCTAGCCAATAATAATAATAATAAAATAATAAAATTACCACTCGCCCTAAGGAGCACATTCGCAAACCCCTTGTGTGCATAAAATCAGTCAGAGTTCTTCCATCAACAGGTGAAAGTTCAAGTGAACCAAAATCAGCCACCTAATGAAATATCAAATGACACCTATCAATCATTTTTGGTAAAATAAAATAAGAGAATGATAATTGATAATTGAAAATTGATATTCTTCTCATAAATTCAATAATGTAAATCAACTAACCAACTTTGGGAGAGCAGTATCTTCATAGTACTTATGTGCCATTTGAATTAACTCATCAGGTGACTACAAAAATAAATGAAATTTTCAAATTAGACCAAAACAATAAAGAGATTTTAACTTCCATCAAGCAAGAACAATCTGTAAATTTTGTATTAGGAAAGGACCATTTTTGTAATTTTTTAAAACGTGCGGACCGTTTTTGTGAAAAAAATATTAACATTGACCTTTTCTATAAATTACAGGGACCGTTTTCGCAATTTATTTTCTATGTAGGGACATTATGTAACTTTTGTAAGTTTGTTATTAGGAAGGGGCATTTATGAATTTTTTTTAAACATATGATGCACCAATATAATTCTGCACAGGGACCTATTCGGTAAATTACATGGACCGTTCTCGTAATATATTTTCTATGTAGGGACCAAACATGTCAACCCTGCAAAAATGCCAATATACAAAAGGTAAAAGAATGGAAAACGTCGATGTTTAAATTTGAGGGGGTAAAACTAACATTTTACAACGTACAGGGGTGGAAAGTGGCATTCGACAAAGTAACAGAGTGGGAAGTGTGAACATACGAAAATATAGGGACCAAATCTTCCAACATAAGAAATTTTGTGGCCAAAGTTTGAAATAAGAAAGTTTTCAGGCCAAAGTTTAAGGTTATTCGTGGCCAAAGTCTAAAATAACAAACTTTTGTGGCCAAAAAACAATAAAAATATACTACTCATAAGCTCTTTTGTTTTAATATACATAATAATTCAACCTTAATAACAAAACGATAAACCATTATACATTTTGTTTTATTGATCAAAAAGAAAACCAATTTTCCTACAATGTAGTTTCTCCATTTTACCAATTTACCCTTTTGAATTATTATTATTTTTCCTAGAATAAAACAGAAAGTAAACCAACCTTAAGGTGGAGACCAGTATCTGATTCTTTAAGGCGCAAATAGGCTTCTTCAGGAAGCAGTTTTCTCCACATTATTTCCTTTTCTTCTTCATCCACCTTTTTCATCTCTTCAATATCATCTGATTTATTGTTTGTTGTAATTTCCTGTTCAATTTTGTTGCTTTTATCATCAGATTTTTTCTTAATTTCCTTCAGTAATCCCTTTCCTAGACCCTTAACAGCTGATTTTGGTTCTACTTTAGCTTTAGATTCTGATTTTCCAGAAGCTTGGTTTTGTAAATGTTGCATCCAACATGCTCCAAGTTCCCATCTGATAGATTTTAAGTTTCTAGAATCTTCTTCTTCTTCATCATCCTGCATTTTCTGCAGACTTTCCTCCATTACTTTCCTCACCAAAAGCTTTGCAGATTGCAAATCTTCAACATCTGCACCCTGAACTCTTTGTATTGGTGTAGATGATGACTTGTGTAATAGCATTCTCAAACTGATAAATAATGAAAAAAGAAATTAGCAAAACCCAAAAATCAAATCAAACCTAATTTCATTTTTTTTTAAAAGAAGCATTTTTTGACATACCTATTGACATTCAAAGCATTAGCACCTCCTTCAGGTTGATCTTCAATTTCAATGTCTTGAGGAATCGATTTTACATCAAATTTTACTTCAGCTTCAACTTTCACAACAGCTGTATATCCACAGTGTCTAACAACCACTATGCCTAGAGTAGAAGTATCCTTCATGAATCATGACAACAATATCATTAATCAGAAAAAAAAAATGTCAAAAAAACAATTTCTACAATATATAATTGAAGGGTTAAATCTTAAATGCACTAACATGAACTGTAGTGCTCTCATCTGCTGTTATGCCTTTAAGCAAGTTTCTTTTAGAATCCAACTTTGTGTTTGCATCTGAGAGATCTTTTGTAACCCTAATAAGCAAATCTCCAACTTTCTCCTCGTGTAAAACTGATTTGGTGGAACTTTTTGAGGAAAAACTGCTACTTTCAGCAAGATTTTTAATGGCAGAAACTGCTTTTAACACTGATATGTCGACAAATAGGGAGTGAAGTAGAAAAGCTTTCCTATCTCTAACTTGTCTTTCTTCTTGAGTTTTACAAGGCATTGTTGCTAGAATTGAAAACTCTTTTGCCCATTGTCTATCGTCATATTTACCATCTCGCCCTTGTCCACCACCATTCCCTCCCCAATTTTCATCTTCTACAGGAAGTGGTGGAAAAAGTGAGGGATTATCAACAACAATTGGAGGAACAATCCATGTGTTTGCTCTAAAACCATATGGGAGATTTCCAAACTGAGACAAGAATACAAGATAAAGATATTTTCACAATGGAAAGTTGCTTAAAGTTTTGGTGGCAAAGTGTAAATTTGACTTACTTTGTTGTGGTCTATGAATGCTTTCATGAGAGCTTTGTATGCCTGCAATTTAAGACATTGAATCAACATTATAACAATGAGAGCTTTGTAGTCTTAATACACCTCTCTATAGTAGCTTAATTTAAGCCATTGAAGCCAAAATATGCAAACAATGAATGAATCATGGTGACACATGTCAAATAAGTAAGATGTTACTTACACCATTAAAGATTCGGCTTATTTGCTGCAGTAGACCAACTAAAGAATGAGTCAAAAGAATACGTTTTCCAGCTGGATAGAACCCTTTCTTAGAAGCAACAATTGTCATTGGTTTTCCACTAGAAATTCTTACCTGAAAAGGGAAGTAGATATCAGTGGAATTCACTTTAGTGGTTCATATAGGCATTATGAGCTTTAACATGTCTAGAGAACATTAGTATCCATATTTAGTGAGAGCAAGTATACAATGAGATGCTCACATCAATTTGGAAGAAATCATCGTTTGTTTTATCTTCAAGGAAGGGTCGAGTAGATCTCCTGATATCTGAGAAACAAGTATGTTAGATATAAACTCTTTGACTTTCATAAAATAAGATCAAGAATAGTTCATCCATCACAAAGGAAAGATATACAATTTGAGATCTGAGCCAAATAAGTTACTTACTAGTTTCAGTTCATTATGTAATGCCATGTTTAACTTTATGCAAATTTAGGGAAAAAATGACTATATAAACATTAACATTCGTTCAAGAAATTATATGATTTTTCCATTCTTTTCTTAAACCTTCAGATGTGTTCATCTCTTTCGGTACATTAATGGCATAAAGAATTATATTTAACGTGAAAATGCATTCATTAGACGTTAATAGACTGATCAAATCAATATAAAGCGTCAAAAATCAAAATCAAACCAATGCATATCTTTTTATGGAAGAAATGGAGCGGGTAAACAGAGACCAACTAATTTTAAAGAAGAAAGTAACTAGAAATTAGCTTTGATGACATAATAGAAGAGAAATAGGGGAAAATATAGATAATTTTGCAGAAAGGGGAAGAGAAAAACATTTACTATTTAGCTTGAATGAAAAAATAGGACATACATTGGATGGGTGGTGTGAGATGAGAGAACGAGAAGAAGTCGTAGAACTGCCCAAGCCTCGGCGGCGGGTAAATCTCCGCCATGGGGTCACGGTCACCCTTGTCAGACTGATCGGAACTGATAGAAACTTCCGTTTCCGGGGATTTGGCCCCACTACTCGACTTTTTATCCTGACCGATCTCTCCATCGCTCGAATCTGGTCTGTTAGTTGTCGCTCGACTGGAGGTGGAGGCGGCATTCTTCGGAGGAGTAGACGAACCACCGAAAGCGGTGGTGCAGGCGACGATATCCAGCAATCGTCTGATGTGTGCGATGGCGAGTTCTTCGGTGTAATCCTCTGCAAAGTATTTTTTATGGTATTTCCATTTTAACCCCTTAAAGTTTAAAAGAGTTGACAATTAAGCCCAAAGTAATTTGAGTTAAGTGATTACCTTCAACGACCGTTAAGTGACATGGTTTTAGAGAGGCTGTTTCAACGGTATCTTTTAGCCTGGGTCCACGCACCTGTTAAAAAATCAGAACTTTATTTATACGAAAATACAATAATAATAAAAATTTTGTATTTTTTTTCACCTTGTTAAGATAATATTTTGATAAAAAAAAATAATGATATTACTTTAAGTTACTTCAAATTGTAACTGGGGTTAACTGAAATCTAACAAGCATTTCAGACCACAATATGTAAGAGCAAACAAATTATCTTTTTAAGAACAAAGCATTTTGTGAGGTTCCATATATTATGTAATAGTGTGTGCTCAATCATACTACACTAAGTGTAAATTAAAAAAAATATCAAATATCAAAATTTAAAAAATAAATATTTTTTAAAATAAAATTTTGAAATAACGAATAAAAAACATATTAATTGCAATTTATTATCATATTTACTATATTTAATACTTTACATATATACACGTAAATATTATGTGACTTTAATTTTAAAAATTGAAAAATCTAAAAAATGATATGTGGATTTTATTTTATTTTAAAAATATCACAAAATGACAAGTGTTAAAACTTATGAGAGATTGACATGTGCAAAATTGATCTTCATTTATTATAGTAGATAAGGTTGAGTTAAGACTTGAAATTTCCGATCCGAATCCGTATCATTTATGTTAATATGGAATGATATTCGATATCAATCCTAATAACAAAATTATTGATAATATAAATTCAATGTAGGTTGAGTTTCTATCTATCTTGGTACTTGGGATTCTAATGTACCGAAATAGATGAAACTATTTAAAAAGAATGTAATGTGGACCCATACAAAACAACTATATTTTCCAATATTTTAAGCATTTAATGCTCTTGCTAATTAAAGACAAATAAATATACATGCTAAAGATTAAATCATCTTATATGAAATGAAAATATTTTTAAAATGCATATTATAATTAATTGATTTATAACTTGGCTTAAGTTCAAAACCCCGAGCATATTGTTGTCCATTAAATAATTTATCAAATTAGTTTGATTAAAAACTATTTGAGATGGCTTGTTGATAAAAGCTCATAAGATTTTTTCCATTAGTTTTACAAATATAGATTTATACAGTAGCTTCTAATTATATATCAAAATGGTTTTTATATCATTTTATATTTGTCATATGGCTATTGGCTAGTTTAACAAATTATCATTACTTTATCAGCTATCAAATTAGTTTATCTAGCAAAAACGAGTTTTTTAGATCAAGCAAAATATTAACTATATCAATTTTTACAAAGGTTTGGTTAAAAAAATAAATTAATGTTGTTTCACACATGTGATGTATACTTCTACAAAAGTAAATCTAAAAAAACAATAGATTTTTCTGAAAATGTTTTTCAAATCTATATTAAACAGTTATTCTAACATATAAAATTTTAAAATAGATTATTAATCTCATATTTAATTGTTATAAATTTTGTAATTTATAACTATAATAAATTCAACTCTATATAATAAAAAGGAAAATCTGGAATTCTAAAACACTTTTTATTCACAGGAAACTTTCATAAGTATGAAATAAAACTCTCAAATAGTATCATAAAATAAACTTACTAAACCTTTATTTGGACTATATCCTTAGTTTTTTGCAAACCATCACCACCAATTTTGTGGTTATCTTTTTTAAATGATTATAGAATACAATTAAAATCGGAAGTACATATAGCAAGAGGTAGCATCAATGTGGTTGGCTTTGGTTTGAAATAGGTAGAAATGACAAAATTGTTAATCTGATATGAATTTTGATACGGAACACAGAGATGATCTCACAAAAGCTTTTTGGGCAAGTGGGAGAAAGGCAAATGGGACCAAAAGAGATCAATTAAAACGAACATAACTTTTGATCTATAAAGAATTTGAAATGTGTGAGATATCGATGGAAAGGATCGATGGGCCAAAGCACTTGATCGGTTGACAAAGTCGACCTGCCTTATAATCGACCATCAAATTTCACTTTTTAGGCCCACAAATCCTAATTTTACCTAATTTCCGCATAATTTCCTTTTTTTTTTACTTTATTCTATGTTAATGACAAAATATCTGTTTTCATTATTTTCTAAAAAAAATTCTCTTGTTTAGGAGGTTAGTTAATAGAATTTATTGTTGATTTTAGTTTTTCAAATTTGGTCATACCTACCAAATTTAGTATCGTCCTTTAGTTATTTGTAAGCATTTATTATTGTTTTTGTTCCACATTAAATTCAATATAAAATAAATGGTCTTAAATATGACACGACACAAAAAATTAAACGTGTAAGATAGTGTAAGGTAATAGTTGAAAATTTCAAAATCGAAAATGTCTCATTTATATGCAATATTTTTATTCTTTAGATAAATTGGTCACATCTAAACAAAGGCATATATACAAGAAAAAAGTTTGGGTTGAATCGATTTGTAATGTGGAAATAACTTAATTACATAAGTCAATATTTCATTTTCAATTTTCGTTTCCCTCTCATACTCCACATGATCACTCGACCACTTAATGCTCCCGTTGCCTTGAACATTTGCATACTTAACTCTTAATTTTTTTCACTTTGTCATCTAAACTAACTATGAATTTCGTAACTCTGCCCCTAAGTCCTATTATTTCTAGTTTCTCAATTTTGTTTTCCTTTTTGTTTTCTAAACTCTTACTCTTTCAACTTGTCTAATGTTTTCAACCCAATATGAAATAATATATTTACAATGTCTAAAATCTAACAAGCTACTAGGCACAAACTCGACATGAAAAAATAAACGGATTGTCACGATATATGGGAACCACAAAAATCATTGAAAAAACTTATGACAATATCTTTTAAATTAAGAGGTTTTATGAAGGAAAAAAAATGTTTTGAATGAAAAAAAAATTGTCATCTAATGTTTTTTTGAATGAACTCTTTTAGGTGAAAATCTCTCAAAAAATATATATCGTGGATGCTGTAAGATTACCATTTTGATAATAGATTTTTATTATTTAATGTTAATGAAAATTTGATATAGCAAAAAAATATTCAAGAGCAGTTAATATTAAGGATGCTCTTATAGACAGGGGTGTATGGAGAAATAAAAATTCAACCAATAACTGAATAAACATAATTGAAAATTGAACTGTTTTGAAAAACTAAAAACTTGATTTTTGGTTTTTTGTTTTTAGAGAAACTAATTATTTTCCTAATTTGATTTGGTTATTATATATAGGGCTAGGTTTTTGTGTTTTTTATATTTATTGTGAGTTAAAATGTTCCAATAGAAATTTAGTAAAAATCAAATAATTATTTAATTAAATAAAGATATATATTAAATAATTTTCATAATTGTATGTATATTAAATGATATCCATAATTGTAATTCTCTTTTTTATGGAAACTAAATTCGTCATTAATGTCAACAACATTCTTTCAGAATGAATTCGTATCTAAGTTTTCATGTATGGATTCGTGTTTTGTTTATGAAACCACTCACTTAAAATACAACAAGTTTGCATGAAATATGAAGAACGAGAGTATATTCTATTAGAATACACTCTCATTTTGTTAGAATATACTTTCATTCTATTAGAATACACTCTCATTTTGTTAGAATATACTTTCATTCTAATAGAATACACTCTCGTTCTCCATGTTCTTGGCAACTCTGTTGTATTTTGAATGAGTGGGTAACAAAATAAAATATGAACCCATACATGAAAAACTAGATGCGAATTCATTCTGAAAGAATATTATTTCTGATATTAATAACGAATTTAATTAGTTTCCATAAAAAATGAATTATTATTATGATACCATTTGATATACATATGGAAATCATTTAATATCTATTTTTATTTAATTAAATAAAAATTTAATTTTTTACTAAATTTTTATTGGTGCATTCTAGCATACAATAGATATGAGAAACATTTGAACCTCTCTTTTTCTCTCTCTCTCTCTCTCTCTCTCTCTCTCTCTATATATATATATATATATATATATATATATATATATATATATATATATATATATATATATATAAGCAATTGATCGAGTATATTGATAATAAGTATAACTGACATGATCTTTATTGAAAGGTAAATAATAAATATATTTGTTTACACGTTCTTGTATTTATCCTGGTAGATTATTATAGCTAAGGACATGTTTTTTTTTTTTTTCAAATTCAGTCATCTAAACCGCAAATCAAGCAAATATGACTGCGGTTTCGTTGAATGGATTGTGGAATTGTGGCATATTTACAGTTTCGTGGCATATTAGCTCATTATATTTAAACCAAAAAAAAATAATCTAACCTCATTTAACATTAAAATTTTACTAAAATTCTCTATGATGATAGAAGGCCGAGGTTCCAAATAATAATGTTGTAAGTAATCTTATATATAACTTTCTTGTTTGTTTTTATTATGTATGTTGAAATGTAGTAATATTTTATATGTTTTTTTGTCCAAAATTCAAATATATATATATATATATATATATATATATATATATATATATATATATATATATATATATATATATATATATATATATATATATATATATATGAAACCGCAAATAGTATGGCCATGCGCAAAATGTACATTAATGACTTGTACATTCGAAAATGGTCATGTTATATATGATTTCGTTAATATTTTGTTATGTACGGTTTCATCCATATATGGTATCCTATAATCTTTTGTATGAATTTGTAGTCTCTCTCTCTCTCTCTCTCTCTCTCTCTCTCTATATATATATATATATATATATATATATATATATATATATATATATAAGTATGTTCATGCGAAAACATAAATATCTTACGAAAACATGAAAGTAGATTTTATCTTATAAAAATGAAACACATGTACTATAAAAAATAAATTTATTAGCAATAAATTAAAGATAGTAAGTTTACATTGGATGATGTGATGATAATATAGATTTAAAGACGGTTTTATTAATTTTTTTTCACGTCTTTAATCATTTTTTTTAAATTCATATTTTCATAATAAAAATGTTAAAAATCATACTTTGTTAATATGAAACAATTTCTCATCTATCATCGATTATCATCATGTATTTCAAAGTTTGGATAAATTGTTTTCCAAAATATAATGTTGAGGTGACATAATATTATAGGTTTTTCTTGTTTTCGCGTTTTAACAAATTATTTGCGTTTTCGTATGAACCCTCCCATATATATATATATATATATATATATATATATATATATATATATATATATATATATATATATATATATATATATATATATATATATATATATATATAAAGTTGTTTACTTTTTTTTAATCCAAGAAGTTTTTCTTACTTTATACACGAAAACGTAGATGGCTTATGCCATCTGCTCTTTGGGGTATGAACTAAATGAAACCGGATTTTTTTTATATATCAAATATGAAACCAAAGATGCTCGACAATTCTGTAGATGGCTCGATGAAGCTGAAAGTGTGTTTGACTGTTATGTGGTTTCGGTGGCTAGTGTTGAAAAAACTTAATATTCGACTATTTTATAGAAAATAATTAAGAAAAATGGATTAGATTTGTTACATTTTCTCCTGTTATTTTTGTTAAGCTTTACAAACATGATTAATAAATAAAGCGAAAAAACAAAAATAAAAACCAAAAGTCCAGCCATAAAAACAAAAAATTAATCGTAGGCTTAAAAAACCAAAACTTAATCTCAACTTAAAAATAACCCGACAGCTTAGTTTTTTTCTAAAATAAAAGGCCGAACCTTTTGATCTAGTTTTAATTTAGTCAAAATTGATCCCCTAATTAAAGATGCTTTAGATCAAACATTACTTAATTTATGCGCCGCTCAAAAAATTAAAAAAATTAAAAAAAAAAACTTAATTTATGAAAATATTAAGTAATAAAACCTAATTATATGTCAAAAAGGATGTGTAATTGGTGGAGAAAATTAAGTGCTAATTTATGGTACCTCATGTGACAAGGAGTAACTGGTCAAGTGGCATGCCTCCACGTGGACCGCTAAAAGCCTCCTAACATCTAAGATCTTGTCCGTAGATATTCCCTGTTGTCAATCGAAATGAGAAAAATAACGTCAACCCTACAATACATTTCCTACACCCATCCACACCAGATAATTTCACTATAATGTTTACCTTTAGCGTCACTTGGGATTCCTCCGGCGTCTCTATACCTATTTCTATAACCGTTGGTAATACTATTCAAATGGAAAAAGATATACAAATATTAGAAAATAGTATCCACATCAAAAAAAAAAAAAAAAAAAAATTGATAAGGGCTTAAGTCAATACGTTTTAAAATCCATATAAAAAATTAATAGCGAAACATTAACAATGTTTTGTTAAATGTTGTTAAGAATACAGTTTAACAAGATTTAACGAAATAAACTTTTGCTTGCACATGAGATTATTAGATGTGCAAGAATGTTAATTATCAAGAATTATATAAAAATCACATAACTTAAATGCATAATAATAATGATAAGGCAATATTAACCATGCGTCTTTTACCTTGACATGGTAATCTTTAGTTCACGTAAATATAATGTAGGCATGTTTTATGGCAGCTAACACACTATTTGAACTAACATTTTCATGATGCATACTATTATTTAAATTTAAGAGTAAATTACATTAATGGTTCCTATGGTTTAGGGTAATTTACGCGTTTGGTCTCTAACTTATTTTTTTAACTCGGAAGGTCCCTACTGTTTGTTTTTATTACACGCTTGGTCCAAGTCTTACCTAAAAAACTATTTTGTCCTCAATTTTTAAAAATATTTAAATAAATACACCGCAACCCTACCCCCTCACCTTATATTATCTATCCTATGGGCAAGTTCATCAACTGGCACCACAGAATGTAAATCACAATGTCCAACCACAGTAAAAATGATATTTATGCTTGAATATGATGTATTTTTTATGGATTCTAGAACTCATATCTAGACATATTCTAAAATTATGTTTGTAGGAATATATATATATATATATATATATATATATATATATATATATATATATATATATATATATATATATATATATATATTTGAGAAAAGAATATTATAACCAAATAACCAATATATGCAATAAGTACAAAAATTCATATAGAAAATTAAAACGCGCCTCTAGGATTATATGAAAAATGTATTACCTAGAATGCCATTTATTTTATCTATCGATTAAATTAATTATAATATAGAACACGACATTGTCTACTTGTGGTTACTGGTTACTTAAAGCATCAATGCATATATAATATAATCAGTGGTTAAAAGATGGTCGAATGCATAGCTGACATTCAATTAATTAAACTCTAACATGTTATACCAATGTTCAATAAATACGAATTTCAATTGCCTGATAACTATTGAATGAGAAAAAAGAATTTTTTTTTAATATTTAACGATTAACAAATGAATGATTTTTATGAAAAAAAATGTTACATTAAATTTTTGTAAAGTTTAGTGCATTATAGAAAAAAGAAATAATAAAGTTATATGAAAAATGAACTGTAGAAAAAAGAAATAATTAAGTTATACTAAAAATGAAATGGTTATATGACAATTAATTAACTACACAAGTTCAATATATTGTGGATGTTATTAGATTAATATCATCTAATTGAGAAAGATCATATTCGTTGCACCAATTTGAAAACTGAAATGCATATGTAAGCTTTTTAGCCACATTAAAATGCTATAATGATGAGATTCATGATCGATGGTAATTTTTCAGAAAACTACACTCTAATTCCAATCTATGGCTATCAATCAACAATCATCAGCCATTGTTCTTTCCTTCATGAACTAACGTCATTTACTTCCGAAAAAAAAAATCTTTGAATGCATTTCATTTTCAAACTTATCCCAACATAAATTTCAAGAAACAAACACTAAAAAAGCTTCACACACAAAGAAAAAGAGACTACCCATCGTACCTTTCTCTTCCTTCTTCTTCTTCTCGCCCTTAGCCTTATGAGGTTTTCCTTTAGCAGCTTTCGGAGCCATGTTAAAAACCAATTCAAGTTCACACAACGAGCAGAATTCGGATTAAATTCGTTAAACATTCATAAAATCCATCACCCACATCCCTAAAATCAGTATAATTCAATCTCAGCAACTTTCAGCAATCAAGAAACCAAAATTCAATGAAGAGAATGAGAATATGACAGAGATTTCAAATGGAGGAAAGCGATACTTGAGATAATAATTAAGAAGAGAGTGAAGTAGGTTGAGTAAATGTGATAGTAGGAGGTGTATGTGGGATTGGTATTTGGTGGGAGAGATTTGCCGATGAGGAAATGAAATTAGGATTTAGGAGATGGCGGAGGAAGGATAGGATAAGGTAAAGCGGTTTTATACTGGTTCGCTCCTTTTAGAAGATGCAGTACAGGGCTCATTTACAAGTTACAAGTGAAGATGGCTGGCGATTTTAGGCCTCTAGTTTTAGTCTCATTTGTTTATGATAAATTAACATATATAATTTAGTATATAATTTAATTAAGTGTAAGTTACGTTTTGGTCTATGTGGTATATATTTTCTTCCGGTTTGGTCATAATTTTGAAAATTTGTCACCACTATCCTTTTGATTGGTAATCTATCAGTTTTGGTCCCTACTTGAGTTACCACCAAGGCCCTTCTCTTAAATACTTATTAAATGACAAAAATGCCAATGCTTTAGTATTTTCTGATTTTGTATTATTATTATTATTATTATTATTATTATTATTATTGGCCTCACTCATGATCATTTTCCATTATATACCATCACCATTTTCATCATTTTTCACACTGTCATATACCACCACCAACAATATCATTTTCACAACCTACAACTCAAAACTAGATCTAGCTAAAATGTAAAATTGGAATGGACCAAACCTGGAATCCATAAATCAGAATTATAACGAAAGTATCGTAGAATATCAAATCATAAAATTGCTAATGAGTGTGTAAAGTCACGCCTTTAGAATCCCACGAACTGATAATGTGCATGAAAACATTTAATTCACAACTATAGACTAAAACTTAGTGAGTTCTTCAAAATATCACACATAGTACATGTGACATCCTTAATTTTCACGGTCTGAAAAGACCTTTTATTTATGCTTATTTTAAAACAAAGTATTCTTTATAAGTGCAAAATTTATCTCATAAAAAAGTATTTCCGAAGAAATATTTTTCATTGATTATTAAAACTCGAGATGCATAATCGATACAAAACATAAGCATAAACATAGTCATTACAAGCCTTACATTAACGTATTATACTAATGGCCAAAACTTATCGAATCTTTCAGTGGATTGTACCTTTGTACCGTTACCTATAATACAAAATAACTTAGTGTGTTAGGCTTGGGAGCTTGGTGAGCACATCGGGTTTTCAACCTACAATATTGTAATTATATATTTTTCACAATAAACAAATAACCCGATTACTTATTCTCGTTATTCTCACTCCTTGATCCTATGATGATGATATCGTTGGACCTATCCCAAAGGATTTATGTGAGTAGACAACACTACTGTGGGGAATCCGCAACAATAAGTGTCAATAAGGCAACCTTGAGGGCGATAGAGTAATCGAATGAAAATTTTTCATTTTTTCCCTGAAAAATATGATCATTAACACCTACAAGTGGCAACATGCTAGTGCTCCACCAGACTATTAGAATAGTCAGTGGTTGTAATTTATACTATGTTAGATGATTGGTCTTGATAGTAAAAATAGTACAAAGCATGGCCTTTCACCATTATTTTATTTTCTCAAAACCCTTCACTAGCCAATACAAATTTAAATAAGATAAAATAATTTATATAGTAAAGTCATAACATATTATTCCATATAACACATATATTGTCACACCCTCGGACATCGACGGAAATGCCAAGGTGCGTGACGTAAATCAGTGGTCATAGTTATTAAACATACATTGAGCAGTGCAAATATAATCTTCTATTATTACCAAAATAGAACTTACATTGACAATGATTATTGCTAAACCACAACACACGCCTAACAATTTGGCGTTTACAAAAGATATACTACAATAACAAAAATTCTTCTATGCAAACTCTTCCGATCTACCAATAAATCTAAGAATACATACATTAAGATACATCAACAAAAATTGTTGGTATGCTCTACAGGTTTTGACACTAAGTGTTTTTATAACCAAAAGTGTTTTATAAGATTTATCTGGTTGACCAATTTTTATAAATACATACTTTTCAATCAAAGGCATAAAATAATTGAGTTATAAAAATGTATTTGGACTTATTTTAGAAATATCGTTTGCTCAAATTCAAAAGTATAAAATTGGCAAAATACATATAAGTAAGCCAGACTTATATCAAATTCTATGGTTCTCATGACCAAAATGCAATTTTATATATGGATTTTTAATACCAACTAATGTAAAATAAGATATATCACCCTTTGTGAAAACATAAAACATACAAACAATTTTATAGTTTATATGTAAAACTCATAGATCTTGAGTTTATAAAAACTTATAAGGTTGTGTCATAGCGTTTATTAAATGTTATCTTACTTAATTTGGGAACCGGTATCTAAACAGTGGAACAAACTCCTCCCATACAAATATAGTGTTTTCGTACAAAAACAAAGGGTTATTATTATGTGTAAGTTAATAAACCTCATCCAATTGTGTTATGATATTAATTAAGTGTTATATGACTTAATTTCTAGTATTGATATCTTTCATTTTGAGTCACAAACTATCCCACTACAGAGTCCTTTTCAGCTAGTATAAGTGAACAAAAACCCTGTATAAACCCAATATCGATTCTATACCGTAACAAAACAAATATGGGATCTATAATAAGCTCATAACCGAACAGCGACACCTCTACATCAACATTAAAAAGGGGCATGCTAAAATTCCACAACACAAACATGGGAGTGCTAAAAGGTCCACACCAACGCTTTATCAAATTCGTGGAGTAATAGTGTAGAAACGTCAACGCCAAACTCATCTCGTCAAGCGATGGTTGTAGCTAGCAACATGTGGGCGAGATGCCAACCCATATAGATAAGCGTCGTCGATTGAAAATTGTAAAAGAGGGGTCGTATGAACTCACATTTATAATATATTAGATTGTAGCTAGCAACATGCAGGGACAATTTTGATCAAACAATGCAACTAGAGGGGCTGTTTTACATTCTGAAACAAAAGATGGGCTATTTTTGTTATTTATTTAACCAAAAGGGACTGGTTTTGTAATAAGTTAAATTAAAAGAGTTGTTTTGGTCTTTTAAATGAAAGGATGGGGCTGATTTAATTTAAATATACAAATAGAGAGGCTGGTATTGCCAAATGACACAGACAATGGAGACATCGGTCCTCTTCTGATCGGAAAAGAAGAAGACGAACGTAAACAAACAGAAAAGGGTCCTACAAACATAAGCCAGGGGGAAGGATCTTCGATCCTTGACTGATTGAAGGAGAATAAGGAAACACAAATGGAAAGTAGCGATAGGGGAGCTCTGGTAGTCAAGCATATCATAAGGAGAGAGAAGGACCATCAACCACCTTCACTGGCGAGCGTTTTCCTTCGTTTATTTGCTTTGTCACAGACAACAACACATGAATGGGAGGAGGAGCAAAACAATATTGTCGATCTTTTGGGAGGGGTTAGGGGTGTCAAAAAAACTCGAACCCGATTAACCCGACCCGACCCTAACCCGAATAAGGTAATTAGGGTCGGGTTCAATAAGGTTAGAATTCCAAATCGGGTTATTCGGGTTAACCCAACAAACCCTATTTGTAGTTAGGGTCGGGTTTAGGGTTGATTTTTACAAAAAAATTGGGTTTCGGGTCAACCCGAATAACCTGGTTAGTAATTCACAACCTTTACATATTCCATCGCTCTCTACTTGAACAGTACAAAAGACTACAAACCCTTTGAAAATGTAAGTTTTTGTGACTCTAGAAGCATACGAGGGTCAAGTAACTCCCATTGGTGAAGTTGAAGTGCAAAATGATATAAAATCTCAAAAGTAATGGAGCAGCTGAGAAAGTAAAGATTTTATTTGATGGTTATTTCTACTTTAAACTAACTATAAACATGAATAAACTACATGGTGTTGATCGTTAACTAGAGATTAAAAGTTCATATATTTAATATTTATAATGGGAAAACTCTTTTAGCTATTGTGGTATGCATGCTTTCTCATATGTTGTAATAACCATGAGGACCATGATCTTTTATTTTTAATTTATTTCAATTCGTATGCATTCTTGATGTTAAGAAAAGAGTAAAAAAATGGTTTGAGTTTATATCAGATTGCACTCTTGAAAAAACCATATATATTATGTTTAAATCAAGTGTTTAGTCTATTAACCCAACAAACCCGACAAACCCGACCCTATTAACCCGAAACCCGACCAACCCATACCTTAATAGGGTCGGGTGTCAGGTTAAATTATTTTTTTGTGAAAACCCGACTAACCCGACCCGATTAACCCGAAACCCGATTAACAGCCCTAGGAGGGGTGATTTAGCTGCTCCGATCGATGGGAAAGAATGAGGTAGGGAGAGGGAGTCGACCTTCCGACGACGATTTGCAAATGAAAGGAAGCGTAGGCCATCACCGCTGTCTATAGTGGTGAGGGAGGCTGCTCTGACAGCTTTCTTGTTGTTTCTTCTTTCTGATATGGTAGTACACACACAAAAGAAAAGCAGCAGCAGGGGGTGTTTGTGGGGTGTTACAGGTGTAGTATCATGACAGGAGAGGGAGGAGGGAATACCACAACCGGCTGCTCTCCGGCTTCCTTTTCTTCGTTGGGGTAGTAAGAAACTAGATGGAGAGTGATAAATGAATTCTAGAGGGAAATGAGTGTGAGGGAAGCTTTTTGAGTGTACAATTGATCTAGAATCGTATGTGATCTGATCTCAACAGATTTGAGTAGATTTTAACATGATTTTGGTTGTACAAAATTATATTTTTGAAAGATATTATAGATTACTTTGCAAGATATACATACACATGTATGTATTTCGAGATTTTGGAAAAGATTTTGTGCATTCATACCATTTCATTACATTTTTTGAAAGTGCCTACTTATTGTCTCGGTCTTGGTGATTCCAGAAATGTAGACGGAGTTCAATTCCGATATATGGAACTCCAGGAAACAACATTTAAAATTTCGCGATTAATTGTTTTAGATTCAACAGTTTTTGTGATTCCGTTTTTGCTCGAGATTAAAAATGTCATAAAAATTAAATAAATAATAAAGCATAGTATAAGTTTAAAAATGTGTTCAAAAAAATTTTCTAGGTTTGTAGCTATCCTAAATGAAGTAGTGCATGGTTTGTTTCAGGAAAATCAGATAAATACTGATTTTGTAACTTAAAAGAGACGGAATTTTCTCATATGATTACCGTTTTTGATGTTCTTTATATCCACGGAATCAGGTGAGCTTAATACTTTCAAACTGGTCATAAATTAGTCCTATGTATACTTGATGAAAAATTTTACTTTTTTTATGTCACAAATAGAAATAAATTTTGGTGATTCTCGATTCGATCCTGAATGATAGACAATTTGTTGAGCAGTTTGATACATTTTGAAATTAATTATGAATATAATATCTTTAATATACATTACAAACATAGAATCACACACAATTGGTCCTTAATGCATAACGGCTCGCGGTGGTTTGACCGTCGAACTCTGACCAATCTTTACTAATTGTTACATATATAATAAACACATATAACATTTAATAAATACTTCATATCTAAGTGTAAGGGGAAAATAACTATGCACTCACTTGTTAAAAGTGGATGCCTCGGAATTTAGGCAGCACTTCACCTTAGCACTTAGCTTTTTCCTTGGCGTGACCTAACTATAATTGTTATTAAGTCTTAGCATGAATGATGCATATCCCCAAATTTAAAAAGTTTTGTTTAAAACAAGATTATGAGAAGACAACAAATTGATCTAAGATTAGCATTCAGTGTGGAACAATAATTAGCAACAAAGCAATAGAGTTAGCATCATTATATAGAACATGAAGTGGAAAGATAAGAGAGATTTTGGTGTATCACTATTGTGTTGTAGAAACAGATGATCATGTACAGAATGTTTCAAGGTGTCATTAGTGTATGGTTCTATACGCTGAATCATTTACCACTTTTATTAGAAGAATAACTTAGGAGAGAATGGTATGATGTGTATGATACATTCTGGTATGGAATGTACCCATTGGCATAGAATGTCAAATTTCTATCAGTGTATGGCTTTTACAGTGAATCAAAAAATTCTTTGTTAGAAGCTTTATAGGGCTAGAGTGGGTAGAAGCACGTAATATATCACAATATATGATATACCCATCGGCACAGATTTTTCAATTCCTCATCAACGTCTGGTATCATAGACTGAATCATAAAACTTTAAAGAAGAAAAATAGGGCAAGAAGGGCTTAGTGTGTGTGATAAACTACGCTTGCTTAACCATTGGCATATAATTTCAAACTTTTATCAATGCATGATATCATACAGTGAATCATCAAGTTTTATGACAGACACACATAGGTGTAATCAATATGAATCATAGACAACGCATAACTCATCAACATGGAGTGGTTCAACTCCTAGCATCAGAGAGTATAGTTTCATTCTAGAATCAACCATTCACCCTTAATTCCTTTTGATATGGTATAGTACAAAATTTAAAAAAAAAACTAAATAAAGACAAAAAGAAACAGTAAAAAGAAAAGAGTCAAAAAGGAAAATGTGTAGCTTTTTCATGAAGATCATAAAGACCTGATATGGTTTATCCTTTGAATTAAATGTTCACAAAGTACTTCCCTTTTCAAGAAACTTGCCACACCAACTTCTGTCTATAAAAGAGAAACAAGTTAGCACTCATTTCACACCTCAAAATATATCAAGATACAAAGATTGTAAGCACCAATATATATATATATATATATATATATATATATATATATATATATATATATATATGCTCTTATCCTTCGAAGATGAGATTATTCTGATGGATTTGAAGCTTCATATTAATCTCAGAGAGAATATATTTAAAGAAACTAAGTCTTTGTAACCAATGAGTCAAAAGTTTCTAATCTTTGTAACCTTCAAGTTATGAAAATTTGCAGGAGAAGACTTGTAGGAACAAACCATTATGAGCTTCATAATGAGAGACAAGAATCACTTTTTAGTAATTAATTATTTGGATCTCAGATGGAGGCCGGAGTAGCAGTCAGAGCGTCTATGGAAGTTAGATGTGCCATGTTCACACCCGGCCATGTCTCAACGGGTTAAAAGCCCAAAAGAAGGAAATGAGAGCATTAAGAACATTTTGTTCAGACACAATTCTTTCTTATCTTGTGTCGACAGTAAGACGCTCAGTATCTATCCCTCTAAGCATCGGTTTCATACTGAAGGATGCATGTATTGAAGAAAAGATGCAGAGCTATTGAGAGTGGTCTATGAGACCAATCTTGAGGTTAAGATCTTGAAAAAATGGTATACAGGGTTAGGCGAGCTGGTATTTTCTTTATAGAGGAAGAATGCATGTTAACATCAAATTTTGAAGCTGGATGATCATGAGACTTAAAGATTGAGAGAAAAGAAAACACTAGTGATTAATAAGGTGTGTGTGTGTGTGTGTATATATATATATATATATATATATATATATATATATATATATATAATGAAATCTTGAATTTTTAGTTTTTTAAAGAAAAAGACTTGTTTTTGTAGTTTTCAAAGCAACACAATAACGTATTGAAAATACAAAGCAGTAAATGTCTAAGAAGAAACAAACACATCAAGCACAAATTTCATTTTTCTTGATAGCAGTGGGCAAGATTAAATTCTTTGAGTTAGTGTTTTTTCCCTCCTTCTCGCTGAAGCATACTTTGTAGCCAGTTTCATAAAGTTGACTGATAGAGATGAGGTTGTCTTAGACCCTTGACACAAGAAACATCCTCGAATTCCATAGTCCTACACTGAATTGATCCAAACCCCTTTGTTATTCCTTTGCTATTGTCTCCAAACGTGTACAGGGCCAAACTTTTCAACATAATCACTTAGGAGAGACTTACAACCTGTCATATGCTTGGAGCATCCACTATCAAGGTACAAAAAATGTTCCTTACCCTGCAGTGCTAAGAAACAAATTAGGACACACTAACCTATTTTTCAATGGGTCTTTTCATTAAAGAAAAAACATCATAAGACGCAGTGGGAAGACAGTTTAGAGAGTTATGCTTTTTGATCCACTTCTCATTTATCAAATGAAGATTTTCAACTCTCTTAGTTTCCTCACCAAAGTTAGACTCACTGATCTTATGAGAAGGATCTCCACAATGATAACATACCCTTACTCCAAACTTTTTATTTTCGTTGACACTTTTCAAAAATTTGGGTTTCCAAAGAGTTGTAACTTTTTCATAAATATTTGAATAGGTCTTTGTAATATAGGATTTGTCTAAGTGACAGGTTGTGGAGTTGGGGTGAGACGCTAATGTACAAAAAGATTCATTAGTGTTAGAGGAATGAGAGTTATCAGTGTCATGACAGTCGACAATACATTCTGGGAACTCATTAAGTATCTCATGTGTGGAGTGAAATTCGCCACTAGAAATGGGAAACTTGAGATACATTTTAGTGGTTTCGGTAGGAATGTCAAAGAGAGGATTTCGAACAGTAGGATCTAAAGCAATTAGACGGGTAGTGCAAATAGTGACACCGTTAGGGCTAGTCATGTAATTTTTATCAATGAGAGATTGATTTATGAATGAGTGACTAACAAACCTAGAATTAAAATCTTCCTTGAGATCATGAGAGGAAGGAAAGTTTTGTTCAGTTTTAATCTGTTTATAAATGTTGTCAGTCTCATTAATATTACCACTAAGAATTTTTTCACATTGATCAGGTATTTAGGTATCTATTATTTTACTTAACTTATGATGAGAGTGATACCAATTATTCATAATAACTTGAACTTTTTTAACATACATTTCAACTCTATCCTTTTAGTTTGAAGATTAATATTGGTAAGAGATAGCTTTTTGACTTTAGTTTTAGTAAAACTAAGATTATTTTCAACGTTGGACAAACTTTCCATCAATGTGTGAATTTCTAACCTAAGTGAGTGTTTTTCTTAGTTAACTTTTGAGAGATGATGACATAGGTAATTAAACATGATGCAGTTTTCACTATCAGAATAAGTGATGAACCTGTTTACTTGATATATGGAAAAGGAATCCCAATCTTGTATTTTTGAATCCTTAGCGGCTTTGGCCAAATTATCACGCCTGGTATGATACTCTTAATTTTTTTCTAAAGCGATGTGGTTTTCAAAGAGGAGTTCTTGATCCTACTCTGATCCGAAGAGTGTCACACCCCAAAACCGGAACGGTGGAAATGTTCTGGGTTGGATGACGTCATGTCAAGTATCACAACATATGCAGTATAGTAATCAAAGTACAACAACCATTGCATTAATAGTAATAGTTTTACATGGTTTACATTGTATAGAATCATCATAGTAATACAAGTAATAATGTAGGTGCAACTTGGTACTAAATGGTCTTCACCAAAAGCGCCTGAGATGTACCTGTCTATTGCTGACTTGAGAATACAAGTTATTTTGAAAGCGAGTATCAGTATTTTTATAAATGTTGGTGAGTTCATAAGTCTTTTAGTTTCATTTGTGTAAGTTCAAAATAACTTTAGAAAAGTGGTAGTTTAGAGTCTATAGAGTATTAGTGTCCTTTCCAGAAAATCCTATATTTTCTTCAATAAAAGTAGTCTTATACTAAGAGTCGACTGAGTTATGTTGTAAAAAAGAAATTTTCCCTTAAACACTATCATTACCAAAATACGGTATTTGATTTTAAAGAAAGTAGGAGAATATCAGGGAAAATAACATATGCCTCAGCAGTGAAGACTACTGACTAAGGCAGAAGAAATCATAGACTCCAGGGAAGAATCGAATGAACGACACGCCTGACTCAGTCTAACAAGAGGAGATACAGACCCCAGACGGTATCAAATGAATGACACGTCTAGTAAGGTCTAAAACAGAGAGACACAGACCCCAGACAGGATCAAATGAATGATACGTCTTGTAAGGTCTAAAACAGAGAGACACAGACCCCAGACAGGATCAAATGAATGATACGTCTAGCAAGGTCAAAAAACAAAGAGACACAAACCCCAGACAGGATCAAATGAATGATACGTCTAGTAAGGTCTAAAATAGTGGATACAGACCCCAGACAGTATGAATTGAATGATACGTCTAGCAAGGTCTAAAAATAGTGTAATTCTAGGTGTGTATATTCGAGGTGTGTATTTCCAGCATACAGTGTTAAGTGTCGTTACCTTAAGGCAATGAATTATAAGGTAACCCCGAGATACTCGTAACCATACTGATAGACACTAGAGAACTCGACGCCCTGCAAGCGTCAAAATAAAGATGTGACATTTGTCACCCCTTGGCTTGGTAGGCCGTGGACTGTAGCTAGCAGTCAGGGTGCGGGGGTGTCAATCCCGTATAGATCTATACACATAATGTCCGCTCTCCCTACAAGAGACTCTGGTTACCAACTAGACAACGGAGAAGGCCGTGTCCTGAAGATGTATCTCGAATAGTGGATTCTGATGTAAGTGTTGGACTAGCAGTAGAGACTCATAACTGAACCGATCGATGTAAACCCATATGTCTATACATGTATACATGATATATAATTAATGATCAAACGACCTTCGGATGGATATCCGATCCCACCAGACCACATCTCAACAAAGAAAAGGAAATAGCGCGAACTAGCCTTCCTAAGTCCTTTAATCATTATTTATATAACTATACAAGTACAGACATACTTTTAACTAAGTGGAAGCGTTAACAAGTATAAGTGAAGTAGAAGCATTAACAAGTATAAGTGAAGTAGAAACGTATCGTGAAGTAGGAGCGTATCGTGAAGTAGAAGCGTATCGTGAAGTAGAAGCGTATTGTGAATTAGAAGCGTTAATAAGTAAAAGTGTATCACTAAGTAGAGGTATTTCACAAAGTAAAAGCGTATCACGAAGTAGGAGAATTAACTAAGTATAAGTGAAGCAGTAGTATCTTAACCAAGTAAGAGTATAAAAACATGGAAGAAACATGGAAGAAACTTTGATGAAAACTTTCGGAAGGCCTTTATACTTAAGAAAATCACGACTTTGTATTCTTTTGTAAAATAAGTTTGAAAGCCTTTAGAAATCCTTTGAAAACCTTTCATAAACACATTTTGGTTATAGCTTTGATAAAACAATATAAGTAAAGATTTGAACAAGTAAAGTCGTTTTGGAAAACCATTTGCAATATCATACTTGGCAGAACAGTTAACAGTGTAATAAATCCTTGTGCATGCGGGTTATCAATCACATGTGATTGATATGATAACTGGCATGTTTAACTTGTATTCCCCCCATAAAAACATGTAAAAACAGTTGAAAAGGTCCATTAAGGGGTATGAACTCACCTGTTGTAAGTGGATCCGACGAAGGTGCCGGTTGGGTGCTCGGTGTCAAGTAAAGACTTGAACACACTTAGTGACCTATTAACATATGGTGACATATGTTTACATACAATTAGTAAATATAATACTAATTAAACACGTATACGCATCCTAAAGTGCGGAAAACACTTTGGTTAAGTGCTTGGAGTGTCCCGGGTAACATTTAAGGGTGTGTATGGCTTAGATAGGGAGTTTACTCTTCAAGAGTAAACTCTTTATAGAGTTCACGGCCCTGGGACTAACTCCCCATGAGTTTACGGCCGTAAACTCATGGTGAGGGTGTTCTAGGATGCCAAAATGTCTTATATCCAGGGGCGGTCCTAGCTAGGTGCCCGGTGTGGGCCCGGCAACACCTAGCTTCCGCGCACGTAGTAGAAAAAAATTCATTTTTTTTTAAAATTTTTTACCTATTGTGCCACTACGTAAAAAAATCGTGCAACTACTAAAAAAATTGTGCAACTACATAAAAAAATTGTCACTCTATCAGGAATTACTAAACGAAAAAAAATAATAACGAGCCCACAACCCAATGTTTTAATCGATTATTGTCTAATAGTCCAATTGCCCAAAGCCCAAAATAAAACTTAAGTGGATAAATTAGCAATTGGGCTAATTGCTTGTAAAAAACATAGCCCATCCTAATTATTTGAGTTTCTAATTGATGATCGGTACAAGCAAAAAAAAGAAAAAAAGAAAGAAAACGATTACACAACAATATAAACGATCGTCGAGACGTCGACTCGACTTCTTGGCGCTTGCGGCTTGCCTCCAAGGCTCCAAAATTCAATCAATTGCCGAATGCCGATCGCCCCTAGATGACTTCTATATTCGATCAAGTACTTCTGTCTTCTTGATCGTGAGTCACAGCCCAAAATCGATTTTGTTGTTTGATCGATTTTAATCCTAGAATCTTGATCGATTTCTTGAAGCAGGTTTCAACAATAGTATCGATCAATAACTTTTGTCTAACTGTCTTCTTTCAATTTCTACAATGAAGCAAGTAAGTTTTACCAATTACCATTTACCAATTCATTTAGATATTTGAAATTGATATGTTTTTTAAAGTTATTGATTGACTTGGGTGAAATTGATTTGTTTTGTTGAAGTTATATTGTTTGATTAGGTTATATTCATATATTGCTATGTTTTTTTTATTGAATTGATTGTTTGATTAGGTGAAATTCATATGTTTTTATTGAATTGATTGTTTGATTAGGTGAAAGCAACTTGTTTTATTGAAGTCATTGTTTGATTAGGTGTAATTGTTATGTTTTTATTGAATTTTTGTTTGATTAGGTGAAAGCAACTTGTTTTATTGTTTGATTAGGTGTAATTGTTATGTTTTTATTAAATTTTCTTTGATTAGGTGAAATCAACTTGTTTTATTGTTTGATTAGGTGTAATTGTTATATTTTTGTAGGTTAAACTAAGTGATTTTTTTTACCAAAAGACAAAGACCTAATCCTAATGAAAGTGGTGAAGAATGTTCCCAAATACCAATCACCAATCAATCAATTCCTTCCGTTTCTAATCCTAATGCAACTCCACAAACACCAATCACCAATCATTCAATCCCTTCGGTTTCTAATCCAACTCCACAAACACCATGTTTTAACCAACCTAATGATAACGTTGACTTGAAAGATCTTCCAAAGGACCCGACGGATAGTCCATTGATTACAAGTTAAAAATTCAAATATAAGAGATGATGTAAGAAGATCATATTTGCTTCAAAGACCGTGTCAAGTAAGGGCACATAAGTTTCCTAAAAAAAATAGGTGATAGATTTAGAAGATTCGTTCCTTCATGGTTTAATGACTTTGATTGGTTGGAATATAGTGTGAAAAAGAATTGTGCATATTTTTTATATTGTTATTTGTGTGGGGACCTCATGGGAAAAAAAAAGGAGGGAGAGATGCATTTGTTTCCCAAGGTTTTGATACTTGGAATAAAAAAGATGCATTTCGGACTCATGTGGGTGGTGTTGATAGTTTTCACAACAAAGCAAGAGAAAAGTGTGAGTTTTTAATGAGGGAAAAACAAGCAATTAATGTAGTCTTGAGGAGGCAAACCGAAGCGGAGGACAATAAATATAAAGCTCGATTACGTGTTTCTATTATTGTTGTTAGACTTTTATTAAAAACTAGTTTATCGTTTCGTGGTCATGACGAGTCGGTTAACTCGGAAAATAGAGGGCTTTACATTGAAGTGTTAAAAGCCATTCGAGAGACTAGTGAAGAGATTTTCAACAATACTTTAGAAAATGCTCCTAAAAACAATCAACTAATTTCCCCTAAAATTCAAAAAGAACTTGTGCAATGTTTTGCACAAGAAGTACTTTTGAGTATTCATGAAGAGATTGGTCAAGATGTTTTTGCTTTACTAGTTGATGAATCTAGTGATGTTTCAAAAAAGGAACATATGGCTATTGTTTTGCGTTATGTCGATAGTCTTGGCTTTGTGAAAGAAAGATTCATAGGAATAGTGCACGTGAAGGATACGTCTTCTTTGACCCTCAAAAACGCCATAAATGAAGTACTTACAAGTAATAAGTTGAGTTTTAGTTAGGTAATTTATTCTTTACTTTTTTTTATTTCAATTTAATATTATATATATATATATATATATATATATATTAATTGTTTTAAATTTTAATAGATAAGAGGACAAGGTTACGATGGGGCTAGCAATATGCGAGGGGAATTCAATGGTTTGAAAGCTTTGATATTACAAGAGAATGACACAACTTTTTATGTACATTGCTTTGCACACCAACTTCAACTAGTAGTTGTGGCTGTAGCAAAGAAGGATGATGGTGTTAGTGACTTTTTTGAGCAAATTTCGTTGGTGGTTAATGTTGTTTGTGCCTCCTGTAAAAGAAAAGACTTACTACGAGAGCAAGCAAGAGAAAGGGTGCAAAAAGGCTTGTGTAGTGGTGATCTTGAAACAGGAAGAGGGTTAAATCAAGAGACTACACTTGTTCGAGCGGGAGAAACAAGATGGGGTTCACATTTCAACACACTCACAAGTTTGATTAAGTTGTTTGCGGATGTTCTTGTAGTTTTAGATTTTGTGAAAGAGGAAGGAGGGTCATTGGCAAACCGTCAACAAGCATCTGGAATCTTAGCATATTTTAAATCATATGAGTTTGTGTTTTACTTACATACGATGTATGACATTTTACACCTCACGGGTACATTGTCAAAGCAACTTCAAAGAAAAGATCTAGACATTTTGGAAGCGGCTTCGATGGTTAGAGGGACAATGGAGGCATTGCAGTCTTTTAGAAACATAGGGTTTGCTAGCATTTTGCCAAAAGTATCCTCTTTTTGTCAACACACGAAATTGAAACTTTAGATATGGAATAGTTGTATATTGGTGCGAGAAACCGTAGGACTACAAAGACTAATAGGTTTCATTTTGAGGTTGAAATCTTCAACACGGTGGTAGATATGCAACTTACAGAATATCGGGATCGATTTAGTGAAACAAGCACCCAATTACTAAAATACATGGCTGCTTTGAGCCCTTGTGATTCATTTGCACAATTTGACAAATCAAAGTTATTGAAGTTGGGTAAGTTATACAAGTATGACTTTGATGATTCAGATATGATAGACCTCGAAGGACAACTTGAGATATTTTATCACTCTTGCATTAAAGATGAGCGTTTCACTAGTTTGAAAGGAATTTCCGACCTTTCTCGTTTGATGGTTAGTACAGGGAAGCATCGGTCTTATCCTTTGGTTTATAAGCTTTTAAAGTTGGCTGTGATATTACCCGTAGTGACCGCAAGTGTAGAAAGATGTTTTTCAAAGTTGAAGCTCTTGAAGACAGACTTGCGTAACAAAATTGGCGATGAATTTTTGAACGGCGCATTGCTTTGTAATGTCGAGACGGAAGCACTTACGAAAGTTGAGGATGAAAAAGTAATGGAGCGATTTCAAAAGATGTATGCACGAAGATGACAAATTTAAATTATAATAGATAGTTGTTATATAATGTTTAACCAGAAAAATTTTTTGTATTAGATGGTTTATATTATGTTTGACCGGATTTTTTTTAACGTTCTATATTATGTTCGACCAGACGAAAAAATTTGTGCAACCCCTACTACTAATTCCTACGTCCGCCCCAGCTTATATCACTTGTAGATTTATGCTAGATCCAAATATAAGGCACATGAGTGGATTTAAGGCATCTACATGGACCATTTGAGGAGTTTACGGCCCTAAACAAGGAGTTTACGGTCGTAAGCTCCTATATGCATGTTCTTTTGGTGTTTTAAGGACTTAAATGATAGAGAATAAAATCCTATGCATTTTTCCAAGTCAAATGGGGAGTTTAGGGCATCATTTGGGCACTTAATGGGAGTTTACGTCCCATGGACCAATTCTATGGGGGTTTACGGCCGTAAACTCCTATTTCCTTGGTTTCTTTGTTGTTTAAAGCATTTCCTTCAATGAGGGTTGCTTCTAGATATTTTCCAAGGCCATAGGAGGTGTTTGAGGGCATTTCTAACACTTGAACTTGAGTTTACTCCCCATGAAGAGGAGTTTATGGCCCAAGCATGATCTTGGGCAGTAAACTCAAGTTTACTCCCCAAAAGTTAAGTTCAACGTGTTCTAAGTCCGTTCCCATAAGTCATTTAGCCATATCTAAGCCTTAGGGGAAATTTTGAGGGGTTTTGGGGCTTAAAAACCCCACTTAAGGGTGTTCACGGTCCAAGAGTGTTCTTGGGCCGTAAACACCTAATCTTGCATGTTAGCTAAGCTATACAACACGTTAGGATAGATTACTTACTAGTTTGGGGCTCGAAACGGACGTTTTTGGCTCGAAAATAAGTTGTAGAGAGAGAGAGTGTAGAGAGAGAGTGAAAAGGGTGGAAATGAAGTCCACTCCCCCTTATATAGGGGCTTGAGTTGGGGCTCAGTGGAAATCTACCCGATACTGTCGTTAAACGGGGCTTTTGGTCGCACCCGATTTAGTGGTCGTATTTTGACTTGGTTGAAACTACAATTTTCCAAGGGATTAATGAGGGTGTTTCTAATTTGTTTCAACCCTTACTAAGTTATTTAAAAAGTCCCAAATTCATTAACCAGTCCAAAAGTTAATGGACAGTTAAATAAAACGAGGCTTATTAACGGAAAAAGGGTTAAAATGACGGAATAAATTTCGGGTTGTCACATCATCCCCCCGTTAGAGGGAATTTCGTCCCGAAATTCAGGTTTAGGCAAGGAAGTAGGTATGAATGACCGAGTAATGAGATGAGGGTACTTCCTATTCGGTTTGCCTCGCACTCCCAAGTGATCTCTGGCCTGTGTCTGTCATTCCAACAAACCTTCACCTATGGGATGCAGATTCTGTCTCGTGTAGTTAGCGATTTCCTACAGGTATGTCTACGAAATTAGGGTTCTCAATGGTTTCTATCAACATGAGTGGGATGCAAAGAGTGACATCGGGCAAGCACTTATCAAGTCTAAGAAGTGGATCGATCTGGGGTGAAGCTTGTGGAATATCTGAAAGTAGTAGTGGTCTAATGAAGGTTGGACCAGTCTCCGTAAAGGATCTCGGATGGTGCTAAGCTCTTGGAAGGGTAGAGCTTTTCTGTACTTAGAATATAGTGTACTTCTATGGCAAGATCATCACTGGCGTGATCGCCATTCCGAAGTTCCAACCGTTCTCTCTTACTAGGAGTGTAGTCCCTTTGGTTGGTTCTTAGAATGCTCGGGTTGTCCTTGGATTCGTGTTCCTATTGTTTGGCTTTCAAAGGTTTTCTAGATCATCGGATGGATTGTGTGTCTATGGGTATCTGTTTGATATAGAGTGGCTATCTCAATCTTGTGCAAAATGAACCTGCACTAATGAATCTTGAGATATTTCTAACTGAAACCCTCAGGGTCGGGGAGATAGGGTTTCATCAGAAGAGTGTTGGACTATCTCGGGAGGTGGTTCTACTATTTCTGTGCGAGATAGTATTCGTGGAACACCTAGTAGTCCAATGAATCTCCAATACATGTTCTAATCTGCAAGGCGTTGGTTTGTTCTAGTGTGGAAAGCGTGTGCTCTTGCATCACCCATCGACTAGCACCTAGGCTGGTGACAAGTCTATAATCTCTTCGAGATCTGGGTTGTCAGGCTTAACGCAACTTACTTTCGCACGTTAATCAAGTATTCTTGGTTGCGAAGGTTATCCTGTGGTTCTCGATGTTCTAGTGTTCACTTCGGAGAATGCAGTCTATCGTCTACAGGGCGACGACGACCTCCTCCATGTAAGGGGGCGGAGGGTTCTAGGCACTACTTGTCGGTAACGGGGTGGACGAAGTGCCTGAGTAGTGCGAACATCTACTGCAACTACTCTTCCAAAGGTTCTGAGTTTTTCTCGGTCTTGGTCAAATCTAGTGAGTATAGGGTCCCATCACTCGGAACTTTGATCTCCATTATATACCACCCTTATGCATATGCTCAGTTATAGTGGTCAGCCCTATGAGTTCTATTCTCTTGATTCACGAACTTGATTGCGAGGTACGAAGGGTCCTTCCAGGGGATCTACGGAGTATGTTATCGTCTTCTGGAATACATGCGGTGTCTTCGCTTCGGTTTCTTTCTGTCTAGGAAGGTTGGTTAACGGCGCGCGGTACCCTTCTCCTAGGTACTTCGGAAGGTTCGAGGTAAGAGGGACGACTGGCGGATTGCATTAGGTTTTATTATCTGTATTATGTTTAGGTTCAGAAGGACCTTTAATTGCCGAAATGGCTACGGAGAAAGTTCTTTTTACACAGCACTAGGGATTTACACATGGTTACACGAAGTCGAACCATGATTGATATAGGCATCGAAGTTAGCACACTTCGACATGATACAGTATGAGGGTCGATGGATTCATGTGCCGAACAAGCACACCAGTTCTAGGCGTCTCGGGTTTCGTCCCGTATCACTACCGCGAATACTTGGACCGATAGAGTTGACGCGGAACTATAGAGAGTCCTGAATGTTTCTGAGTAGAGTACCTTTTCATGAATGGATTCTCACGAGGCATTTCTATAATCGCTTAATATATACTAGTCATGTATAATTAAGGTGGGGAGGACTGTTGACTGAGCGACTCCGCCCTAAATCCACAACCCAACAAGGAATAGGAAATGAGGCGACATTCACTCACTCTAGGTCTATCCATCTTAATTATACATGGTCGTAACGTATATATCTAGCCATTATAGTTTCACCTAATGAAATTTTAAATTTTATAACAGTGATGCGACTTTCGCCTTAACGGGGAAGTAATTACATTTAGAGTTAGCCTTTTAATGTTTTCGGTTTGCTATCTGAGATTGAGAGACGTACCAAGATCTACCGGGTTCCTTGATGCTTCTCCCTAAGCCTTAGAGTTAGACTCCTCCTGAGTATTTGTTGTTTCCTTCGGTTGGGCAGTCCCTTTTGGAGTGTCCAATCTCACCACATAGACGGCAAACTGGATTGGTCGTCACTTTGGTGGTTGATGTAATACACTCAACCGGGGTTCTGCAGACGCGAGCAGTATGCCCCTTCATGTGGCACCTAGCACAATAGAGTTCCTGGCACATACCATGATGATGGTAGCTACACTTTCCGCAGCGGGGAAGGCTTCCTAGGTACGGTCTTCTTGAAGTAGGGATGGAAAGGTTGGCAGGGGTATTGACTGTCTCAGCTAGCTGACCTTCGGAAAGTCCTTGAGCCGAGGTACTTCCTTTCTCGTTCTTGAACTTTCTCTTTAGTGGAGTTGGCTGAGGTTCTTGGGTGGCTGTGTACACAGAGGTTGGTTGCTGCTGTCCACTACTAGGATTGGAATTCCCGATATGGCTCTTGCTAACGTTGGCGTTGTTAGTATTCAGTTGAGCCATGACAGCTGCAACGGCTGCAGAAACTGCAGCCTGGAACGTAAATTCATCGAGTAGGAGAGTCGGTTTCTTGCCAGCGGATGGGTTACGATCCTTCGGAGGCATGGGTTTTCCTATACGGAAAAGAACTCAAGCGGATGAGAGACGATGGTTAAACCTGGACATATCTGTCCTTACTGTATTAGGCATAAATTTTTCCCGTGCTTCGGATATTGGTTGTCTGAGTGTCGACCTACATCCCTATGATGTATTCCTGGTATTCAAGGTAGCAGTGTGAGTATCGGAAAAAGCCATAAGATGGGAGTCGTTCTTACTAAGTTACCTTTATACTGGGAAAGGTTTCACTCTCTGGCTTGGAAAGATTTGAGAACAGTTCGGAACGAAAACCGCGGGAAGAAAGGCTCATGAAGACTTATGGCTAAACTCTCTCAATAGAGGTGTGGGGATCCGCTCTAATTGTATTACTTGCAACGGGAAAAGGCGTTTTTACCTAACACATAGCGTGAGTAGTGTAATCACTAACTCACTAAATTGTATTATTTTATGGATGTATTAGCATGACAATAACGAGGAAAAGACACTTCTCGGGTTCCATGTACTAGCTCCCTCTGTCTACCTCGTATCTTTGACTAGGGCCGGCGTTGGTTTTCTTTGGATATTTACCTAGGGTTCTTTTCTTGTGAAGACACATTGAATTTATACTCCGCCTTACTTCCGAATCCGACTCTGGGTGTCATCACTTCATGATGGATGACTGGAAATCTCGGAAGTTTAGGCGAATCTCTCACCGATGTCCCTAAAAGATATAAGCACTTGGTGATTTCAATAGTCTCGACCTAGTTCATTTATTTCCGAACTGGAAATCTCCTCAATGAACCTCTTCGAGGTCGGAATCAACTCTTCCGGTGAGAACTGAAGTGGATAAGGTTTTCTATAGGGTTCGTGTGAGAATGGAAATGTCTAAAGAATCCTAAGAGATTATAAACATTTCACTGGGTGATCCATATTGAGTCCTGCTACGATTACATAGGGTATACAAATCATATATAACTTAGATCTGATAGGCCTTCGAATATGTGATACTACTCTGTATCCACATCCAAACAAGGAAAAGGAAGTAGAGCTAAACCACACATTCTTAGCCTATGGGATCCTTATTATATATAACCTTGGGAGTATACTCTCTGTAATTGTAGGTATATCAATAAGGATCTTTTTAGTTCTTCACACAAGGTTGTCTATGGATTCTAAAATACCCCTATGGTATTTTAATTTCTTGTTTGTTCTTATATTCTGAATGTGATTCTGGGATTAATGTGAGTCTTTTAGTATTCCAAAATACTCCCATAGTATTTTAAACTTTATGTTTGGCTCTAGCATTCCTAGTTGGTAAGTTTTAGACTTGTTGCAACACCACTATCACTCCCAAGCACACATTCATCGCATCTCGAATAAATGTAGTTGATCAGCTTACATTTATTCCAGCTTATGATTACATAACTGCCCAGGTTTGACGGTAATGCTCAACATCCGAAGACTTTTATTGTTCTTCTTGTGATACTTGTGTTCGAGTGTTTAGATTCTGGATGTTCTTATACTTTGATAAAATATGGTTATATTTTAAAGTATAATTCTTGGTCAGAGTGTTTTATCCCTATGTATTTATAAGTTGTATATCTTTTATGAATTGATATACTTAGCTCACTATAAACAATGCTCTGATACCAATCTGTCACACCACAAAACCGGAACGGCGGAAACGTTCTAAGGTGGATGACGTCATGTCAAGTATCACAACATATGCAATATACTAATCAAAGTATCAAAATCGTTGCATTAATAGTAATAGTTTTACATGGTTTACATTGTATAGAATCATCATAGTAATACAAGTAATAATGTAGGTGCAGCTTGGTACTAAATGGTCTTCACCAATAGCGCCTGAGATGTACCTGTCTATTGCTGACCTGAGAATACAAGTTATTTTGAAAGTGAGTATCAGCATTTTTATAAATGTCGGTGAGTTCATAAGTCTTTTAGTGTCATTTGTGTAAGTTCAAAATAACTTTATAAAAGTGGTAGTTTAGAGTCTACAAAGTATTAGTATCCTTTCCAGAAAATCCTATATTTTCTTCAATAAAAGTAGTCCTATACCAAGACCCGACTGAGTTATGTTGTAAAAAGAAATTTTCATTTAAACAATATCATTACCAAAATACGGTATTTGATTTTAAAGAAAGTAGGAGAATATCAGGGAAAATAACATATGCCTCAACAGTGAAGACTGCTGACTAAGGCAGAAGAAATCATAGACTCCAGGGAAGAATCGAATGAACGACACGCGTGGCTCAGTCTAACAAGAGGAGATACAGACCCCAAACGGTATCAAATGAATGACACGTCTAGTAAGGTCTAAAACAGAGTGACACAGACCCTAGATAGGATCAAATGAATGATACGTCTAGCAAGGTCTAAAAACAAAGAAACACAGACCCAGATAGGATCAAATGAATGATACGTCTAGTAAGGTCTAAAATAGAGAGACACAGACCCCAGACAAGATCAAATGAATGATACGTCTAGCAAGGTCTAAAAACAAAGAGACACAGACCCCAGACAGGATCAAATGAATGATACGTCTAGTAAGGTCTAAAACAGTGGATACAGACCGCAGACAGTATCAATTGAATGATACGTCTAGCAAGGTCTAAAAATAGTGTAATTCTAGGTGTGTATATTCGAGGTGTGTATTTCCAGCGTACAGTGTTAAGCGTCGTTACCTTAAGGCCATGAGTTATAAGGTAACCCCGAGATACTCGTAACCATACTGATAGACACTAGAGAACTCGACGCACTGCAAGCGTCAAAATAAAGATGTGACATTTGTCACCCCTTGGCTTGGTAGGCCGTGGACTGTAGCTAGCAGTCAGAGTGCGGGGGTGTCAATCTCGTATAGATCTATACACACAATGTCCGCTCTCCCTACAAGAGACTCTGGTTACCAACTAGACAACGGAGAAGGCCGTGTCCTGAAGATGTATCCCAAATAGTGGATTCTGATGTAAGTGTTGGACTAGCAGTAGAGACTCATAACTGAACCGATCGATGTAAACCCATATGTCTATACATGTATACATGATATATAATTAATGATCAAACGACCTTCGGATGGATATCCGATCCCACCAGACCACATCTCAACGAAGAAAAGGAAATACGGCGAACTAGCCTTCCTAAGTCCTTTAATCATTATTAATATAACTATACAAGTACATACATACTTTTAACTAAGTGGAAGCGTTAACAAGTATAAGTGAAGTAGAAGCGTTAACAAGTATAAGTGAAGTAGAAGCGTTAACAAGTATAAGTGAAGTAGAAACGTATCGTGAAGTAGGAGCGTATCGTGAAGTAGAAGCATATCGTGAAGTAGAAGCATATCGTGAAGTAGAAGCATATCGTGAAGTAGAAGCGTATTGTGAAGTAGAAGCGTTAATAAGTAGGGGTGCAAACGAGCCAAGTCGAGCCCGAGCCTGGCCAGGCTCGGCTCGGGCTCGTTTAAGTTATATAAGGCTCGAGCTCGAGCTCGGCTCGATTCGAGCTTCCTTGTACCGAGCTCGGCTCAAGCTCGTAAAGAATTATACAAGTTCGGCTCGAGCTCGGGCTCAACTCGTTTTATATCTGACGTGTCTAAATAAGCTTAAGCTCGGCTCGAGCTCTTTAAGAAGCTCGTTTACTAATACCCTAAATCCATAATTCCCCTAATATGTTTTTATTTTAATATATATAAATAATATTAAATTATATTATAGAAAGGCTCGTTTAGGCTCGTGAGCCTAATCAAGCTTAATGACATAGGCTTGAGCTCGAGCTCGTTTAATAAACGAGCTTAATATTGTCACACCCCAAAACCGGAACGGCGGAAACGTTCTGGGGTGGATGACGTCATGTCAAGTATCACAACACATGCATTATAGTAATCAAAGTACAACAAAACATTGCATTAATAGAATAATTTTACATGGTTACATTAGAAGGTATCAAAGTAATACAAGTAATAGAATAAATACAACATGGTACTAAGCTATCTTCATCAACAGCTCCGGGGATGTACCTGTCTAATGCTAACCTGAGAATGCAAGTTATTTGAAAAGCGAGTATCAGCATTTTTACAAATGTTGGTGAGTTCATAAGCATTTAGTGACATTTCATTCAAATAACTTAATAAAGTAATAGTTTAAGAGATTTCAGTGTATTAGAGTCCTTTCCAGAAAATCCTATATTTTCTTTAAATAAAGCAGCCTTCTACCAAGACTGGCAGTGATGTGTGGTAAAAGTAGTTTTTCCCTAAGTTGCTATCATTTTCAAAATACTGAATTTGATTATTGAGGAAAGCAAATGACATCAGGGAATATCATATGCCTCAGCAGTGAGGACTGCTGACTAAGGCAAGGAACCGTAGACTCTTGGAAAGTATCAAACGAACGACACGCCTGGTTTAGTCTAATCTAATGAAGACGTAGACCCCAGAAGGTACCAAATGAAAGATACAACTGGTAAGGTCATAAAACAGCGAATACAGACCGCAGACAATATCAAATGTAAGATATGTCCTGCAAGGTCTAAAACAGTGAACACAGTGAATACAGTGGATTCTGTGATTACAGTGGATACAGACCCCAGACAACATCAAATGAAAGATACGTCTTGTAAGGTCAAAACAGGGGAGACATACCCCAAACAGTATCAAATGAAAGATACGTCTTGTAAGGTCAAAACAGTGTGACTCTGAAAATGAATTACCAGCATACAGTGTAAATAGCTGGCGAAATACCGTTACCTTAAAGCCATGAATTATAAGGTAACCTGGGATACTCGTAACCATACCATCCGACACTAGAGTACCAGACGCCCTACAAGCATCTATATAATGTGACATTTGTCACCCCTTGGCTTGGTGAGCCGTGGACTGTAGCTAGCAGTCAGGGTGCGGGGGTGTCAATCTCGTATAGATCTATACACACAATGTCCGCTCTCCTTACAGGAGACTCTGGTTACCAACTAGACGATGGAGAAGGCCGTGTCCTGAAGATGCATCCCAAATAGTGGGTTTCTAATGAAAGTGCTGAACTAGAGGTAGAGACTTCCCAATAGTGGGTTTCTAATGTAAGTGTAGACTTGAGGTAGAGACTCTTAACTAAACTGACTGAAGTAACCCGTATGCCTAAGCTTGTGTACATAGCATACGACTAATGAATCAAATGACCTTCGGATGGACATCCGATCCCACCAGACCACATCTCAACGAAGAAAAGGAAATAGGGCGGACAAACCTTCCTAAGTCCTTCAACCATTATTTATATGCATCTACACAAGCAAAGACATACATCTAACTATGCTTGAGTGGGTATCAAGTAAAAGTGATTCTCGTGAAGTAGGAGTGTCTAACAAGTGAAGTAAGAGCGGTCGCAAGTGAAGTATAAGTGTCGAATAAGTAGAAGCGTATCGCGAAGTGGAGATGACAACAAGTGAAGTAAGAGCGTATCGAGTATAAGTGAAGTAGAGTCGATCTCAAGTATAAGCGAAGTAGACTCATATCACTAAGTAAGAGTGTGAATAAGTATAAGCGTCATCAGGTATAAGTAACTTCAGGTATAAGTGAAAGCGTTACAAAGTAGGAGTATAAAATAAGTATAAGTGAAGTAGCAGTAACTAACAGGTAAAAGTATACATGAAAACCTTGGAAAAACCTTTATACTCGGGAAAATCGCATTTGTATTCTTTGGTAAAATAAGTGTGAAAAACCTTAGAAATCTTTGGGAATCTTTCATAAATCAGTTTGAAAATGGAACTTTGATAAAGCAATAAAAGTAAGAACTTGAACAAGTGAAAACCCTTTTTGAAAGCCATTTATAGTGTCCTACTCGGTAAAACAGTGTGCAGTGGTAAAATCTTGTGCATGCGGGTTATCAATCACATGTGATTGATATGATAACTGACATGTTTAACTTGTATCCCCCCTATAAAACATTTAAAAGCATTTAAAAAGGTTCATTCAGGGGTATGAACTCACTTGGTGTAAGTAGGTCCGACGAAGGTGCCGTTTGGGCGTTCGGTGTCACGCAAGGACTCAAACACACACAATGACCTATTTAACATATGGTAACATATGTTCACATACAATTAGCATATATAATACTAATTAAACACATATACGCGCTCACAGGAGTGGAAAACACTTTGGCTAAGTGTTTGGGTGTCCCGGGTAGCGTTTAAGGGTGTGTGTGGCTAAGAAATGGAGTTTGCCATGCGAGAGTAAACCCTTATCACCTAGTTTACAGCCCAGGGACTACTCACCATGAGTTTACGACCGTAAACTCATGGTGATGGGTTCTAGGGTGTTTAAGGCTTCTACTAGCATCATAGAATTATTCCAAGCACTTTTCCTAAAAGGCATGAGTGGGTTTAAGGCTTCTAAGGGCACTTTATAGGAGTTTACGGCCTAGAGACACTCCCATGGGAGTTTACGGCCGTAAACTCTCAATCTTTGAGTTAAGTGAAGTTTTAAGCCCCTATTACCTTTCTAGCAATTTCTAATGAAGTGTGATGCTATTTTGGGGGATTAAATCTAACATTTGGATGTGTTTTGGGGATTTTACGGCCTAGACACTTGCTTGGGCCGTAAACTCCTTTTTACCCCTCCATTTCATGTGTTTAAGTCCTTAAATCCTTCCTAGCATTTTATAGAAATAGCCTAAGGCCATTTGGGGGACAAAACCAACATTTTGGGCATGATTTGGGGTGTTTACGGCCTTGGTATAGACCTGGGCCGTAAACTCCTTTTTCCCCTTTAATTTGATGTGTTTAAGTGATCAAAACCCCAATTACTAAGTCCCTAAATTATGTATGAAGCCTAATGGTGGTTTGGGAGTGTTTTGGAGGCATTTTAACATAGTTTTGAGGGGTTTACGGCCTAAGCATTTGCTTGGACCGTAAACTCTCTTTTAAGCCCTAAATCATTGTGTTTTCATGCTCAAACACTCCTAGGTAAAACCCTTAATTTATTTCCAAGCTATTAGGGACATTCTTGAGTCATTTTGGCCATCTTTTGGGGGTTTACGGCCTAAGGAGGCACTTAGGCTGTAAACTCCTTTTTCATATCTCGATCTTGTGATTTTTAGGCTATAATGACAATAAGGTACACATAGAACAAGTTAGGGTTTATAGTCTTACGTTTAGGAGTCGGAAATCATGGTTTTTGAGTCGAAAACGAGCCTAGAGAGAGAGAGAGTATAGAGAGAGTGTAAAAAGTCTCCAATAGACTCCACTCACCCTTATATAGGTTTCACAGTCGGGGCTCAGTGAATTTTTACCCGATACTGCCGTTAAACGGGGCTTTTGGTCGCACCCGATTTAGTGGTCGTAATAATAAAACTTGACATTTTCCCAATAAATGGAAATGTGTGTCCTGTGTTTTTATTTCCTTTTATCACGACTTAACAGCATGCTAAATGTAACCCAATGGAATGTTTATCAATTTGACGCCCTCTAATTTAACGGAACTTTTATACAGGGGAATATCCCGTTAACGGTAATGGGGAAATGTAACGGGACAACTTGGGTTGTCACAAATATTAAGCTCGAGCTCAGCTCGGGCTCGTTTAAAATCAATTTCGAGTCGAGCTTTTAGCGATCCGATCTCGAGTAGCTCACGAGTAGCTTGGCTCGTTTGCACCCCTATTAATAAGTAAAATTGTATCACTAAGTAGAGGTGTTTCACAAAGTAAAAGCGTATCACGAAGTAGGAGCATTAACTAAGTATAAGTGAAGCAGTAGTATCTTAACCAAGTAAGAGTATAAAAACATGGAAGAAACATGGAAGAAACTTTGATGAAAACTTTCGGAAGGGCTTTATACTTAAGAAAATCACGACTTGGTATTCTTTTGTAAAATAAGTTTGAAAGCCTTTAGAAATCCTTTGAAAACCTTTCATAAACACATTTTGGTTATAGCTTTGATAAAACAATATAAGTAAAGATTTGAACAAGTAAAGTCGTTTTGGAAAACCATTTGCAATATCATACTTGGCAGAACAGTTAACAGTGTAATAAATCCTTGTGCATGCGGGTTATCAATCACATGTGATTGATATGATAACTGGCATGTTTAACTTGTATTCCCCCCATAAAAACATGTAAAAACAGTTGAAAAGGTCCATTAAGGGGTATGAACTCACCTGTTGTAAGTGGATCCGACGAAGGTGCCGGTTGGGTGCTCGGTGTCAAGTAAAGACTTGAACACACTTAGTGACCTATTAACATATGGTGACATATGTTTACATACAATTAGTAAATATAATACTAATTAAACACGTATACGCATCCTAAAGTGCGGAAAACACTTTGGTTAAGTGCTTGGAGTGTCCCGGGTAACATTTAAGGGTGTGTATGGCTTAGATAGGGAGTTTACTCTTCAAGAGTAAACTCTTTATAGAGTTCACGGCCCTGGGACTAACTCCCCATGAGTTTACGGCCGTAAACTCATGGTGAGGGTGTTCTAGGATGCCAAGATTAATTTATTTCAAGATTAATTTATTTCTCACTAAAGAAATACTTCATCTCGGAAAATAAAGCATCTTTACATTTATTTTTTACTAACCTTTCATCTATTTTAATCTCTTTCAGCTTATCTTGGCCGTTTTACGTCAATCCATTCCGATATTGTTCTTGTTTTCTCACCTTGAGAAGTTTTTCAAAGGAGATATGAGATTTCACATTCCGTTCTATTTGTTAAAATTATATCGGATTTCAAATCCGAAATGGTAATGTGATCTCGTTCTTTTCTTTCTGAGCTCTAATCCTTTAGCTCTTGGATTTTCTCAAGTCTATTTCAAACTCTAAGACCTCTAAGATATTTCTTATCTCTTTTACTTCTGATATCCATTCAGGGATTTGTGCCATTTATCAGATTAATATCAAGTATTTGTGAGTGATTCTTATTTCTCAGAAGTATCTTATGTCTATTTGATCTATTTTTGGACTTTCATGGATCTGAATTTATCCTCCAAATACTAGAATAAATATTGATTTTTAAGATTGTTATTTAATCCGGTTTAATGAAATGTCCAAAAAAAATATCCAACTATTATACGATTATCCTTTTAAATTCTAATAAACATGCTTTGGCACACAAAATAAGAATTGATTGAGTGTTTTTTTCTAAATGGCACAAACAAATGTCCTTTCACATTGGGTTTAATTGTCACATAGGAGGGTAATCAAGTACCCTACATTCATTGCAACTCGTTTTCGTGTTGGGGGTCATCATTGCTTCTTCGACCTAACACTAAACAAACCCACCTATAAAAGGATTTTGAATCCAAACCGTTCCTTCTTTACGCTCTTTTATCTATCTTTTCCTTATAATTTTCTCTATTCTTTGTGTTATTCATCAAAGCTTCAAAAAACTCATTAATGGCGTCCAAGATTGCAAAATCCCCATCAAAAAACAAATCCTATAAGCGATCTGCATCATCTTCAACATCTGAACCTATTTTGAAGGACACAACTCAACTCTTTTCTCTCGACCCTCTTGTTTATGATGACTCTGTTCTTTTGATGATTGAATACCTCTCCCGCCATCTTATTTTTTTTCCTCTCACTAAAGTTCCAAACCTTAATTTCCCTTTGTGATTATTACACAAGGCGTTCGAGAGAGTGAAAATCGACAATGATGTTCTTGAGTGCCATATCACCAATGACAAGATCTTTCCTGTCACCAAAGAAACTTTCCTCAAGGCCATTAGGATTTCCCTAAATCCTGAGGGTTTCAAAGTCATTGAACCCAATCCTAAATAATTTCAAGATTTCCTCACTAAAATCGGTTTCAAATATGAGTACAAGTCTAAAGAATTCAAGAAATATGTTGTTCCTGGCATAAGGACAATATTGATGCATATAGTCAAGAAAGGTCTCTCCAGAAAGCATGAAGGCTCGAAATCAAAGAGAAAAGATTGGCTTTATTTTGTTTACAACATCTTCACAGGAAGAACAAACGTCGTCGATCTACCTAAAGCAAGATTTTTGGAAATTTGTCGTCCATCGGAAATCAAACGGGATTTCATGTCTGAGGTTCTTGTTGGGGTATAAAGTCTTGTCCAATATGGATCACTTAGATCGTAATGGAGCACTTGAGGTTCATGGAGCATGTGACAAACTAACGTCCTTTATGAAAGGAATGGATCATCAGAGAAAGCAACAGATCAAGTGACAAAGGAATGGATCTTCTAAAAGGTGTTTTGGAGCAACTTGGAGTGGCTTGGAGCAACTTGGAGTGGTTTTGGAGCAACTTGGAGAAACTTGGAGCACTTGGACCAACTTGGAGCAACATGTTGCGCCATGCTGACTAATTTTGCACCATCCCTTGGGATGTTGCCCTATATGGAGGAATCTTGCACCATCCATGACGATCTTGGGCCAAAGGGATAGGAGTTGCACCATAGGAATGAATGTTGAGCCACACACAAGAGATGTTGCACCATATGGTAGCCAAAAAGTAGATGTTGCATCACATCTATGACATGTTGTGCTATGAGGGTATGAAGTTGCACCAAGGGAAGGATGTTGCGCCATCTTGAGGAGATGTTACGCCAACATGGACCATCTTCGTACATGATGCACTGTAACGCCTGTGTTTCCGGGCTTTCCACTTTTAGCAATGTAATAGTCAAGGTTAACCTTTGTAACCCGTTTTGAAATAAGAAGATTGTATTATTTGAGTATTATGTGTTTTGTGCTTAATTGCTTAATTATGTGGTTTGATTAATCAAGAATAAAAATAAGCGTCAAAATTTAAGTGTAAAATAAACCTGATATCTTTGGTTAATGTTGTAGTAGTTGAAACGAGGTTTCCGAATATATAAAGAACGCCCAAATCTGACTTCGTATGAGGAAGTTATGATTTATTGAAGTTTCGACTTAGCGGTATGCAGCCCGAAATACTCGATCTGAGATCGAGCGGTTTTTAGTCGAATTGATCTAAACGAGAATCGAAGATCTCGTTGTTGGTATTGAAGCGATAAAAAGTTAGGCGAGAACGGACGTCAAACGAAGAAGTTATGAATTTATAACAAAGTTTTTTTGTCCCGGCCTATTAAAAATAAATAATAAAAATAAAGTTAAAATTAGCTGACGGAGTCTAAACGAAAGTTGTAGAGCGTAGTTTCACCTTCGCGTGGATATAAAGAACGTCGAAAACGGAGTTCGTATGAAGAATATATGAATTTCCGAAGTTTATTAAATAATTTGTATTTAAATTTAATTGGAAAATCCGGCATTATCCGAAGAGGAGTCATCGGACTCATCCGAAGTACGCCCCGCGTACTCGTGTACGCCCCGCGTACTCGTGTACGCCCCGCGTACACCGAGGAATGTCGACACTCGCACTCGAGCACTTCGGATACGTAAGCAGTGACGATTTCGGAGCAGTACGCCCCGCGTACTCCGAGGCTCCAGCCTCCTATAAATAGGATCCGAAGGCAGCCAACTCATTTGCTATTTTTCTCTCTTCTCTCTCCCGTTTTGCATCGATTTGTGTGCCAGAAGTACCCCAAAGCCCCGGTAATATTCTCGAGCCCCGAAGCAAGTCCCAAGATCCCGAAGATCCCGAGAAGTGCGATTCCCGAGCCGAAGCTCTGCCCGAGAGAAGTTCGATTTTTGTGAAGATCTTCCAGATCTGCTGAGGATTACTACTTCTGTAAGCCGTAGTGCTGTCCGCTCATCTTCTGATCAAGTGAGTGTATACTACCTTTCATAAACACGATAATAATACAAGTATGGTTTGAGTGTATTAAGTATATTGTTGTTTATATGTGTGAATGTGTATTCACTTTCTTCTATCTTATAGATCTGATTATTTCTCTATGAAATACATGTTATGTGTGTGTGTGCCTCATCTGTTATGTGGATTATGTATTGATTAAAGCATGCTATACAGGTTTTTAAACTATGTATAAAAATATATATTTTTATCTACTAATATGTTGGGTAGAACATGGGTAGATAGTTGGTGTGTAATAAACATATGAGAGGCCTCGTTATTGTTTGATTTAGTCATCTAGCGGTGTTTAGATGACGACCACAGACTTTTGTAGATAGTCTTGTGGAAACATTAGCAGGTTTGCCACCTGTAGGTGTTAATGAACTTGGGTGTTCATTCGCTGTACTCCATCCCCCTCATGGTTGCCTTATTTGACTTATATTGCTGAGGAACCCCCGAAGCATGTGTTGTCGCCCCGATGAAATATTCTTAGACTAGGTCCCTTATGTTAGTTGTCTTAGGGACATTAAGTGAGAATAACGGGAATGGGTAATTGGGTTATTGTTGGTTGGTGGAAATTAAATATAATTATTTATTATGGGTTGAAAACCCTATATGCTCACCAGGCTCCCAAGCCTGACCCACTCAGTTTTATTTGTATTACAAGAAGTGGCGCGAGGGCATAAGATGGATGAACCATCAAGTTGTTTTGTTTACAAGTCTATATATGTATATATTTGTTGAATGACTTGTAATGTTATCGTTTATGCTTATTGGTCTGTATCGGAACATAACACCCCGAGTTTTGATTATATAATGAAAATACATTTCTTTTATGAAATGCTTTGGTAAACATTGTTTTATCATGTTTTGTTTTTGGGAACAAATTCCGCAACTCTTTCAAATCAAAAGGATTTACTCTGAAATTATTTAAAAGCATAAATGAAAAATCGGTCTTTTCTGGCCGAGATTTTGGGGATGTCACATGCACCATCTTGATTCCTTTGTTGTGCCATACTGATCCATGTGTGATTAGAAGATGATCATGCTCAATGAATACACCATGTTATGCCACCATGATAAATGTTGGGCCATTAGTGATCATGATGATCCACTTGTGCATTCTCCACTATGGTTAAGGTGGTCCATCATATGTGTTGATGATGCTTACAGAGTGTATGACATGGAAGAATGTTCTAAAGGATGCTGCATGGAGGAATATGATTGGTTGTCACCATTCATGGGACTATAGGCCAATAGGCTGGGTCCATAATCTGCCTACCCCACTCACCTATTCTTCTGAAGTACCCTTCGATGTCTTAATACAACTTACATACATATACACACACAAGGAGTCTACACACAATCCACCCTCACCTTCCCAAAAGGGTGATGCTAGTATTGAAAAACGTTCTTTGGATCCCCTTAGAATATACTCATGAGTCAAATTGCATCCTTTTCCTTCAACACATGCACGCTCTATGGCTTTCGTCGTAGATCCTAAGCTTTCTAAATTAGGGATGGTCCCTCCAACTTCGGATGTCACAATCGAAACGATACCCTCCACGAGTAAATGAAATTTGGGTGCTACCAACTCATATTAGAATGATTTACTTGACAGGTCTAAGTTTCGACATACTAATCTTACTCGTGATCAAATTGAATACACCGTTATTTGGATGCGACTCTGAGCTGCTGATACCTTTTTGCATGATCACAAGTTCCACAAGATGTTGATGTTGATGCGTTTCTTTTCTATGCCATAAATGAGTTCAAAAAACATACTATCCGAACTCCCGATGATGTTCCCAATCAATTAGATGATCCATCCGCTAATGTTGTTGAGAAGACTTTGAGTGTATAAGTGTCTGAACAAATTCTTAATTCGGATGAGCCTCCTATAACCAATAAAGAAGCTACATGAGATGTTCTCGATCGCACTCTTATTTTAGATGATCCCCCTCATGATAATGTTAAATTGTGTGAAAATTATGTTTGAAGAAGGTGATATCAAAATCACTAGTGTGCTTCCTTCCAATTCTAAATGTCAGCTCCTACAACCCTCATCCTACAATCCGGAAGCTAAATTTGAATTCCAATTGTCTTCCTACAACATGGAACTTGATGGTGGTGGAGAAGATAATCAAGAGAAATTACCTCTAGATGGTGGTGTTTTAGAGCTAACCATGACGATGGTGGAAATGAAAGTAATAAGAAAAGAAGCAAGTAAAGTGAAGGATCCAGTTCAGATACTAGATCATTGGAAGAGAACATAGCAGATCCCTTAACTTTTCTCGAAATACGTGACAAGATTGACCATGTTGATGCCAATGTTGATACAGTGAATACTCAGGTTTGTGCTCTCAATTCAAAACAAGATTTATTCCCTAAATCCATTTCCTAAGTCAAGGCAGCCACCCCTTTGATTCTAGAATGAGAACAACAATTTGATCAACTTATCTCTCTTCGTCTCAATTACACTCTCAAGGAGTCCAACCGAAGATATTCTAAAAATTTAGATACTCACATTGAGACCATGGAGAAAATGCTAAAGGTCCATGATTACTTGGTGTCTGAAACAAATGAGATCATCAAGAAAACCCATGTTTATCATCAAAAGTAGACCCAACGTCTAGAGAAAGAGATCTGATTCAAAGATGGCATGAACCTTATAACATAAGAAGTCCCCATCAGAGTAATTTGGTCTACTCAACACTTTATGTACATTCAAAACTACAAGTTTGATGAAGTCCTATCCATCTTTGAAGAAACCCTCAATATTGTCACATCCCCGACCGAGGCTACGAAACACGTCGGGCTGTGCGACTAAGTTCATGGATCAAATGTAAACTGAATATATAGCACATGTACAACAATAAACAATATAACATTCGTGTTCCATCTTGACATTTAAATACAAGGTTTATACAAATAATAATAATAATAATAATAATAATAATAATAATAATAATAATAATAAAAATATAATAATAATAATAATAATAATAATAATAATAATAATAATAATAATAATAATAATAATAATAATAATAATACATGAATTGCCTTAACTGATAAACATATAACACAATAGCAAGTAAATGTTGGATTAATGTCTAAGTCCATAACTATATTTGGTATGTACTTGACCCGACTCCGCATGGTCCATTTGGGTTGCACTTCACCGACACAATTTATATGGATAGTCTTTTGATAATAGTATATTTATGATTTATATTAATATATTATAAGTTCTAATATATTAATATGGAATCATATATATATATATATATATATATATATATATATATATATATATATATATATATATATATATATATGGAATGGGCCAAGTTCATTTAGGTTGGGCTAAGCTATCATGGATAGTCCATGGAGTTTTAACCCATGGATCCTATGAAATGAAAGGTCATGGGTATTAGGGTTTACATGGATGTAACCCTAATCCTCCATACTATATAAAGAGGCCTTTGGCACAAGAAATGGCACTAGTGTGTGAGGACATAAGAGTGGGCCAATTTTAGTGTGCATACATATTCTCTCAAGTTCTTCCAAGGTGTTTTGGTGATTTGTGATTCCACTTGAGGCTTCCACACTATTGGGGATAAGCTTTTAAAGCTTGAAGACATCAAGCTACATCAAAAGGTATGTCATCTAACTAGAACTTTGTAGTATAGGTGCTTTATAATATGCTAGTTAGGATGAAACCTTGGAATATTTAATATTTTCATGTATAATAGAGAAAACATAGATCCAATGTTTATAGGGTTGCATGTGCACCATAGGAGTGTTAGAATGCTCAAAACCCAATAATGGTATTAGAGCCTAAGCTTGTTTTCTTATATACTTGATGCAATTGCTGAAAAATCGAAGTTATCTTGCTGTCTGGATAGCGGACTCGTTGAGTTCACTCATGGACTCGACAAGTCCAAGGGAAAATGCAACCAACTCATCGAGTTGGACCCCCTGACAACATATCTTTGAGTTTTGGTGTTGGAATTGGTCTAGAATCATTATCTTAAACTGTTTTGGACTTATAAAAACTATTGTTTGATATGGTAATGATTATGGTAAACCAATTTCAGAGTTGTTATCAAAAATTTCAAGTTTGATATGGTTATTTTTATGATTCTTGAAATTGTTGATATGCATGTTCTTGAACTTATGAGCTTAGATGATCATAGGAATTATTTGTAACCTTCTTGGCAGTTTAATTCTTGATCATTATGTGTTTTAATGGAGTCCATAACTTGTCCTCAAGTTATGGATAACCAAAAGTCACAAGTCATTAAATCCATTAAAAGAACACAATGGTTACATAAAATGAAAAGTCACTCATTTTAATAAGCCATTAACTCATAAGTTATGAGAAATGAAAAGTTTTGAAAGTTTACAAAACTTGCCCTCAAGTTTTGGAACACGTAAAGTCATAATTAAAACTTTAGTTCCAATCCCTAGAATTTTAAAAGTTAAAATTCAACCCTTATACTTTATAATATTATAAGTTTAATAATATTTATATATGTATAAGAACAAAAGTCGTCTTACCGTTAGTAGGCCTCATTCACGAAGCCGACCTATAAGGGGGGTATAAGGTTACTGCCTATAAAATGGCAGTTTAATGGGTGTCCACTCTCACCCACCGCTTCCTTGACCGGTGGAGGGTGGTTAGCCGAACGGGTAGGACAAGGACTATAATTCTCCTTTCATTAAAAGTATTAATGATAAATACTAAGTAAATAAACATTTATAAATTCCTAATCTTAGTTACATATGAAAATGTGAATAAGGTGCTAATCCATGAAATTACACTTTGCACTTTGTTTAAGCCGTTAGTGGAGCGTGTGTGGTTAAGCGGCACACTAACGTAGATTTAACAAGGTAGGCAAAGGGTAACTTAATATTTATCATAGTATCGGTGGAGCGTGTGTTGTTAACCGACACATCGATTGAGGGGTAAATATTAAGGGTACCAAGTATATTTGCATGGTTACTTCACACCTTGTTTTGTGATCCTCGGCATCCCAGTCACCAAAACTGAAGGGCACACTCGAGATTGAAACATGCCATTGAAAAGTTCAATGAATCTCAAAAGAATCTAGGAGTTTCAAAACCAATTAAAACTTAATAATACATTTCGTTTATCTTGGTGGAAATTGGTGAATCGTCATTCAGCTACTTCAAATATTTTATAGCTTGGATTACGACATCCCTCTTCCAAGTTATAAAATAGTTTGTTGGGTCCTAGCCTTAATATTTCATATTGGGTGTTATATTAAGGACTTAAATCAAATTTACTTGAATTTCTCCCATTTTTGATGTCTGGTTTAGACAAAATTGATCTTCCCAAATCAAGCTTTCCTAATGAATATGACTTCCCGAGTTTGGCTCATGGAAGTGATACTTCTCTTCCACCACATCCTCCAATAATTCTCCCTGACCCACAAGTTTAAGGACTTGAAAAGTTCAAGATCACTCAATCCCTACTCACAATAAAACATAAAATTGGAAGTCCTGTGTGCACTCATGTCTTAGGACTGAAGTCACACACTGACAGGTTGAGAATGTTGGGTGTCGTTGTCCCAAGGAAGTTGGCTATTGACTAGGTCTTTCAGTCACTTCCTGAGTCATATAGAAAGACTACTATGTGACAGATCACGACATGACCCTAACGGATCTTTCTTATTTTCTTATTGCTACTAAATCAGAAATGATTTGGTGTAATAGTCAAGCAAATATTGATGGAAGGTCTATTTCTCAAACTTCCATGGACATGGACAATGGTGACATTGGAAGTTCAGAAAAACTTTCTCTTCCCAATGGAAACGGATCAACCTTGGTCAACCGGAAGGTAAAGAGAAAGTCTAAGTCTGGAATAGCCTATGTACCATTCCCAAAGAGTCTATATGTTCTCAGTGTGAAGAAAAGGGGCATTGGAAGTGAAGCTGCCCAAGCTACCTGAAAGAAAGAAGAATCAAAAGTTTGACTTTGCTTCTGGTAAGTCCACTATCTAACTCTTTTAAGTTCCCAGTTGATGATTCTTAATACAAAATGTGACTCGGTTGCATTTTGATATTTAGCAGGATCAAGCAAAGGGAAGGAAACTTAAAGAAAGAGTATGTTGAATTTGATCGTGAAGATGGATTTCTTTCGCTTTGGTTGAAGATTGAATTCTTGAGCTACTTCTTAGGAGTTATGATAGATTTCTAGGAAACATGTAATAACATTGTTTTCATTTCAAGTTGCATTGTAAGGAAAAGTTTTTTCCGCATTTTAAAATAAATAAAAGTTTGTTTTACTTTATTTGTATCTCCTTACAATGGCATTCATGAAAACTTGATGTTTGTATGTTTATAGCAATATTGGAAATATGAATTTGATTCTATCATTTGTGGTAGTGTCTAAATCTACCAAATAAGTAAAGATTCTCATCACCCAAGTTTCAATTGGACCGAAACTTGGAATCATACAAGGTGTTTAGTGTGATGTATGAGAATTTTCAACTTTGGAAAATTAAGACTAGTTCCGTTTTCACATGTATATGTGACTCAAGAGAAGGACTAAGGGATCAAGTAAACATTCTTCTGCACTAGCCAAAGTTCACCATAAAATATGGATAAGACTATTCGTCATGATTTACTAAGGTTTAGTAAATATGATTATAATTACAAGCTTAAGTAGAATTCTGATATATTGGAAAAGTTTCAATGTATGATAGAACGAATAAGAAGAATCAAATTAGGAAGAAGGATAAAAGTTTCTCAAATCTGAAAAGATGGGAGAGTAATCTAGTATCATGTTTTAAGATCATCTTAATGATTTTGAGACCTTATCACAATTCATCCTCTAAGTGCATTCTGATAGTTAAGAAGAGGAGTTATGAATTGTTGAAGTGGTTAAATCAAGAAGATGATTCATAAATCATTCCAAAAACACTTCTTAGAGGAGTAAATTACACGAATGGTCCTTATGGTTTGAGATAATTTACGTGTTTGATCCCTAACTTATTTTTTTAACTCGGAAGGTCCCTATTGTTTGTTTTTGTTACGTGTTTGGTCCCTACTGTTTATTTTTGTTACGCGTTTGGTCCCTGTCTTACCGAAAAATACTATTATTTAAATAGGAAAAAATGGTGTGTTAGATAAGGAAACGTGAGGGAGATGAGATTGGATGTGTGTTTATTTAAATAGATTAAAAAATTAAGGGCAAAATAGCTTTTTTAGGTAAGACAGGGACCAAACGAGTAACAAACACAAACAGTAGGGACCTTACGAGTTAAAAAAATAAGTTAGGGAGTAAACGCGCAAATTACCCTAAACTATAGGGACCATTCGTGTAATTTACTCCTTCTTAGAGTTATACTCTAAGATTGTAACTTGAGTGACATGTCTTAAAGAAGGTTTAAAATACTTGTCAAATGTCTACTCTAGCTTGTACATTTGAAATTGGTAAGTTGTGATGTTTTGGATAAAACAAATACCAACTAAGACTAATTGTGTTAAGTGTCTGTCTTGATTAGAATCCACACTATCTCTTGAATATCTGGCAAGAAAGTCTTATAGGTCAAGGAGACAGTGGGGGTCTAAAAGATCCTTAAGGGTTCTCAAGAAGTAATCAAGAATAAAACATGTATTTCATCACTAGCACACAACTAGAGGTTTATAACCTATCGTGTTGACATTTCTGTGCCCATTCCAGTTAAGTTGGCTATAAATTTGAGCTCTACATGTTCTCAATTGCTTGCATAGCTACTTGGAAGCAATGGCAGGCCCTTGAGCTGCCAGGTGGCAAGAAGTTAAGATTGCACAAGTTCAATCCATATGAGTTAGGATTTGTTACTAACCTAGTCTTGTGATTATGGTTTGACAAATTCATGGAGATAAGAACACATACACCATAAATTCTAAGTGTCATAAGGTTTCTCTCCGATTCATGAAAATGATTGTGAGGAAATTCTTTCACTAAATAGATTTTAAGTAGATAGCAATTGGGATATTTGCAGTTCTCAAAGTCGTTAGTGGAGCGTGCGTGGTTAACCGACACACTAACATTGACTTATGAGAAATGGCAAAAAGTCTAAACAATTGAGACTATGATTATAGCATCCCTTTTCATAGTTCTAAAATTGTTTAGACACACCTGTGAGCTATCTAAGATAAGGTGTATGTTTTTGATAAAGTCTTGTCAAAGCAATCTAGTATCAGAAATCTAAACTTTGATAAGAATGTCAATAAAGTATTGACTTCTAGAGGTCCAACTGTTTTCTGGATACATGTCAAAGCTAGTGGGAGCATAAGTGTTATGCTAATAATTATCATGTTATTGGGAGCATGATAATTATGTTAAGTATTGCAAGTTAGAAATGTTAATTATAGAAAACAAAAGTTTCAATTTGTGAGGTTGCAGGGGTTGGAAAAGTTGTTATGCTATAATTAAGGGAGAGGAAATTATATTTCATTTCAATTCTAAAAAGCTTAGATTGATTTAAAATCATTCTAAAGAGCTTATATTGAGGTTTTAATCACATTTAGTCAAGAATATATATATATATATATATATATATATATATATATATATATATATATATATATATATATATATATATATATATATATATATATATATATATATATATATATGAATTTCATGTTGGATTGGTTCAACTTAAGAAAATTCTATATATTGCGTTCTCAAAATTCGATTATGATTATGGCATCCCTTTTCATAGTCAAATTTTGAGAATACGGCAAACAAAAATTATTATGGCAAAAGGCTGGTCTAGAACCATATCTTTATGTGAAACATCATGAATCGTGTCCCATTTATTTCGGGTACAAGATCGATTAGATGTGCTATAATATTTATCCTTTCTGAATTGTCCAAATGTCTTGGGGCATTAAGGGGAACAATGTCTAGAATTGGATATGACAAAAGTGATTAAGCAATTGTTGAGGACAATCTAAGGTTTACCAAATATTGGTTGATCAAGGATAGTTGGAAGTATAATGGTAATATTGGAAGGACCATATTGACATAGTCTGAAAAGAGGCAACTCTTGTTCATAAGTGGTAGTCAAAATGGGAATATAGAGTTGTCTTCATAGGTGGAAGCAATCTGTGTAAGGTTAAAGAAACTTAATGCAAGAAGCATGTTCAAAAGCAATTCGCTTTGAATTTGAGACATCGTTTCCATTGAATTGCTTTCCATTGGGATACTATGTAATTATTGATACCAAGTCTTTGTGGCTTTGTGCATAATCATTACAAGAGGAACAGTGCATATAAGTTTAAAATCTAAACAGATTTCGATAAATGATAGGAATTTGGAATTCTTACATTTAAGACAAGGATTTAGGAGTGTGAAAAGAGAATCATTAAAATTATGTTCAATTGATCTAGTTCACAATGAAAAGGATCATAGACAAACATAGAGTTCATACTTGGTGTATGGCAAAGCTATTGTTTAGAAAACATAGTGTACATGCTTGGAGCATGGGACACTGTGAAAACCCGAAATTTCCTATCCCGTACAGTCAAGCACTTCATTGAAAGTCAAACTTACTCCTACTAACTTTTAGCACAGTTTCGAGTTCGTTTGAGCATTATGAGCTTTATTTCATCTAAGGAATAAGTAAATGAGAGTGTCAGTTGAACTTGTAACCTGTCAAACAAGCCTTAAGCCCTCAAGAGAGGAATTTACGGCCAAGACCTTGGAGTTTATGGCCGTAAACTCAAGGTGGCCGTAAACCCCTTGATATATATATATATATATATATATATATATATATATATATATGACACTTAGTCATTTTTACTTGATTTCTTCCATTCCAAGCCCAAGAAAACGGATTCTCTCTCTAGGATCTTGAGAGTTTTGCTTCCAATCTTCAATCTAGTAAGTAAACTTTCCATTTTCAACTTGATATCCTTCCATATCTAGTGAGTACACATGATTTCATCCATGAAATCTCTTCTTTTGGTTAGATCTTCAAGTGTTCTTCAAAACACCAAGAACACACACTAGTGTTCTTGGACCTTAAACACCCAAACAAGCTTCTATATTGTAAGTACTCTTGTCCTAGCTTGTTGTGTGCTTGAATGAACTTGTTTACACTTTAGAAACATCAAGAAATCCGGGTTGGAAGAGAGTTTATGGCCAAGGCATCACCCAAGGCCGTAAACTCCATATAAAGGTGCAATGTTGCCCTAATTTCCTCCCTAATGCTTAGAACTTAGACTAGAACTTATCACCATTGAACTAGGGGCCTTAAACTTCAAGTTTATGGAGTTTTCCATGGGTTTATGGCCGTAAACTCCAAAGGGAGTGGTCCTTGGGCCATGAACTCCATAGCAATGCTTTACACCCCTTTGATGCAACCCAATCGGCTTTAGGGTGTTTATACTTACTTAATTAGTGTTATGATCTGTTGAGTCTAGTTATGTTGCGTCATGGGCTTATGTTTTGTATCCGCATTGGGCCTGTCCATCCGTGATTTTCTAGTAGGGTTTTACTATAAATAATGCATGCATGTATGCATTAGAGACAGTCGTGATTATCATTTATTGTTTTGTAACCCTAAGCACCTCTACAGTCGAAGTTCTTAATCACGCTCTTCTGAGGTGTTGACTCTTAATCATACGACATATTTAAAGCCATTCTTGTGTTCTTAATTACGTTCTTGATTGTTTGCCTGCATATAATCTATCGATCCTAATAGAACTTAGTTCCAATAATTGGTATCAGAGCAGGAGACTGTGTGATCAATCCACATTCCTTCTATGTTAATAATTCCTTAGGGTTTCCGCTTTTATCAAATATAAAAGAAGTCTTCTTCCTATCGACGGGAACTCTTTTTGATAAAACCCTAATCTCAAGTTACATGTCTGATTCTAGCGGCTCACCATGTCTCTTGAAGATTCTCAAACAAATCCCATCAACATCTCTAACAACATTGGATCCACTACCAGAATTCCCATTCTTTACACTCAAGACTATGAAGTATGGGCGCACCACTTTGAAGATTATGTGGTCGAATATGAAGATAATGGTTATCTCATCTGGGAAGCCATCATGCGTGGGCCGTTCGTTCATTCTGGAATGAACATAATGGTTAAGACTTAAAAAGAATATAACAAGCTGGTGGCAGACGAAGACAAGATGCCACAGGATAAGAAGGATAAGTTGCTAAGTAATGTGAAGGCCATGAGAATGATCAGATTCGCCTTGCAATCTGACACTTTTCGGTTAGTTGGTTCATGCACGACAGCCAAAGAAATCTGGGATAGGTTGAAAGAACTTTACTCAACCAATGAAGATCTAGAACACTCCATTCAAACCTTGTTGCTCTCTGAATTTGGAGTTTTCGAACAGAAACCATAAGAAAAACTAATACAAACTTTCGATTGATTCAATCATCTCCTAAGTAAGATGATCAAGCATGGAATAGAAAGAAAGTTGATCGAGCAGAAGGTAAACTTCATGAACGGTCTGAGACCAGAATGGATGGTTGTGGTTTCAACAGTAAAAGCTCATGAACAGTTTAAATCTTATTCACTAGCAAAACTTGTGGGAATACTTAAGTCCCTTGAAAGTGTGGTAACCAAGGAGGTGAAAGTTGTTTCAGGTGTGGGATCATTGACCCTTGTCTCAAAAGGAAAGAATATTGCAGAAGAAGGAGAGGAGTCGGATATATGTGAGTGTGACCTTACAAACGAAGAATATGCCATGATGAGTTTGCAAAAAGAAAATTTCCTGTCAATAAGAACAAAAAACTGGTAGGGAAGTTACAGTTCTGAGAAGGTGAAAGATGAAACAAAAATTACTTCTCAAAAGGATGATGACAAGAAGGAGAGAAAGCTTACAGGAGACTCTGGGTTCGACTGCAATTACTATCACTGCAAGAACCACTTTGCCAAAGATTGCATGCTGAGGAAAATGGTTGAGAAAAGAGATGGTGAAGACGATGAGGCGTACTACATGCGAAAGTTGGAAAAGATCACGAAAAAGAAAACTTCTAACAGTTCTATGAATGCCTTGATTGTGCAGGAAAATGCAAAAGAAGGTGAGTTCAGTGGCGTTGAAGTTTGGTCAACCAATTCTGAAGATGAAGAGGTGAGAAAGCCCACTCATGGAAAAGATTATGTGGCAAAGGATGCTAGTTCGACAGCAAGATGTTTGATGGTCACAGCTGGTGGATCAACCGAAAGTCCAAATAAGGAGCCGAACCTAACTGAGGATAAATGCTTTGCAGCCAAGCCCGTGAGCGAAAAGATCAACGACTGTGATCGGCTGATCAAAAAGGTACACTCCATCCTTGAATCACTTAAAGTTCCAATAACAAATTATGAAGAAGAATTAAAATTTAAATTTTCTAACTTAAGTGGTAGTCTCATTCAAACTCGCTTAGCGAATTCTAACCTAACTGACCAACTCAACAGGGTGTCTTCAAAAAGTGAGGAGAGAACGCGGAGTTATCTAGGGCTAGGGATGAAAGTATTTATTTGAAACGAGACAATTTAAATTTTTTGAAACAAAGGAATGTTTTTTGTTTAATTGCTAAGCGCTTATATACTAATATTGCTCAATTACGTTTAAGTTGTAAAATAGGGAAAAAGATTCATAAGATGATCTTACCCTTCGTTGAATTTAAGGAGGATGAGGTCATTGTTGAGTGTGAATCAATAGTGTCCTCAGAAGAGACATCTAACGCTTACAAAATTGGACTGGATAAGATAGAGACCTTCATTGACTCTAAGGAACATAAATGTATGCTCAAAAATCTTTTAGATGAAAATGATAGGTTAAAAATTAAGTCTGAAACCATTCAACATTTGACTCATCCAACGCTAAATTAATTTCAGAAAATAAAATGAACATAGAAAATACATCTGAATTTGATGAAGAAAGTGAGATAAGCGAAATCTCAGTTGAAGACGTGGTTGATTGCTCTGAGTTCATGAAGAGCGAAACCGAAAATGAGAAACCCCTCATTTCTAAAAATTCGGTGGAATACGCTCGCCTGTCAAAGGACAAGCCACAGAAACTCAAGGAGATAGCAATGGTTTATAATAAGGTTCAAACTGTGCTGAATCAAGTCTATGCTGTTACAGGAGTCACTACAAAACAAACAGCAGAGTTAAAAATCTTAGTTGACAAAGATAATGCTGAAGGATGCAACGATTACTTCTGGTCGGCCCCTATTGACAACGCAGACGAAACCATTGGCTTATCTGAGCAAACTTCATGGAGAGTTAAAGGAAGATATGTTGCTGAACCTATCAACAAACCCTCGAGTTTTCACAAACCAAACACAAGTGGAACAAAAGAAATCCCTGAAGAACCAATGAGAAAACCAAGCGTTCCAACTAAGACAACCGGAACTCAAAAGAAAAAGCCAAAATTGATTTTTAACATTCACAAATCTCAAAAGGAGCTAGCTGAACATAAACGCCAAAGAAATCAAAGATACAATAAAAATCTGAATGATCGAAAACGTTATTGGCAATCTCAAAATCCCAAGTACGTACCTCCTGAGAAAGAAACAATTGACAAAGGAAAGGAAAAGAAAATTTTAGTCCAAACTCCTACTATTCCAAAGCTCAGAACCGAATGTCTAGTTTCGGTCCAAACGTCAAGGCTAACAACCAATTGTCTATTTTCGGTTCCAACATCAGCACTCAGAACCGAAAGTCAAGTTTCGGTCAAAAGTCTAGTTTCGGTCCATCCAACTCCCAAAGAAAATTCAAATCAATAAAGGGCATCAAAGGAAAGGGAAAGCTTGATTCTGATTTTGATATCAATAATAAGAAAAAGTCGGCTAACCCTAGAATTCAAAAGAAAACACCAAAACCATCTAACAACACACCATTGAATACACTAAAATTTAAACAAGATAAAACCAAAACCAAGGTGTATACCATTAAAAGAAAAGTTCGATCCACTCTAATAAAAAGAACTTATTTGGTTGATGTTTCTACTGTAATTCCTTTTTCTGTGAAAAACTCACAAGGACCCAAGAGACTTTGGGTTCCTAAATCTTCTTGAATTTGCAGGTGATAAGTGACGAGCAGTTCGATGATGAATGGTACATAGACAGTGGCTGCTCTCGTCACATGAAAGGAAGGAAGGAAGAGCTGAGGGAGTTTCGGTCCCTAAAGGACGGTGGATGTGTGAAGTATGGCAATAACTCATATGGGACAATCAAAGGATATGGTATGATAACCAAGGAAGACTTCTCGATTCGAAAAGTAGCGTATGTGGAAGGATTGCAACATAACCTCATCAGCGTGTCACAATTAGTTGTTGGAACAGGTTTGAAGGTTTCGTTTGATGATGAGGGCTCTGAAATAATTGAGAAGGAATCCAAAAAGGTTATGTTGAAGTCTGAACGCAAGGGAGAGATGTATCCTTTGAATCTCAATCCAATTAGAGGAAAACCGGCAATATGCTTGTTATCAAAATCAAATACAGATGAAAACTGGTTGTGGCATCGATGCCTATCGCACCTGAACTTCAAAGACATTAATAAGTTGGTACTTGGTGACCACGTTCGAGGCCTTCCACTTCTCAAGTTTGACAAGGAATATCTGTGTGCAGCGTGTGAGATGGGCAAACAAAGCAGAAAGAGCCATCCTACACAAATCAACACAAAGATTGTTGAAGCTCTTGAACTTCTGCACATTGAATTGTGTGGACCTTCGGCTATCGAAAGCTTCGGTGGTAGTAAGTTCATTCTTGTCATTGTAGATGATTTTTCACGCTTCACCTGGGTTTTCTTTCTTAAATAGAAATCAGATGCGACACCCAAGTTGAAGATATTCATCAAGCATGTGGAAGTATAGCTGAGGAAACTGGTGAGAAACATTAAAAGCGACAACGGGCTGGAATTCAAGAATAAAGAGTTTGAGGATTTTCTGGCTAAAAAGGGGATATCTCACAACTTCTCAGCCCCTTATACCCCACAACAGAATGGGATTGTTGAAAGAAGAAACCGTTCCCTATGTGAGGCAGCCAGAATCATGCTAAACTTCGCTTCTCTACCACTATACTTTTGGGCTGATGCAGTTGCAACCGCGTGCTACAATCAGAACAGATCCTTTCTCAAAAAAAGATTCTCAATCACTCCATATGAGATTATGATCAATCGAAAGCCCAATGTTAAATTTTTCCACGTGTTCGGTTCAAGGTGTTTCATCTTTAATTCAAAAGAGAACCACAATAAGTTTGACATCAAAGCTGATGAGGGAATTTTTCTTGGGTATTCGCTCACTTCAAAGGCATACAGAGTTTTGAACAAACCCTCCAAACGAATTGAAGAAACATATTATGTAACCTTTGATGATAATTACATGAAGAAAGTTCAAAGGAGCGCAAGTGCCATAAGGGAAATATTTCCTCAATCAGGACAAGTCTCGGTTCCAATATCCATTTTGTTTGAAGAATACATTCAACTATTTGATGAACCAGAGAAAGCAGCACACTCAGAAGCGAAAGCAGCAGCTAACAAAATCGACAATCTCAAAAAGATCATAGATGAAGCTGCCAAAGAAATGGAAAGTGAACCTCCTAAAGCGACATGTGGTCAACTCTCCAATGACTCTCCAAACAACGGCTCAATGTTTAAGGGGGAGAATCCTATACCATCCCCAACTCATAAAGGTCCAAGAGAGGGGGAGCATACAATTCCAAACCCACCCAATAATAGTCCAATCGAGGGGGAGAATCCAACTTCTACAGAGGATGAAAACTCTAATCCTGACATAGGTTTTACTTCGCCGGTCGAGGGGGAGAAAGAGAATACAACTGACAAAGATGAACAATAAGAACTTGAAGAGGAAGTAAATGCAGAGTTGGATCCAGCTTGAGACCCAAATTATCCTCCTTTAGTAAAATGGACCAAGGATCATCCCAAAACACAAATCATTGGTGAATCATCTGAGAAAGTTCTCACTCGATCTCAATTGAAAGCGAAACAAACTGCATTATTCTCTAAAGTTGAATTATGTATGTTTAATTCGTTTGTCTCCAAAGTCGAACCAAAAACAGTTAATGTTGCACTTGATCATTCAGATTGGGTACAAGCAATGCAAGATGAGCTTCATGAGTTCGAACGCAATCGAGTTTGGAGACTGATTCCCACACCAAAGGATGCTTCAGTGGTTGGCTTGAAGTGGGTCTTTAGGAATAAATTGGACAAAGAGGGGAACGTCATTAGAAACAAGGATCGGTTGGTAGTAAAAGGATATTGTCAAGAGGAAGGGATAGACTATGAGGAAACCTTTGCTCCAGTAGCAAGGTTGGAATAAGTTAGAATCTTTCTGGCATATGCTACTCATAAAAACTTCAAAGTTTTCCAAATGGATGTAAAATGCGCTTTCTTGAATGGAGATCTAGAAGAAACAGTGTATGTTGAGCAACCTCCCGGGTTCGTGAATGAGAAATTCCCTGATCATTGCTATGTGCTGGATAAAGCTGTATATGGTTTAAAGCAAGCACCGAGGGCCTGGTATGAAACTTTAACTCGCTTTTTGAAAATGTCGAAATTTAAACAAGGTTCAGTTGACCCAACTTTCTTTCGAAAGAAAGAAGGCGAACATCTAATGATAGTTCAGATTTATGTTGATGACATCATCTTCGGCTCCACGAATCCTAGCTTAACGGCTGAATTCAGGAAGTTGATGGAGACTAAATTTGAAATGAGCACAATGGGTCCGATTAATTTTTTCCTTGGTTTGAATATTAGACAGGGACCAGAAGGTATATTTATCAACCAGGAGGCCTACACAAAGAACTTGCTGGAAAATTTTGGTATGACGGGAGATTCGAAAGGGAAGGTTCCTATGGTATTTGGCACTAAGTTAACACCTTCTCTGGAAAAACCTGCTGTTGACATAACACTATATCGACAAATGATAGGGTCCCTTATGTATCTAACAGCTAGTAGACCGGACATTATGTTTTCTGTTTGTTATTGTGCCAGGTTTCAAGCTAATCCAAGAGAACCTCACATGGTGGTGGTGAAAAATATTTTCCGTTACCTGAAGCGAACCTCATCTCTCGGTCTCTGGTATCTTGCTAGATCTGGATCCTTTAATCAAGCTTTTCTGATGCTGATCTTGGAGGATGTGGTCTGGACCGAAAGAGCACAACTGGTGGATGCCAATTCCTTGACGATAAACTTGTTAGCTGGCAGTCCAAGAAGCAAACATGTGTGTCACTTTCAACAGCCGAAGTTGAGTATATAGCTGCAGCATCCTGTACTTCCCAAGTAATATGGATACAAAGTCAACAAAGAGATTATGGGCTGAGTATGAAGAAGATTCCTCTCTATTGTGACTCAGAAAGTGCAATAAGAATTTGTCACAATCCAGTGCAACACTCAAAGACTAAGCATATTGCACTTAGATATCATTTCATCAAGGACCATGTAGAAGATGGAAACGTGGAAGTACATTTCGTTCGGTCCTCTGATCAACTGGCTGACATATTCACTAAAGCCTTACCTGAAGCAAGCTTCAATAAAATTTTACATGGCCCGGGAATGATGGAATCAGAGTCGGTACCAAATCCTCAAATCTCTCGGTAAAAATTAGACAAGCGAAATAGAGTGAACGCTCGGTCTAATTCGGTTCTGGATTTTTCGGGAACCGAAATGAACCGAACGCTCTGTCTATTTCGGATCCATAATTTTCGGGAACCAAAATGAACCGACACTCGGTCTATTTCGGCTCTGGAATTTTTTTTGGAACTGAAATGAACCGAATGCTTGGCTTATTTCATTTCATTCTTTTAAGATAAGGTTTCGGTTGTACATTTTGCTTATTCTTTTAACTATATTTTTATTTATTTTTGGTGTTTTGTGCTACTTTATTTATGTCTTTCTGTTTTTCTTACTTTTCAGAAAACTTCAAAAAAATAAAAATATTTTCTTTTTCTGTTTTTATTATTTTTCAGAAAACTTCAAAAATCCAAAATTATTTTCTTTTTCTGTTTTTTTATTTTTCAGAAAATCTCAAAACTACAAAATAATTTTGTTTGTTTATTTTGTTTGTGTGGTGTGTTTGTTTGCTTGTTCTTTTAATTAGGTCACAAGTATACTAGTGCAACAAAATTTGGAGCTAAGGCAGGTACGATTATTTTCATTTGAACTAGTTAAGGGTCCCTAGAAGCATGTTGCTGCATGTTGACCAAAGCCTCTGCGACTAAGATCAAAGCCATAATGATTCGATCTATACCTTTCATTTCTTCCCAATCAGGACATTAAAATCAACTCAAGTCCGGAGCTACCTTACTCTTCTCAAATGAGTTAAGAGTTTTCTGCTTTGTCATGATAATATAGCAGAGGTACTTTCGGTTCTTTACCCTCCTCCTTACATTCTCCATTATCTTTCGGTTCACCATTGTAACCCTCGAGACTCTCGGTCTTTACCACTGAGGTTTATGGTTGCACAAAATTTGTGTTTGTGATCTTAGATACGTACACCACGTGCTAAGTGAAACCCAAAAACCAACACCTACAAAGAATTGACGGTGAATCATTATATTCAAGATCTTACTTGTTATTTAATGAAATCTCTTTTTATTTTTGAGTGGTCTTTTATGAAATTGTCTAACACCAAGGCTTTTCTTCCAAAAAAGATCCAATTTATTTTTGTTTTTGAGATTTCTATCACATCTTAAGTCACTATAAATTATATCCAACCTACTTGTTTAATAGACCACAATGGTCTCACAAGTACTTCTTCCAACGTTCGGTCTTATGTTAAGAATCGACGTTCAGTTGAAGATAAGCTACCCTTAGTCTATAATTTAAAAGAAGCCTTTCAATAGTTCTCTACAAACAGTTGATCGTATCTTCTCGGGAAACCACACAAGCACTTTAAGTCTCTCTTGACTTTGAAGGAAGCGATTTTTGCCCGAAATCATCTGCTTTATGTCTTCTAATAGACATCACTCACATCTTATACACATTTTGCTTTATTTCATTATCTTTTGTCACCCTATTGCACGGAAATTTTGTTATTTTCTAACATTCTGGTTACTATTGGTTCGATTGTTGTTTATCTTATGGAGCAACAGAGGTTATCCTAAATTTTGGAGCGACGTTGAATTTCAAACGACGAATTAAGGATAAGCTTTTGGGCGCGTGAATTTGAACGGTCCCTAAACCCACGCGTGATGACGTATACCTGGGAGATACCACCCTGTCACTTCGCGCTTTTCAGGCAACGTTTCAGCGATCTCATCAATATCATGATGATTATTTCTCTCCCCTGGCAACGGTATATAAAGGGTTTCTAATTCTATTTGTCTCTTTTACCTGCAACAAACTCTCTCTATATACACGGCGATTTGCAACTGTTCATCTTCATCCTTCACTCAACAATGGAGACTTCATCATCGGCTCACGATCAAACTGCTTCATCTACATTGATCTCGATCAAGCCAAACCAAAACATGATCATCGAAATCAACCCTTTTCTATACGACTCGTACATGCTGCAAGTGGTCGAGTTTTTGAAGTATTCACCTCTAGTTCTAGCCCTAACACAGGTTGAATCCGTCCTAATGTCGCTCCTATCGCAAGTCTACACTACCGCCTCGTATGATAAGAACAAGGAGAGGATCTACTTCCAAATCTTATTTCACAAGGCTTCGATTTCTAAAGGGAGATTATGTTCCCTCTTTCAACTTGCTGTGGATTCATCTGTGATCTCACCGGACTTCATCATCACTACTCAACTGTTCTCGATGCTTTACGAGATGGGCTACACCGATGTACTTACCACTGTTACGAAGGTCAAAAAGTCATGTTTGCCGCCCAAGTGGAATAGATTGCTTACTCTTCTCATCAAGAGTTTGGCAGAACGGAGTGGTGGGTCTGATGGTACCAGCAAGGGTTTTCTGACCCTTCTATATGGCCTTTATAATGGTATCAATCTCGACTATGGGTCGATTATCTGCTCACAGATGGTGCAAAGCCTCAACACTTCAACGAGGCACTCAGAAGTTTCGTGTGGTAGATTCTGGACTCTCATAACACGGAGGGCAATTGATACTCTGCAGGTTCCGGTTATGAAGGATGCCTTAGTAGCTTCTGTGGCTACGTTTCACACCAAGAAAATTATTATTTCTGATCCGAAAAAGTTCCCTCACAATGGCTCTATTCCTGAGACCATGTACAGGTGTGTTTCAGCTGAGAGTAAGCTCATTGTTGAATATTGCAAGATTCCTCCCAAGGCACCGAGAGTCTTATCTCCTGATCAGCAGGCTGCCTTGGATGCTGTCGATAAGCCTAGAAACCGAGGAAAAAGGGCTACTACCAAGAAAGGGACAGGCGAGGATGATAAGTCAAATTCGAAGAAGCGAAAGTCTGAGAAAGGGGATTCTTCTAAGTCAAAGAAGATAAAGAAGATGGCGAAAAAGTCCAAGAGTCCCTCTCCTTCCCGTTCAGAAAACGATGAGGAGGATGCAGAAGAGGAAGTTCACCATGTATCACTGAGAGGCAATACTCCTCCCCGATCCCCCTCTCCAACCGAACCTCCTCATGACAAACTTCCAACACCACCTCCATCACCGAAACAAACAGTTTCTATTTCGGTTGCTCCTATTCCCCCACCTATTACATCTCAAACAACAACTTCTGTTCCACTACCGCCTCCAGTTTCTACTATTCCCATTTCTACAACACCAATCCCTACTCCCATTATTTCCCAATCAACTTCCACAACTATCCCACAACCAACAGTAGGAGTCAACATATCTGATACGTGGGCGATTACTGAGACAGAACCTCCAGTTACTTCTAAACCACTTTCACCCTCACCTTCAACCAATTCTGGTGCCACTCTCGGTGGTGCTAATGATTAGTTTGATTCAATCTTCTACAGTCCCTATCGGCTTCCTACAGATGATGATGATGAAGCTCCAGTCACACGCAAACACTTGAAAAGCATTGACGAGAAACTCGACAACCTGCTTCATGCCAACAAGTCCTACAGTGATGTTGTACTCAAAGCTTTCCTGGATACTGTCCTTGAGCAATACACCGAGTCTATTGAAAAATCTACCAATGTTGTTAATGAGTCTACTTCTTCTTGTAAGAAGGCCACTACTACCATTGCAGAAATCGTTCAAAGTATTAAGATTTTTATTGAGTCACTCAAAAGGCATGTTGATTCCAATGTAGCCAAGGTGAATGCCTCTGTGGATTCCTTATCCAAGTCTATTCAAGAGGAGCATACAAAGTTTGAGGCTGTTTGTTCTTCAATACTAGCAGAGAACACCTCACTTATCAATTTTGTGACTTCTCGGCTTGACTCTTTTCATGTTGATTTAGCTAAGGAGAGTGCTCTAAAGGAAGAACTTGCATGCCAAGCCTCCACTATTGAAGTTTAGAAGGTACAGCTAGCTTAAGCAGAAAAGGAGATTTCTTTATTAAAGACGGAGAGAGCTGTCTTTCGAAGCTGTGCTGGGGATGTCAAGGATATGCTGACCAGTCTCCTTGGTGCTCATGATCCTATCCTCACTTTGACTATCAGGAATCATTTTACTTCAAAACTTCTTCCTGTCCTTGCATTTTTACACGAGATGAAGGGTGTTTCAGAGAGGTTCATATTTCCATAACAAGGGGGAGAGGATGCTCAACCGAAAGTTACTGTGAAGACTGAAGTTGGAGTTACAACCGAACCGAAGGATAATTTAGCTTTGGGTTCTGGTGTCAAAGAAAGGAAAAAGCGTCTTATTGGAGAAGATGATGAGGATGACGAAGATCAAGAAACTATTTTTGAGATCCTGAACCAAAAGAAAAAGAATGAGGAGACAGATGAAACTCTTTGGACTGCTAAGGAGGCTGAGGAAAGGGAAATGGGGAACAAGGAAGAAGAAGAAGCCTTAAACTGCAAGAAGGCCCTGTTTCCCCTCTGGACTAGAGAAACACTTATCAATGAGGCTATAGAATTTCCAAGCGTTTACTGGCTGGAACCTGTCGCTTCTTTTGATTGTGACAATTCTAAGGATTCACAGTTATATATGTCGATAACACGAAAGGTGTTCACGTTTCATTGCTTTTATTCGACTGTTGAAGTTCCTTTTCCCTCATCCAAAAGTTGATCGAGAGCTTATCGACTTTTATCTGCAGTATGGTCAACCGCAGTACTTGACATGGAGCGCACAAAAGATAGTTACTATCAAGGTACTGAAACCTACATCTGCTGGGAAATTTGCAAATGTTAATTTCAAAATCACATGAGGATCAGCAAACTTGGTGTCGATTATTTCCCTGGCAGATCTTCCAAATCTAAATCCTCATGACTGGATTCTGTTGTTTAACATTCTGCTCACCAATCCAAAAGAATATGAGCCGATACTGGATAATTTGAAGAGGATGTTGGCCTCTTACATCCATGAGGTTGCTGCTATGGATTGGGAGATAGCGAAAGTGATGAACAAGAAACCGACTGTCAAGCCTACACCGAAACCAAGTGATGTGAACAATATGAAGATGGGTCAAATCGATTCTACACATCTTACTGTGATGGTCACAAGAGGCGAAGGCAATCACTTTCTGTTTGCTCTCACTGATAAACATTTATTCTCAACTGACTGCTTGGATTACATTATCAATATTATCCATCGGTGCAAGCAGAACTCAGAAGCAGACAAGAAGAACTTCACGGACATGCTTCGGTGGTACATTACCTTTCGTCATCATCTGTTGGACATCATACAGAGGGTGTTCAAGACAATCAAGAAGTCTTCTGCAACTCAACTGAAGTGAGCTTTCGGCTCCATTGACGCAAAGGAGGGAGATTGTTGAGTCTAGTTATGTTGCGTCATGGGCTTATGTTTTGTATCCGGATTGGGCCTGTCCATCCGTGATTTTCTAGTAGGGTTTTGCGATAAATAATGTATGAATTAGAGACAGTCGTGATTATCATTTATTGTTTTGTAACCCTAAGCACCTCTACAGTCGGAGCTCTAAATCGAGCTCTTCTAAGGTGTTGACTCTTAATCATACGACATATTTAAAGCCATTCTTGTGATCTTAATTACGTTCTTGATTGTTTTCCTGCATAGAATCTATTGATCCTAATTGAACTTAGTTCCAACATAATCACTAATTAGATGTGTACATATGTCTTTATATGTTAATAGGATCATTGTGTGTGTTTAGGTCTTCACGTAACACCTAGTACCTAGTCCAACACTTCCATCCAATCCACTAACTACAGGTGAGTTCATACCCCTTAATCAACCTTTTAAATGTTTTTAAATGCTTTTATGGGGGGGGGGGGGGGGAGGAATACAAGTTGAATCATACTAGTTATTATATCAATCACATGTGATTAATAACTAGCACTCAAATGGATTTCACTATACTTTTAGCTGTTTTTCCAAACAAACTACTTCAAAATGATTTCTCAAACGCTTTTACGGGTTAAACTCTTTATTAAACTTGTTTTCTATACTAAATCTTTCATTTAAATTCTGTTATAACTATGTTCAAACAAAGGATTTCTACTTTAAACTGTTTATATCAACAAACTGCTTTTAAATCATTTTATAAAATGACATCAAGTCATCGATTTTTATTATTAAACTCTTCAAATGTTTTACAAAACTTCTTTTCAAATTTTATATTGTCAAATGCATGCCTATATATGTATAGTTATGTAAGTAATGTTTAAAGGACTTAGGACTACTAACTCGCTTTAATTCCTTTTCCTTGTTTAGATGTGGCCTTAGGGTATCGGTTATTTGTCCGAATGTCATCTAAATATTAGTTACATATTATGTATACATATGTAGACATAAAAGTTCTATCAGCCAGTTCATTACCTTTGGGCAACAAAGGCATACTTTTGTTCATTCATATACATACATTACTAGTAAACTATAATAGGTATAGTTTAGAGGTATACTACTTAGTATTACTAGTATAATGTAACATACAAAGAGTCAGTTCATACATGAGTCAATACACACTATAAACAATACATACACTACACTATACAATTGAACATACTATAAAGAGAGACAAAGAGAACATACACTAGTACATACTATTCATACACACTATATACTATACTAAAGAATTCACTATGATGAGGATCAGGGAAGACATACACTACACTACACTACACTAGTACATACTACGGGACCGACTATCCTACACTTGGATACTAGCTACAGCAGGATCTGTTCATCTTCGGATGTTCTCGGTTGTACTATTTGGCGATTTACCGCGCCGTGTTTATCCTAGACAAATGGATACAATTTTAAGGAGTATACAATTTTCCTTATTACCTTTATTTTGTGACACGTTCACATAAACGATGTGGTAGAATATATTTTGATACGTTTTCAATGATTATATAATTTTCCTTATTACCTTTATTTTGTGACACATTCACATAAACGATGAGGTAGACTATAATTTGGTAATAATAGTTATACATGGGAAAAACTTTCATTTTTACAGAGGAGTAAACCTTCAAAACAATCGGGTCTTGGTAGATGACTACTTTTTATACTAGTAGGAAATATGAGATTTTCAAGGGTTTTCATACTTATACAAACTTTTCATCAAACATTTTACATGTCTTTTCTTTACAGTTTTACAAATCAATGACATTAAAATACTTATGAATTCACCAGCTTGAATTCTGATCTACGCTTTCAAAATAACTTGTATTCTCAGGTCACCAGTAGACAGGTACGATGACCAGGTTTTGAGAAGATGGAGCAGTCAAGACTCGTCTTTTATTTTGATTTCTTATTATGGTTTCTTATTTTATGAAAGAACACACATGTATTAAAATTTTACTATTAATGCAATGGATCATGTTGTTTCTTGTTTACTACTTTGCACTGTTGTGATACTTTACATGACGTCCTCCGCCCCAGAACGGTTTCCGCTGTTCTTGGTTTTGGGGTGTGACAGACACCTAGTGTTTTAATTCAAGTATAAAGTTGATAAAACCGAAACAATGAATAATGAGTAATCAGTATGGTGATAAATAGAAAGTGTTTTGTTATATTCATAGGTTTTGATACCATATTAGATTCATTTATTCTTGTGTTTCACTTTGGATGTTTTGACTTCCATAATAACTAGGTTATTCTTCCGAAATGACTAAGTTATTCAAACCATCCACAGTTGGTCATATTTTGGAAGTAGATATGAATCAATAATGTCATGGGTTGGCTTGTAGAGGTCCAAGTTGGTGGACAAAGTTGTGCTACAACACTCATGAGCGCTCATAAGTTTTGAATATTGGATTCAACCCACGCTCATTTAAATCACTTCATGGATTTTATCATGAGTGATCATGAGACGATAATATCTTATATTCTTCAAACCTAGAGATATGAGTTGTTACTATGAGTTGGTTGTACATTGATTGCACAAAAACGCATTCGGTAACTCGATGTTATAAAACGTGCCTTTGTGTATGATTCAACAAGTAGTAGAACAAGCCATATGAGTCGAAGTTTATCCATTCCTTTTACCTTCGGGATAAAAGTGATATTTGTGGGCCCCTCGATGATTTAATGATGACAGATGTGAGTGCTTGGCCAAGCCAGGACTGATTTGATTTGTTCAATCAGTCAGTCATCATAAATCGGAAATCGGGAAACAACAAATGGACAGAGAGAATGATTATAATCCATGTCTCAGTCCATATGATATCTAGAATGGAGGAATATATGATCTCTTATCTAATGGACAAGTCATTGACAAAGGTCAGAGTTCGTTAACAAGGTCAGATTTCGACAACGGCTTTAAGAGCTACGATTTCCAGTTGGTTTTTGAAGTCATACTCAATAATAGTTTTAGCCTTATCCAAGTGGGAGATGGTTGGATTAATTTCTAAGTCCATAACTATATTTGGTATGTACTTGACCCGACTCGGCATGGTCCATTTGGGTTGCATTTCACTGGCACAATTTATATGGATAGTCTTTTGAGAATACTATATTTATGATTTATATTAATATATTATAAGTTCTAATATATTAATATGTAATCATAATATTTAATTAGTATTGATCAAGAATTAATTTAGAATTAATTAAGTGATCAAAAGGAACTAATTAAATATGGACTCTTATATATATATATATATATATATATATATATATATATATATATATATATATATATATATATATATATATATATATATATATATATATATGGAATGGGCCAAGTTCATTTAGGTTGGGCTAAGCTATCATGGATAGTCCATGGAGTTTTAACCCATGGATCCTATGAAATAAAATGTCATGGGTATTTCGGTTTACATGGATGTAACCCTAATCCTCCATACTATATAAAGAGGCCTTTGGCACAAGAAATGGTACTAGTGTGTGAGGACATAAGAGTGGGCCAATTTTAGTGTGCATACATATTCTCTCAAGTTCTTCCAAGGTGTTTTTGTGAATTGTTATTCCACTTGAGGCTTCCACACTATTGGGGCTAAGCTCTTAAAGCTTGAAGACATTAAGCTACATCAAAAGGTATGTCATCTAACTAGAACTTTGTATTATAGGTGCTTTATAATATGCTAGTTAGGATGAAACCTTGGAATATTTAATATTTGCATGTATAATAGAGAAAACATAGATCCAAGGTTTATAGGGTTGCGTGTGCACCATAGGAGTATTAGAATGCTCAAAACCCAACTGTAAACTAGGTCACCTATAATCCAATCCGTCTTGAATGTCTGTTTAGTGATTTCCTGATAATACATGTAGTTTTTAGAGTCAACACAAGGTTAGTGAGTGTTACAGGTTTTCTGCTAACCGCAGTAATACTTTTAAAAACTCCAGAAAGTATTATCTTTGTATGAATAACAATAATTGAAATAGTGTTTGCAATGAGTCTTTAAACGCCAAAATGTATCTTTGTATAAGTAAATCTATACATAAAAACCGTGTTTGTAATAAACCTTTAAATATCCTTGAAAACCAAACTGTTATGTTACATAAGTAATTCCATACTCAAAAATAGTTTTGAAAGCAACCAAGGCCACGGTTGTTAGTGAGAGAGAAAGATATTCTAGTTAATGTTTATAGTGAGTCCTATAACCGAGCTATATGACTTGAGTGTACCCCTTACAATGCTTCATTGGACGTTTTAGTAAAAATTGAAGACACCTATCACCCGCTTCAATTAATCGGTCGAGGGTTGTAGCTAGCAATCGCAGGTGGGGATGTCAACCCCGTATATATCTGTACATATGTATATCTCTCCGAAGATTAATTGTTATAGTAGTGTGGGTATGCTAAGTGTTTAGACTCTGTTAATGAATAACGAAACATCTCATTAAAATCCCTTAACTAAAAAGTTTGTGAATGGCTCTCAGCTCTAACTTAATTGTGATTAATTCACTAGGCATAATGAATATCATTGTATAAAGTTTATAAAATCCGAGTATTTTTGACATATATGTAAAAGTGTAATGTGTTCGCTTTTATAAAATGAATGTTTCAAATTAATGAACATATGTATATGTATAAACATTGTGTACTTAAACATATAAATAAACATGCTCAGTATTAGCTTGAATCCTTGAGATACTACAAAGTTTCATAACGTGCTTGTTATAATATGCAATGTCACATAAAAATCATATAACCTTGTATCGTGTAGCATTTGTTGTGTGAAATAATTATTTCATGATAAAATAACCATAATACATATACGAAAAATTTATACTAGTTTATTTGTAACAATATGGTAAATTGTTAAATAATATTATTTTTATAAACTAGAATTATTGTATTTTCACATAAAAAAATTGATTCGTATAAACAAAAGATTTAGGGACATGTACCCCCCCCCCCCCCCCCCTCTGAAATATTTAAAATATTAAAAAAGGGCCGTAAGCACTCACCCTTGAAGAGTGAGTTTCAATCGTTCGAATTCGATTTATTTGAGATGCTAGTCGTGAGAAATCGCAAATGTTACGTTTCTTGAAATATGAAATATTCTTGCGACCGTTTCATAACAAATTTAAACTATTTGGGGCTTTTTGGTAATTTAATTTAATGAATATGACTGTTTTGGTAAAAATAAATCAAGTGGGGCTGAAATGGTTTAAATGGAATTTAATGTTTGAGTCTTGCACTAGTATTGTTAAGACAACTCTATTGGAGCGGTTGTTTTGAATAAAGGGGGTTAGAGTTTAGGGATTGGGAATGATTTCTAAAATAAACATGGCAGTAGGGGGTTATTATGTCATTTTTAAAAGAATTTAAAAGGGATTTGGGCTTTCATGAAGAGGATTTTCATGGAGGGGCCATTTTGATTAATGGCCGAAACTTAACTAGGCTAGGGCTTTTATGCCCCGTCTTTGATTTAGCGGTGTTTTGGATACCTTTTTAAACAATATTTTGACTTTTACCTTTTTCAAAAAGTAAAAAAGGCCCAAAAGTCGTTTGGCAAAAAGAAAAGTCCTTTTCATTCTAACTTATGGCCAAGAAGTAAATGAGGGCCGGACAAAAGACGCACATTCCTGTCTTTTTGAGACTTTTGACTTTTGCCCACCAAACACATTTTAAGAAACTACTTTTAGAGAAAGTCCTTTTACATAGAGTCCTTTTACAAAAAATACTTTTAAGGTTTAAAAGGTATCCCAAACACCCTCTTAATCGGTCAAAGAAAGAACGGCTAAAACGATGAAAGGAATACGACCACGAAGACAGACAGAAGAGGATGACGAGAGGAAGCTACTCCGGTCGTTTGGTTGATCGATTGCGAGAAGGGGAGATCATCTACGAGGTTCGACTAATCAAAGCAACAAAAGGGACGAAGCAGCAGCAGTGACGAAGTTGAGACCTTCATATGTCTTTGATCGATAGGGACATGAGAGAAAGAAGGCGGAGGGTGAGGGGTGATTCGGTGGCATTTGCGAGGGGAAGAAGAAGAGAGGGTTGCGAGATCGAGTTGGAGATGAAGGGAATCGGAAAGAGCAGCCTTGCTCAAGACGAATTCTACGAAGGAGGGGGATAGATGGTCAATCCGAGGAAGCAAACAACGAAGGATGAAGGTGGCGATGGTGGGAGGCTGTTGTGAAGTCAATGGAGGGTTTCTCAGGCAGTTAGTTGAGTAGAAGGGGGTTGCTCCGACAACTCCCCTGCTCTTCTTCTTCTTCTTCTTCTTCTTCTTTGTTTATTTGTTTTGGCAGAATTCGATAGAGGGTAAAGGATTGTTCGTTTGGTGTTTGACAGGAAAAGAAGAAGCAGAAAGGAAAATGGAGATATAGAACCAAGGTTCTAAATGGCGTGAGGCGCGGCATGGCGGCAAGGCCAAGCCTCAAGCTTAACGAGCCATGGTGTTTCTCAAGGCGTGAAGTAAGGCGGCGATTTTGTATTAATTTATAATTATATTACCACATAAATGTAAATTTATATGAAATATAACTACTTTTTAGAAGTGTTATATCAATAACTAATAACAAAAAGTTAACAAAAAACACAATACTTGTATCACCGATTAGAAAAGACAAAAAATATCAAAAAAACATGTATGAAACGAAACAACATGCCCCATAACACGTTATAACGCGCCATGGCACGCCTTGCCACGTGCCACGCCTAATAGCAATGTTATGAAGCTTTTCATAACGTCAAAGTCACGCCTCACGCCATGGCGCGCCTTGGCGTGCACCATGGTGCGCCTTTTAGAACACTGTATAGAACTTATATGGGTGTTTTTGGGTTTGATTTTTGACAGGGGAAAGCATGAAGAAGAATGATGGTGATGAGTCTGTTTTGCTGCTTGAAAGCAAAAGGAAGAAGAAGAAACGAGGCTGTGATCCAAGGATAGAGAAGGGCAACAGATCCAGAAACGGGAAGGATAGATGAAAATATCATCATTTTTTTGGATAGATTTCAAAATATGTCTGTATCAATTTTTTTACATGATTTTGTTTGTACAACATTTGGCTGTGAATGGAAACAGTGTTATGTGAAAGATTTGGGTGAAGAAAGAGTCTAAGAAACTCTTTGGTGTGATTTTTGTAAAAGATGAAGTGTGGAAGCAACTATTAACTTAGTTGTTATTTTTTTTAGTTTCATAATTGTGTGTAAGCAAAGAGTGGTGTAAAGAATTGTGTTTGTGTAATTGGCAATTTATTTTATTCATTTGGCTATTACCCATTATTGTTATTATTGTTATTATTATTATTATTATTATTATTATTATTATTATTATTATTATTATTATTATTTACCAAAGTATAATATTCCATTAAGCTTTAAAAACAAATCTTGGTTCGCGTGTCCAATTTTCGACGTCTGAAAATTTTTCTGATAGTGCCGATTGGTATATTTTAATTCTTAGATTCTAAAAACCCGAACGGAGAAATTTTTCTAGTTGTAGAACTCCGGGAATTTGTGTTTAAAGTTTGGTGTCTAATTGGTCTAAAACATATTCTTTTTTTGACTTTTACAAATATTTTTACTAAAAATATTTCAAATATGAAATTAAATATTAAGCTATAGCCTGAGTCCAAAAATACTTTCGAAAATTCCATTTGAGGTGTGCAAGTCCCTTAATGGAGAGAAAATAGTTTTAGCGATTTAAAAAAGAAAATCAGTATTTTACTGGCTTTATATTCTTAAAACGGTCGTATCTTTTGCATACGAACTCCGTTTTGGATGTTCTTTATATTTTTGAAATCATGGAAACACGTAATATGAGACTAAGGTGTTCGTATTGCTCGCAACAGCTTAATATGGAATTTCGGTTTTTCAGACGCATTCCTATGGTGGTAGTTTAGCTATTTGATTTGTTTGCCAGATTCTGTATTTGGAAGTCAGATACCATCTGATATCTTTTGATAGTTTAAATAGCTCATTTATTTTACATTAGATGCACTAAAACTCAATGAGTCAAATTACAAAGAGGTTTACTATAAACTTGACCGTTCATAGTCTTTGAACCTAAATTTTGGGGATGTCACAGATACCATGAAATCTCAGGCTCCAACCATTGATTCCTAGGAAGAGCTCTCCAAAATGATGAATCGAAGTTGTCATAAAGTGGTCAAAAATATTGGTGAACTCAAGGAGACAGTGGCATTTGCACCGAAAGTCAGGCCTTCTGATGCAAGAGTGGGAGAAGTAGCTGTGACTAGATGGAAACCAAGCTCTAAATTTTAACTCTGAGATGAAACTTATGAAGAAGAAGATGATGATGATAAGATAACTGTGAATGATGAAGTCATCTTAGCAATTCATTATGAGAGCGAGCCACCTTCTTCCATAAAAATCATTCCAGATTAAGAGAAAATTAATTGGTCTTCCTGGCCATCAAATATGGTTGATTCTTTCAAACATAGCATGGAGATTGCAAAGGCCAAGACAAATCTCACAATCGATGATTTTCGAGTAACTCGACTTATGTTGCCTCCAATTCCTACTCCTCGCATTATTAGAATTGATGAAGGATCTCCAATGCAAGTTGATGATGGTCTTCCTCCTCAAGAATTAATTCTGCAAATTTTAGAAGTGACAGTAACTCGTGCAGCTCATCAATTGATACAAGTCACCCCTAGAGCTCCAATCAAGGATAAAAGAAAATGAATAATTTTTTATTAGACCAGCCCAATGAAGTCGTTGAGAAAGTTTGAGGGTTTGTCACAAGACAAAATCAACAAGGCAATTGAAGAAATTCTTCTCATTCAAGCTTTGAAGGATTCTCTGAATCCTCTATCTGGAATCTCACCATATTTCCCAGAAGAAAGGTTGTATGAGCATCACATGGTTCCATTTGTGAGTTATACTATTCCCACTTCTAATTATGAATAGCTCGATCTACTAATCTCTCATCATGGCAGATATATGTCAAGTTCACTCCATTGCATCCATCTGATGAACAAGATTTTCTTGTTTGTACTAAAAGAGAGAGAGAGAGAGAGAGAGAGTGAGAGAGAGAGAGAGAGAAACTGAGCAACATCTACTCCATTAGTGCTCTTCCTAAGAAAGAAGCATTGTCGAAAAAAGGATTACACATGTTAATCATTATGGAATGAGAGTACTAAGCAAATTGGGATATGATTGCATTCTCTATAACTACTACATATATCGAAACTCACAAAATAAGATCACAATATCGGATGCCGACTTTCCGACTATCAACCGCAATGATGTCCGTGTAATTGGTTCACGTCTTAAGGACAATCAAACTTCTGATCTCGGCATCGGATGTTGATTTTTCTCCATTCTTCGAAACTGAGAAACTTTTTGCTCCCATAAACATAAAGCTGGAAGAAGTTGATCTACTCATTGAAGGTCCTATGATAGCTCCAGAGCTCGGATACGTGTATATGAAGAAGAATTCAAACAAGAAAGAAAATTTCAGAGTTAAGCAAAAGCACTTGGTTTACACAAATATGCTTCAAAAGTTCATCTCAAAATATGCAAAATCTCAAGCATCTGATGAAGCAAAGAAAGAACTATTCAAGAAACTCACGTGGTAGATTGAAGTTAGAAGTTGGTTGTAAAAATCATATATGTTCACCTTTGGAGAGAAGATGTGAAGGCTCTTTGATTGCTAAGATCACTTAAGGCGAGGTTGTTAGAACATGAAAAGTGATCCTTAGACAATCCGAGGCAATCTAGATTCTGAGATGTATGCATGTCCAAAGTATGAAGTTTCCGAGGGAATGAAGATTTCCGAGATAGAAGTGACTAGAGGATCTGAAGACTAGTATTGTTTTGTATATTGGTACTTTGTCTTACATTTTGTAGCACATGTAGGAGACAAGGTAAACCACAAAGATAAGTCGGGTGGATGATCTTCAGTTAACTTTTTAGTACAAGTGTCTCCTTTTGTGATTGGTCCAAAGTTAGTATAAATAGGACCATCACCCTATGTAATTTGTTACCCCTTTTCACACTTTTGAAGTATCAATAAAAAATTATTCAGTCAATCATTTTGTCATTCTCTTTGTTTCTATTCAGGTTCATACTTTTAATACTCTCTATTATTACCATGCGTACTTTGTTGCTTAATATCTTCAGGGGTTGACTAGAATAGAATACTTGCCTCTATTTTTGTGTTATCTCAACGTCTGAGTACTCAAATATTGTCCTAGATATCTTTGGATATCCTTTGTTCTCACATAATGCTTTGATACCAATCTATCACACCCCAATTGGTGGTGGAATCACCAGGGTGAGCGATGTTAATAACTATCATAGTCGAAGTATACATGAACATTACATAAAAGCATAAGGTATCATGATTACATATTAACAAAATATCTTACATCAACACATGTTTCATTACATATCTTCAGTGTTGCAAAGACTGAAAAAAAATATAGCTAATACAAAATGAAAATTCCATAAGACATGTGCTTGAACCTCCTTCATCTTACTTCCCTAAGAATACATGTTTATAAACAACATCAACAACAAATTGTTGGTGAGCTCTATAGGTTCGGACTCCATATACCTTTAAGATCCAAAAAAGTATAGTTTTATAAAAAGATTTTAAGTGTCCCATGAAATCATGTTGTACCTTCTTATTTGAGTAAAAAGAAATTAGTTTCACCAAAAAATATTTTGTATAAAATGGAAGGTTTATGATGACAACTTATTCATTTATAAGTTTAAAAACCTTGTACAATCGTGTCATGTTATTAATTTAGTGTTATGTGACATAAGTTTTGGTAATGCCACTTATCAATTTGAGTCACAAACTATCCCGCTACATGCAGTCTCTTTCAACTAGTATAAGTGAACAAAAATCCTGAATAAATATTATTTCAATTCTATACAGTAACGAACGAATAAGGGGTCTATAATGAGTTCATAATCGAACTGTAACATGAAACCTCTACACCAGCACTACAAACGGGCATGTTGAAAGTCCACATCAACACATACTAAACGTCATGGAGAGAGTAGTGTAAGAATATCAACACCCAAATTTGAATCGTCAAATGATGGTTGTAGCTAGTAACCGTTGGCGGGAGTCTACCCGTATAAATCAATAAAGTCGAACTATAGTTAAAAACATAGCCAATATATCTTTGGAAGTGATCCTAACTCATATGGATTTTCATAAATGAACTCAGCTCAAAAGGGAGACCCATGAGTGTTGGATCCTAACAATGTGTCTAAGCATCCTAATCCTAAACTTTCCATTAGAAGTTTATTAAATACTTAATATTTCTGATGTTTAGGAATAACTATTGACTGAATTCTTTTAGTATTTGAGATTCATAAGACTTAACATATTTCAAAGTTGTATTGTTTATTGTGATGAAATTTGGGCAGCATAACGATTGTTTTTATAACATTTTCTAGGTTTCAACTAATGTGAAACCAATAATTTCTATATTACCAATAAGATACATAATCAATATAATACATAGTTTTATAAATAACGATTCTTAAATCCAGAAATCAATTATGCAATCATATTTGACAAATTTCATATTTTAGTAACAATGATATATATTTTTATAATAATTTTAAAATATAATAAAATCGTTTTTAAAACTCATTTTTAAATAACATAATATGATATATATATATATATATAATAGTTGATTTTTGATATTTTTAACTAGTAGTTTTATATGTACACAGATTTTGAATTTCAACCACTTTTGGTGTTGCACTTTCTTTTAATACATAAATATGTTGAATGACAGTTTTGGTTATATATAATGTTTTATTATATGTATATTCTTAACATGCTCCAACTTAAATATAAGAAAGTTTATATTTTATAATTCAACAAGTAAACTTTTATCATTATAACAATATACTGATGAACTTGTAGTTATTCTTAACTTTTATTCTCATATTTCACAACAAAGTATAAGCATGTCAATTTAGCATTCTATTTAAAGTTGTAAGATTTAATGGTGATTTATAGCATTTTATGTTGTTATTTCACAATTTTTTAAACATTAACAAAGTATGATGTTATTTTGTGTATTTAACTTACAATCCATCAAAAGTTTCAAAAATCAACATGTATTCTCCCCCAAACATGAAAACCATAAAAATTGGGCCATAGAAACTCACCCTAGTTGAGTGGGTTTGATTTGATCGGGAAATCAAGAAACCAGTCACTAATATGACTTTTGAAATGAGACGCCTTGGGATCGATCTGAGCAAACATAAGGGAAAAAACATGTTAGGAACTTAAAGGATCAAATTTCATCTCAGCTTTACCATCGTAGAAATCTTGTCAGAGCTCTACGTGTCACCAACCATCGTGGCGTGTGGTGGATGATCTAGGTGGTTTTCGACCAGATTTCAACCAAAAAATATGCATTCTCACCTGGGAATTTATGGATGAAGAAAATGGAGCAAAAGGAAAATATTTTAATGCTGAACGACTAAAAGCATCCCGAGACCGACAAAAGAGTTATGCGGATAAACGACGAAAGCCCTTGGAATTCCGGGTTGGTGACCACATACTGTTGAAGGTCTCACCTTAGAAGGGAATGGTACGTTTTGGAAAATGTTGGAAGTTGAATCCAAGGTATATCGGGTCATTGAGATCCTCTCCAGGATCGGCCTAGTGGCTTACAGACTTCAACTACCGCAAGAACTCAGTAACGTACACCCTACCTTCCATGTGTCCAACTTGAAGAAGTAACTGTACGACGAGACTCTCGTCATTCAACTTGAAGAAATTGAAGTAAACGAGATTCTCCACTTCGTCGAGCAACCTATGGAAATCATGGATAGGGAAGTCAAGAGAACAAAGCAAAGTTGCATACCCATAGTGAAGGTCCTTTGGAATGCCAAGCAAGGACCTGAATTTACTTAGGAACACGAGGACTAGATGAAACAAAAATACCCACATCTTTTCCCCAAACCTTGAGTACCCACTCAAAATGTTAATTTTGGGACGAAATTCCTTCTAACGGGGGAAGATGTGACAACTGTCAATTTTGGGTCAAACAAAGTCAACCAAGTCAACCAAGTCAACTCGACTAGTATTAGGATTTTAGGATAAGCATTATGTTTCCTAATGTTCCTAATATACAACTTACATGTATCAATACAAAGTACCTCTCTTTTTACCAATTATCAAATATAAACCCTAATTAGGGTTAGTAACATAACAACTCGATAATTCAGCTATATATTATTTGGGAATAAATAATACTTGTAACACAATGTAGTGAAGTTCATAAAACTAACACTGGCTACAAACACAAACTTTTGGCGAATTCGTCACTAAATACGACAAAGTCTATACCCGGCTAAACACCAAATTTTAACGAAACAAAATTGGAAATTCAACCTAACTTGCATGTAACGTATTAATATTTTGATAATAATGTTTACTATAATGATTTGAATTTTTATAATTCAAATTAAATATTTTATACATCCTTTATACCTAATTTATTTTATAAAGCACCATCATTTTTATAAAAATACCCAAAGTTTATAAAGGTTTGACTTTTTTTATATAAAAAAAGTCACTAGTTAATAATCTTGTCCTTCCACCTTAATTACCCAACTACTTAACCCTAGGTAGCTTACCTTTAGTCTCATCCATGTTCCCCCATACCACCCCTCATAACTCACCCTAATCACCCCCACCCACCTTTTCCTTCCCTTTTTTATCTCGGCCGAGAGACCTTCATTCATCATCATATTCTTCATTTTTCACTTCTTCTCCAAGTTTAAGCTCTCATCTTCCAACCCAAATTTCTTCCAAGTTAGTTCTTGAGCTTTTGGTAAGTATTTTCTTCTTAATCTACTGATTCTACATACTTCTATACTAGTTTCAATCCATTTACACACATTATCATGTGTTACTATTCATAGGATCTTCAAATCTTCAAAGTGTTCTTCAAGTGTTCTTCACTTGAAACTCTCCATCTACAACCTTCCATTCATCAAGAAAACACACATAAGGTGAGTTCATACCCCATCATTTTTGAGATTTCTAAGTTTTAGGGGGAGAATACAAGTAAACTTGTAAAAATATACAAGTTGTTATGCATGCTTACTTACATGTTAAAGTGCTAAATACATGAAATAATGTTATTACCAAGCTTTATGAACATTTAGATGTAAAAATTTGTTTAAAATACAAAACTATGAAAAAAAAAGTATAAACATACTATATTTTCTTATGAAAAAGTTATAAACGCAAAACTATAAAAACTAGGGTTTTTATGAGCATAATATGATTATTCTAGCAAAACTGGTTATAACCAAATTATTACACCATTTTTGTGGGATATAAACCAAAATATGTTATTTTGGACATATGTCTTGAAACTAGTCAAAAATACCAAAGATTTAATGTCACAAAAAGAAAACTTCAAAAATCTATCATTTTATGCAAAAGTGGGTTTTCTAACAAAAATGGTCATAACTAGGTTATGGTTCCATTTTTGTGGGTTTTGACCAAAAATATGTTGTTTAAAATATATAAAGTTAACTTGACCTAAAAATCACAAAAATGTAAAAATAAGTTTTACATAACTATATTTCACTATTTTCCATTTGTGACGTTAAAAGTAAAAAACTAAAAAATGGACATTTTCATACTAAGGATTCGCTTATTTGTGCTAGATGTAAAATACATGTTATTTATGAATATCTAAGCATGCTAGCTTCTACATATGCATATATATATATATATATATATATATATATATATATATATATATATATATATATATATATATATATATAGGTACAAAAATCAAATATTATAATAAATTATATAAGTATAGTTTATGGATCATTAACACTATTGTAACACGTTGAGTAAAGTGTGAGTGTGTGTGTGTCTATATATATATATATATATATATATATATATATATATATATATATATATATATATATATATATATAATTATTTCGTACTATTTTATTATCATGGAAAAATGTTAATTTCACATACAAATGTTTTCATTACAACAAAACGTAAACTCGTTGAATCAATTTTTGTGAGTCAAAGTTTTCATTGTACCTATCAGTGTACCTACAAACGTATTGTATTATAACCAGAATCTCCCGTAAGAGAGCGTGATACTTGTGTATAGATCTATACGGGACTGACAATCCCGCATCTAAGTTGCTTGCAACAGCTATACCGGCAAGTCTAGGGTGAGATATGTCTAACATTTTGATGCCTGAAGAACGTCGTAACAGACCATCTAGGAAACATCCCAAAAATACAGACCAAAAATTTCATTTTAAATCATTAAGAAAATCATAGTCATTAAACATAATATAGAAATCATAAATAGTGTAACTCAAAATATCATAACATCTGTCAAAATATATCAGAGTATAAACATCCCAATCTAGACAAATGGTGTGTACTCTGCAATCATCCCGAGCTCCTTCTTTTGAAAACCGAAGTACTTGAAACCAAAACTGAAAACCGTAAGCACGAAGCTTAGTGAGTCTCCCCCAAACTACCGCATACCATACACATAATCATGCTGCTGAGAGATACGGGCCCCGCCCACACTCCGCTAACTAGAAGATACGGGCCTTGCCCACACTCCGCTAACTAGGAGATACGGGCCCCGCGCACACTCCGCTCACTAGGAGATACGGGCCCCGCCCACACTCCACTAACTAGGAGATATGGGCCCCGCCCACACTCACATACATAAACAAACACATACTAGTATCATACAGATAACAAATACACAACCTACCATTATACCAATAGCCATACTCAAATAATAATAATGAGATACGGGCCCCGCCCACACTCAGCTAATAATGAGATATGGGCCCCGCCCACACTCAAATAATAATGAGATACGGGCCCACCCAAACTCGAATAATAATGAGATACAGGCCTCGCCCACACTCGAATAATAATGAGATACGGGCCCCGCCCACACTCACATATATAAACAAACACATACAAGTATCACACAGACAACAAGTATAGCAATCCAAAAATCTGACTGATATTTATACTCTGGTAATAGTGAGATACGGGCCCCGCCCACACTCAGCTACTAACATATTACATATACGGGCCGGCCTTGATGCCTTAGACCCGTTCCTACTGAAGGAAACTCACCTCGCACTATTGAAGTCCCGCGAATAAATCTCGAACTGTTGGCTGACAGATCATCAAGTTGTCAACATCCAAATAAACCCAATTAATAATTAGATCCCAAATGCATATCCATAAGTCCTTGCTTGGGTAAAAGACTACTTTACCCCTAACTCAGCTTGATTCAAGCCCAAGGCCCAATCCAAAGGCCCAATAGTCTGATAATCAACTAAAGTCCAATTATGGCCCAATTTTCTAAATCGGGCCCAAATCCTTCACATGGTATTACTTTAAAGGCCGAAAACATCTAGGCCCAACAGGAGACCCAACTCCAAACCCAACAAAATTAGGGTTTTCACATGAAATGATGATTAGGGTTAAGTGTTCTCACTTAACCCATTAAGTCCATTATTCCACTAAGTCATCATACAATGGAATCGACATGAGTCATAACTTCAGTCTATTGGTCTAAAAGCGGGTCCCAATAGGCCCAATCCAACAAATTTACAATTAGGGTTTTCTAAACCCTAATTAGGGTTTTCAAGCCCAATAACGAACTAACCAAGTCAAACATTAGGCTTTTAGGTCCATTGGGGTTCTACTAGGCTGGGCACCACCCACTACCACCTCGGCCAGTGGTGGTCGGCAGCGGCTCACGGCGGCAAGCAGCGGCAACCGCCATTTCCAATGGTAGTGGTTGTTCCTGCCCGAAATTTGCATATTCAAATTCATATCCACAAAATACCTACTCCTACACACAATAACACACACATCCACCTTTCACGGTGGCTGCCAGCGGCAGAAACAGTTATAATGGCGGCAGCCACCACCTTGAGGTGGCGGTGGTGGGTTTTCCGACCCAAAGCAACTCATACAACAACAACAAAAATGTCAGCAAACTATATTCTAGACATATAAACGCCCAACCACCCTCCATGCGGATGACGCTGCCGGAATGTCATGAGAATGAAGGCCAAAAGCCACCGGTGGCAGCCATGACGTCTCCAGCATCATTTTCACAGCAAATAACGAGGAAGAGGAGATAGGTGAGTTGCAGTCAGACTTACCAAGCATGTCACAACTAGCATTTTAGCTAGGAAAATTCTATTCTCATGTAATCATTTAACGATTGTAAAGAATGTACTTTAAGTGAATATCACTCAATGCTCATTTAAATACATCTCTTAAGGGTTGAAAACCCTAGAGATCCAGGTTCAAGTTCATTATGGACTAGGATTTTCTTATTGGGCCTAATGGACCAATGAGCATTCAATTCAACTACATTGGGCTTAGAAACCCTATTTGGATTATGAATGGACCCAATTCATAAATCTATAACACTTTGGACCAAGGTTGTAAAAATCGCTTGACGGTTGACTGGTGTTAAGGGATTAAGCGGTCTTGGTGGGGATTAATCGGAGACCATAGATTATTAATAAAATATTAAAATTAATTAAATATTAATATATCTTAAGAAAAACAAGTACTTCAAAATTAGAAAATAAGAAAAATTGTAATTTGGAAATACGAAAATATGAACATTATGGTATAATATTTCAAATTTTGAAAATTTGAAAATTTTGGAGTAAAAAAAAAGTTAGTTTTTTGAATTTTTTTAAATTTTTTCGACCTTTTTTTGACTTTTGTTGACTTTTGTTGACCGATTAATCCCGCCAAACCCGATTAATCCCAAATTTCCAGTCAATGCCCTAATCCTCGACGGTTGGAGAACGTCAAACGATTAATCCATGATTAATCGCCGATTAATCCCGATTTCTGCAACCATTTGGACCATTTGGGCCTAGAATGATTCATTCTAACCCTTAATGAGCCTTATTGGGCCATAATTCATCGAACTAACCCTAATAAGCCATAAATCCATTCTTTTATGTCAAGTTGGTCCGTGAATACACTTAAGGGCCCAATAGGCCGAAAACCTTCCTTATGGGCTTCATAATTTCGAGCAAGGACCAAGATATGGCCCAAGCTTCCCCATAATTACCCCATTTCGGCCCAAGTGTGTAAAAAAAGAATAATAATAATAATAACAATGAAAGTTAAACTAATCAAACTATGAAACATCATTATTATTTGGAGGATAACCAAGCTTAATACACCCCATGCATCTAGACAAAATCTCATGTTTCCATGCACTCTTCTTCCCTCTCCTTTTCTTTTTCTCGGCCGAGAACTAACACACACACACACACACACTTTCAAATCCACTCCAAAAACTCTCAAGATCATCCTCCTTCCTCCAAGAAATCTCGAAAATTTTCTTGTGTTTCAAGGATCTTCATCAAGTCTTCTCAATCTTTGGTAAGTTGTTATCAAACACAAACATCTTCTTTCATTTTAACATTAAGAATTCCTTCTTACATAGCTTTATTCCATGATCACACTCTTGGAAACTTCTTAAGCTCGAAATCCACTCAAGGAGCTTGCTAGAGCCAAAAATCACATTAGCTTCTTCCATTTCTTCTTCTAAGCCGAAACATCAAAGCATAGGTGAGTTCATACCCCCCCTTGTTTTCGTTTTTTACTTGTTTTTGGGGGGAGAATACAAGTATTTATGTGTAGATCTATACATTTATGCATGCTATGTGTGATTTTACTTGACTTTTGTTGTGTTTGTGTGCTAAACTCGACGGATCTATAAAACTTTCACAAAACCAAGTGAGATTCTTAAACAAAAACACCCTATACATCATACTACAAAGTTAAAAGTGTCATAAATGCCTAAGTTGTGAAAAACAAAACAAAATCTTATGTAAGAATCATTTTAGCAAATAAACAAAAATTTGGGGTCAAGGGTGACACCCATGGTTTTATAGGGGCAAAAAGAGTATTATTAGCTTAAAAATGAGCTTTATAACAACCATATTTTTCTAAAGGTCAAAAGTGTAAAATTTGGCATTTTGGGCCTTAATGTGGGCCTCACGGCTTATTGGGCCCAAAATTGCAAAATTATCAATCTTTGGGGATTAAAATGTTATTTAACCAAAAACTTGATCCAAAATGAGAATAAACGAGATTACGGGCTAAAAATGACACTTATCTCAAAATTTGGGCCAAAAATGTTAATTTGACAAAAATCGACCGAAAATGTCATTTTATGAAATTAAGGGGCTGAAAATGTAATTTTCTACAAAAATGGGTCGAAAATGTCAAAATATATATATATATTTTTGCCAAATCCGTAAATTACTAAACATTTGGGGTGAAAATGCAAACTTTTATAAATTGATGGACTAAAATGTTATTTTTATTTAAAATGGGCCAAAAATGACATTTTATGAAAAAATAAGCCTCTAACTGTTAATTTAGTTCTTAAGGGACCTAAAGTGTAATTTTATTATACACAAGTTCAAATTACAAAATTTTGACGTATCACGCTAGAAATAACATTATAACAATACACTAGAGTTTTATAACTGTATGAATAAATTTTTCCGATTAAAGGAACCATACTACAATAAACAAACGAAATACAAAAAGGGGTGCGAATATTGGGCCTACTGCTTCCTATACATGCTTATTGGGCCTCCGTTAAACGTGTGCATGATTAATGGGCCCAATATATTCATTTCATGTTTATTGGGCCTTAGTGACCCAATTACATGCTTAAAGGGCCTAAATTATCCTTTACGTGTTTATTGGGCCTTAGTGGCCCCTTTACATGATAATTGGGCATGAACTATTCATTATATGCTTAACGGGCCTTAAGTGTCCTTCTGCATACTTAACAAGCCTTGAAACAATTCACACGTCTAATGGGCCACAAGTGTCTTTTTTTTTATGTTTTGTTGGGCTTTATCATTTCACATCCATACATCAACTAGCGTCTGTAAACTAAATACATATAACGTTATACATATTCATGTGGAAATATTTGGGATCTAGTGGGACTTGTCAAATGACATCACTGAGTGTATGGTCGTAGCCTATAGTTATAATCAGAGTCTCCTGGAGGGAGAGCGAGAGTTTGTGTATAGATCTATACGGGGTGACCCCCCACGCCTTAGCTTTTGCTACAACTTAACTAAGCCAGTCTAGGGCGACAAAACCTTGATCAAACATCGACATTTGGAAAAATGCCAACACATGCAAACTAGTCATTATCATGCATGGTCATAACGGCTCACATAGAGATCCAATACCATCTTAACATTTCGGAGATTAAACCGTTCGATCGTGTCGATACAAAACAACTTATACGATGATGCAAGAAATATAACACTTTTATAAATCATAAAATATCGGATTCTCTGGGGGGAAACATTATTAATCATTGCCTTTTTCTCATAACGGATACGGTTTTTCATTTACACATGATTTTACAATGAAGATCACACATACATTTATACTTATTCATTACACTATTAATCATTGCCTTTTTCTCATAACAGATACGATTTTTCATTTACACATGATTTTACAATGAAGATCACACATACATTTATACTTATTCATTACATCTTTTTCAAAGAATTTTACAGAAAATATCAGATTTTCTGGGTTATGCAACCAATACCAAGTTTTTCAATCAAACATGCTTATGAACTCACCAACATTATATGTTGACCGTTTTCAAAATAACTTGTATTCTCAAGAAATTGTCAAGCTGAAGAACCATCAAGAGCATTTTGGAATTTCTTGTATGTATGTGTCAATTATCGTACAATTTACATTTTCAAATTATGTAATGTAAAAAATGTACTTGATGTGAACAATGTCAGTTGTAATATGTAATGTTGGTGACGATTTTGTTATGTTTCATGTATATTCATTGTGATGATATTTTAATTTATAGTCACACGAGCCCTCAGACGTTTCCGCCGTCTGGTTCGGGGGTGTGATAAAGCGTTTCCGGTTGTTCATGCCGCCACGCAAGGACGAACGCCTCCAGTACTTGGTCTCCGGCGGTTCTTCGGCCGCACAACGCATCTCCGGCAGCAAGGTGGCAGTGGCGGCTACAATGGCAAGGCAGCAACGGCGGTCCTGGAGCTTCTCACGGTGGCGGCTGGAGAGGGTTTTTGTGATGGTGGCGGCGACTACTTCTCATTAGGTTTAGGGTTACCATCTTCCAAATGAGAGGGAAAAAAAGAAATACGGGATTAATCCCGTGACATTTGAAGTTTTGATCCTTTTGACAACTTCAGCCCCTCCTCACGAGATTGTTTTCAATTAAAGTCCAAAACTAGCTTTTAAACCCTGATCCGATAAATTCCTTTCGTAGTAGGTCCCTAAATTACCAATCAGCCCCTAAGCCTTCATATCTTTTCAATTGAAATCCATTAATTAGGAAACGCACCCCGACTTCTAAAATCCTTTTTAAATTAAATCTAGAACTAGCACTTTTAATCCCCCAACTTCTAAAATTGTAAAAATTAACCCTCGAGACGAACGCCTTGCTATATAATTATTGATTTTAGGGTTACTATACACTCATCAATTTATTTATTTATTTATTTAATAAATGGGGTGTTACAATCTATGACTTTAGCATGGTTATAATAACTCACATGGGGAAACAACGATACATTTAGTTTACGGGGAAACATACATTCAAATAGTTTTATATAAATTAAAACTGCATATTACTATTTTAAGTTTGGAAATACTTTTACATTTCGGTCTTAGGGTTTCTAACACTACAATTCATTTTAAGGAATATATTGGATTTTCTGGAAACGAACACTATCATTTTATAAGGAAAGGCTTACAATTCTTCATACAAACATTTATGAACTCACCAACTTAATTGTTGACACTTTTTCAAAATAACTTGTTTTCTTAGGAAATCACTAAAACAGGTAACTACAAACTTTTGAGTATGGGACGCTAAGGCGTCAGACAAATCTTTTTATCATCATATTGTAATTGATTTTGAAACATGCAGCTCTTACAAAAATGTAACCTTTTCAATTATATTTATGATGGTTGTGTTTGCTTTGATAACTATTATTCATTATGTTATGATACAATACATGAATGTCATCCACCTCCACCATCCTGGTTTGGGGGTGTGACATCATCATCGGAATGTTAAATTTTACATAGCTCTTGATCCCGCCCCCGAATACCTTCATCACCCCTGATCCCGCCCCCGTTTACCCGTTTTATAGGCGTAAAATTGACTTTCATTTTATAGGCGTAAAATTGACTTTCTCTTTATTGGGCCAAGGCCCAATTACCAAGTCCTTGACTTGAAAGTCCATATAAAAAGTCCATTATTGGCCCAATTTACTAAATTGGTCCCATCCTCCTAATTGGGCCTAACCCCATTATCCACTATCACTATCTGACCCAAAATATCTTATTTACAAAGTCCAGCAAAGGCCCAAATCCAATTAATCCATAACCAATTCAAAACTCAAAGCCCATATGTCAAAGGCCCAACAAAGGACGTACACGGGGCGTACTCCTCCAGAAGTTGACTACCATCGGGGTGGTTGACCCAGTACGTTGGGCGTACTGGACAATTTGCCAAAATATTATTAAGTGCTTAATGGATTAAGCACTTAAGCCCAAACTTCAGATCCATAGACCTACCATGCCTAGGATCCATAAAGTCATGAACTTTATCTCTTTGGACGTCCAATCTGTCGCACCCCCAAACCAGAACGGCGGAATCGTTCGAGGGCGGATGCTTCATGTAGTATCGAAACAGTTGAATACATAGTAAAGAAAGTAACACAACCATCATATATATAATTTGAAAGTTTACATTGTAGAAAAGTACTTGTTTCAAAAGAAATTACAATATGATGTCAAAATGAAATTAAACTAACGTCACAACGTCCCTTCTTCAAAAGCAGTAGTTTACCTGTATTACTGAATCCCTGAGAAATACAAGTAGTTATGAAAGAGTAGGTCAGCATTTAAGCTAGTGAGTTCATAAGTATTTAGTGACAATGTTTGTATGAAATAGAATGAAAATGGTTTGTACATGTTTAAATGTTCCTAGAAAATCCCATATTTTCTACTATAGTAGATGGTAGTTTAATTGTTCCAAAACTATAATGCAATAGTGCTTTTCATGCCTAAAATAGTAGGTTTATGTATAAATCGCTAAGGCATTTGAAAAACCCCGTAAATCAATGTGTTTTTAATACTCCATGTGAGTCTTATAACCATGCTATTTGACCAGGATGCCTATAACAATGTTCTTCAGGCGTTGGAAAGTTATGAAGTTTGTCACCCCAGGCCTGCCGGCCTAGCTGTAGCTCACAGCTTAGGTGCGGGATTGTCAATCCTATATAGATCTATACACAAGTATCACGCTCCCCCTACAAGGGATTATGGTATATAATACATGACTTAAAATGCATACTCGAAAGTACGTGAAATGTCTCACAAAACTTAGTATAAAACAGATTTACGTATGAAAATGTCCATTTGTTCTTCTATATGAAAGTATCTTTTTGATATAGTGTTTCTAGTATGTAAATGTTTATGATTTTCTCGTAAACTATACCTATTATACTTTTTCAAAGTGTGTGTTTCGTTCGTATAGTAAATCCTAGTGTAATGCTCACTTGTTATGTAAAGTATAACAATTAAAGTGACATAAATGATCATATATACTTAAAGTATAAATAAAGTGTTTGATTCGTATATATATATATATATATATATATATATATATATATATATATATATATATATATATATATATATATATATAAACATGTCTTATTTCCAAAGACAGGATGTTATCTTGAATATATATTGCAGACGAAAGTTCCTATGTAGTAGTTATGAATCACATATGATTCACTTGATAAAAAGAGTATATAGTGAAACTTTATGTTACACACGATAATAACCGTGTGTTTACTTGTATTCCCCCCCCCCCCCCCCCCGCCCCTAAAAGTGTATAAAAAGCATTTATAAACATTTGAAAGTGTGGTTTATAGGGGTATGAACTCACTTGATTGATTGGAGAAAGCAAAATGAAAATCGAACAGAGTTTCGGCACGAGAGATAGAAGAATAGAGCACCTAAACCCGGCACCCCAAGAGTTATATTTATAGGGGTAGATTTTGGGTGCCACGTCGTGGCAAAGGGTTGGACACATCGTGGTGGTCAAATCTTATCCTCCTCCATTGATAGGACGCCCTCAGTCACATGCCGGGTCGCGGCAAACTGTGCCACGTTGTGGCAGACCTGACAGCCTCAAATTTTGGACCTCGAACTTGTAGAATCCGTAAATTTCGCGTACGAGCTCCGTTATCGACGTTCTTTATATGCACGCGTAAGTGAGAATATACTTTACAACTCTCGTTTAGATTAATCGGCAAATTTTTAATTTATTTTGAATTATTTATTTTTACGGGCCGGGACATGAAAAGTCCGTTAAAAATCCATAACTTCTTCATCTGATGTCTGTTTTCGTCAGACTTTTCACTGTTGCGCTACTATTGTTCAGACCTTCGATTCTCATTAAGGTTGTTTTGGCCAAAAGTATCTCGATCTCTATTTCGTTTTTTTAGTTGTCTACTACTATATCCGGATCTTGGAAAAATCATAACTTCTTCATACAAAGTCAGATTTGGACGTTCTTTTTATGTACGCTCACGGTTTGATGATATCTACAACTTTCAGTTAAATACTTAAGGCTAAAAACTGTTGTATTGAAACTTCGCGTTTTTCGCTTAATCGGTGTTGTCGGTTTTGTCGGAAATCTTAGAATGGTCATAACTTCTTAGTTATAACTCGGATTTTAGTGTTCTTAGTATTTCTGTAAACCTTGACACAATATCTAGCATAATAAATATCTCTATAGGGAGTTTTGCACATTTCATTTTTCGAAGTTAATTTCATTATATCAAAAGTGGTTACAATACTTGACTTTTTAGGTCATTACATAGAGTCGAAATATCGGGTTGTCACATCATCCCCCTGTTAGAGGGAATTTCGTCCCGAAATTTAATGTAAGGTAATTATTTGTGGACTAGGGAAACAGATGCGGGTATTTTTGTTTCATCTGATCTTCGCGCTCCCAAGTATATTCAGGTCCCCGCTTTGCATTCCAGCGGACCTTCACAATGGGTATGCGACTTTGTTTTGTTCTTTTAATTTCCCTATCCATGATTTCAATTGGTTTTCCTATGAAGTGTAGACTCTCGTTGATTTCAATTTCGTGTAGAGGGACGACGAGGATCTCATCGAACAAACATTTTTTCAAGTTTGACACATGAAAGGTAGGGTGTACGTTATTGAGTTCCTGCGGTAGACAAAGTTTGTAGGCTACCGGGCCGATCCTTGCAAGGATCTCGAATGGTCCGATATACCATGGGTTTAGTTTCCCACTCTTTCCAAAACATATCAAACCTTTCCACGGTGAGACTTTTAGTAGGACACGGTCTCCAACCTGGAATTCCAAGGGTTTCCATCTTTTGTCCTCATAACTCTTTTGTCTGTCTCTTGAAGCCTTTAGTCGTTCCCTAATCTGAACAATCTTCTCAGTTGTTTCTCTTATGATTTCTGGGCCTGTGAGAGTATTATCGGGTACTTGTCCCTTGGCTAGTTGCGTGTCGCCAACTTCAGCCCAGCATAGTGGTGATCTGCACTTTCGGCCATAAAGGCCTTCGAATGGAGCAACTTTAATGCTGGAGTGATAGCTATTGTTGTATGAAAATTCGACTAGTGGTAAATGTGTATCCCATGCTTTACCAAAATCGATTACACAAGCTCTTAGCATATCTTCCAAGGTTTGTATGGTCCTCTCACTTTGACCGTCGGTTTGTGGATGGTAAGCAGTACTCATGTCGAGCCTCATTCCTAGAGATTTTTGTAATGATTGCTAGAATCGCGAGGTGAACCTACTATCTCTGTCGGAGATAATGGATATTGGTACACCGTGCAGTCGTACAATCTCTCGGATGTAGGTTCGAGCTAGCTTCTCCATCTTGTCGGTTTCTTTTATTGACAGGAAGTGTGTGGATTTTGTTAATCTATCGACGATTACCCAAATGGTGTCTAGTCCACCTGCTGTCTTGGGTAGTTTGGTTATGAAATCCATGGTTATCCGCTCCCACTTCCACTCGGGTATTTCAGGCTGTTGTAGTAATCCCGAGGGTTTTCGGTACTCTACCTTGACTTTGGCCAAGTCAGACGCTTTACCACATAGGTAGCGATCTCCGCTTTCATGTTTGGCCACCAATACAGTTTCTTGAGGTCTAAATACATCTTGTCTGAACCTGGATGTACGGAGTATTGAGTCTTATGCGCCTCGTTCATGACCACGTCTCTGAATCCACCAAACTTCGGTGTCCAGATCCGATCCATGAAGTAACGAACTTCGTCACCCTTGACTTCAAGATTCTTGTCCATTCCTCTTAGGGCTTCACCTGCCACGTTCTCTGTTTTCAAGGCTTCCCTCAGAGCTTCCTTGATTTGTGTGGACAGATGTGAATGGATCGTCATGGTTAAGGATTTCACTCGGCGACCTGAGTATTTTTTTTGACTAAGAGCATCAGCTACTACATTCTCTTTTCCTGGGTGATAGCGAATCTCGCATTCGTAGTCATTCAGTAGTTCAACCCATCGTCTCTGCCTCATGTTGAGTTCTTTTCGGTTGATAATGTGCTGAAGGCTGTTATGATCCGTGAAGATCGTGCATTTCGTGCCATAAAGATAGTGTCTCCAGATCTTTAGCGCGAAAACGACTGCTCCTAGTTCAAGATCGTGGGTAGTGTAGTTGACGTCGTGTGTCTTGAGTTGTCTTGAGGCGTAAGCGATGAACTTACCTCGTTGCATTAGTATGTATCCAAGACCTTGATTAGATGCATCACAGTAGACCACGAAGTCTTTTGTTCCTTCTAGCAAGGACAGTATAGGTGCACTACATAGTGCTTGCTTCAGTGTTTGGAATGCAGCGTCTTGTTTTCCTTCCCAATTGAAAGTTACACCCTTCTGTGTCAGGGTGGTGAGTGGTTTAGCAATCTTCGAGAAGTTTTGTATAAATCTACGGTAATAGCCAGCAAGGCCTAAGAACTGTCGAATTTCCATTGGGGTTCTTGGAGCTGACCACTTCTCGATTGCTTTGATTTTGGAAGGGTCCACGTGTATTCCGTCTTTGCTAACCACGTGACCTAGGAAATCTACCTTCCGAATCCAAAATTCGCACTTGGAGAATTTTGCGTATAACTTCTCTTTTCTTAGCGTTTCCAAGACTTGTCGAAGGTGTTGACTGTGATCCTCTTTAGTGTTCGAATAGATGAGTATGTCATCTATGAATACGATCACAAACTTGTCTAGAAACGAACGACACACTCGGTTTATTAAGTCCATGAACACCGCTGGTGCATTTGTTAATCCAAAGGGCATCACTACAAACTCGTAGTGACCATAACGAGTTCGAAAATCTGTTTTTGGAACATCTCCTTCCAAGACTCGCAGTTGGTGATACCCGGATCTAAATTTGATCTTTGAGAAATAACTCGCTCCCTGCAGTTGGTCGAATAAGTCGTCGATGCGTGGTAGTGGGTATCGATTCTTGATAGTAAGATTGTTAAGTTCCCGGTAATCAATGCACATGCGGAAAGATCCATCCTTCTTCTTTACAAACAAGACCGGTGCTCCCCAAGGTGACAAGCTTGGCCTAATGAATCCTTTGTTGAGTAGTTTGTTCAATTGGCTGGACAACTCCTGCATCTCTGCCGGTGCTAGACGGTATGGTGACTTAGCTACCGGTGTAGCTCCGGGAATTAAGTCGATTCTGAACTCGACTTGACGTTCCGGTGGAACTCCGGGAAGATCTTCAGGGAAAACATCGGCAAAATTGCAGACTTCCGGAATGTCCTTAATGTCTTTCGTTTCTTTTTCCTTGTCTACCATATGGGATAAGAAGGAATGGTACTCCCTACGTAGATATTTCTGGGCTTTGACACAAGAGATGATTTGTAAATTTGTACTGGGCTTGTCACCATAAATGACAAGAGTTTCGCCGTTTGGCAGATTCAGGCGAACGACCCTTTTGTGACAAAGTATATCAGCATGGTGTAGGCTTAACCAATCCATACCGATGATGACATCAAAGCTCTTTATAGTGATCGGCATTAGATCGATTTGAAATGAATGTTCGTTTTGAATTAGTGTACAACCTATGTACATATCATTCGTGCTTCCCGTTCTACCGTTTTCCATTTCTATTGTAAATATCTTATTGAGTGATTTAGGGTTCTGTTTTAGTACGTGCTTGAGTTTATGACTCATGAAGCTCCTCTATGCACCACAATCAAAGAGTATGCATGCATAAACGTTATTGAGGAGAAACGTACCCGTAACCACCGTGGGATAAGCTATCGCTTCATTTTGCCCTATTGCCAGTACTCGTCCTGTGCCGCCCGCATTCCTTGCCTTAGGGCAGTCTCTTTTGTAATGCCCAGCTTCATTGCACCCGTAACATGCTTGACCCACACCAACTCCTTGGACTTGGGTGATCGGTTGTGCTGGTGCTCTACAGAAACGGGATGTATGCCCTTTCTTGTTGCAATTGTTACAGTGCATCTCTCGGCAATTTCCATTGTGGTGGAAATTGCATTTGGCGCACTTCGGCAGGTTCCCAACATATGGCTTTGCTGGTGTATTGGTAATTGGAACAACAATGGGGGCAGTAGCGGCATGGACTGTCACAATCTGTTGTTTCTTGGAAGGTTCCTGTGAAGGCTGACTCTTCCTTTTGTACCAGAACTTTGTGTTGTTGTTGTTGTTGTTGATATTGTTGTTGATGTTGATGTTCTTGCTTCCTCTGGGTAGCGCCGGAGCGATAGTTGCGAAGCCTTGACAGATTCCATGGTCAACGAGGGCTTGTGCCAACTGTTTGGCGCTATCGAAAGTGACTGGTTTGGAAGCTAGTACACTTCCTTGAATCTGGGGGGTCAGTCCCCAGATGTACCTCTCTATTTTCTTGCTCTCTAGAGCAAACATCCCTGGGCAAAGGATTGCCAAATCACTGAACCTGTTGGTATAGGTCGTGATGTCTGAGCCTACCATGGTAAGTCCCCAAAGTTCCTGTTCGAGCTTTTGTAATTCGCCCCATGGACAGTACTCTTGCAGTAATATTTGTTTTAGATTCTCCCAGCCCATATATTTAGCCACTACTAGCGTTAGTTACTTGAAATGGCCATTCCACCATGTCAGAGCTCTTTCAGAGAAAGTACAGGCAGCGAACTTCACTTTGCTCCCTTCCGGACAAGAACAAATCTCGAAAACTGCTTCATTTTTCTCTATCCACTGTGATAAAGCCATTATCTCTCCGGCCCCATTAAAACTAATGGGTTTGCTATTCATGAAATCCTTGTATGTACAATCCCCTAAACGACCTGGATGTTGGCCATTCGTAGAACTATTTACTCCCCCACCAGAACCATTGTTACTCATTTGGGCCATTGCCGTTGTTATTGCAGCTGTTACAACAGCTATCAATGCAGCATTTTCCGTCGATGGAGGCGGTGGTGGTGGAGGTATCTGGGTCTTAGGTTTGGACGAGGAGGCATCACGCTGCCAAGAAATACAAATAAAAGATTATAAGTTTTGGTGGTTGAGAGTTGAATGATAATGAGTTAACTATCTTTAATAGTTCGAGAATTTAGTTTGACCAACACAGGGCTTTGAGTTTGATTCACCAATGGAGTTTGAATAACAATAAACAAACTCATGAACTCGAATGAAATACACAGAATTAACACACAAAAGAGGTATGCCCTATATATATTAAACATATGGTTGCGTTACATCCAAATTTAGAAAATTTTGACCTTTCTAAAGGTCTCTGATTACAGGAAGTTAAAGAAGGTAAGACTTTTAGCCGAGTTCCTATTCTATAACAAAATTTTGGGATTCGGCAAGCACTACTTGCGACATAGGTTGCGCTTGGAGCTAGACTCCGCATCCGATTGCCTTGCTTCCATAAGACGCCTATCGAAGGCGGCTTGTTGTTCCCTCATCTCAGAGAGGGCTGCAATCATTTGTGCTTGAAATGTGTCGGCGCAGAGTTGGGTGTCATCTTGTAACTTATCCAGTCGACGGATGTCGGAAGTTTGAACTTGTACTTCCACGTTGACTTCACAAATCCGGTTAGATTGAACCCCGGATTGATAGGACTAGTTGGTTAGCTTGCCCACCATGACTGGGAGTGCTCGATCGGCTGAACCTCCGCCGCTGACATCGTAGAAGTCTCGACACATACCGTAAGGAGGACGCACTCCTTGATGTTGACTCCAATGGTGGAGGTGACTTCCCCAAACGGGAGTGGGTCCCTGAAAGTTTCTCCTAACAGTGGGAGGTTGAGCGACTGGTGGGTTGATTACCTATGGTTCTGAGTTTGTCCTAGAGTCATCCCCTTCATCCAATTAGATAGGTTCTTCATCTTCTTCGGGATCTTCTTCGACCCATCCCCGTTACCTTGGTTGAGATAGTAGGGGTCTCCGTGTGGGTTGAATCCAGCCATTTGACTATACGAGAATAGGGTTATAGGAATTAGACAAAATTTGAAACATGTAAAACTAAACATGTCGTTTAAACTATTGCATGTACCAAATACTCCTATAGTATTTAAATTTGTATGTTTGATACTAGTGTTTATTTTGGTAAGTTTTGACTTGTTGGTCACTACGACCATTCCTCGACATATGTTAGTCCAATCTCGGACAAATATAGTTGATCATGCTATATTCATCCCAAATCTGATTACATATTTCGAGGCCTAATCATAGTGTCCAACTTGTCTTAATACTTCTTGTATAGTTCTAACCATGAAAAATATATTGTTGTATGCATGTATTTGTACTTTTACGACCCAAAATAATCTAAATTAAATGAAATAGTGGGTATCGGTTCTTGATAGAAAGCTTGTTAAGTTCCTGGTAATCAATGCACATGCGGAAAGATCCATCCTTCTTCTTTACGAACAAGACAGGTGCTCCCCAAGGTGAGAAGCTTGGCCTGATGAATCCTTTGTTGAGTAGTTCGTTCAATTGGTTGGATAACTCCCGCATCTCTGCCGGTGCTAGACGGTATGGTGACATAGCTACTGGTGTAGCTCCGGGAATTAAGTCGATTCTGAACTCGATTTGACGTTCCGGTGGAACTCCGGGAAGATCTTCAGGGAAAACATCGACAAAGTTGCAGACTTCTGGAATGTCCTTGATGTTTTTCGTTTCTTTTTCCTTGTCTACCACATGGGCTAAGAAGGCATGTTACTCCTTACGTAGATATTTTCTGGGCTTTGACACAAGAGATGATTTGTAAATTTGTACTGGGCTAGTCACCATAAATGACAAGAGTTTCACCGTTTGGCAGATTCAGAGACGTGGTCATGAACAAGGTGCATAAGACTCGATAATCCGTACATCCAGGTTCAGAACAAATGTATTCAGACCTCAAGAAACTGTATTGGTGGCCAAACTTGAAAGCGGAGATCGCTACCTATGTGGGCAAGTGTCTGACTTCCGCCAAAGTCAAGGTAGAGTACCAAAAACCCTCGGGATTACTACAACAGCCTGAAATACCCGAGTGAAAGTGGGAGCGGATAACCATGGATTTCATAACCAAACTACCCAAGACAGCAGGTGGACTAGACACCATCTGGGTGATCGTCGATCGATTATCAAAATCCGCACACTTCCTGCCAATAAAAGAAACCGACAAGATGGAGAAGCTAGCTCGAACCTACATACGAGAGATTGTACGACTACACGGTGTACCAATATCCATTATCTCTGACAAAGATAGTAGGTTCACCTCGCGATTCTGGCAATTGTCACAAAAATCTCTAGGAACGAGGCTCGACATGAGTACTGCTTACCATCCATAAACCGACGGTCAAAGTGAGAGGACCATACAAACCTATGGCCGAAAGTGCAGATCACCACTGTGTTGGGCTAAAGTAGGCGACACGCAACTAGCCAAGGGACAAGTACCCGATAGCACTCTCACAGGCCCGAAAATCATAAGAGAAACAACTAAGAAGATTGTTCAGATTAGGGAACGACTAAAGCCTTGGAAACCCTTGGAATGAAAGACAAAAGAGTTATGTGGACAAAAGACGCAAACCCTTGGAATTCCAGGTTGGAGACCGTGTCCTACTAAAAGTCTCACCGTGGAAATGTTTGATACGTTTTGGAAAGCGTGGGAAACTAAACCCAAGGTATATCGGACCATTCGAGATCCTTGCAAGGATCGGCCCGGTAGCCTACAAACTTCGTCTACCGCAGGAACTCAATAACGTACACCCTACCTTTCATGTGTCAAACTTGAAGAAATGTTTGTCCGATGAGACCCTCGTCGTCCCTCTAGACGAAATTGAAATCAACGAGAGTCTCCACTTTATAGAAGAACCTATTGAAATCATGGATAGGGAAATTAAAAGAACAAAACAAAGTCGCATACCCATTGTGAAGGTCTGCTAGAATGCAAAGCGGGGACCTGAATATACTTGGGAGCGCGAAGATCAGATGAAACAAAAATACCCGCATCTGTTTCCCTAGTCCACAAATAATTACCTTACATTAAATTTTGGGACGAAATTCCCTCTAACGGGGGGATGATGTGACAACCCGATATTTCGACTCTATGTAATGACCTAAAAAGTCAAGTATCGTAACCACTTTTGATATAATGAAATTAACTTCGAAAAATGAAATGTGCAAAAGTCTCTATAGAGATATCTATTATGCTAGATATTGTGTCAAGGTTTACAGAATTACTAAGAACACTAAAATCCGAGTTATAACGAAGAAGTTATGACCATTCTAAGATTTCCGACAAAATCGGCAACACCGATTAAATGAAAAATGCGAAGTTTCAATACAATAGTTTTTAGCCTTAAGTATCTAAATGAAAGTTGTAGATATCATCAAGCCGTGAGCGTACATAAAAAGAACGTCCAAATCTGACTTCGTATGAATAAGTTATGATTTTTCCAAGATCCGGATATAGCAGTAGACAGCTAAAAACTCGAAATAGAGATCGAGAGACATTTGGCCGAAACAACCTTAATGAGAATCAAAGGTCTCAACAATAGTAGCGCAACGGTGAAAAGTCTGACGAAAACGGACATCGGATGAAGAAGTTAAGGATTTTTAACGGACTTTTTGTGTGCCGGCCCGTTAAAAATAAATAATTCAAAATAAATTCGAAATTTTCTGATTAAGTCTAAATGAGAGTTATAGAGTATATTCTCACCTACGCGTGCATATAAAGAACATCGAAAACGGAGCTCGTACGCGAAAGTTAAGGATTTTACAAGTTTGAGGCCCAAAATTCGAGGCTGTCAGGTCTGCCACGACGTGGCACAGTTTGCCGCGACCCGACAAGTGACTGAGGGTGTCCAATCAATGGAATAGGATAAGATTTGAGCACCACGACGTGGCCAGCCCTTTTCCACGACGTGGCACCCAAAATCTACCCCTATAAATAGAACTCTTGGGGTGTCGGGTTTAGGTGCTCCATTCTTCTATCTCTCGTGCTGAAACTCTGCGGTTAAGCTCCCGAAGCCCCAGTTTGCATACTTAAGTTCCGAAGGAAGGTTCTATACTCCTGAGACTCCCGAGATTCCTGAGAATCCCGAGAAAAATCAACTTTTCCAATTCGAAGTTCTGTTCGATTTTCATCTCGCTTTCTCCAATCAATCAAGTGAGTTCATACCCCTATAAACTACAATTTCAAATGTTTATCAATGCTTTTTATACACTTTTAGGGGGGCGGGGGAATACAAGTAAACACATGGTTATTATCGTGTGTAACATAAAGTTTCACTATATACTCTTTTTATCAAGTGAATCATATGTGATTCATAACTACTACATAGGAACTTCCATATGCAATATATATTCAAGATAACATCTTGTCTTTTGGAAATAAGACATGTTTATATATATATATATATATATATATATATATATATATATATATATATATATATATATATATATATATATATATGAATCAAACACTTTATTTATACTTTAAGTATATGTGATCATTTATGTCACTTTAATTGTTATACTTTACATAACAAGTGAGCATTACACTAGGATTTACTATACGAACGAAACACACACTTTGAAAAACTATAATAGGTATAGTTTACGAGAAAATCATGAACATTTAAATACTAGAAACACTATATCAAAGAGATACTTTCATATACAAGAACAAATGGACATTTTCATACGTAAATCTTTTTTATACTAAGTTTTGTGAGACATTTCACGTACTTTCGAGTATGCATTTTAAGTCATGTATTATATACCATAATCCCTTGTAGGGGGAGCGTGATACTTGTGTATAGATCTATACGGGATTGACAATCCCGCACCTAAGATGTGAGCTACAGCTAGGCCGGCAGGCCTGGGGTGACAAACGTCATAACTTTCCAACGCCTGAAGAACGTTGTTATAGGCATCCTGGTCAAATAGCATGGTTATAAGACTCACATGGAGTATTAAAAACACATTGATTTACGGGGTTTTTCAAATGCCAATTGTGTCTCTTCCAAAGGGAACAAAAGACTTTGTAGTATTCCGCGACGCCTCTCACCAAGGGTTGGGATACGTGCTGATACAGAAAAAAAATAAAGTCATTGCATATGCATCCATATAACTCACGCCAAACAAGACCAACTACACTACCCACGACTTAGAGTTAGGAGATGTAGTGTATGCCTTAAAGATTTGGAGACACTACCTCTACAGAAAAAAGTGTGTCGTGTTCATTGACAACAAAACCCTTTAACACATATTAGATTAGAAGGATCTCAATATGAGATAACGAAGATATGTTAGGTTGCTAAATGATTACGAATGCGAAGTTCGTATTCATCCTAGTTAGCAAATGTCGTGGCAGATGCATTAAGAGGGAAAAAAGCAAGCAAAGCCTCTTCGTGTAAAGGCTCTAACCCTAACCACCCACTCCAATCTCACCACCCAAATTCGTGATGCTCAGCTAAAAGCACTCGAACTCGAGAATATCGTGGAAGAAAAACCTTCGAGGAATGGACAAACAATTCGACCTTACGGAAGACGGAACACGATATTTCATGAACAAAATTTGGACCCTAGACCAAGATAGTAGGTTCACTTCCAGTTTCGGGCAATCGCTATAAAGGTTCCTAGGAACCAAACTCGACGTGAGTACAACATACCATCCTTAAACGGACGGAAAAAGTGAAAGAACGATACAAACTTAGAAGGACATGTTCCGCGCTTGTGGGATAAACTTCGATAATGCATAAGATACTCACTCACCACTATTTGATTTTCCATATAACAATAGTTAGCACACTAGCATAAAGGTCGTTCCATTCAAGGCCTTTTACGGATGTAGATGCCGTTCTCCGATATGCTGAGCAGAAGTTGGAGATGCCAACTAGCTATAAAGCATGTTGTAGATACTCTACTCATTAGCCTTGAGATTATTCATGAACCAACACAAGAGATCGTTCAGGTAATGGGACGATTAAAAGACTGCACATAATCAATCAGAAAGGCTACGCCGACACAAGACATAAACCCTTAGAATTCGAAGTAAGAGACCGAGTCCTACTAAAGGTCGTGTTATGGAAAGACGTCATTAGATTTGGAAAACGAGGTAAACTAAATTCCTGTCACATCGGACCTTTTGAAATCCTAGCAAGGGTTGGTTCGGTGGCTTACAAACTCAAGTTACCTCAAGAACTTAACAAAGTTCACGATACCTCCCACACATGTAATTTCAAAAGGTGTCGCTCTAATAATAACCTTGGCTTTCCTCTCGATGAGATCCAGGTCAACACTAAACTTCACTTCGTTAAGTAACCGGTGGAGATCATGGATCGAGAAATCAAAAGCCTCAAACAAAGCCTCATACCAATAGTAAAGGTCCGATAGAACTCTCGTACATAGCCATAGTTTACTTGGAAACATAAGGATCAAACAAAACAAAAGTATCCGCAATTTTTCAGCGGCGCTCCTTCCACTAGTGGAACGAAATGATACTAAAAAAAGGTGATAGTAAAACAAAGTAACCTGGAACACAATAATTTCAGGACGAAATTCCCTTAACGGGGAGGTAATGTGACATCCCAGAATTTTGGTCAAAGACTGTGAACGGTCAAGTTCAAAGCAAGTCTCTTTGTAGTTTGAATCATTGAGTTTTCGTTCATCTAATATAAAATAGATGAATTATTTCAGCTATTATAAGATACCAGATGGTATTTTACTTATAAATGTGTAAATTAATAAACCAATCAAATGGCTCAAACTGCAACCACATAAATGTGTGTGAAAAACTAAAAATATGTGTTAAGCAGTTGTGAGCAATATAAAGATTCTAATCTCGTAGTACATGTTTCCCTAATTCCGAAAATATAAAGAACGTCTAAAACGGAGTTCGTATGCAAAAGATACGACTGTTTTAATAATAAAAAACCAGTATAATACTGATTTCTTAAAAACCACTAAAACCGTTGATGAACTTGCATACCTCAAATAGAGATTCCGAAAGCATTTTTGGGCTCAGGCTATAGCATAATATTTAATTTGATATTTGAAATATTTTAGGTAAAAATAATTATAAAAGTTGACAAATCAAACGTTTTTCAGGATTTAAATCACGAAACATTTAAGTATTTATTTCTACATGATTTTTATTATTAGTTATGTATTCCAGAATAATATATATACATCCAAATACGGTTGATGTGGAATAGCCTAGTACTTATAAAATCGTGAACGACTAGATATACATACATATATACAAGTATGAGATATGTTTCATGGTCAAATGCAAAACGTATCTACTACTAGAGTTTTGATAAAATATATAATATGAAACAATCATACGATTTATGTATCTATGTTATATAATTAAAATTATATAACACTGAATATATAAATATTTATATAAATCATATATCATTTTTCCAAATACGAATGCTAGTGTATATAACTAGTAAAAATATATAGATACTCATCCAAATACACAAATAATTGAGGTATTACAAAGCTTCTAAAACCAAATCAAACAAATACACACATGTTACATTCCATAATGAAACAATTCATTATATAAAATATTAAAATAAAACTTATATTCTACTCTTAAATTTACAGTCAAATAAAGATAAACCTGCACACTTACTCAACTATCACACTAGTCAACAATTTTGCACACTTACTCAACTATCGTACAAATTTCTTCTAAGCTTCAACTTATACAAAATCATACGCCAAGGATCTGTTTCATCTGTTGTCCTTCAATTTTGCACACGCATCCCAAGAGGGCCACAACCCTCTTCTATCTTTCTTCCTTCCCACGGGTTTCACAGTAACACCCAAAACACCTTAAGGTTTTGTTGCTGTTCTTCTTCTCCTTCACTTCCTATCAAATGAACCAACCAAACACCCCATCGATATCTATCCAAACAAAAGCAAACCATAGCAAACAAACACCCCGAGATTATTGTAATCTGTCTTCCTTCCCTGCAATCAGAACCATCCTAAAACATCCACTTAGGTTTTATCCACTACTGTGAAACAATCAAAGAAAAAGAGAAGAAGCAAACCTGTTATGATCAGTGGAAGAGAGGAACCGAAGGTCGGCTATTCCCTCCATCCCTCCTTCCCGTCGAGTTGTTAACCAGCCAAACACCCCTGAAGACCATTGATGTTGCCGCTTCACCTATCCCATTCGATCCAACTGTTTCCCCTCTCTCATTCTCGCAACCTCCCCTCTTCCTTCTATTTTTGATGGCAGACTGATCCAATCACCGCCAAACCACCGCCATGGCCAGTTGATGCAACCCACGATCATAAACAGGCCCCTGTTGGCACAGTTCACTGGAGAAGAAGAAGCAGCGACCACCACCATTTTTCCTTCCTGCTTTCATTTATTCGACTCTCAAACAGCTTCCAGTCGCCTTTTCCTTGCTTCTCCATCAACCTCAGGTCGACTCCAAGTTTCCCGGTACAAAACCCGCTTAGAACACGATCTTCCCGACACGTCCGACCCTCCCCGTCTGCTGCTGTCGCAGAGACAACCTCCGACCGCCACCGTTGCCGATGAGCCTTAGCCACCCTCCGCCGCTATCTCCGCTTGTTGTCATTGCTATGGAACCCCGAACGGCCATCACTTGATGATACTGTGAGTATTCGATCGACCACCACCATCATGTAATTTCTATTAATTGGATGTCCATACGACTGCTCCAGTCGGAATCGTGAGACCTAGGTCGTGGTCTCGTCCCCAAATTGTTTGAACTGCAAAAGAAATTGCGACTGGTTTAGAAGAGGGAACTGTTCAAACTTCGATTCCATTTATTTAAATCTGACCCTGAAGATGTTGAGTTCACGAGATTGACCCCTCCTTTGGATTAATTCAATTATTAAGTCCAAATTCCCTTTGGATTTATCCAGAAATAGTCCCTCCACTAAGAAACCATAACCAACCTAATCCTGGAACCCCAAGTCAGCTTTAAAATGTACATTATCAACCCCTGTCTTGAGAATAATTCTCAATATCAGTCCCTGAAGTATGATTTTGACAAAATCAAACCCTAGAGTTTATTTATTCAAAGAAAGACCACCATATACTTAATAATTAATACCAAAACTACCTTCTGGTTTATTAGGAAACATAAATATACTCGGTGGTTCGTTTTAAGAACGAGGAATGACACGTAACAAATCTTACGACAAGATTCACATCTCAAGCCTCGTTCATGCTACGAATGTGAGTGCTTACGGCCCCTTTTTCAATATTTTAATTATTTCGCGGGGGGGGGGGGGGGGGGGGGGGGGGATACATGTGCCTATATATTTTGTTTATACAAATATATTATCTTTCATGCGGAAATACAATAAACATAGTTTATAAAATATTATTATTTAACAATTTACCATATTGTTAAAAATAAACTATTGAAAACTTTTCGTATACGTGTTATGATTTTTCATCGTGAAATAACCGTTCCACACAACAAATACTACAAGATACAAGATTATATGATTTTCATGTGACATTTCATATTATAAAAGCACGTTACAAAACCTTGTAGTATTTCAAGGATTCAAGCTAGTACTATTCATGTATGTTTATATGTTTAAATGCATAAAGTTTATACACGTACATATGACTATTACCTTCAAACACACTTCTTTATAAAAGCGAGCACTTTATACTTTTATAAACACAACAACCATACTCGGCTTTTACGAATGCTATACTACGAAATTCATTATGTCTGGCGCTTAATTTCAATTATGTTAGGGCTGAGAGTTATTCACAAACTTTTCGTTAATGGTTTTTGATTGAGACGCTACTATTCATTAGCTGAGTTTAATCACTTAGCCTGCCCCACACTGCTATAATCGTTAATCTTCGGAGCGAGTTACATATGTATAGATCTATACGTGGTCGACAACCCCACCTGCGGTTGCTAGCTACAACCATCGACTGATCAATCGTAGCAGGTGATATGTGTCTACGATCGTTACTAAGGCGTCCAATGAAGCGTCGTAGGGAGGGGTACTTTTCGTCCATAGCTCGATTATAGAACTCACTAAAAACATTAACACGAATCTCTCTCTCTCTCTCTCTCTCTCACTACAACCATAGGTTTGGTTGCCTTCAAGTACATTTTTAAGTATGAAAATTACTTATACAAAGCATTCATTTTGACTTTTAAGAAGTCATTACAAGTATATTTTATGTATGGAAATTACTTATGGAACATAACGTTTTGGCTTTCAAAGATTCATTACAAACACAGTTTTAAGTATGGAAGTTACTTATACAAAGCATTCATTTTGACTTTCAAGGAGTTATTACAAGTACGTGTTAAAAACATGAATTTACTCATGTAGTATCGAAACAGTTTAATACATAGTAAAGAAAGTAACACAACCATCATATATATAATTTGAAAGTTTACATTGTTGAAAAGTACTTGTTTCAAAAGAAATTACAATATGATGTCAAAATGAAATTAAACTAACGCCGCAGCGTCCCTTCTTCAAAAGCAGTAGTTTACCTGTATTACTGAATCTCTGAGAAATACAAGTAGTTTTGAAAGAGTAGGTCAACATTTAAGCCGGTGAGTTCATAAGTATTTAGTCACAATGTTTGTATGAAATAGAATGAAAATGGTTTCTACATGTTTAAATGTTCCTAAAAAATCCCATATTTTCTACTATAGTAGATGGTAGTTTAATTGTTCCAAAACTGTAATGCAATAGTGCTTTTCATACCTAAAATAGTAGGTTTATGTATAAATCGCTAAGGCATTTGAAAAACCCCGTAAATCAATGTGTTTTTAATACTCCATGTGAGTCTTATAACCATGCTATTTGACCAAGATGCCTATAACAACGTTCTTCAGACGTTGGAGACTTATGACGTTTGTCAACCTAGGCCTGCCAGCCTAGCTGTAGCTAACGGCTTAGGTGCGGGATTGTCAATCCCGTATAGATCTATACACAAGTATCACGCTCCCCCTACAAGGGATTATGGTATATAATACATGACTTAACATGCATACTCGAAAGTACGTGAAATGTCTCACAAAACTTAGTATAAAACAGATTTACGTATGAAAATGTCCATTTGTTCTTGTATATGAAAGTATCTATTTGATATAGTGTTTCTAGTATGTAAATCTTCATGATTTTATCGTAAACTATATCTATTATAGTTTTTCAAAGTGTGTGTTTCGTTCGTATAGTAAATCCTAGTGTAATGCTCACTTGTTATGTAAAGTATAACAATTAAAGTGACATAAATGATCATATATACTTAAAGTATAAATAAAATGTTTGATTCGTGTGTGTGTGTATATATATATATATATATATATATATATATATATATATATATATATATATATATATATATATATATATATATATATATATATATATATATATATATATATAACATGTCTTATTTCCAAAAGACAAGATGTTATCTTGAATATATATTGCATACGAAAGTTCCTATGTAGTCGTTATGAATCACAAATGATTCACTTAATACAAAAAGTATATAGTGAAACTTTATGTTACACACGATAATAACCGTGTGTTTACTTGTATTCCCCCCCCCCCCCCCCCCACTAAAAGTGTATAAAAAACATTGATAAACATTTGAAAATGTAGTTTATAGGGGTATGAACTCACTTGATTGATTGGAGAAAGCGAGATGAAAATCAAACAGAACTTCTACTTGGAAAAGTTGATTTTTCTCGTGATTCTCGGGAATCTTGGGAGTCTCGGGAGTATAGGACCTTCCTTCGGAACTTGAGTGTGAAAACCGGGGCTTCGGGAGGGCTTCGGGAGCTTAACCGCAGAGTTTCGACATGAGAGATAGAAGAATGGTGCACCTAAACCCGACACCCCAAGAGTTATATTTATAGGGGTAGATTTTGGGTGCCACGTCATGGCAAAGGGTTGGCCACGCCGTGGTGGTCAAATCTTATCCTCTTCCATTGATTGGACGCCCTCAGTCACTTGCCGGGTCGCGGCAAACTGTGCCACGTCGTGGCAGACCTGACAGCCTCGAATTTTGGGCCTCGAACTTGTAAAATCCGTAACTTTCGCGTACGAGCTCCGTTTTCGACGTTCTTTATATGCACGCATAGGTGAGAATATACTCTACAACTCTCGTTTAGACTTCATCGGCAAATTTTGACTTTATTTTTAATTATTTATTTTTAACGGGCCGAGACACGAAAAGTCCGTTAAAACTCCATAACTTCTTCATCCGATGTCCGTTTTCGTCAGACTTTTCACCGTTGCGCTACTATTGTTGAGACCTTCGATTCTCATTAAGGTTGTTTCGGCCAAAAGTCTCTCGATCTCTATTTCGAGTTTTTAGCTGTCTACTGCTATATCCGAATCTTGGAAAAATCATAACTTATTCATACGAAGTCAGATTTAGACGTTCTTTTTATGTACGCTCACGGTTTGATGATATCTACAACTTTCATTTAGATACTTAAGGCTAAAAACTATTGTATTGAAACTTCGCGTTTTTCGTTTAATCGGTGTTGCCGGTTTTGTCGGAAATCTTAGAATGGTCATAACTTCTTCGTTATAACTCGGATTTTAGTGTTCTTAGTATTTCTGTAAACCTTGACACAATATCTAGCATAATAGATATCTCTATAGAGACTTTTGCACATTTCATTTTTCGAAGTTAATTTCATTATATCAAAAGTGGTTACAATACTTGACTTTTTAGGTCATTACATAGAGTCGAAATATCGGGTTGTCACATCATTCCCCCGTTAGAGGGAATTTAATGTAAGGTAATTATTTGTGGACTAGGGAAACAGATGCGGGTATTTTTGTTTCATCTGATCTTCGCGCTCCCAAGTATATTGAGGTCCCCGCTTTGCATTCCAGCGAACCTTCACAGTGGGTATGCGACTTTGTTTTGTTCTTTTAATTTCACTATCCATGATTTCAATTGGTTCTTCTATAAAGTGGAGACTCTCGTTGATTTCAATTTCGTCTAGAGGGACGACGAAGGTCTCATCAGACAAACATTTCTTCAAGTTTGACACATGAAAGGTAGGGTGTACGTTATTGAGTTCCTGCGGTAGACGAAGTTTGTAGGCTACCGGGCCGATCCTTTCAAGGATCTCGAATGGTCCGATATACTTTGGGTTTAGTTTCCCATGCTTTCCAAAACGTATCAAACATTTCCACGGTGAGACTTTTAGTAGGACACGGTCTCCAACCTGGAATTCCAAGGGTTTCCGTCTTTTGTCCGCATAACTCTTTTGTCTGTCTCTTGAAGCCTTTAGTCGTTCCCTAATCTGAAAAATCTTCTCAGTGTTTTCTCTTATGATTTTCGGGTCTGTGAGAGTGTTATCGGGTACTTGTCCCTTGGCTAGTTGCGTGTCACCGACGTCAACCCAGCACAGTGGTGATCTACACTTTCGGCCATAGACGGCTTCGAATGGAGCAACTTTAATGCTGGAGTGATAGCTATTATTGTATGAAAATTCGACTAGTGGTAAATGTGTATCCCACGCTTTAACAAAATCAATTACACAAGCTCTTAGCATATCTTCCAAGGTTTGTATGGTCCTCTCACTTTGACCGTCGGTTTGTGGATGGTAAGCAATACTCATGTCGAGCCTCGTTCCTAGAGATTTTTGTAACGATTCGTGAGGTGAACCTACTATCTATGTCAGAGATAATGGATATTGGTACACCGTGCAGTCGTACAATCTCTCGGATGTAGGTTCGAGGTAGCTTCTCCATCTTGTCAGTTTCTTTTATTGGCAGGAAGTGTGCGGATTTTGTTAATGTATCAACGATTACCCAGATGGTGTCTAGTCCACCTGCTGTCTTGGATAGTTTGGTTATGAAATCCATGGTTATCCGCTCCCACTTCCACTCGGGAATTTCAGGCTATTGTAGTAATCCCGAGGGTTTTTGCTACTCTACCTTGACTTTGGCGAAAGTCAAACACTTCCCCACATAGGTAGCGATCTCCGCTTTCATGTTTGGCCACCAATACAGTTTTTTGAGGTCTAAATACATCTTTTTTGAACCTGGATGTACGGAGTATCGAGTCTTATGCGTCTCGTTCATGACCACGTCTCTGAATCCACCAAACTTCGGTGTCCAGATCCGATCCATGAAGTAACGAACTTTGTCACCCTTGACTTCGAAATTCTTGTCCATTCCTCTTCGGGCTTCACCTTCCACGTTCTCTGTTTTCAAGGCTTCCGTCTAAGCTTCCTTGATTTGTGTGGACAGATGTGAATGGATCGTCATGGTTAAGGAATTCACCCGGCGACCTGAGTATTCTTTTCGACTAAGAGCATCAGCTACTACATTCGCTTTTCCTGGGTGATAGCGAATCTCGCATTCGTAGTCATTTAGTAGTTCAACCCATCGTCTCTGCCTCATGTTGAGTTCTTTTTGGTTGAGAATGTGCTGAAGGCTCTTATGATCGGTGAAGATCGTGCATTTCATGCCATAAAGATAGTGTCTCCAGATCTTTAGCGCGAAAACGATTGCTCCTAGTTCAAGATCGTGGGTAGTGTAGTTGACTTCGTGCGTCTTGAGTTGTCTTGAGGTGTAAGCGATTACCTTACCTCGTTGCTTTAGTACGCATCTAAGACCTTGATTAGATGCATCACAGTAGACCACGAAGTCTTCTGTTCCTTCTGGCAAGGACAATATAGGTGCGCTGCATAGTGCTTGCTTCAGTGTTTGGACTGCAACATCTTGTTTTCCTTCCCAATTGAAAGTTACACTCTTCTGTGTCAGGGTGGTGAGTGGTTTAGCAATCTTCGAGAAGTTTTGTATAAATCTACGGTAATAGCCAGCAAGGCCCAAGAACTGTCGAATTTCCGTTGGGGTTCTTGGAGCTGACCAGTTCTCGATTGCTTTGATTTTGGAAGGGTCCACGTGTATTCCGTCTTTGCTAACCACGTGACCTAGGAAATCTACCTTCCGAATCCAAAATTCGCACTTGGAGAATTTTGCGTATAGCTTCTCTTTTCTTAGCGTTTCCAAGACTTGTCGGAGGTCTTGACTGTGATCTTCTTTAGTGTTCGAATAGATGAGTATGTCATCTATGAATACGATCACAAACTTGTCTAGAAACGAACCACACACTCGGTTCATTAAGTCCATGAACACCGCTGGTGCGTTTGTTAATCCAAAGGGCATCACTACAAACTCGTAGTGACCATAACGAGTTCGAAAATCTGTTTTGGGAACATCTCCTTCCAAGACTCGCAGTTGGTGATACCCGGATCTTAATTCGATCTTTGAGAAATAACTCGCTCCCTGGAGTTGGTCGAATAAGTCGTCGATGCGCGGTAGTGGGTATCGGTTCTTGATAGTAAGATTGTTAAGTTCCCGGTAATCAATGCACATGCGGAAAGATCCATCCTTCTTCTTTACGAACAAGACCGGTGCTCCCCAAGGTGAGAAGCTTGGCCTGATGAATCCTTTGTTGAGTAGTTCGTTCAAGTGGCTGGACAACTCCTGCATCTCTGCTGGTGCTAGACGGTATGGTGACTTAGCTACTGGTGTAGCTCCGGGAATTAAGTCGATTTTGAACTCAACTTGACGTTCCGGTGGAACTCCGGGAAGATCTTCAGGGAAAACATCAGCAAAGTTGCAGACTTCCGAAATGTCCTTGATGTCTTTTGTTTCTTTTTCCTTGTCTACCATATGGGCTAAGAAGCCATGGTACTCCTTATGTAGATATTTCTGGGCTTTGATATAAGAGATGATTTGTAAATTTGTACTGGGCTTGTCACCATAAATGACAAGAGTTTCGTCGTTTGGCAGATTTAGGCGAACGGCCCTTTCGTGACAAAGTATATCGGCATGGTGTATGCTTAACCAATCCATACCGATGATGACATCAAAGCTCTTTATACTGATCGGCATTAGATCGATTTGAAATGAATGTTCGTGTAGAGTTAGTGTGCAGCCTATGTACATATCACTCGTGCTTTCTGTTCTACCGTTTGCCATTTCTACTGTAAATATCTTATTGAGTGATTTAGGGTTCTATTTTAGTACGTGCTTGAATTTATGACTCACGAAGCTCCTCTCCGCACCACAATCAAAGAGTATGCATCTATAAACGTTATTGAGGAGAAACGTACCCGTAACCACCGTGGGATAAGCTATCGCTTCGTTCTACCCTATTGCCAGCACTCGTCCCGTGCCGCTCACATTCCTTGCCTTAGGGCAGTCTCTTTTGTAATGCCCAGCTTTACCGCACCCGTAACATGCTTGACCCACACCGACTCCTTGGACTTGGGTGATCGGTTGTGCTGGTGCTCTACAGAAACGGGCTATATGCCCTTTCTTGTTGCAATTGTTACAGTTCATCTCTTGAAAATTTCCATTGTGGTGGGAATTTCATTTGGCGCACTTCGGCAGGTTCCCAGCATATGGCTTTGCTGGTGTAGTGGTAATTGGAGCAACAGTGGTAATTGGAGCAACAGTGGGGGCAGTAGCGGCATGGACTGCCACAATCTGTTGTTTCTTGGAAGGTTCCTGTGAAGGCTGACTCTTCCTTTTGTTCCAGAACTTGTTGTTGTTGTTAATATTGTTGTTGATGTTATTGCTGCCTCTGGGTTGCTCCGGAGCGGTAGTTGCGAAGCCTTGACAGATTCCATAGTCAACGAGGGCTTGTGCCCACTGTTTGGCGCTATCGAAAGGGACTGGTTTGGAAGCTAGTACAGTTCCTTAAATCTGGGGGGACAGTCCCTAGATGTCCCTCTCTATTTTCTTGCTCTCTAGAGCAACCATCCCTGGGCAAAGGATTGCCAAATCACTGAACCTGTTGGTATAGGTCGTGATGTCTGAGCCTACCATGGTAAGGCCCCAAAGTTCCTGTTCGAGCTTTTGTAATTCGCCCCGTGGACAGTACTCTTGCAGTAATATTTGTTTTAGATTCTCCCAGCCCATAGAGTTAGCCACTACTAGCGTTAGTGACTTGACCTGGCCATTCCACCATGTCAGAGCTCTTTCAGAGAAAGTACAGGCAGCGAACTTCACTTAGCTCCCTTCCGGACAAGAACAAATCTCGAGAACTGCTTCAGTTTTCTCTATCCACTGTGATAGAGCCATTATCCCTTCGGCCCCATTAAAAGTAATGGGTTTGCTATTCATGAAATCCTTGTATGTACAATCCCCTGAACGACCTGGACGTTGGCCATTGGTAGAACTATTTACTCCCCCACCAGAACCATTGTTACTCATTTGGGCCATTGCCGTTGTTACTGCAGCTATCAATGCGGCATTTTCCGTCGATGGAGGCGGTGGTGGTGGAGGTATCGTGCCCGACCTGGGTCTTAGGTTTGGACGAGGAGGCATCGCACTGCCAACAAATAAAAATAAAAGATTATAAGTTTTGGTGGTTGAGAATTGAATGATAATGAGTTAACTATCTTTAATAGTTCGAGAATTTGGTTTGACCAACACAGGGCTTTGAGTTTGATTCACCAATGGAGTTTGAATAACAATAAACAAACTCATGAACTCGAATGAGATACACATAATTAACACACAAAAGAGGTATGCCCTATATATATTAAACATATGGTTGCGTTACATCCAAATTTAGAAAATTTTGACCTTTCTAAAGGTCTCTGATTACAGGAAGTTAAAGAAGGTAAGACTTTTAGCCGAGTTCCTATTCTATAACAAAATTTTGGGATTGGGCAAGCACTACTTGCGACATAGGTTGCGCTTGGAGCTAGACTTCGCATCCGATTGCCTTGCTTCCATAAGACGCCTATCGAAGGCGGCTTGCTGTTCCCTCATCTCAGAGAGGGCTAGAATCATTTGTGCTTGGAATGTGTCGGCGTGGAGTTGGGTGTCATCCTGTTACCTATCCAGTCGACGGATGTCGGAAGTGTGAACTTGTACTTCCACGTTGAATTCACGAATCCGGTTAGCTTGATCCCCGGATTGATAGGACTGGTTGGCTAGCTTGCCCACCATGACTGGGTTTCATTTAATTTAGATTATTTTGGGTCGTAAAAGTACAAATACATGCATACAACAATATATTTTCATGGTTAGAACTATACAAGAAGTATTAAGACAAGTTGGACACTATGATTAGGCCTCGAAATATGTAATCGGATTTGGGACGAATATAGTCTGATCAACTATATTTATCCGAGATTGGACTAACGTATGTCGAGGAATGGTCGTAGTGAGCAACAAGTCAAAACTTACCAAAATAAACACTAGTATCAAACATACAAATTTAAATACTATAGGAGTATTTGGTACATGCAATAGACATGTTTAGTTTTACATGTTTCAAATTTTGTCCAATTCCTATAACCCAATTCTCGTATAGTCAAATGGTTGGATTCTATCCACCAGGGGATCCCTACTACCCGAATCAGGGCAATGGTGGATGGGTAGAGGAGGACCCCGAAGAGGATGAAGAATCTATCGAGTTGGATGAAGAGGATGACTCTGGGACAGACTCAGAAGCAGAGGTAATCAACCCACCAGTCGCTCAACCTCCCGCAGTTAGGAGAAACTTTCAGGGACCCACTCCCGTTTGGGGAAGTCACCTCTACCATTGGAGTCAACAACAAGGAGTGCGTCCTCCTTACGGTATGTGCCGAGACTTCTACGATGTCAGCGGCGGAGGTTCAGCCGATCGAGCACTCCCAGTCATGGTGGGCAAGCTAGCCAACCAGTCCTATCAATCCGGGGATCAAGCTAACCGGATTCGTGAAGTCAACATGGAAGTACAAGTTCACACTTCCGACATCCGTCGACTGGATAGGTTATAGGATGACACCCAACTCTGCGCCGACACATTCCAAGCACAAATGATTGCAACCCTCTCTGAGATGAGGGAACAGCAAGCCGCCTTCGATAGGCATCTTATGGAAGCAAGGCAATCGGATGCGGAGTCTAGCTCCAAGCGCAACCTATGTCGCAAGTAGTGCTTGCCGAATCCCAAAATTTTGTTATTGAATAGGAACTCGGCTAAAAGTCTTACCTTCTTTAACTTCCTGTAAACAGAGACCTTTAGAAAGGTCAAAATTTTTTAACTTTGGATGTAACGCAACCATATGTTTAATATATATAGGGCATACCTCTTTTGTGTGTTAATTCTGTGTATTTCATTCGAGTTCGTGAGTTTGTTTATTGTTATTCAAACTCCATTGGTGAATCAAACTCAAAGCCCTGTGTTGGTCAAACAAAATTCTCGAACTATTAAAGATAGTTAACTCATTATCATTCAATTCTCAACCACCAAAACTTATAATCTTTTATTTTTATTTGTTGGCAGTGCGATGCCTCCTCGTCCAAACCTAAGACCCAGGTCGGGCACGATACCTCCACCACCACCGCTTCCATCGACGGAAAATGCCGCATTGATAGCTGCTGTAACAGCGGCAATGGCCCAAATGAGTAACAATGGTTCTGGTGGGGGAGTAAATAGTTCTACCAATGGCCAACGTCCAGGTCGTTCAGGGGATTGTACATACAAGGATTTCATGAATAGCAAACCCATTACTTTTAATGGGGCCGAAGGGATAATGGCTCTATCACAGTGGATAGAGAAAACTGAAGCAGTTTTCAAGATTTGTTCTTGTCCGGAAGGGAGCTAAGTGAAGTTCGCTGCCTGTACTTTCTCTGAAAGAGCTCTGACATGGTGGAATGCCAATGTCAAGTCACTAACGCTAGTAGTGGCTAACTTTATGGGCTGGGAGAATCTAAAACAAATATTACTGCAAGAGTACTGTCCACGGGGCAAATTACAAAAGCTGAAACAGGAACTTTGGGGCCTTACCATGGTAGGCTCAGACATCACGACCTATTCCAACAGGTTCAGTGATTTGGCAATCCTTTGCCCAGGGATGGTTGCTCTAGAGAGCAAGAAAATAGAGAGGGACATCTAGGGACTGTCCCCTTAGATTCAAGGAAGTGTACTAGCTTCCAAGCCAGTCACTTTCGATAGCGCCAAACAGTTGGAACAAGCCCTCGTTGACCGTGGAATATGTCAAGGCTTCGCAACTACCGCTCCGGAGCAACCCAGAGGAAGCAACAACATCAACAACAACAAGAAGTTCTGGAACAAATGGAAGAGTCAGCCTTCACAGGAACCTTTCAAGAAACAACAGATTGTGGCAGTCCATGCCGTTACTGCCCCCACTGTTGCTCCAATTACCACGACACCAGCAAAGCCATATGCTGGGAACCTGCCGAAGTGCGCCAAATGCAATTTCCACCACAATGGAAATTGCCGGGAGATGCACTGTAACAATTGCAACAAGAAAGGGCATATAGCCCATTTCTGTAGAGCACCAGCACAACTGATCACCCAAGTCCAAGGAGTCGGTGTGAGTCAAGCATGTTACGGGTGCGGTGAAGCTGGGCATTACAAAAGAGACTGCCCTAAGGCAAGGAATGCGGGCGGCATGGGACGAGTGCTGACAATAGGGCAGAACGAAGCGATAACTTATCCCACGGTGGTTACGGGTACGTTTCTCATCAATAACGTTTATGCATGCATACTCTTTGATTGTGGTGCGGAGAGGAGCTTCGTGAGTCATAAATTCAAGCACGTACTAAAATAGAACCCTAAATCACTCAATAAGATATTTACAGTAGAAATGGCAAACGGTAGAACAGAAAGCACGAGTGATATGTACATAGGCTGCACACTAACTCTAAACGAACATTCATTTCAAATCGATCTAATGCCGATCAGTATAAAGAGCTTTGATGTCATCATCAGTATGGATTGGTTAAGCATACACCATGCCGATATACTTTGTCACGAAAGGGCCGTTCGCCTAAATCTGCCAAACGACGAAACTCTTGTCATTTATGGTGACAAGCCCAGTACAAATTTACAAATCATCTCTTATATCAAAGCGCAGAAATATCTACGTAAGGAGTACCATGGCTTCTTAGCCCATATGGTAGACAAGGAAAAAGAAACAAAAGACATCAAGGACATTCTGGAAGTCTGCAACTTTGCCGATGTTTTCCCTGAAGATCTTCCCGGAGTTCCACCGGAACGTCAAGTCGAGTTCAGAATCGACTTAATTCCCGGAGCTACACTAGTGGCTAAGTTACCATACCGTCTAGCACCGGCAGAGATGCAGGAGTTATCCAGCCAATTGAACGAAATACTCAACAAAGGATTCATCAGGCCAAACTTCTCACCTTGGGGAGCACCTGTCTTGTTCGTAAAGAAGAAGGATGGATCTTTCCGCATGTGCATTGATTATCGGGAACTTAACAATCTTACTATCAAGAACTGATACCCACCACCACGCATCGACGACTTATTCGACCAACTCCAGGGAACGAGTTATTTCTCAAAGATCGACTTAAGATCCGGGTATCACCAACTGCGAGTCTTGGAAGGAGATGTTCCCAAAACAACTTTTCGAACTCGTTATGGTCACTACGAGTTTGTAGTGATGCCCATTGGATTAACAAACGCACCAGCAGTGTTCATGGACTTAATGAACTGGGTGTGTCGTTCGTTTCTAGACAAGTTTGTGATCGTATTCATAGATGACATGCTCATCTATTTGAAGACTAAAGAGGATCACAGTGAACACCTCCGACAAGTCTTGGAAACGCTAAGAAAAGATAAGCTATACGTAAAATTCTCCAAGTGTGAATTTTGGATTCAGAAGGTAGATTTCCTAGGTCACGTGGTTAGCACAGACGGAATACACGTGGACCCTTCCAAAATCAAAGCAATCGAGAACTGGTCAGCTCTAAGAACCCCAATGGACATTCGACAGTTCTTGGGCCTTGCTGGCTATTACCGTAGATTTATACAAAACATCTCGAAGATTGCTAAACCACACACCAGCCTTACACAGAAGGGTGTAACTTTCAATTGGGAAGGAAAATAAGACGCTGCATTCCAAACACTGAAGCAAGCACTATGCAGCGCACCTATATTGTCCTCGCCAGAAGGAACAGAAGACTTCGTGGTCTACTGTGATGCATCTAATCAAGATCTTGGATGCGTACTAACGCAACGAGGTAAGGTAATCGCTTATGCCTCAAGACAACTCAAGACGCACGAAGTCAACTACACTACCCACGATCTTGAACTAGGAGCAATCGTTTTCGCGCTAAAGATTTGGAGACACTATCTTTATGGCATGAAATGCACGATCTTCACCGATCATAAGAGCCTTCAGCACATTCTCAACCAAAAAGAACTCAACATGAGGCAGAGACGATGGGTTGAACTACTGAATGACTACGAATGCGAGATTCGCTATCACCCAGGAAAAGCGAATGTAGTAGCTGATGCTCTTAGTCGAAAAGAATACTCAGGTCGCCGAGTGAAATCCTTAACCATGACGATCCATTCACATCTGTCCACACAAATCAAGGAAGCTCTGACGGAAGCCTTGAAAACAGAGAACGTGGCAAGTGAAGCCCTAAGAGGAATGGACAAGAATCTTGAAGTCAAGGGTGACAGAGTTCGTTACTTCAATGATCAGATCTGGACACCGAAGTTTGGTGGATTTAGAGACGTGGTCATGAACGAGGCGCATAAGACTCGATACTCCGTACATCCAGGTTCAGTCCAGATGTATTTAGACCTCAAGAAACTGTATTGGTGGCCAAACATGAAAGCGGAGATCGCTACCTATGTGGGGAAGTGTCTGACTTGCGCCAAAGTCAAGGTAGTGTACCAAAAACCCTCGGGATTACAACAACCTGAAATACCCGAGTGGAAGTGGGAGCGGATAACCATGGATTTCATAACCAAACTACCCAAGACATCAGGTGGACTAGACACCATCTGGGTAATCGTCGATAGATTAACAAAATCCGCACACTTCCTGCCAGTAAAAGAAACCGACAAGATGGAGAAGCTAGCTCGAACCTACATCCGAGAGATTGTACGACTGCACGGTGTACCTATATCCATTATCTCCGATAGAGATAGTAGGTTCACCTCACGATTCTGGCAATCGTTACAAAAGTCTCTAGGAACGAGGCTCGACATTAGTACTACTTACCATCCACAAACCGACGGTCAAATTGAGAGGACTATACAAACCTTGAAAGATATGCTAAGAGCTTGTGTAATCGATTTTGGTAAAGCGTGGGATACACATTTACCACTAGTTGAATTTTGATACAACAATAGCTATCACTCCAACATTAAAGTTGCTCCATTCGAAGCCCTCTATGGCCGAAAGTGCAGATCACCACTGTGCTGGGCTGAAGTCGGCGACACGTAACTAGCCAAGGGACAAGTACCCGATAACACTCTCACAGGCCCGAAAATCATAAGCGAAACAATTGAAAGATTGTTTAGATTAGGGAATGACTAAAGGCTTCAAGAGACAGAGAAAAGAGTTATGCGGACAAAAGACGGAAAGCCTTGGAATTCTAGGTTGGAGACCGTGTCCTACTAAAAGTCTCACCGTGGAATGGTTTGATACGTTTTGGAAAGCATAATAAACTAAACCCAAGGTATATCAGACCATTCGAGATCCTTGAAAGGATCGGCCCGGTAGCCTACAAACTTCGTCTACCGTAGGAACTCAATAACGTACACCCTACCTTTGATTTGTCAAGCTTGAAGAAATGTTTGTCCGATGAGACCCTCGTCGTCCATATAGACGAAATTGAAATCAACGAGTGTCTCCACTTTATAGAAGAACCAATTGAAATCATGGATAAGGAAATTAAAAGAACAAAACAAAGTCGCATACCCATTATGAAGGTTCGCTGGAATGCAAAGCGGGGACCTCAATATACTTGGGAGCGCGAAGATCAGATGAAACAAAACTACCCGCATCTGTTTCCCTAGTCCACAAATAATTACCTTACATTAAATTTCGGGACGAAATTCCCTCTTATGGGGGGATGATGTGACAACCCGATATTTCGACTCTATGTAATGACCTAAAAAGTCAAGTATTGTAACCACTTTTGATATAATGAAATTATCTTCGAAAAATGAAATGTGCAAAAGTCTCTATAGAGATATCTATTATGCTAGATATTGTGTCAAGGTTTACAAAAATACTAAGAACACTAAAATCCGAGTTATAACGAAGAAGTTATGACCATTCTAAGATTTCCGACAAAACCGGCAACACCGATTAAACGAAAAACGCGAAGTTTCAATACAATAGTTTTTAGCCTTAAGTATCTAAATGAAAGTTGTAGATATCATCAAACCGTGAGCGTACATAAAAAGAACGTCCAAATCTGACTTCGTATGAATAAGTTATGATTTTTCCAAGATCCGGATATAGCAGTAGACAACTAAAAACTCGAAATAGAGATCGAGAGACTTTTGGCCGAAACAACCTTAATGAGAATCGAAGGTATCAACAATAGTAGCGCAACGGTGAAAATTCTGACGAAAACGGACATCGGATGAAGAAGTTAAGGATTTTTAACGGACTTTTCGTGTCCCGGCCCGTTAAAAATAAATAATTAAAAATAAATTCAAAATTTGCCGATGAAGTCTAAATGAGAGTTGTAGAGTATATTCTCACCTACGCGTGCATATAAAGAACGTCGAAAACGGAGCTCGTACGCGAATGTTACGAATTTTACAAGTTCGAGGCCCAAAATTTGAGGCTGTCAGGTCTGCCACGACGTGGCACAGTTTGTCGCGACCCGATAAGTGACTGAGGGCGTCCAATCAATGGAAGAGGATAATATTTGACCACCACGACGTGGCCACCCCTTTGCCACGACGTGGCACCCAAAATCTACCCCTATAAATAGAACTCTTGGGGTGCCGAGTTTAGGTGCTCCATTCTTCTATCTCTCGTGCCGAAACTCTGCGGTTAAGCTTCCGAAGCCTCGGTTTTCACACTCAAGTTCCGAAGGAAGGTTCTATATTCCCGAGACTCCCGAGATTCCCGTGAATCCCGCGAAAAATCAACTTTTCGAAGTCGAAGTTCTGTTCGATTTTCATCTCGCTTTCTCCAATCAATCAAGTGAGTTCATACCCCTATAAACTACACTTTCAAATGTTTATCAATGCTTTTTATACACTTTTAAGGGGGGGGGGGGAATACAAGTAAAGACACGGTTATTATCGTGTGTAACATAAAGTTTCACTATATACTCTTTTTATCAAGTGAATCATATGTGATTCATAACTACTATATAGGAACTTTCGTATGCAATATATATTCAAGATAACATCTTGTCTTTTGAAAATAAGACATGTTTATATATATATATATATATATATATATATATATATATATATATATATATATATATATATATATATATATATATATATATATATATATATATATATATATATATATATATATATATATATGAATCAAACACTTTATTTATACTTTAATTATATGTGATCATTTATGTCACTTTATTTGTTATACTTTACATAACAAGTGAGCATTACACGTACTTTCGAGTATGCATTTTAAGTCCTGTATTATATCCCATAATCCATTATAGGGGGAGCGTGATACTTGTGTATAGATCTATACGGGATTGACAATCCCGCACCTGAGCTGTTAGCTACAGCTAGGCCGACAGGCCTGGGGTGACAAACGTCATAACTTTTCAATGCCTGAAGAACGTTGTTATAGGCATCCTGGTCAAATAGCATGGTTATAAGACTCACATGGAGTATTAAAAACATATTGATTTACGGGGTTTTTCAAACGCCTTAGCGATTTATACATAAACCTACTATTTTAGGCATGAAAAGCACTATTGCATTACAATTTTGGAACAATTGAACTACCATCTACTATAGTAGAAAATGTGGGATTTTCTAGGAACATTTAAACATGTACAAACCATTTTCATTCTATTTCATACAAACATTGTCACTAAATATTTATGAACTCACCAGCTTAAATGCTGACCTACTCTTTCAAAACTACGTGTATTTCTCCGGGATTCAGTAATACATGTAAACTACTGCTTTTGAAGAAGGGACGCTGCAGCGTTAGTTTAATTTCATTTTGACGTCATATTGTAATTTCTTTTGAAACAAGTACTTTTCTACAATGTAAACTTTCAAATTATATATATGATGGTTGTGTTACTTTCTTTACTATGTATTCAACTGTTTCGATACTACATGAAGTCATCCGCCCTCGAACGATTCTGTCGTTCTGGTTTGGGGGCGTGACAATAAAGTTCTTAATACTTGGTCTTAGTCCATTAAGACCTTATTCTTCTTTGCATGGGACACATACAACTAATGGGACCTCATTTTTATCACTCAAGGTCCCTTAAAGAGTCTGGAAGGACAACTCTTTTCGTCCAAATCACAACATGCACCACCTTATGGCTTTTGGGACAAGAAATGCTTCTAATAAAGTAAAATGATGAGATCTATGCATGTATGCATAAAGTTTGGAACTTTATACCTTTTGGAGCTTCTTGAGCACAAGCTAACTTTAGATCTACAAGCTTGGTCTTCTTCTCCAACACATTGATGTAATACCTTCCTCTTAAAGCACTCAAGAACACACCAAATAAGCTTAAACACACAAAGGAGAGGCTAGAGTTTGGGGAGGACGAATGTAATATGTGGAGGCTGAGGTTGGAGAGGTTCTGGTGCTCATAATGTTGCTTATATAGGCCCCAAACCCTAAACATTAGGGTTTCATCCTGACATTAGTATGCCCAACATACTAAGGCGGACCTTAGTACGCTTAGCGTACTAAGTACGCGCATCGTACTCCCACTTGGCCCAAATTTGCAAACTTGGCCCTTAAACTTATCTTGGCTCTTCATTCTCAATCCCAATAACTATAATTGACAAATTAATGATAGAAGAGGGTTTGGAAATACCTGCGAAAACTCGGGATGTTACAATTGTCCCCCACTTGACCTAGACTTCGCCCTCGAAGTCTGCTACGGCAAATAGATCTTGGTAATGCTCCCGCATCTAGGACTCGGGCTCCTAAATGAGATTCTTAAACAAAAACACCCTAGACATAAAACTACAAAGTTAAAAGTGTCATAAATGCCTAAGTTGTGAAAAAACAAAACAAAATCTTGTGTAAGAATCATTTTAGCAAATAAACAAAAGTTTGGGGTCAAGGGTGACACCCACGGTTTTATAGGGATAAAAAGAGCATTATTAGCTTAAAAATGAGCTTTTATAACAACCATATTTTCCTAAGGGTCAAAAGTGTAAAATTTGGCATTTTAGGCCTCAATGTGGGCCTCACGGCTTATTGGGCCCAAAATTGCAAAATTATCAGTCTTTGGGGATTAAAATGTTATTTAACCAAAAACTTGTGCCAAAATGAGAATAAATGATATTAGGGGCTAAAAAAGACACTAATCTCAAAATTTGGGCCAAAAATGTTAATTTTGCAAAAATGGGCCGAAAATGTCATTTTATGAAATTAAGGGGCTAAAAATGTAATTTTCTACAAAAATGGGTCGAAAATGTCAAAATATATATATATATTTTTGCCAAATCCGTAAATTACTAAACATTTGGGGTGAAAATGCAAACTTTTATAAATTGATGGACTAAAATGTTATTTTTATTTAAAATGGGCCAAAAATGACATTTTATGAAAAAATAAGCCTCTAAATGTTAATTTAGTTCTTAAAGGACCTAAAGTGTAATTTTATTAAACACAAGTTCAAATTACAAAATTTTGACATATCATGCTAGAAATAACATTATAACAATACACTAGATTATTATAACTGTATGAATAAATTTTTCCGATTAAAGGAACCACACTATAATAAACAAACGAAATACAAAAAGGGGTGCGAATATTGGGCCTACTGCTTCCTATACATGCTTATTGGGACTCCGTGATCCCTTTGCGTGATTAATGGGCCCAATATATTCATTTCATGTTTATTAGGCCTTAGTGACCCAATTACATGCTTAATGTGCCTAAATTATCCTTTAGGTGTTTATTGGGCCTTAATGGCCCATTTACATGATAATTGGGCATGAACTATTCATTATATGCTTAACGGGCCTTAAGTGTCCTTCTGCATACTTAACAAGCCTTGAAACAATTCCGACGTCTAGTGGGCCACAAGTGTTTTTTTTTTTTTTTTAGGTTTTGTTGGGCTTTATCATTTCATATCCATACATCAATTAGCATTTGTAAACTAAATACATATAACGTTATACATATTCATGTGGAAATATTTAGGATCTAGTATGACTTGTCGGTTGACATCACTGAGTGTATGGTCGTAGCCTGCAGTTATAATCAGAGTCTCCTGGAGGGAGAGTGGGAGTTTGTGTATAGATCTATACGCGGTGACCCCCCACGCCTTAGCTGTTCGCTACAGCTAGACTAGGCTAGTCTAGGGCGACAAAACCTTGATCAAACATCGACATTTGGAAAAATTCCAAGACAAGCAAATTAGTCATTATCATGCATGGTTATAATGGCTCACATAGAGATCCAATAAAATCTTAACATTTCAGAGATTAAACCCTTCGATCGTGTCGATACAAAACAACTTATACGATGATGCAAGAAATATAACACTTTTATAAATAAGAAAATATCGGATTTTCTGGGGGAAACACTATTAATCATTACCTTCTTCTCATAATAGATATAATACAAGGAATTTGGATTTTTCATTTCACATGATTTTAGAATGAAGATCACACATACGTTAATACTTATTTATTACATCTTTTTCAAAGAATTTTACTAAAAATATCGGATTTTCTGTGTTATGCAACCAATACCAAGTTTTTTAATCAAACATGCTGATGAACTCTCCAACATTATATATGTTGACCGTTTTCAAAATAACTTGTATTCTCGGGAGATTGTTAAGCTGAAGAACCATCAAGAGTATTTTGGAATTTCTTATATGCACGTGTTAATTATGGTACAATTTATATTTTCGAATTATGTAATGTAAAACAATTCCAGTTGTAATATGTAATGTTGGTGACAATTATGTTATGTTTCATGCATATTCATTGTGATGATATTTCAATTTATAGTCACACGAGCCCCCTGACGTTTCCGTCGTCTGGTTCGGGGGTGTGACAGGTTGGTATTAGAACATTGTTTATAGTGAAGTAGCATATCTAACCATATATGATATGCAACTATAAATACAATGGGACTAAAACACTCTGAATAAAGTGCATACATTAAAACTTTAACATTAAAAGTCTCTAAGGGGGAACAGAACACTATGATTAAACCCGGGCATTTATGTAGTCATATTGGGGGTAAATATAGTCTGATCAACTATATTTATTCAAAATATGACCGACATGTGCTTGGGGGTAATTATGGCGGGAGGTTAACCTTGAAACTCACCACATATTCAAAACTTCTCAGGAATTCAAACATAGATAATTAAAACACTATAAGAATAATCAAAAATATGATTTACTTATACGTATTCATGCAGCCACTATGACTGGTTTTCACCACCTCGGGGATCCTTATTTTCCCAATCAGGGAAATAACGGGTGGCTAGAAGAACCAGAAAAGGAACCAGAGGAGGAACCTGAAGAAGACCCTTAAGAAGAGGAAGAACCAAAAGAAGAGCATGAAGAGGAGCCCGTGGGAGGACCGGCGGAACCATTGGTCGACTCGGACGCAGAGGAAGTATTGGGCGACAACTCAGACGACTCGTGCACAGGGTCCGAAGTGATCAACCCTCCGTATATGGCCAGGGTGCCCCATACCAAATGGGCCCCAATGGGCCTACGCCTCTGTGGGTGCACAGAATCTGGAGATGGAGCCACCAGCAGGGAGTGCGGCCCCCATTTGGTATGGACCGGAATTTCTACGACTTAAGCCACAGTGCACCCGCTGATAGAGGCTTGCCAGTGGTAGTAAGGAGGACTCGCGATATCGGCGAGCAGGCGCAGGCAACCGCTGGCCAAATGGTGGCCATGAGAGCCGCGATGGAGCGTACGGAGAGGATGCCGCATGAGGTAGTCAGGGACTACCAGATGCGTCAGGCAGCATTGGAATCCCGACTTCGGGATGCCGAGCGCCATCTGGCTAGACTTCAAGGCGCCTCCACCTCATCATCAACGCCACCAGATCCACACCGCCGCGGCTAGCACCTTTTCATGTACTCCTGTTACGATTTCCTTCCCTATGTTGTACCTTATGTACTATCGACCTTATGTTTAAGTGATCACACTACTCATAGGGTCGTCATGCTGCCGGATTTTATATTTCTCCATGTGCTGTATGCCTTCTGGCAAATTTTCATGTATCAAAACAATTAGTATTAATGAAAATTCTTTATGTTTTTTTTATCATGATGCTGTTAACTGTTATGTGTTTTATTTCTTTGTTTTATGTAAATACACGAAATCACTTAGATACACACTGTGACATCCCCATTTTCACGGCCAGAAAAGACCGATGTTGTTTATGCTTTATAAAAATCAGAGTACTTCATTTTATAAAAATGTTGCGGAATTTGTTCCCAGAAAAACATGGTAAATACGTTATTAAAACATTTTCGAAGAAACGTATTTATTTCATTTTAAAACGTTTGGGATGTCATCGTTAATACAGAAACATAAGCATAAACAGAACTTACAATTATTTACACTAGTGATCTACATCTCTTTAAATCTCTCAGTGTAATGTCACTTCATATCAACACCTGTGATATAAATAAACTGAGTGGGTCAGGTTGGGAAACCTGGTGAGTACATAGGGTTTTCAACCCACAATAATATAATTATTATGTTTAAACAATCAAACAATCAACCCAATTACCCATCCCCATTATCTTCTTTATTCTTAAGGATCTACCCTAAGAATCAGCTAATTCTCATTCATTCATTCCTAAGGATCATCCTAAGGAAACAACATGAAGTCCATTGTTGCCAATGACACATTGGTCAAGCGCAGCTGCTATTATTGTCACTTAGGCTCAGTTGCCAGAATTAGGACATTTTCTATGAGGCGCTTCTGCCGGTATTGACCTTTAAACACTACTGTCATGGTCATAAGGCTCCCTATTAGGCGCAGCTGCCGATACTATCCTTGGAGCGCAGCTGCTAGGACGTTTACCGTAGATCTAAATCATCTACGGGTTGTGGCGCAGCTGCCAGTGCTCATCTATAGGGTACTAGGTCCACTGCTGCCAATGTATACCTATAGGGCACTAGGTCCGTACTACTAATGTTCCTCTATTTCAGCTTTTATCCATCATCATTCATCTACCCATGTTTTACCCAACATATCTTGTAGATATAAAATACTTTATACAGTTTACATCATTTAAAACATGTATAAAAATCTTTCACCAGCATAGACAGCAAGTATTTAGACAATATGCACACATAGCACGTAAATTTATAATAAAATACTTCATATTTATGTGTAAGATGAAAGTAACTATGCACTCACCGGAGTAGGTGGTGACTCAGCACTCGGACAGCGCTTCGATACTCTCAAAACAATTTCCTTCGAGAAAACCTAGTATCAATACTACTAGGGTTTAGTCTAACGATAACCGCGACAAACTAATAGTCTAGCTATTATTATTATTATTATTATTATATAAGCGTTAAATAACACTCAATATAACTCATAATAATAGCCCAAATACTCATTATAAGTCCCTAATAATGTTACTATATTAAAACATAAGCTATCCTAAAGATAGGGTAGGTACAGCTCACTTACAGCGGGTTTTTCGCAAAACCGGGCTTCGTTGGAGCAGCGTTCCCGAGCCGAAAGGCTCTTTTCTTGGGACTCCGGGAGCCTCGGGGCTTCCTTCGGGTGCTAGGGGGTTTACCTAGGCTTTAGGGGGCTTAAGGAGGCTTAGAGAGAGAGAGTGTAGAGAGAGAAAGAATGTTGGAGAGGTGTGAAGAGAAGTGAATGCCCGACACCTCTATTTATAGGGGTGCTGACTGGTCTACTCGCCGAGTAGGGGGGACCTACTCGCCGAGTTGGTCCATGTGGTGGCCTTCTGGTGGTGCCATGTGTCCAATTCTGGTGGTGCCACGTCACCCCCTATCGCGTGTCAGCCTTCGAACTTAGAAAAATCATAACTCTCGCATACGAGCTCCGTTTTCGACGTTCTTTATATCCACGCGTAGGTAAAATCAAGATCTACAACTTTCATTTAGACTCCGTCGGCTAATTCTCGACCGATCTCAAATTTAACAGTAGGAGGCCTTTAGACTGTTAAATGACCGCGAAGAATTCGTAACTCCTTCATACGAACTCCGTTTTCGTCCATCTTTTTGCCGTTGAGTTCCTATTAATGAGATCTTCAACTCTCATTTAGGTCGCGTAAGCCAAAAACCACTCGAACTAAAATTCGAGTTTCGGGTCGTGCACTGCTAAGCCGAATCTTAGAAAAATCATAACTTCCTCATACGAAGTCAGATTTGGGCGTTCTTTTTATCGATGTTCTTAGTTTAACATATTCTACGACTTCCGTTTAGATCGCTAAGGCTAAATCTCGCTCTATCGTAAATTCATTATTTACGCTTTCCGGTATCGTGCCGGTTCTGTCGCGAAACTTCGACGGGCCATAACTTCTTCGTTATAACTCGGATTTCGGCGTTCCTTATATGTACGGAAACCTTGTGACATATTCCACAACTTGGTTAAGATTATTTATTCTAAATAATCTTTTGTCGAAAAGTCGTTTTCGACCCCTATTGCCTCTAAATTGACTAGCCCATATTTGCGGGCGTTACAATTATCTCCCCCTTAGGATGATTACGTCCCGGAATCATCAACGAAACAGGGTCGTATAATGACTCCATACGTCATCTCTTCATCCTAGGTAATAATTATAACTTCTACATTCCTTCGATTCTATCTCTTAAACTCATTGACTGTAAGAGTACTCGATCGTGCACCTGCTCTCTACCTCAGGTTAGACTCCAAATTATGACCTTCAAGTCACAATCTCGATCCTTGCTGGATACGGACTTGAGATAAGTTCTTTTATTACTACTATAGATCGATGTGTCATATTCTAATGACCTATCATCGTATGTTGCAACACTTAGACTTAGGTCTCTTAGAGTTAAATTCTAAAACAGACTATGCCTTCCTTCATGTTCTAATGTGATATAATCACACTTTAACATTAGGCATTTCTAGCCACCAACTTCTTTAACAACGAGTGTGATACTTCTATTGATCGCTTTGATTTCAACCGTTTGGTTTAAGTCGGACGCTACATCAAACTTGGTTCTCTGAACCACACAACATACTCATCGTAGTCGGACTCGATTCGATATGACCACTAGGGTCGGAATATCAACAATCTTCTTAGTCATTACCGAAACGATGGTAACAACACACTTGAATAAAACGAAATCAATTACTAGCTTCTTGGTAACCTTGTGACTTTCCCTGATCCAAGTGTGAGTCCTGTGCTTCCGGTAGTATAGGCCTCTACTACCATTCACACCTACTCATACTCGTCCCAAGTATTGTCTCGCAGTTTCCCAAGTCACCACACAAAAAGATCACATAGTAGCTTAACACATCAAATATCAAAACGAAGGTTTTATTACTCCTTGAAACTATTACATAGGTGTTCAAGTTCACCCTAGACTATGCCTCTAATAGGCTACATCATATGACACTATCTATATGGCTTCTTCATAACTTGATCTCTATATATCCATCCTTACTCCTGATTCCTTGCATCGTCAGCTGCTTCGTCAAGGATCATTTGAAATGCTCTTGCCTTTGGTTTTGGCGGCACATTTGGCTTTGTAGCCCCTTCTCTTTTTGGGCAATCTTGCTTGAAGTGCCCTTCCTCGTTACATTCGTAACACACCTTTTTGTTGAATTTACACTCGTTGGCATAATGCCCATGCTTCCCACACTTGAAACAAGTCACCTCCTCACCGCATTTTCCAGAGTGTTTCTTTTTGCACTTCTCGCACCATCTTTCTTCACTCCCTCCTCCTCTAAACTTCCTTGTATTGGACTTGCTTCTCTCATCGGGATTCGCAGACCCCTCAAACTTCCTCTTTTCGCCAACCTCGGTCTTGTTGGCGGCTCTTCCCTTGATCATTTCCTCAACCGACTTGGCAGCCCAGATAGCTGCTTCCAAAGTAGGTGCCTGTCGCACTGGCACCGCATACTCCCATGGAAGTCCTTTTGCATACTTGTCGACTTTCGTCAGCTCATCTGGAACAAGACGTAAGGCGAACTCCATCTTCTCTGTGAAATTGTTGGTGTATTCATCAACAGACATGCTTCCTTTCTTCAAGGTAAGGAATTGGTTTTCCAGCTCGAGCAGATTTTGGGCTGAGCAGTACCTACGTTTGAACTGCACCAGAAATTCTGCCCATGTTAGTTGCAGGGGCTCATTGGGGCTCAGAGTTTTCCCCAAGGTATTCCACCAACGTACAGCGCCTCCTCGAAACTGACGCACTGAAAATGTGGTCTGTTGGTTTCCTCTGCAACCGCACGTCATGAAAGCTAACTCCATCTCCGAGATCCAATCCATGACCCCGATCGGATCCTCCTTTCCAGTGAAAGTCGATGGCTTGCAAGTCAGAAAATCCTTGTACTTGCATCCATTCCTCTCGACTTTTTCATCTTGGTTGTTTTGTCGAACTATTGGTGGGTTGACTTGACCAACAGTCCCACTATAGTTCTCCTCCTCAGTCTGCCCTTCATTCAACTCGGGCCGTTCGATCTGAATAGTGGCTTCCTCTCGATTTTGCTGGAGCAAATGTCTAGTTTCCTCCATTTGACGATCCAATATCGCCTGGATCATTGCTTGTACTCCGGCCATTGTTATTGGCTCAGCAGCGGCTACTACAACCGGTATTTGCTCAATCACTGGGGGTTGGTTTCGGTTCCCATTTGCATTCACGTTTCCGCTACGGGTTCTTGCCATCTTGATCTATACACCGAATAAGGTGAATCTAGGCCTTTACTTAGGATTGACGGTTAAATCATCCTTATCACTCCGAAACGTTTATATGCTAGTTCTAATATCGTAGTCGTACGTTTAGAATCCTAAACACATAAGGTTTCCAGATTCGGTCGGTAACAGACCATAGATCCGAACAACTAACAGCATATCAGGCACAAGTATTTAGCACATAAAAGCATTTTAGGCATAATTCCTAAAATAATCTAGTGCTCACACCTCACAATCATCGCTTAGCATTCTAAGTTTAAGTCTAGAAATAAATCCATATTCCTAGTTCGCTTAAACTAATGCTCTGATACACACTGTGACATCCCCATTTTCACGGCCAGAAAAGACCGATGTTGTTTATGCTTTATAAAAATCAGAGTACTTCATTTTATAAAAATGTTGCGGAATTTGTTCCCAGAAAAACATGGTAAATACGTTATTAAAACATTTTCGAAGAAACGTATTTATTTCATTTTAAAACGTTTGGGATGTCATCGTTAATACAGAAACATAAGCATAAACAGAACTTACAATTATTTACACTAGTGATCTACATCTCTTTAAATCTCTCAGTGTAATGTCACTTCATATCAACACCTGTGATATAAATAAACTGAGTGGGTCAGGTTGGGAAACCTGGTGAGTACATAGGGTTTTCAACCCACAATAATATAATTATTATGTTTAAACAATCAAACAATCAACCCAATTACCCATCCCCATTATCTTCTTTATTCTTAAGGATCTACCCTAAGAATCAGCTAATTCTCATTCATTCATTCCTAAGGATCATCCTAAGGAAACAACATGAAGTCCATTGTTGCCAATGACACATTGGTCAAGCGCAGCTGCTATTATTGTCACTTAGGCTCAGTTGCCAGAATTAGGACATTTTCTATGAGGCGCTTCTGCCGGTATTGACCTTTAAACACTACTGTCATGGTCATAAGGCTCCCTATTAGGCGCAGCTGCCGATACTATCCTTGGAGCGCAGCTGCTAGGACGTTTACCGTAGATCTAAATCATCTACGGGTTGTGGCGCAGCTGCCAGTGCTCATCTATAGGGTACTAGGTCCACTGCTGCCAATGTATACCTATAGGGCACTAGGTCCGTACTACTAATGTTCCTCTATTTCAGCTTTTATCCATCATCATTCATCTACCCATGTTTTACCCAACATATCTTGTAGATATAAAATACTTTATACAGTTTACATCATTTAAAACATGTATAAAAATCTTTCACCAGCATAGACAGCAAGTATTTAGACAATATGCACACATAGCACGTAAATTTATAATAAAATACTTCATATTTATGTGTAAGATGAAAGTAACTATGCACTCACCGGAGTAGGTGGTGACTCAGCACTCGGACAGCGCTTCGATACTCTCAAAACAATTTCCTTCGAGAAAACCTAGTATCAATACTACTAGGGTTTAGTCTAACGATAACCGCGACAAACTAATAGTCTAGCTATTATTATTATTATTATTATTATATAAGCGTTAAATAACACTCAATATAACTCATAATAATAGCCCAAATACTCATTATAAGTCCCTAATAATGTTACTATATTAAAACATAAGCTATCCTAAAGATAGGGTAGGTACAGCTCACTTACAGCGGGTTTTTCGCAAAACCGGGCTTCGTTGGAGCAGCGTTCCCGAGCCGAAAGGCTCTTTTCTTGGGACTCCGGGAGCCTCGGGGCTTCCTTCGGGTGCTAGGGGGTTTACCTAGGCTTTAGGGGGCTTAAGGAGGCTTAGAGAGAGAGAGTGTAGAGAGAGAAAGAATGTTGGAGAGGTGTGAAGAGAAGTGAATGCCCGACACCTCTATTTATAGGGGTGCTGACTGGTCTACTCGCCGAGTAGGGGGGACCTACTCGCCGAGTTGGTCCATGTGGTGGCCTTCTGGTGGTGCCATGTGTCCAATTCTGGTGGTGCCACGTCACCCCCTATCGCGTGTCAGCCTTCGAACTTAGAAAAATCATAACTCTCGCATACGAGCTCCGTTTTCGACGTTCTTTATATCCACGCGTAGGTAAAATCAAGATCTACAACTTTCATTTAGACTCCGTCGGCTAATTCTCGACCGATCTCAAATTTAACAGTAGGAGGCCTTTAGACTGTTAAATGACCGCGAAGAATTCGTAACTCCTTCATACGAACTCCGTTTTCGTCCATCTTTTTGCCGTTGAGTTCCTATTAATGAGATCTTCAACTCTCATTTAGGTCGCGTAAGCCAAAAACCACTCGAACTAAAATTCGAGTTTCGGGTCGTGCACTGCTAAGCCGAATCTTAGAAAAATCATAACTTCCTCATACGAAGTCAGATTTGGGCGTTCTTTTTATCGATGTTCTTAGTTTAACATATTCTACGACTTCCGTTTAGATCGCTAAGGCTAAATCTCGCTCTATGGTAAATTCATTATTTACGCTTTCCGGTATCGTGCCGGTTCTGTCGCGAAACTTCGACGGGCCATAACTTCTTCGTTATAACTCGGATTTCGGCGTTCCTTATATGTACGGAAACCTTGTGACATATTCCACAACTTGGTTAAGATTATTTATTCTAAATAATCTTTTGTCGAAAAGTCGTTTTCGACCCCTATTGCCTCTAAATTGACTAGCCCATATTTGCGGGCGTTACACACACTCAATTCGCCGAGTCTATGGGACTCTAAACTCGGAATGAGATACATACTCAACATCTTTCCTTTCTTTGACAAAAAGATGCCTCAGAGACTCAACCGTGGAAACAACGCAACACCGACCGCACCTGAGATAAACTCAGTTGCATTCCAGGTCGCAGTGTCCGCTATGGTCACTGCAGCACTTGCGCAGATTTGCAATGGAAACAACAGAGAAGGCAACGGACAGGGAACCGAAGGCACAAATCAAGGAACAAACCACGGCACCACCCGAACCTACACCTACAAGAATTTCACCAACACCAAACCTCGAACCTTCAATGGAACAGGAGGTGTAATAGCGCCGAAGCGATGACTTGAGAAGGTGGAATCAGTTTTTGAAATCTGCGGGTGTCTACATGGGTGCAAGGTCAAGTTGATGAGAATTTTAATCGAGAATTAGAAAGCAATCATGATTATATGAATGAAAAGTATGAACACAAGGAGTAAATATTAATCAGATCTTATATTGATGAAGAAACTGATTACAGACTTGAGCAGAGAAATATGTGAATGACTAGTGAATCACTCGTTGACTCAATCTTTATTCTACTTCTAACCTCAGTCCCTATTTATAGAAAACATGAGTGTACAAAAAATATACTAAGTCCTTAACAATACGCTTCGAACAAATGAAAACTGAGTAAAATAATTAACATGCGAAACTAAGAACAGACACTTCGACTTTTACAATTTCTAGACTCTACATTCTCCCCCTTTGTAAACAGTCGAAGCTATTCAGTTTGTGAGATTTTGAATAGCTGAATGCATTGTTCTTCGGATTTCTGAATACCAAGTGATGATCTTTTTAAGCTCCTTCTTGTCTCCTTCATTATTCATCGTGCAATTATTCATACGAACAATGAAATTCGTATATTGCGAAGTGGTGTATCTTTCAATCTCTGAGACTTGAAACAAAAATCTTTTAGGCTTCCCCTTGGTGTCTTTGCCTGCGAAAACCATGCCAAAAGGTTTAAGGCATATCTCCCCGTCAACAAACTTCTTCAATTCTGGTTGAGGCAATGTTGATTCCCAAGGAACTGTGACTTTTCTTCCAAGGCCTGATGAGAGTTCTTCATCAGTTAACGCCAAGCAATCATAGTAGTTATCTATGAATATCTTGATATGTGCGAAACCAAATCTGAACACATAAGTATCATATCCTTTGAGCTTGTTTTCTTCCATGTCTTTCAGGATAAGAGCCACTTGAATGAGATCATTTAGATTCATTAAGGGAAAGTCAGCAATGGTAAAATCGAAAGGCTTGTTATCTGCTCGGACAACGAAATATCGAAAATTTTAAAGCATGTTCTCGAACATTTCATCCTTCTTGATAGTTAGCACTTTCTTTATCTTCATCAGAGACCAAACTTCCTCTTGATCCTTCGCAAGTACAGCATGAAATCTGATTTTCATGTAGGTGTATTCATCAGCATTTTCAAACTTTTCACTAATCTTGTAATGCGCTGTGATAAACATCATTTCATTTATCGGAAAGTCAAGTTGGCATCTGTCTGAATTCGCAACATCATAAATTCTTCTAGGCTTTTTATCAAATTCGTACATGTGATTTCCCAAAACTTTGGATTCGATGGTTTCGAACGAGTACAACTTCACAGGATCACCCTTGTTCAAAGTTGGTGGATCATTTGCTCTTTGCCTTAGAATGCTCTGGATATGTCTTTGTTTTTCCATTTCAGCTTCAGCCTCTGCTTTCTTTTCTTCTTTCGACTTTTCATAAGCCACCTCTTTACCTTTTCCAGTATCCACTGTTTGAGGTTTCGCACTCGAACTCCCATCTTCTATTGAACCAATTATAATTCCCTTAGAAATTGGATTTGTAAATGGCTTTGTTGTTACTATTGTTGAAGGAATTGGTTTCGTGAGTACAGGCAAAGTTGTTTTAAGCTGAGTCGAATGTAGCTTTCCAACGGTTTTCGCATCATCCCCTTTACTTCCTTTTCTTTCTCCCCCTTGCACCCCTGTGAAAGCAGGTGGGGCATTCTTCGGTAAAACTGAAGTAAAATTTGTGATTGGGGCCAATGCCTTCTGAATAGCTTGCTCCAAAGTATTGACTTTAAGCGTTAAGAATTTTGGAGTAAGAATTGATTGTTGAGAAGGCTTCGAAACACAACCTTTTAATTCAGTCACCAACTGAGTTAGTTTTGCGAACTGCTCCTTATCTTCTTTGTGCTTGGCTTCGATAATTGGAGCAGGTGACTGATAATCAGTGACAATCTTGGTAAGTGCTTCAGCAACAACATCAACACGTTTTTGCACTTCCAAGTTTTGCGAATTAAGATCTTGAAGCTCTTTTGCAATCTCCTCCTTTAACTCCTCAACCTTGAAGTTGACATCTTCCCTGACCTTCTTCACATCTTGTACAAAAAGAACATATCGTTCTTTTGTAGTAGTTGTCAGATATTTTACAACACCATCAAAAGATTTCCCTTGAGCTTGAATGCGAAGCTCATTATTCTTATCAGAGTCATCAACTTTCGCAGCTATTCTTTTCTCTACAGCTTTGATCATTGTTTCAACCTCCAAACCCGATACAGAAGACTTTATACCAGAATCAGCTTGTGATTGAAGGATTGCATTCAACTTTCGATTCAGGATTTTAAATTGCTTACCTGACATAAGCATATGATCAGGGATTTCCTCCTCCTCTGAATCAAAGTGTAAAGCTTCAAATGTTCCTCCAAAACCTCCTCCTTCGGTTTCTTCATCAGATTGAGCTTGCGAAGATATAGGTTGTGGTGTTTCAGGGGATTGTGATGGAAACAATGTAGTGAAGGGATGGTCAAAGATTGATGATGTGGTTATATTTGTATTCGGGAGAATGAATGGTGGTAATGAAGTAGATAAGTTCTCAGATAAGATGGGTAATGAAGTAGATAAAATGATTGGCATTGTAGTTTCGACACTCGTGATAGGTGCCCTCGTATCAGATATGTTAACAACCATATCAGAAGTAGGTACCTCCTCATGAACTAATTTGGTAGTGACTACTTCGAGTGGAATGGTTGTTGTAGTGAAAATTTGCGAAGTAATGGGAAGAGAGATGTTTACCATTGGTGATTTGAAACAAGTGGAGTCTCAGGAACCACTTCATCTTCTGATGACTCATTGCGAATAATCATCTTCCTTTTCTTGTATAGCTTCTTAGTGATATGCTTCGCAACATCTTGAGCTCTTCTTTTCTTTGACATAGGAGGAAACAGGAGCCGGAATTTTTCTAAACATGGCCCCCTTACTACTCACTTTAGTTTTGCGAATAGTAGTTAAGGCAGTCTTCTTATGTGATAACTTGCGAAGCTTCTTTAAGAGCCCTGACTTAGTCGGTATGATCTCCTTCGCAGGTTTGGTAGAAGGCTCAACTTTCTCAACCTCTTCAGCCTTTGATACTTGTGAAGATTCGCTTTTTTTCTCCTTTTGAGTCTTCTTCTTCTTCTTGGATGACTCACCACTGACTTCAAGTAGCACTCCAGTTCGCACATTAGGATCAAAAGTCTTCATGTATCGAAGTAACACCTTGTGAGTAGAGGACACTTTGCGAAGCATTGCATCAGGAATTCTTGCAACACTTGTGAAGATATTCGCATCATCTTCAACAGCTTTGGGAAATTGGTACAAAGAGAACTCTGCGACATCTCCTCCTCTAGGAACTTGAATTCCTTTTTTTCGCATATACTTTTTCCAAAATCAAACTCCAATACCTTGCACAAGAAATCCCCTTATCAACACTGGTGTTTTCTAAGCTTTTGATGAACTCCTTCCAAATCTGAGTTCCATAATCGACACTTAGATCGTAGTAAAGGCCCATAACCATTGCATAAACCTCCAGTCTTCCCCTGTCTAGACCGACACTCCTTCCGGTCAAGCATCGTAGAAAGATTCCAAACAAGAAGTTCCAAATGCAGGGTAAGCTTGATTTTCTGAAATCACTTATGTTTTCAAGAGTGGGTTGATGTCCCATCTCATTGAACATGAAGATAATTTGTGAGTTGGTTGGCTTAAAGAACGGTGGGTTATGAGGAATGTTCAAGAAGTCGATGAACATGTTCTTGGTAAGACGAACCCTCTTGTTATTTACCAGGTTGAAGGTTATCGCATCTGTTGCATAGTTGAATGACGCAGTTGATGCCGCCATTGACAACCAAGTCATAGGAACTGGGAATGAACTGAACATAGCAATTGACAATGCTGATTTTTCCAGTGCAACGATCAACATCTTCAATTCTTCTGGGTAAGATAAGACATTGGGATCAACTTGGAAATTTGTGCTTTGAATCTTCATGAGGGACTTTGAAATAACTTCTTCTGTGTTTGATTGAGTAGCAGCCATTGTTAATCTGAGAAATTTCTTGAAAGAAAGATTAGGGCTTTTTGTTTGTCTGAGAATTTTGAATAGCGTAATGATTCTCATAAAAGATTATCCCTTTTATATGTTAATCCCAAAGCCGAACCGTTTCCAAAAATAGAGTAGGCTACGTGTTCCTGAAAACGTGCAATCAATAGCCGTTGTAATGATCATGCCCCATAAAGTGCTTTGAAACTAGGGCTAATAGTTACTGGAAACTGTTCGTGAGTACATCTATGTGAAAGAAGAACCTTCGGTATCGAGGTTGGGCTCTTTCGTTTATGGGATTTTAAATGAAGTCATTTACCAGTCTTGCGAAATCTTCAGCCTAAGTTGGTATTACTTAGAACCTCAAGGATTTCGTGAGTGCATGTGATTCAAAGAAATGAGAGAAGAAGCAATTTTTTTTTTTGGGATTCTGTGATGTCAAAATTTATTGACACAAAGCAGTAAAACCCCGGGCAAAGGTTACTTCATTAATTACCAAGAGAGGTAATCAACTGCTTTCGCATTTTCCCGTGACATACAATCGAATACTTATAGAGAAGTATCGAAGGGCTTCTTTTATAGGCTTAATATGGTGGTTTGCGAATTTCGTTACATATGATCCTAAACATAAGGTGAGTAATTGTAACCAAAATTACTTGTTTGAACATTGTGTTCAGGGACAAGATTACTTTGGATTATTTTTGAAAAGTGACAAGGATTTCAGATATATACTCACACGGAAATGATATTCAAAAAAAATTAAGTGCTGGACCCTGTTAGGAAACAAACTTCCTGGGCTTCAAAAATTTGATCAGGATCACTCATAAGAATGAATATAATTTGGAGTATATGAAATATTAGGTACAGAAACAAGTGTTTCGTAAAAATCTGGAACATAGTTCCCCGTCAATTCCTTAATTTGCGAAGTTTGTGGGTTTCACTTATTTCACGGACTCATGAAACAAGATCATTAACACAGAATGATGACATGTCTAAATCACGATTGGTTTGATCAAGTGACCTCATGGACATGTGTCTTTGTGTGTGTATCGTGTTAAGAAATTTTGTGATGAAAAAGATTGGTTATAAGATCGAATGTACCTCTGTTATTTGTGAACCAAACATAAAACTCTTTACTCATTTGAGAAGAGTAAGGTATCTCTTTTGACTAATGCGAATATAAGCCTGATTGGGAAGAATTTTTCATAAGATAATTTCATTAAGGCTTTTGTTTCTCACACATAGAGTCATATGAGGCTTGGGTCAACATGCTGCAGCATGCTTCTAGGGACATCCTAACAAGTACATAGTTGAAAAAAATAATACCTTCCCATAGAAACATAAGCATGACCTCTTCGCATTTTGCTCTTGACTAATACTGAAAACACACAAAACTTAAAGAACAAAGTTAAAAGAAAAATATTTTTGTGATTTTGTATTTTTCAAATATAAAAGAACAAAAACGAAATCTAATTTTAACAATCTTAAGAAAATATTTTTGAGTTTTACATTTTTCAAAAATGAAAGACAAAAGAAAATGTTTTTGTTGTTTTTGAATTTTTCAAAAAAATAGACAAAAAAATGAAAATATTTTTGGTTTTCGTGTTTTTCGCAAAGTAGAAAAGAACAAAATTAAGTTGAACCTCAGTTACCAAATGTGCAAATGCGAAGCAATGCGAAACCGCTTAACGCACAATAACTTCTAAATAATTCTGATTCAGAGCTGCTGAATGGACCTTTCATTCTTGAGTGATTGATTTTGGCACTGAATTCACATCGATCATCCCTAAACCTGCTAAAATTCTCACAAATGATTTTTGATCAAGAGGTTTAGTAAAAATATCAACTAGTTGTTTAGTGGTTTTAACAAAATGTACTTCGATATTCTCATCTTCCACATGATCTTTGATAAAGTGATATCGAAGAGCAATATGTTTTGTCTTTGAGTGTTGTGCTGGATTATGACAAATGAGAATTGAACTTTGAGAATCACAATACAAGGGAATCTTTTTCATATTTATAGCATAATCACGAAGTTGACTCTGAATCCAAATGATTTGCGAAGTGCATGCATCAGCTGAAATATATTCAGCTTCAGCAGTTGATATAGCAACACAAGTTTGCTTCTTCGACTGCCAACTCACCAATTTTCCATCCAATAGTTGACATCCACCACTTTTACTTTTTCTATCCAAAATACTTCCTCCTAGATCAGCATCTGAAAAAGATTGAATGAAGAATCCCGATTTTGAAGGATACCAAAGTCCTAACGAAATTGTCCCCTTAAGATAGCGAAAAGTATTTTTCACTGCAGTTAAGTGAGGTTCTCTGGGATTAGCTTGATACTTAGCACAATTACATACTGAAAACATAATATCAGGTCTGCTTGCAGTTAAGTACAATAAAGACCCTATTATGCTTCGATAAAGTGTTAAATCAACAGCAGGAGTATCTAACAAAGGAGTTAGTCTTGTTCCCACTGTCATTGGTACTCTAAGCTTCGTGTTGTTTGTCATTCCAAACTTTTCGAGTAGATTCTTTGTATATTTTTCTTAGTTAATGAAAATTCCATCCCTGTTCTGTCTTATATTTAAACCAAGAAAATTATTAATTTTTCCCATCATGCTCATTTCAAATTGACTCTTCATGAGATTTTCAAATTCAGTAGACAATGCTGGGTCGGTTGAGCCAAAAATAATATCATCAACATAAATTTGAACAAGCATAAGATGATTCCCAACTTTCTTGCGAAATAATGTGGGGTCAACTGATCCTTGTTTAAATTTAGATTGTTTCAAAAAATTTGTAAGTGTTGCGTACCAGGTTCTTGGTGCTTGTTTTAACCCATAAACTGCTTTGTCTAGTATGTAAACATGATCAGGATGTTCCTCATTTATAAATCCTGGTGGTTGTTCAACATAAATAGTTTCTTCTAGTTCTCCATTTAAGAATGCACACTTAACATCCATTTGAAAAACATCGAAGTCTTTGTGAGCTGTATAAGCTAAAAATATGCGAACTGCATCGATTCTAGCGACAGGAGCAAATGTTTCTTCATAGTTTATTCCTTCTTGTTGCGAATAGCCTTTAACAACTAGTCTAACTTTATTTCGAATAATATTGCCATCTTTGTCGGTTTTATTTTTGAAAATCCATTTTAAACCGACAATCGAAACATCAGAAGGTTTAGGAATTAATCTCCAAACCTTGTTTCGTTCAAACTCAGCTAGTTCAGATTGCATAGCAACAACCCAATCTGAGTGTTCCATAGCATTCTTTAATGTCTTTGGCTCTATTTTTGAAATAAAAACATTAAACATACATAATTCTTGGTTCGCATTCAGTACCTCATTTTTCGCACGAATTTGAGCTCTTGTCAACACACCATCTTGTGGATTCCCAATAACCTGTTCTTTGGGATGATTTTTTGTCCATTTCTCAAGTGGTGGAAAATCAGGATTGAATTCCAATGGTGCATCTTCATACATATCTTCATTTTCAGATCTTGCAATAGAAAAATTATCGTTTAATTCATGAAATTCATCATTTTCATCAAGATTAATTGTCTCTGTTTCATCATGCTCCCCCTCAACATGATGTTCATCGTGATGCTCCCCCTCAAAATGATGTTCCTGTTGATCATTTAAAGGTAATTGTGAATGCTCCCCCTCAACTTGATGACTCATAGTCTCATTCTCCCCCCTCGAAAGTTTGCTCTCCCTGTATATTTGTGGTCGTATGCTCCCCCTCCATAAGAACTTCAGGCACACTTTCGCAAGATATTGAATTCATAGTAAGTGTTGAATCATCAGTATGTTTTGAGGATTCTGATGTTTGATTATCAGGAGCATGAACTTCCGCATCAATTGCCCTGTCAAGAATTCCGAAAATTAAGTCATAATCAAAATCATTGATATCAGAATTTTCAATTTGAGTATCTGAATCAACAAGAATTGATTTATTTTCAAATTTACTATCCGTTTGTTTAAGATAGTAATCATCGAAGGTTAAGTTGAAAGTTTCTTCAACTTTTCTTGTTCGCTTGTTTAACACCCTGTATGTAACTGAATTTTGCGAATATCCTAAGAATATGCCTTCATCAGCTTTCGCTTGGAACTTGGTCAAATTATCTTTTAGAATCATTATAAAACACCTACAACCAAAAACATGGAAAAATTTTACATTAGGTTTTCGATTGTTGAGTATTTCATATGTAGTAATATTGAATCTTCGATGAATGAATGAACGATTCTGAGTAAAACTTGTAGTCGACACAGCTTCAGCCAAAAGATATTGATGTAAGTTCACATATGTTAGCATGGTCCTTGCCTCTTCGCATAGAGACCTATTTCTTCTTTCAACAACACCATTTTGTTGTGGAGTATATGGTGATGAGAAATTATGTGAAATGCCTTTGGCTGTGAGATATGAATCCAACGTTTGATTTTTAAACTCAGAACCATTGTCACTTTTAATTCTGCGAACATTCTTTTTAAGACTCATCTCAATCTTTTTGATAAAATCAATCATTGTCTGAGCAACTTCATATTTTAACCTGAGAAAGAATACCCATGTAAATCGAGAAAAATCATCAACAATAACTAAAATGTACCACTTTTTATTGATTGTAGCAACAGTCGACGGTCCACATAAGTCAATGTGAAGAAGTTCCAACGGTTCCACGATTTTTGAATCTATCACAATTGGATGACCTTTTCTATGTTGTTTTCCTTGTTCACAAGCTGCACACAAAGTATCATTATCAAATTTCAGTACAGGTAAACCACGAACCAAATCTTCAATGACAAGCTTGTTAATATTGCGAAAGTTCAAATGAGACAATCTTCTACGCCAAAGCCAGCTAACATCATTAGAGGCCTTCGACAATAGACACACTGCAGGTTTGCCCACAATCGGATTGATGTCGAGTGTGAACATGTCTCCATATCTTTTGGATTTGAGAAGTATTTCATTTGTCTCTATTTCGAAATGATACTTCCTTCTTCATTGAACACAACCTGATTTCCAGTACCCACAACAAGTTGCGAAACACTAATCAAGTTATGTTGAAGACCTTCGACATAAGCAACCCGGTTAACTGTGAATTGTCCATTTGTGACTTTTCCATAACCTTTCACTTGACACTTGTGTGATTGTTTCCAAATTTGACTACTCCAACATTTTCCAAGCTTCTATAATCTCGCAAGTTTTCCTTTCTTCCAGTCATGTGACGAGAGCAACCACTATCAATATACCATTTCGCATCATATTGCTCATCACATATCACCTGCATTTAATGAAAGAATTTAGGAACCCAAGACTTGTTGGGTCCTTCATTAGTAGCATTCAACAAATTCTTTGAATTTAAAAACCACGTTTTCACTTTGTCTGTGACACTATCGATTAAATCAACATCATCAAATCTAGATATTGAAATATAGTTGTTCGATAGTTTTGGATTCCCATTGACTTTCACCTCATCCTTCACAACCTTCGCAACTTTCACAACTGGTTTCCACTTTTGTACTGGAACTTGCGAATCATGAGATGATGAACTACCAGTAGTAGACTCATTCACAAACTTGTCAAATGCAGTCTTTATCTGTTGCTTTGAAAACTTTCCATTTTGGTATTGTTTTCCTTGCCCTTCAAGCCAATTGTTGATCGTATATACATCAGATTTTCCTTTTGTATACGAAACTTTGGTCGGTTTTGTGATCGAAGGATTTGGAAAATTTGGTTGTTTGGGTGAAAATTTTGGTTTTGTTTGAGTTTTGACATTCAAAGTTGGTGAATTATTCGTTAATTTTCTAACATTTTGAAACTTACGATCATTCACAAAATTTTGCGAAGTCTCAAATTTTCTAATGTTGTCAAATTTTCGAACAGATTCATCTTTATTTTTCATTGAAATTTTGTCAACAGAATATATTGGTTTGTGAAAACTTGTATCCTTTTGTTTGTTTGTTCTCTGAAATTTTGATGGTTTTGTTCTTGGAATTTGTGCTTTCGCAACTTTAGGTTTATCATTAGACATAACTTGCCAAAAGATTTCTTTTCTTGCTTTTCTTTTTGAAACATTGTTTTCTTTTGAATACTTTCCAACCATCAATTTTTTCAAAAACTTCAATTTCGCTTCCATCTGTGTTTTTTCATATTTTTCAAAAACTTTGTTTTCTTTTTCACTTTTAACCATCCATTTTTGTAATGATTTTTGGCGTTGAAAAACATAAGAGTTTTGAGTTAAATTGTTTTCTACCGTATTTTGATTTGCAAAGAAACCTTCGGTAGTTGACCTTTTGTTGTCATTTTCAACAATTTTGTTGAATTCAGGCTTGATTTTCTCAACATTTCCAGCTGTGACGAAGACTTGATTTGGAAAAATCGTGTTATCAATGCATGTAAAATTCGGATAAACCACAGTGTTGGTTTCCAAATAATGTGCACCTTTGTCATTAAGAACTTTGTCGAATTCTTTTGTATTACCAAACACTTGATTAACAACAACACGTTGAGGTGATTCATGCGAATCATTCACTTCTTCTTTGTCTACATCAGTGTCATCTGACTTATAGCTTTGAACTTCTACATTGTCAAAGTCACAAGTTTGCGAAGTAGAGGGTTTTTCATTTTCATCCTTCACTATCGAATCAACTATAATTTCTTTACCCTTGACCTTAGATGTTATATTAATGATAGATAGTTGAGAACAATCAACCTCTTATTCCTCTTCGATCTCACTGATTTCACTCACATTATCTGAATTGTCATCGACATCAGCATAATTGTGTTGAGAATCAAGAGTTGAAGTTTCAGTTTTCTTTAAGATTTTCACTTGTTCATTCATTGTTAAACTTTCATTAACAATATTAACCAATTCATTCGCATTAAAAAATTCATCAATTTTGACAATACCATATGCGAATCAATCATCAGGTATTTTGTCAAATTGAGCAATAGTATTCTCGCAGTCATAAGAAACAACATCAACATTTTCGCGTTCAAATTCAAGAAAAGGTAGTAGTTTCCTATGTTGTTCTTTGCTTATCTCAGATGAATGATGTAAAGCGGTTAACTTCGCATATAAACGTTTAGCAGAGTTACAATAAATGTTTCGTTGTGCTAGTAACAACCTAACTTCTTTATCAAGATTGTCCCTATCACAATTTACATTTGTCATTTGTAATTCAAGTTTATCTACCCTGCTTCGTTTTATTTCTAATTGTCTTCTTGTCTCAACTAGTTGCGGATTTAGATTTTATGCTTCAGTACTAGCAGATACAATAACAACATCAAAATAAGCAACAATATCATCAAATGAAGTTATTTCAGCATCATAAACAGATAAAGGAATATTAAAGGATTCAAGAATAACACGTACCTTAGTGGTCATTGGAGATTTATCGGTGGACTTGGACACAAAGCATCGTCCAGAAACATTCTCTTCGCAATTTTCTTCATAACTTGCGAACATTGCACCATGAGTTGGGTGCCTCATCTATTCATCATCAGACCCTGAAGACCAGATCTGATAAGTTCCACTTTCTTCTTCTTCAGACTCTCCTTTCGCAACCAAAGACAATGCTTTCGCCTTCGCACGCACCTCCTCAAGCTTCTCTGAGTAGTAGGCTTCGTCTTTGATTTTGCTCTTCTTCTCCTCTTTCTTCCTTAACATGCAATCAGCTGCAAAATGATTCGCACCATTGCAGTAATGACAATCAATTCTAGAGTCACATTTTAGTTTCTTCTCTGCTTTCCCATCTTTCTACTTTTCTTCAACCTTCTCAAATTTCTTCTCCTCACCTCCAGCTTTTATGAAACCACTCTTCGCATCAGTTTGCTTTCCTTTTGGGTTGAAAGGCTTTTTGAAAAATTTCTTAACTCTGTTGTTTGAATAAAATGCAACTGCTTCATCATCTGAATTCATTAAGAAACCTTCATTGTCTGATTCTTCCTTCTCACCAGCATCAATTTCAGTAACCTTGGAAACTAAAGCCAATGGACCTCCTAGACTCTGTTTCGATTCTTTAAACATTTATGTAACTTCACTTTCATGTGTTTTCAGCTGGTTGTAGAGATCATTCAAGGTGGAAGTATCAAAACTTTGTTGGTTCTTTATCATCATACTCACACTACGCCACTCCTTGCGAAGACCCGTGATGAATGTCAGATTGAATTCCATGAGAGATCTTGTGATTCCATACATGCAGCAACGATAAACAAGCTCATTCAGACGATCATAGTAGTTTTCAACTGTTTCAGCATCCTTTTGTCCGAATTCCTTAAGCTCAACAAGACATTGCTTAACGGAATTGATCTTTGTCTTCTCACCGCCTTGATACTTCTCTTTCAGTGTGATCCAAATCTCCTTGGCTATTTTACAACTACGAATGTAATTGTAAACCACAGGAGGCAGTGCACCTCTTAGCTCCCTCATACATCTTTTCTCATTCTTCTTCAGGCGATTTTGTTGTTCAGTAACATCGTCTGAAGAAGCAGATGCTCCAATTGATTGAACATTTACAGGAGGTAGAACTGTTCCATTGATAGAATTCCAGAGCTCTTCATCAACTCCATTTAAGTAATCCTCCATCCTATCAGCCCATTGATCATAGTACTCAGGGATTAACATTGGAATTTTGGTTGAAGAACCAAGCAAATAAAAGAAAGAAGTCATGGTATTCATGTTGAAGTTTGCCATTGATGAACACAATAATTTTTCAGAAAAACTTGAAAAACTTGATGAATTTGTGAATTGATCAAATGAATTGATAACCGATTGCTAATCGATCACTCGACTAAACAATTCAAATGCAGAATCGATTCAAATTTGAAGATCAAGAGAGATTTTCAAAACCAAAATGCGCGGAAAATTTTTGAGTAAAATCACTACTAAAAAAGCAAATGATTCTAAAACGAAAATCGGATCAATGCAGTTTGAATCCTGCTCTGATACCAATCGATGAGAATTGTGATCGAGATTTAGAAAGCAATCATGATTATATGAATGAAAAGTATGAACACAAGGAGTAAATATTAATCAGATCTTATATTGATGAAGAAACTGATTACAGACTTAAGTAGATAAATATGTGAATGACTAGTGTATCACTCGTTGAATCAATCTTTCTTCTACTTCTTACCTTAGTCCCTATTTATAGGAAACATGAGTGTACAAAAAAATATACCAAGTCCTTAACAATACGCTTCGCACAAATGAAGACTTAGTAAAATAATTAACATGCGAAACTAAGAATAGACACTTCAACTTTTACAATTTCTAGACTCTACACAAGTTTGCTGCATGCACATTCATTGATCAAGCTCTCTCTTGGTGGAATGGCCACGTAGAGGCCATGACACTCCTAGTGGCGAACGCAATGCCCTGGGAAGAGCTTAAGGAATGATGTTGGCAGAATACTGTCCCAGAGGTGAAATTCAGAAGATGGAACAACAGTTGTGGAACCTCACGATTCAAAACTCTGATATCGATGCATAAATATCCAGGTTCAGTGAACTATCCCTCTTGTGTCCCAAAATGATCACCTCAGAAGGGAAAAAGATTGAGAGGTTTATCTGGGGATTGATTGTACCTATCCAAGGAAATTTCATTGCGGCAAACCCTGAGACGTTTGATAGCGCCAAGAGACTGGCTAAGAAATTGTATGATCATGGCAACAAAAGAGTGCCAAAACAGTAGAAGCAGAAGTTAAGAAAGAAGGTGAGAGCAAGAAAGGGAAAAACAACAAGTGAAAGGGAAAACAGAACTCCGAGTCAACCAACAAACAACAAACTATGACTGTCCATGCTGCAACTCAAGGTATCACCACACCACATGCTCCAGCCTCATCCACGCCAAATGCCCTAAAGCAGTACTCGGTAAATCTCCCCAAATGTAACATATGCAACTTCCACCATCATGGGGAATGCAGAGAGATGATTTGCACAAGGTGCAACTGGAAAGGCCATACATCAAAGTATTGTAGGGCTCAACTTCAACAAAACCAGATGCCAAACAACAACAACAATAAAAACAACACCAATGATGGGGCAAGTCATACCTGTTATGGATGTGGGAGAACCGGGCATTTTAGGCGTAATTGCCCCAACGCAAACAATCAAGGGGCAGGAGCAGCAGGGAGAGTGTTGATAATGGGTCAGGGTGAAGCAGTGCAGGACCCAGCCGTTGTCACTAGTATGTTCCTACTTAACAACTCGTACGCATGCATCTTATTTGATAGTGGGGCGGAGAGAAGTTTCGTTAGTAATAAATTCAAATACTTGCTAAATCAACAACCCCAGAAGCTCAATGAAGCCTTCATGGTGGAAATGGCTAATGGGAAAACTGAAACAACCTAAGATATCCATATAGGATGTATGTTAACACTAAACAACCACTCTTTCCAAATAGATTTGATGCCTGTAAATATTAGGAGTTTTGATGTGATAATTGGCATGGATTGGTTAAGCCCCCATCATGCCGATATTATGTGTCACGAGAAGGCCGTTCGCCTTCATCTTCCTAAGCATGAAACCCTAATAATCTACGAAGATAAACTCGGCACAAACCTTCGCCTTATCTCGTGTATCAAGGCACAAAAGTTTCTTCATAAGAAGAACTACGCATTCCTTGCTCATGTGGTGGATAAAACCAAAGAGGAAGTGAACATTCAAAACATTCCAGTGGCATGTGACTTCCCAGATGTGTTTCCAGAAGAACTTTCGGGAATACCCCCAGAAAGACAAGTCGAATTCCGAATCGACCTAGTGCCTGGAGCCACTCTGATTGCCAAATCACCCTATAGATTGGCTCCTGCTGAAATGCAAGAATTATCAAGCCAACTGAGTGAACTCCTGGATAAAGGATTCATAAGACCAAGCTTTTCTCCATGGGGAGCTCTAGTTCTTTACGTTAAAAAGAAAGACGGATCCTTCAGGGCGTGCATTGACTATATGGAACTGAATAAGCTCACCATCAAAAACCGGTATCCACTTCCCTGAATCAATGATATATTTGACCAACTTCAAGGGGCTAGTTACTTTTCAAAGATTGATCTGAGATCTGGTTATCATCAACTTAAATTCCAATATGAGGACATTCCTAAGACTGCTTTCCGAATTCACTACGGTCATTACGAATTCGTGGTGATGCCCTTCGGTCTAAAAAATGCCCCCGCTGCATGTATGGACCTCATGATCCGAGTCTGCCGCCCATTCCTTGACAATTTCATGATCGTTTTCATCGATGATATTCTCATATACTCTCGAAGCAAAGAAGAGCATAGTCAACATCTCCAATAGATCTTAGAGACCCTTTAGGCTGAAAAGTTGTATGCAAAACTCTCCAAGTGTGAGTTTGGGCTTCGCAGTGTAAATTTCTTGGGTCATGTTGTTAGCAAGGAAGGAATTCATGTAGATCCCTCCAAGGTCAAAGCCATTAAAGGTTGGGCAATTCTGACAACACCAACAGAAATTCACCAATTCTTGGGTCTTGCAGGCTACTACCGAAGGTTCATTCAGAACTTCTCCAAGGTAGCCAAACCTCTAACCACATTGACACAAAAAAGCGTACCCTTCAACTGGACCGAGAAGCAAGAGATTACCTTCCAAACCTTGAAGCAAGCCCTTTGTAGTGCACCGGTGCTATCCTTACCGGAGGGATCCGAAGACTTCGTAGTCTACTGTGATACTTCGAATCAAGGTTTAGGTTGTGTCCTGATGCAACGCGGGAAGGTAATTGCATATGCGTCCATGCAACTAAAAACTCATGAAGTGAATTACACCACCCATGATCTCGAGCTGGGAGCGGTGGTCTTCGCCTTGAAGATTTGGAGGCACTACCTTTATGGTACCAAGTGCACCATTTTCACCTATCATAAAAGTCTCCAACACATTTAAAATCAAAAGGAACTAAACATGAGGCAGCGGAGATGGGTTGAGCTGCTAAAGGATTACGAGTGTGAGATCAAGTACCATCCAGGCAAGGCTAACGTGGTAGCCGATGCCCTGAGCCGAAAGGAATATTCAAGCCGTCGTGTGAAGACTCTATCCATCACCATTCAATCTCACCTAACCTCACAGATCAAGGAAGCCCGATTGGACGCAGTGAAACCGGTGAATGTCGCTAACGAATCACTACGGGGAATGGATAAGGGATTTGAAGTTAAAGAGGATGGAACTCACTACTTCATGAACCGAATCTGGGTTCTTAAGATTGGGGGATTCAAAGAGGTAGTCATGCATGAAGCCCACAAGACGCGATATTCTATTCATCCGAGGTCAGATAAGAAGTATTTGGATATCAAACAACATTATAGGTGGCCAAATATGAAAGCAGAGATAGCCACTTACGTGGGCAAGTGCCTTACTTGCGCCAAAGTGAAAGTGGAATACCAAAAGCCCTCGGGATTATTGCAATAGTCGGAGCTACCCGAGTGGAAATGGGAAAGGATTACTATGGACTTCGTGACCAAATTACCAAAGAAAGCAAACGGATTGGATGCTATCTGGGTAATTGTTGAAAGGTTTCACACCCCCGAACCAGACGGCGGAAACGTCCGGGGGCTTGCACATGACTTAATCTTGAAATATCATTACAGTGAATATAATTGAAACATAACATCATCATCATCACACATTTAATATAACAACATTCATTGCTTACATCGAGTATTGTATTTGAATATTACATGCAAAATAGTTAGAGTATGATGAAACAACATATAACACAATATCCATTAGTTTGTTTCGTTCATCCTGCTTCAACGGTTTCCTGAGAATACAAGTTATTTTGAAAACCGTGAACATATATAATGTTAGTGAATTCATACGCATGTTTGTGAAAATGATTTGTATAACTTTGAAAACCACCAGAAAATCCGATATTTTCTGCAAACTGTTTAGTGTGTTTGTGTCAGATCTTGTATTAATGCATGTATGTTTTTGTTTATTTGACTAAAAGGGGTAAAGAGAATGTAGAGAGAATGTAAAGAGCATGTAAAGAGAATGTTCCCCAGACAACCCGATGTTGTCTGTAAAAGAGAAAGCTGCCATACCAACCCCCGAGGTTGAGTACCGGTATGAGAATGTTTCCGAGTAATCCAAGAGAAAAGAGCAGGGTCTTTCGTAAACTTCATAACGTTAATTCCTCTAAGTGAGTCATCATAACCATACTAAATAATGACAATTGTGCCTGTCTTGGCGTTGTTGGACGTCGGTTTTGATTTTGATTATAAGGTTTTCGTCACCCTAGACTGAGTTAGTCTAACTGTAGCTAACAGCTCAGGTGTGGGGTGTCATCCCTGTATAGATCTATACAAAAATCCCCGCTCTCCCTCCAAGAGACTCTGGTTATAACTAAAGACTACGATCGTACAGTTAATAAGTGCCAACCGACAAAACTCACTAGATCCTTAATCGAATTTACGCGAACAAAGGTATAATCTCATTCCAGGCCCAATGAACCATGTAAGTGAACCACTAAGGCATCGCTAAGCATGTAAATCATTTAAAGGCCCAAATTGGAATGAAATTATATAACATGGTGGTGTGATAGGTGCATGGATATCCATCATATAAAAATTAGGTGTCATTTGTTGGATATTTCTTCATTCCAAATTATTTTATATCTTGGCCGAGAATAGGCCTAATGGAGTGAATGAAAATAATGTTGGGCTCAATATCTTGGTTTTATTCGAATTTCCTAGGCCCAATAATGTTTTTCGGCCCATTATGGTATACATGAATCGTTTTATGGTCCATTAGGGCTAATTAACTTATTTATGGCCTAATAAGGCCCATTAGAGTAAACATGGACAATTCTAGGTCCACATGGTCCAAAATGTTGAGTTTTGTGAATGTGGGTCTATTTAGAGCCCATTTAAGGGTCCTAGCCCCAAAATAGTCGGTTTGGATACTTATTGGCCCATTAGGCCCAATAAGAATGTCCTAGACCATAATAACCTTGAATCGGAATATTTAGAGTTTCAACTCTTTGTTGAAAATGAGTGATGTATTTGAACGAGCATAGAGTATGATATTCGCTTAGAGTACCAGTTATTATACTGGTTGAATGATTATATAAGAGTAGAATTTCCTAGCAAAAATTCTAGTTGTGATATCATCCCCCCGTTAGAGGGAATTTTTCCTGAAATTCTTTCAAAAGATAGGTTCATGAATGAGGGAATAGGTGAGGGTACTTCTGCATCATTTGGTCTTCGCGTTCACATGTGAATTCCGGTCTGTGCTTGGCGTTCCATCGAACCTCCACAATTGGAATGTGGCTCTGCTTCGCATGCTTCACTTCTCTATCCATGATTTCAACTGGTTCTTCGATGAACAGGAGATTCTCGTTTACTTCGATCTCTTCTAAAGGAATGGCGATAGTTTCATCAGATAAGCACTTTTCAAATTTGAGACATGGAACACGGGGTGTACGTTGCTGAGTTTGGCAGGTAGCTGCATCTTATGAGCTATCAAAACAATTCGGGCTAGAATCTTGAACGGTCCAATGTATCACGGGTTCAGTTTTTCCATTTCCTAAAGCGAATCATTCCTTTCTAGGGAAAGACTTTCGATAGTACCCGACATTAGACTTGGAATTCCAGAGGTTTTCGTCATTTTTCAGCATAACTCTTTTGCTTGACTCGTGATGCTTGAAGTCGAGTTCTGATTTTGGATTATTTTCTTTGTCGTTTCATGAATGGTTTCTGGTCTCGTGAGAGTACTGGCGAGTGATCTGTATTTTCGACCATAAAAAGTCTCGAAAGGAGCAACCTTGATGCTCGTGCGATTAGCTATTACGGTATGAGAATTCAATCAAAGGCAACTAGATATCCCATGACTTTTTGAATTCAAACTCCCAGACTTGGAGCATGACTTCGAGTGGTTGAATGGTCCGTTTGCTTTGGCTATTGGTTTGAGGGTGGTAAACAACGCTTGTGTCTAGCTATGTTCCCATAGCCTTCTGAAGTGACTGTCAAAATCTTGCAGTAAAGCCATTATCCCGATCCGAGATAATAGATACTGATATTTCATGGAGTCTCGCGATCTCTTTGATATAGGTCCATGTTAATTTTTCTGTCTTGTTTGATTTCTGTATTAGCAGGAAATGGGCAGAATGGGTTAACCTATCGACGATCACCCGGATAGCGCCCAACTCAACTCTTATAATAATAAGCTTCGTCTTTTGACTTCGAGAGTTTTACCCATCCAAGCAGTGCTTCCTCTGTGATATTCTCCAACTTTGATGCTTTCAAGGCCGGTCGTAGGTGTTGACAGGGTTTTGTTCTTGCTTCGTGAGTAGATAATGAAAAGGCTGACTAGGAATGGTTGAGAAAATTCGGTTTGTGGGGTCCATGAATACCGTGGGAGCATTCATTAGACCGAAGGGTATTACAACGAATTTGAAATGGTCGCGACGAGTTCGGAAAGCAGTTTTCTGGAATGTCCTCTTCTCGGACTCGGAGCTGATGATAACCGGTTCTTAGATCTATTTTGGAGAAGCAACTAGCTCCTTAGGGTTGGTCGAATAGGTCGTCAGTCCGAGGGAGTGGGTATCGGTTTTTGATAGTGAGCTTATTCAGTTTCCTAAAATCGATGCACATTCTGAAGGATCCGTCTTCTTAACGAGAAAGATCGGAGCTTCCCAGGGTGAGAAGCTTGGTCCAATGAATCCTTTGCGCAACAATTCTTCTCAATTGACTGAATAACTTGTGATTTTTTCGGCGGGAGCTACCCTGTAGGATGAATTGGCCATTGGGAAGGTGAAGGCAAACGACCTTTTCATGACACATAGTATCAGCACGGTGGGGGCTGAACCCAACCATACCGATTATCACATCAAAACTCCTAATATTTACTGGGATTAAATTTTATTTGAAATGAATGGTTGTTTAGTGTTAAGGTATACCCTACATAGATATCTTTGGTTGATTCGGTTTTCCCATTAGTCATCTCCACCGTTAAGTCTTAGTTTAGCCTCTTGGGTTGTTGTTTTAGTAAGTGTTTAAATATGTTACTAACGAAGCTTCGCTCAGCTTCACTATTGAATAAGAGGTAAGAAAAAGAGTTGTTAAGTGGGAACATACCAGTAACAACTGTCGAGTCTTGGTTTGCTTCACCTTGACCCAAGGTCAGGACCAATACTCACCCTTTTGCTCCTTGTTTGTTAGACTTGGGGCAATTGCGCCTAAAGTGACCGGTTCCTCCACACCCGCAACAGGTGTTACTGGTCTCATCATTGGTGTTGTTGTTAAGGTTGTTGCGATTGTTGTTGTTTTCATTTTGCTGACGATTCTGGCATGGATAAGTTCTATATTATTTGGTGGTGTGATTCTTTTGGTTGCATTTCTTACAATGCAGCTCTCGACAAGCTCCCTTATGATGGAAATTGCACCGGTTGCATTTTGAGAGGCTTCCAGCATATGGTCTTGCTGATGTTGGTGTAATAGGGGTCATGGTTGCATGAACAGCAACAACATGTTGCTTCTTTGAGAACCCTTGAGTGGGTTGTCCCTTTCTCTTACTTCCAGACTTCCGCTTCCTACTCTTAAGCTTGGGGTTTGGAGTTCCTTGATAAGCTGTCACTTATTGGTTTCCATGTTCGCTCCCTCGGCTGGAGTTGTCGATGCTATTTCCACCTCTATTGGTGTTGTTTGCGTTGAGTTGTGCTATAGCAGCGGTTACTGTCGCTGTTACAGTAGCTTGGAATGTAGCGAAGTCCATCCGCATGATTGGTGTTTTACGGGCATGCTTTTTATCTTTGTGGGATGACATTTTCCTGCTGCATGTTGATAAGCCAGACCGTAAATAATGATCGTCATTCCTGGTTGTACTCTATAAATTTTGTGTCTCGTCGTATGATTCTCATTGTTTCCATCTACATCCCTATGATGTATTTACGGTAGTAGGTAATCACAAATTTGGCACGATCGTTACATCTATCCTTAGAGTATATAGGTTGTTTCGGTTTTGAGATCCTTAAGTATCTAGCGGTTTTGAGGGTTTGGTTGTGCATATAATTGAATTTATGTAGTAATCTGAAATAAGGATAGCACATAATTGTTCCATTAGTAAGTACCATCTTAGTACACGAAAGAGAGTCATATTAGATAGTAGGGGGAAAAAGAAAAGGCTAATCCTAATTGTGGCGGAAAGTGTCTGGTGGTGGTGCTGATGAAGTGGATGCACCTTGGAGACGATCTACTTGTTGCTCGGTATCTCGTAGTCGTACCTCCCAAACTAACTGTCTCGCGCGGGAGTCTCCGTTCACTTCCTGTGTTTGTCTCTCATCTCTCTCAATAGCAAACCGCATTTGTTCCGTTCGGTTTGGGGTGTCCTAAGCTCGGTTATCAATACCTCGGGTGTGTCGGACCATGACTGGGAGGGCCTGGTCAGCTGGTCCTCTATGACTAAGATCGAAGAGACCTCGGTTCCTACCGTAGTGTGGTCGTATCCCCTGCTGGTGACTCTATCTCCAAATATCGTGTGCCTAAGGAGGCGTGGGGCCACCGGGGCCCACACGATAAATTGGTACTCTGGCTTTACATGGAGGATTGATGACATCAGATTCTGCATCCGAGTCATCATCACCATTGCCCTCTGGCTCTTCCTCTTCGAGGTCCACTATTGACTCGACGGGTCCATCTGCGAGTTCTACTCCGTGTTCCTCCTCTAGTTCTTCCTCCGAGTCGAGCCACCCTACTATTCCCTGACTAGGGAGATAAGGGTTTCCTTGCTAATGATACTCATCTATAGTGTATTGCACGAAGGGGTATAAATACTAGAAACAAATAGGATACCAATTACTCCTATAGTAATTTAATTTTGTTTAGGTTTGGTTCTATAAGCTCTTTGGATAATTAAATGGTAAGTTTTTGGTTCATTGTCCATCACAATTACTCCCGAACACATGTTGGTTGTATTTTGAATGAATGTAGTTGATCAGGCAACATTCACACCCAATACGATTACATAACTGCCCGAGTTTAATAGCGATGTTCAACTCCTCCAAAGACTTTTACTGTTCTTGTTGTATTATTATTCTAAAATGCACACAAAGGTATGTATTTTAATTATTATGTTCAGATTTGTTTAGTCCCATTGAATTTATAGTTGCATATCCTATATGATTAGATATGCTAGTTCACTATAAACAATGCTCTGATACCAATCTGTCACACCCCCGAACCAGACGGCGGAAACATCTAGGGGCTTGCGTGTGACTTCATCTTGAAATATCATTACAGTGAATATAATTGAAACATAAAATCATCATCATCACACATGTAATATAACAACATTCATTGTTTACATCGAGTATTGTATTTGAATATTACATGCCAAAATAGTAAGAGTATGATGAAACAAAATATAACACAATATCCATTAGTTTGTTTCGTTCATCCTGCTTCAACGGTTTCCTGAGAATACAAGTTATTTTGAAAAACGTCAAAATATATAATGTTGGTGAGTTCATAAGCATGTTTGTGAAAATGATTTGTATAACTTTGAAAACCACCAGAAAATCTGATATTTTCTGCAAACTGTTTAGTGTGTTTGTGTCAGATCTTGTATTAATGCATGTATGTTTTTGTTTATTTGACTAAAAGGGGTAAAGAGAATGTAGAGAGAATGTAAAGAGCATGTAAAGAGAATGTTCCCCAGACAACCCGATGTTGTTTGTAAAAGAGAAAGCTGCCATACCAACCCCCGAGGTTGAGTATCGGTACGAGAATGTTTCCGAGTAATCCAAGAGAAAAGAGCAGGGTCTTTCATAAACTTCATAACGTTAATTCCTATAAATGAGTCGTCATAACGATACTAAATAATGACAATTTCGCCTGTATTGCCGTTGTTGGACGTCGGTTTTGATTTTGATTATAAGATTTTCGTCACCCTAGACTGAGTTAGTCTAACTGTAGCAAACATATCAGGTGTGGGGTGTCATCCCTGTATAGATGTGTAACATCCCAAAATTCAAGGCCAAAAATTTCATTTTTAAATAAGTCATTACATAAAACCATTAGTATAAAAACATTTATAGTAATGTCTTGTATCAAAACCCAAGTATTAATAATCAAAATATAATCTCATGAAACAATATCAGAGTGTAATCCCAAGGATCTCGTGTGCGGAAGACATAGTGTGATGCGTTGCGATCAAGCCGACTCCTTTCCTTTGAAACAAAGCACCTGAAACTAAAAGTGTAAACCGTAAGCACGAAGCTTAGTGAGCTCCCCCATCATACCACATACCATACAATCATATAGCACAAATACTGTACAATCATATAACATACCATACTTGTCAGGCATTTCTAGGGTGTCCGACCTACCCGGTAACCTACCCGTGTGGCCATTCTGGGGTGCCGTCCTACCTGTGTGACCCTTTTGGGGTGCCGACCACCCTTCGGTCCTAACAACCGAACCTTGGGGACTGTTTCACCCATACCACTACTACTATCACATATCATAACATAACATACTATCAGGCATATCTAGGGTGTCTGACTACCCTTCAGTCCTAACAATCGAACTCTACTACTATCACATATAACATATTATGGCAGCATATAACATATCTGGTAGTAGCAAACCTAGATGATATCACAAAGACAATCATCTAATCATACAACTCCTACTGGTGGGCCGACATTGTGACCGTAGACCCACCACTACTGGAAGGTAACTCACCTCACATTGCTGAAGTCCCGAAGACACAATCCCACACTTGCTGAAGTCCCGCAGACTCGACCCCAGCTGCTGGCTGACAGATTCCCGAACTGTCAACACCAAAATAACACCCAATTAATAATTGGGTCCCAATACATAACCATAAGTACATTCTTTGGGTAATTACTACATTACCCCTAGCTTGGCTTATTCAAGCCCAAGGCCCAATCCATAGGCCAGAAGTCAATTAGGAATCAAAACCCAACACATGGCCTAATTTTCCAAATTGGGCCTAGGCCTATACATGGTCTCATTCTAAGGCCCAACATCATATAATCATTAAGGCCCAAACTATAGCCTATCTATGGCCCAATTTTCCAAATTGGCCCCAACCCCTTACATGGGCCTTACCCTAGGCCCATTAAATTACTCTAGACGATTTGCTTGATCTTGGATAGCCCATTTAATAACCCAATCATCAAGGCCCAATATAAAGGCCCAACAATAAACCCAAGTGAAATTAGGGTTTCTCATAAAATGATGATTAGGGTTAAGTTTCCTACTTAACCCATTAATGACTTAATCCATTAAGTCCAATATCGCTTAGATTAATCTTTACCAATGATTATTATTTAATACCTCAAGTTATTAAATAATTCTCGTGTGTGTGACTCGATTAATTCTCAAAATTAGGGTTTTATTGGCACTAGGGTTTTCCAATCCAAATATTAGCCCATTTATCAATTTGTTGGCCTTTTATGTCAATTAGAGCTTTATTGGGCCTATTAGGCCCACTAGAATATCATTAAGCTCATTAGGGTTTTCACTAAGCCCATTAGGGCTTCTTTGGGCCCATTAGGGTTTCAAGCACCCCAAATAAGTCAACACAATCCGGCAAGGCACACCGCCACCCGACACAGCGGCCGATGGCAGCAGGAGGCGACAGCCACCACCCTACGGTGGTGGTTTGAGTTTCTTTTCATTATTTTTCTTTCTGGTTACATTTTACAATGCTAAAACCCCAAATAATCACACACACACACACACTAATACAAACACACATAGCCACCTTAAGGTGGCCAGCGGCGGCAGATGGTACCACCGTGGGGTGGTGGTGGTGGCTGTTCTAGAGAATTCCGACCAAACCAACACTACCTATATGAAATAACAAACACCCATACGATCTCTTTCTTGCAACGAGTCCAGCTACCCTCCTGGTGGCGGTTGGCGATGACAGAACCATGGAGAGGTGGTAGCGGCGGTCTTGACGGTTGCCTAACACTTGAGAGATAGAGAGAAGGACTTGGGGCGACGCTAATGGCAGTAACAGCAACGACAGAAGAGAACCCTAGCTCGGCCTTTATTGACGGCGATGCAACAACAAACGTCACCGGGAAAGGTGGAGGTGGTGGCGTTAGGCGGCAACACTACGGCTCCTTCGTGCTACAGCGACAGACATAGGCTGAGGCAGCCAACCAAACACGAACATCAACGTACCCACGAGCGGCTTCCCAATCCCCGAGTCTCTTTGTCTTGCCGGCAGCGGAACAAGGTGGCTGATCCGGTGGTTCTTTGGTGTTGGCGAGGAGGCGGCAATGAAATAGTAGCGAGAGGGTCTTCGCCGGCGGCCAAGCCATGATGGCATCTCGATGGTCGTCCCAGTTGCTCACAATAAACAGGGTGCTATTATTCATTCATTATTCTGTTTATTTATTTAATAAATAAACAGGGTGCTACAAGATCTATACACAAATCCCCGCTCTCCCTCCAAGAGACTTTGGTTACAACTACAGGCTACGATCGTACACTTAATAGGTGCCAACTGACAAAACTCACTAGATCCTTGATCGAATTTACGCGAAGAAAGGTATAATCTCATTCAAGACCCAATGAACCATGTAAGTGAACCACTAAGGCATCGCTAAGCATGTAAATCAATTAAAGGCCCAAATTGGAATGAAATTATATTACATGGGCCCGAAATATATATGAAAGGACAACTAAGGCCCATTTCACATGTAAGGTATTTACAGGCCCAAATAGCACACAAATAGTATCCAAGGTCTGTCGCACATGTTAATGGGTCAATGAGGCCCAATAAACATATAAATTAGGGGTGTGCAAAAAACCGCACAAACCACCGACACCGCACCAAACCGCACCGCATAATGCGGTTTAAAATTTCATGGTGCAGTTTTCGGTTCGTCATTTTATCAAACTGCACTATGCGGTGTGGTTTGCGGTTTGTATTTAGAAAACCGCAGTTCAAACCGCACCGCATTGCATGTTATATATATATTCATTTTGTTCTTTACTTTGTTATAACTTCAAATCATGATTTAGAAACGATGTATATAAATATATTTCTTGCAATAACCAAATATCGATAACGTAACATTAAATCACTATTAGATCAAAATCCAACCATTTACAAGAATATAGCAACTATAACGGCAATATAAAGCAATAACAATGATATTTACGAAACTATGGTACCATTAATCACAATTTATTAACAACGATTTAACTTGAAAATTGTATTTGTTTTTATAAAATGAAAGCAATCAATTTTTTTTAACGTGGTCAGTTTTTTGGCTTTTTGATAGATTTAATGTTAAACAACTCATCAAACCACGCAAACCGCAACCAAACCGTATAAACTGCCCGCATCAAACCGCATCGCATAACGCGGTTTTGAACATCTGTGGTGCGGTTTACGGTTTCTAAAATATTCAAACCGCATATGCGGTGCGGTTTGCGGTTTTGACTCTAAACCGCACCGTGCACACCCCTAATATAAATAGTATACAGGACCTATCACACATAAAAATAGGCCACTAAGGCCCAATAATCTAGAAAATGATCTAAATAATCCGTTTGTTAGTTATCGTTGGTTTTGGTTCACGTATTCAATAAAATAGCAAAAGAAAGAAGAACACATATAAAAGTCATTCCCAGGCCCAATAAACATGTAAGTGGACCACTAAGGCCCACTATACGTGTCTATTATTTCCAGGCTCAAAGGAATATGAATGTCTATCCTAAGCCCAATATACATGTAAAAGGACACTAAGGCCCACTAAACATGTATATTATTTCCGGGCCCAATAAGGATATGAATATCGTTTTTAACCCGTTTTCTATTGTTTTGTTTATTTTAGCTTGATTATTTACAAAGTTGATATAAAAATCCCACTTTTGTAAAAATGACGTTCTTGGCCCAATAAGCCAAAAATTTACAATTAAGGCCCGATTTTTGTAAGAACAACACTTTAGTCACCATTTTGTTCAAAACTTGTGTTGATGACTAGTTTGTGGTAAAAATAAAATTTTAAACCCATTTTTTTTTGTCAAAATATCATTTTTGGCTTGATTTTTGTGGAAATACACATTTTTCTGGTTTTGGGCCTTTCCGACCTAGTTTTTGAAAAATTTGTAGAAAAATCATCGTAAGTCGAAATTTGGATCCGTAAATTCTGGAATTTTGGAAAACTTGTCTACTTTGTTCATAATTTTTAATGGCTTCTAACAAGTGTGAAATTGCTCACCTTCACAGGCTGGTCCGAAATTATTTCAAATTTGATACGCAGTTTTGTAAAATTCGCTAAAAATTGTAGAAAAATCGTATGAAAACATGAGAGTATTCATTTTAAAGGTATAAATCTGAACTTTATCCATGTAAAACAGTTTTGAAAAATACATCCATTAAGAGGGTCAAAACAGTCCGAGATTGGACAAAAACTTTCCTGTCAAGGGCTGTTTTATGAGTTTAATTTATAGATCTTAGAACACAACACTCATTTTTGCTATTTAAAGTATAGAAATCCTAGATCTACTAGTTTACATGTATTATATGTGATAAAACATACTTTTCTCAAGTTTCTTATGAAGATCCAAGTGATAAACTTCAAGTTCTTAACATATTTTTAGATTAATGAAGAAATCAACACATAATCACCAAATAATTCATGGAAAACACACATAGTCATTCATATACACATGGATCTACACAAATCAACTTGTATTCTCCCCCAAAACCAAGTAAAAACCAAAAACAAGGGGGTATGAACTCACCTTGGGGTTTGGATTTCGGTTTTGATGAAGATAAGAAGAAGGTGGTGTAAGTTATGACTCTAGCTAGCTTCTCGAAGTGATCTTCGAATCTTGATGAGTTCTCGAGAGCATGGTCACGAATTGAGGTGGTAAGAGGAGAGAATGAGTTTAAAGACAAAGTATGTTACTTAGTTTTGTGAGATCTTACCACTTTGTGAAGATTTGAAATGGATTTCTTGGTGTTCTTCCTTATGCTCACAGTTTTCTTGAAGAAAATGGGTGGAGAAGTTTAGTTGAGTTTGGAAGAGATATGTTGGAGAAATGAGAGAGAGTGGCCGAGAGATAAAGTGAGGGAGTAAGAGACATAGAGTTTGACTTATGGTGGTGTGATAGGTGCATGGATACATGCACTCTTGCATGGATATCCATCATATAAAAATTAGGTGTCATTTGTTGGGTATTTCTTCATTCCCATTTTTTTATATCTTGGCCGAGAATGGCCTTAATGGAGTGAAGGAAAATGATGTTGGGCTCAATAGCTTGGTTTTATTCGAATTTCGTAGGCCCAATAATGTTTTTCAGCCCATTATGGTATACATGAATCGTTTTATGGTCCATTAGGGCTAATTAATTTATTTATGGCCCAATAAGGCCAATTAGAGTAAACATGGATCATTTTAGGTCCACATGGTCCAAAATGTTGAGTTTTGTGAATGTGGGTCCATTTAGAGCGCATTTAAGGGTCCTAGGCCCCAAAATAGTCGGTTTGGATACTTATTGGCCCATTAGGCCCATTAAGAATGTCCTAGACCATAATAGCCTTGAATCAAAATATTTAGAGTTTCAACTCTTTGTTGAACATGAGAGATTTATCTGAATGAGCATAAAGTATGATATTCGCTTAGAGTACCAGTTATTATATTGGTTGAATGATTATATAAAAGTAGAATTTCCTAGCAAAAATGCTAGTTTTGACAATAGGTTAACAAAATCCGCTTATTTCCTACCAATAAAAGAATCCTACAAGATGGAAAAGCTTACCCGAATCTACATCAAGTTGATCGTGAGACTCCATGGAGTGCCAGTATCTATTATCTCGGATCGAGATAGTACATTCACTTCAAGATTTTGGCAATCTCTTCAAAAGGCAATGGGAACATAGTTGGATATGAGCACTGCCTACCACCCATAGAGGGATGGTCAGAGTGAGCGCACCATCTGGACACTCAAAGATATGCTCCGAGCTTGCGTGATTAACTTTGGCAAGTCATGGGATGCCCACTTGCCTCTGATCGAATTCTCTTATAACAACAATTATCACACGAGCATCAAGGTTGCTCCCTTCGAGGCTCTCTATGGTCGTAAATGCAGATCACCCCTATGTTGGGCCGAGGTGAGTGACACCCAACTAGCAAAAGGGAAATCGCCAGCCAGTGCTCTTACAGGACCCGAAATGATCCGCAAAACGACCGAAAAGATAATCCAAATCAAAGCTCGACTCCAAGCATCGCGAGACTCACATAAGAGCTATGTTTGACAAGCGGCTAAAACCATTAGAATTTCAAGTTGGGGATCGCGTGTTATTAAAGGTCTCACCTTGTAAAGGAATGATCCACTTTGGGAAACGGGGAAACTGAACCCGTGATACATTGGACCGTTCGAGATTCTTGCCTGGATTGGTCTAGTGGCATACAAGCTGCAGCTACCTGCCGAGCTCAACAACGTACACCCCGTGTTTCACGTCTCGAATCTGAAAATGTGCCTGTCAGATGAAACTCTTGTCATTCCTCTAGAAGAGATTGAGATCAATAAGAATCCCCTGTTTGTCGAAGAACCAATCAAGATATTGGATAGGGAAGTAAAGCGTACAAAGCAAAGCCGCATTTCGATTGTGAAAGTTCGATGGAACGCCAAGCGCGAACCGAAATTTACATGGGAACGCGAAGATCAGATGAAGCAAAAGTATCCTCACTTATTCACTCCACCATAACCCTAGTTTTCAAAAGAATTTCGGGACGAAATTCCCTCTAACAGGGGAATGATGTTACAACTAGCATTTTAGCTAGGAAAATTCTATTCTCATGTAATCATTTAACGATTGAAAAGCATGTACTTTAAGTGAATATCACTCAATGCTCATTTAAATACATCTCTTATGTTCAATTAAGGGTTGAAAACCCTAGAGATCCAGGTTCAAGTTCATTATGGACTAGGATTTCCTTATTGGCCCTAATGAACCATAAGCATTCAATTCAACTATATTGGGCTTAGAAACCCTATTTGAATTCTAAATGGACCCAATTCATAAATCTATAACACTTTGGACCATTTGGGCCTAGAATGATTCATTCTAACCCTTAATGGGCCTTATTGAGCCATAATTGATCCAACTAACCCTAATAAGCCATAAATCCCTTCTTTTATGTCACGTTGGGCTGTGAATACACTTAAGGGCCCAATGGGCCGAAAACGTTCCTTATGGGCTTCATAATTTCGAGCAAGGACCAAGATATGACCCAAGCTTCCCTATAATTACCCCCATTTCGGCCCAAGTGTGTAAAAAAACAATAATAATAATAATAACAATGAAATTTAAACTAATCAAACTACGAAACATCATTATCATTTGGAGGATAACCAAGCTTAATACACCCCATGCATCTAGACAAAATCTCATGTTTCCATGCACTCTTCTTCCCTCTCTTTTTCTTCCTCTCGGTCGAGAACTAACACACACACACACACACACACTCTCTCTCTCTCTCTCTCTCTCTCTTTCATATCCTCTCCAAAACTCTCAAGATCATCCTCCTTCCTCCAAGAAATCTCGAAATTTTTCTTGTGTTTCAAGGATCTTCATCAAGTCTTCTCAATCTTTGGTAAGTTGTTATCAAACACAAACATCTTCTTTCATTTTAACATTAAGAACTCCTTCTTACATAGCTTTATTCCATGATCACACTCTTGGAAACTTCTTAAGCTCGAAATCCACTCAAGGAGCTTGCTAGAGCCAAAAATCACATCAACTTCTTCCATTTCTTCTTCAAAACCTAAACATCAAAGCAAAGGTGAGTTCATACCCCCTTGTTTTAGATTTTTACATGTTTGGGGGGGGGGGGGGGGCGGGGGAGAATACAAGTATTTATGTGTAGATCTATACATTTATGCATGCTATGTGTGATTTTACTTTACTATTGTTGTGTTTGTGTGCTAAACTCGATGGATCTATAAAACTTTAACAAAACCAAGTGAGATTGTTAAACAAAAACACCCTAGACATCATACTACAAAGTTAAAAGTTTCATAAATGCCTAAGTTGTGGAAAACAAAACAAAATCTTATGTAAGAATCATTTTAGCAAATAAACAAATGTTTGGGGTCAAGGGTGACACCCACGGTTTTATAGGGGCAAAAAGAGTATTATTAGCTTAAAAATGAGCTTTTATAGCAACCATATTTTCCTAAGGGTCAAAAGTGTAAAATTTGGCATTTTGGGCCTTAATGTAGGCCTCACGGCTTATTGGGCCCAAAATTGCAAAATTATCAATATTTGGGGATTAAAATGTTATTTAACCAAAAACTTGAGCCAAAATGAGAATAAACAAGATTAGGGCCTGAAAATGACACTTATCTCAAAATTTGGGCCAAAAATGTTAATTTTGCAAAAATGGGCCGAAAATGTCATTTTATGAAATTAAGGGGCTAAAAATGTAATTTTCTACAAAAATGGGTCGAAAATGTCAAAATATATATTTTTGGGCCAAATCCGTAAATTACTAAACATTTGGGGCGAAAATGCGAACTTTTATAAATTGATGGACTAAAATGTTATTTTTAATTAAAATGGGCTAAAAATGACATTTTATGAAAAAATAAGCCTCTAAATGTTAATTTAGTTCTTAGGGGACCTAAAGTGTAATTTTATTAAACACAAGTTCAAATTACAAAATTTTGACGTATCATGCTAGAAATGACATTATAACAATACATTAGATTTTTATAACTGTATGAATAAATTTTTCCGATTAAACGAGCCACGCTATAATAAAAAACCAAATACAAAAAGGGGTGCGAATATTCGGCCTACTGCTTCCTATACATGCTTATTGGGACTCCGTGATCCCTTTGCATGATTAATGGGCCCAATATATTCATTTCATGTTTATTGGGCCTTAGTGACCCAATTACATGCTTAATGGGCCTAAATGATCTTTTACGTGTTTATTGGGCCTTAATGGCCCATTTACATGATAATTGGGCATGAACTATTCATTATATGCTTAACGGGCCTTAAGTGTCCTTCTGCATACTTAACAAGCCTTGAAACAATTCCCACGTCTAGTGGGCCACAAGTGTCTTTTTTTTTTTATGTTTTGTTGGGCTTTATCATTTCATATCCATACATCAATTTGCGTTTGTAAACTAAATACATATAACGTTATACATATTCATGTGGAAATATTTGGGATCTAGTAGGACTTGTCGGTTGACATCACTGAGTGTATGGCCGTAGCCTGCAGTTATAATCAGAGTCTCCTGGAGGGAGAGCGGGAATTTGTGTATAGATCTATACGGGGTGACCCCCCACGCCTTAGCTGTTCGCTACAGCTAGACTAGGCTAGTCTAGGGCGACAAAACCTTGATCAAACATCGGCATTTGGAAAAATTCCAAGACATGCAAATTAGTCATTATCATGCATGGTTATAATGGCTCACATAGAGATCCAATACAATCTTAACATTTCAGAGATTAAACCCTTCGATCGTGTCAATACAAAACAACTTATACGATGATGCAAGAAATATAACACTTTTATAAATCAGAAAATATCGGATTTTCTGGGGGACACACTATTAATCATTACCTTCTGTTGGGCTTATTATGTTGCGTCTTAGGACTTTTTGTATATATCTGGATTGGGTCTATCCATCCGTGATTATCTCTTACGGTTAGACTATATATATATATATATATATATATATATATATATATATATATATATATGCATGTATGCATTATATTCTACACGTATTATTATTTTATGATTGAGCTTGTAACCCTAAACACCTCTACAGTCGAAGTTCTTAATCAAGCTCTTCTGAGGTGTTGAAGCATTAATCATACGACATATTCAAGCGATATTCTCTTTCACTTTACGTTTGTTCTTGTTTGCGTACTTTGAACTAATCGATCCTGATAGAACTTTGTTCTAACAATTGGTATCAGAGCAGGAGTCTGTGTGATCAATACACACTTCTGTATTCAGAATTCCTTAGGGTTTCTGCTTTTATCGCATAAATACCAAGTCGTCTTCTTCGTTTCAAAGGAAACTGTGTTTTATATAAAATCCTAATCTCAAGTTTAAAAGTCTGATTCTAAAAACTCAACATGTCTCACGACGATTCACAAACAAATCCCATTAACATCTCGAACAACATTGGATCCACAACATGGATACCCATACTCTATACTCAAGACTACGAAGTATGGGCACTTCACTTTGAAGATTACGTGATCGGTTCTGAAGATCATGGCTATCTCATCTGGGAAGCCATTATTCTCGGACCGTTTGTTCATTCGGGAACGAACACCATTGTCAAGACTCAGCAGGAGTACAACAAGCTGGTGGCAGATGAGCAGAAGATGCCACAGGATGAGAAAGACAAATTGCTATGTAATGTGAAAGCTATGCGAATGATAAGATTCGCCTTGCAATCCGACACCTTTCGGTTGGTTAGTTCGTGTACGACTACTAAACAAATATGGGACAGATTGAAAGAACTCTATTCAACTGATGAAGATTTGGAACACTCAACACAAACCTTGTTGCTGTCGAAATTTGGAGCTTTCAAACAGAAACCAGAGGAAAACTTGTACAGACGTTCGATCGGTTCAATCATCTTCCCAGCAGAATGGTCAAGCATGGAATAGAAAGAAAGATAATTGAGCAAAAGGTGACTTTCATGAACGGATTGAGAACCGAATGGATGGCTGTGGTCTCTACCGTAAAAGCGCATGAGTAGTTCAAATCTTACTCGCTTGCAAAACTTGTGGGAATCCTTAAGTCCCATGAAAGTGAGGTAACCAAAGAAGCGAAAGTGGTTTCTGGTATGGGATCACTGGCTCTTATCTCAAAAGGAAAGGATGTTGCAGAAGAAGAAGATGAGTCGGATGTGTCGGAATATGACCTAACAAACGAAGAATATGCTATGATGGTCACCAATCCGAATAAGTTTGCTAGAAGAAAATTTCCTGTCAACAAGAACCGAAACTGGCAAGGAAGTTATAGTTCTGAGAAGGCGAAGGATGAAGCAAAGGTCGCCCCTCAAAAGACTGAAGACAAGAGTGAGAGCAAACTTACAGAAGACTCGGGATACGACTACAACTATTGCCATGGCAAGAACCACTTTGCCAATGATTGTATGTTGATAAAATTAGCTGAGAAGAGAGATGGGGAAGATGATGAGGCATATTATATGCGAAAGCTGTAAGAGATCAAGAAAAAAAAAGACAAATAGTGGCACAAAAGGTACAATGAATGCTTTAATTGTGCAGGAAAAGAGTGATGAAGATGAGTTCGGTGGCGTGGAAGTGTGGTCAACCGACTCTGAGGATGAAGAAGTATGAAAGCCCACTCATGGAAGGGCTTATGTGGCAAAGGAAGCAGGTTCGGCTAGAAGTGCTTGATGGTCACCGCTGGATCATCAACCGAAAGTGCAGAAAAAGAACCGAACCTGAATGAAGACAAATGCTTCGCGACAAAGCCTGTCAGTGAGCAGATCAACGACTGCGATCAGTTGATCAAAAAGGTACAAACCATCCTCAAATCACTTAAAATTCCATTAACCAATTATGAAGAAGAATTAAATGAATTAAAATTTAAATTCTCTAACTTAAGTGGTAGTCTCATGCAAACTCGTTTAGCGAATTCTAATCTAATTGACCAACTTAGCAGGGTGTCTTCCAAGAGTGAGGAGAGAAGGATGTGGATCGAGCTGAAGGAGGCAGAATTAGTGAAAGCTAGGGACGAAAGTTTTTATTTACAAAAAGACAATTTGAAAATTTTGAAACAGAGAAATGTTTTTTGTTTAATTGCTAAGCGTTTATACACAAACATAGCTCAATTGCATTTAAACTGTGAGATAGGTAAGAAAATTCATAAGATGATTTTGCCATTTCTAGAATTTAAGGAAGATAAGGTGATAGTAGAATGCGAATCAGTAGTGTCATCAGAAGAGACGTCCATGTCATATAAATTCGGTCTAGACAAAATAGAAACCTTCATAGACTCAAAAGAACATAAATGTATGCTAAAAGACATTTTAGATGAAAATGATAAATTAAAAATCAAATCAGACACTATTCATTCATTTGATCAATCCAATGCAAAACTAACTTCTGAAAATAAAATAGCCTTAGACAACGCATCTGAATTTGATGAAATGAGTGAAATATCTGTAGAAGATTTAGTTGATTGCTCTGACTTCACAAAGAGTGAAACTGAGAATGAGAAACCATTGATCTCAGAAGATTTGGTTGAATTTGCTCGTCTAGCAAAGAATAAGGAAAAGAAGCTTAAAGAAAAAGCTATGGTTTATCAAAAGGTTCAAACCGTGCCAAATCAAGTGTATGCAACTGAAGGAGTTACTCATAGACAAACAGAAGAACTAAGAGTCTTGGTAGAAGTTGATAATGTAGAAGTATGCAAAGAGTTCTTCTGGTCGGCTCCCATAGATAATGCAGATGAAACTGTAGGCTTATCTGAGCAGACCTCCTGGAAAGTTAAAGGAAGATATGTGGCTGAACCTTTGAATAAACCCACAGGTTCCGACTAACCAAGCACGAGTGGAACCAAGGACATTCCCATAGAACAAAGCGAAGAACCGAAAGCTCCGGTCAAAACAACCGAAACTCAAAGAGAGAAGCAGAAGGCAAGCTTCAACGTGCACAAATCGCAGAAGGAACTGGCTGAGAAAAAACGCTTAAGAAATCAAAGGTATGCAAAGAACTTAAATGAGCGAAAGAGTTACTGGAATTCACAAAATTCTAACTATTTTCCTCCAAAGAAGATCTCAGAGGGCAAAGGAAAGGAAAAAGTAATAGACGAATTCAGCCAAAGTTCCTACAATTCCAAGTCTGAGAACCGAAAATCCACTTTCGGTCCTTGACCCAGTTTCGGTCCTAAGTCGAGTTTCGGTCACCCTACCAAAGGCAAACCCAGTTTCGGTCATCAATCCAGTTTCGGCTTCAACAAACCTCAAAGCAAAGCATCTTTCAAAGGAAAATAAACACTGACTGCTGAGACTAGGAGCAACAATAAGCAATCATCAGCTAATCCTAGGAGTCAAAGGCCATTAAGCAAACTAACCAACGAACTTAAATTCAAACAAGATAAAACAAAAATTAAAGAATATACAATTAAAAGAAAAGATCAAACCACATTAGTAAAAAGAACATACTTGGTTGATATTTCTATTGCTATTCCTATCTCTGTGAAAAACTCATAACGACCCAAGCAACTTTGGGTTCCTAAATCTGCTTAATTTCGCAGGTAATGAGTGACGAGCAGTTCGACGAAGAATGGTACATAGACAGTAGCTGCTCACGTCACATGACAGGGAGGAAGGAAGAACTTAGAGAATTTCGGTCGTTGAAAAACGGTGGCTGTGTGAAATATGGGAATAACTCTTTCGGAACAATCAAGGGATATGGCATGATAACAAACGGTGACTTCACAATTCGAAAATTGGCTTATGTAGAAGGATTACAACACAACCTCATCAATGTGTCACAATTAGTTGTGGGCACAGGTTTAAAAGTATCATTCGATGATGAAGGTTAATAAATAATTAAGAAACAATCCAAGAAGGTTCTGCTGAAATCTGAACGTAAGGGAGAGATGTACCCATTAAATCTCAATCCAATACGAGGAAAACCAGCAATATGTTTGCTAACAAAGGCAAATACGGATGATAGCTGGTTGTGGCATAGACGACTTTCACACTTGAACTTGAAAGACATTAATAAGTTGGTGCTCGGTGATCATGTACATAGACTCCCTCTTCTCAAATTTGACAAGGATCATCTGTGTGCAGCATGTGAGATGGGGAAACAAAGCAGAAAGAGCCACCCTACATGGATCGATACAAAGATAGCTGAAGCACTGGAACTCTTGCACATCGACTTGTGTGGACCTTTGGCTATTGAAAGCTTCGGTGGAAGTAAGTATATTCTTGTAATTATAGATGACTTTTCTCGCTTCACCTAGGTTTACTTTCTTAAACAGAAATCAGATGCAACTCACAAGTTGAAAACACTCATCAAGCAAATAGAAATGCAGCTGAGGAAAACATTGAGGAATATCAGAAGCGACAATGGTCTGGAATTCAAGAATAATGACTTTGATGGATTTCTGGCTGATAAGGGAATAACTCATAACTTTTCGGCACCTTATACACCACAACAAAATGGGTCCCTACTGTGGCAACCGCCTGGGTTTGTAAACGAGAAATTCTGTGCTGATGCTGTGGCAACCGCGTGCTACACTCAAAATCGGTCCCTACTGAACAAGAGATTCTCACTAACTCCGTATGAGATTCTGAACAACAGAAAGCTGAATGTCAAATTCTTTCACATTTTCGGTTCAAGGTGTTTCATTTTCAATTCGAAAGAAAACCGAAACAAGTTTGATGTTAAAGCTGATGAAGGAATCTTTCTGGGATACTCACTAACATCGAAAGCATACAGAGTATTGAACAAACGTTCAAAACGAATTGAAGAAACTTACTATGTCACCTTCGACGACAGCTACATGAAGAAAGTCCAAAGAAAAGAAAGTGATATGGGAGACATTTTTCCAGAATCAGGACAAGTCTCGGTTCCTATAGCCAACTTGTTTGAAGAATACATACGACTGTTTGATGAACCAGAAAAAGCAGCAACCTCAGAAGAAAAAGCCATAGATAACAAAGTTGAAAATCTTCAGAAAATTATCGATGAAGCCACTAAGGAGATGGAAAACGAACCTCCAACTGCTAAAAGTAATCCATCATTACAAGGGGAAAGTTCAACTCCAACGGAAACAAGTAAAGCATCTTTTGAGGGGGAACATTCAGCTTCGTCTCCATCTCTTAAAGGCTCAGAAAAGGAGGAAAGTACAGCTCAAAGTCCACCTATTGTTAGTACAACCAAGGGGGAGAACTCTACTCCCACAGCAGATGCAAACTTGAGTAAAGACACAGGTTATACTTCACCAGTTGAGGGGGAGAAAGAGACCGAAAGCACAACTGATGAAGGAGAAGGTAATACATCAGAAGCTGAAGTAGAAGTGAATGCCGAATTGGATCCAGAATATGACCCAAATTATCCTCCATTGGTGAAATGGACCAGAGACCATCCCAAAGAACAAATAATTGGTGAAACATCTGAAAACGTTCTCACTCGGTCTCAAATAAAGGCGAAACAAACTGCATTATTCTCCAAAGTTGAATTATGTATGGTTAATTCATTTGTTTCAAAGATAGAACCAAAAATAGTAAATGCTACACTTGATCATTCAGATTGGGTCCAGGCAATGCAAGATGAACTTAATGAATTTGAACGAAACCGAGTTTGGAGGTTGATACCTACACCAAAGGATGCCTCTGTAGTTGGACTGAAGTGGGTTTTCAGAAATAAGTTGGATAAAGAAGGGAATTTCATTCACAACAAGGCTCGGTTGGTTGTGAAAGGGTACTGTCAAGAAGAAGGGATAGATTATGAAGAAACTTTCGCTCCGGTAGCTAGGCTGGAATCGGTAAGGATCTTCTTGGCATATGCAGCTCATAAAAACTTCGAAGTTTTCCAAATGGATGTCAAATGTGCCTTCTTGAATGGAGAATTAGAAGAAACAGTCTACGTGGAACAACCGCCTGGGTTTGTAAATGAGAAATTCTGTGATCATTGCTACGCGCTAGATAAAGCAGTGTATGGATTAAAGCAAGCACCAAGAGCCTAGTATGAAACTTTAACTCATTTTCTAAAAGTGTCAAATTTAAGCAAGGTTCGGTTGACCCAACCTTCTTTCGAAAGAAAGAAGGCGAACATTTAATGATCGTTCAAATTTATGTTGATGATATCATCTTCGGCTCTACGAATCTTAGCTTAACAGCTGAATTCAGAAAATTGATGGAGACTAAATTTGAAATGAGCGCAATGGGTCCTATTAATTTCTTTCTTGGTTTAAACATTAGACAGGGAACAAAAGGTATATTCATCAACCAGGAGGCTTATACGAAAACCTTACTGACAAAATTCGGTATGACGGGTGATTCAAAAGTAAAGGTTCCAATGGTATTTGGCACTAAATAACACCATCTCTGGAAAAACCGACTGTTGACGTAACAAAATATCGTAAAATGATAGGTTCACTTATGTATTTAATGGCTAGTAGACTAGACATTATGTTTTCAGTGTGTTATTGTGCCAGGTTTCAAGCAAATCCAAGAGAACCTCACATGGTTGCAGTAAAGGACATATTCCGTTATTTAAAGCGAACTTCTTCTCTCGATCTCTGGTACCCTGCAAGATTTGGATTCTTCATTCAATCTTATTTTGATGCTGATCTTGGAGGATGTGGACTGGACAGAAAGAGTACCACAAGTGGATGCCAGTTTCTCGATGGGAAACTTGTTAGCTGGCAGTCCAAAAAGCAAACTTGTGTGTCGTTATCCACAGCTGAAGCTGAGTATATTGTTGCAGCCTCTTGTACTTCTCAAGTCATCTGGATTCAAAGTCAACTGAGAGACTATGGGCTAAGCATGAAGAAGATACCTCTTTATTGTGACTCAGAAAGTGCGATAAGGATTTGTGTGACATCCCCAAAATCTCGGCCAGAAAAGACCGATTTTTCATTTATGCTTTTAAATAATTTCAGAGTAAATCCTTTTGATTTGAAAGAGTTGCGGAATTTGTTCCCAAAAACAAAACATGATAAAATAATATTTATCAAAGCATTTCATCAAGAGATGCATTTCATTATATAATCAAAACTCGGGATGTCATGTTCCGATACAGACCATAAAGCATAAACGATAAACATTACAAGTCATTCAACAAATATATACATATACAGACTTGTAAACAAAACAACAAGATGATCCATCCATCTTACGCCCTTGTGCCACTTCCTGTAATACAAATAAAACTGAGTGGGTCAGGCTTGGGAGCCTGGTGAGCATATAGGGTTTTCAACCCACAATAAATAAGTTATATTTAATGTCACCAACCAATCACTATCCCGATTACCCATTCCCGTTATCCTCACTTTGCGTCCCTAAAACAACTATCTCAAGGGACCTAATCTAGGATTTTCATCGGGACGGACATCACTGAGAAGGGGTTTCCTCAACAATAGATATCCTAAAGGCAACCATGTGGGGGATAGAGTACACCGGTGAACACATCGTTCACAACACCTACAGGTTATGAACCTGCTAGCGTTCCACTGGACTGTCTAGAAGGAGTCCGTGGTCGTTATCCATACTCCGCTGAATAACTAGATCAACAACAACAACAACATCGAGGCCTCTCATCTGTTTATTACACACCAACTATCTACCCATGTTCTACCCAACATATTAGTAGATAAAAATATACATTTGTATACATAGTTTAAAGAAAACCTGTATAGCATGCTTGAATCAACACATATATCACATAACAGACGAGGCACACACACACATAACACATATCTCATAAAGAAATAAGCAGATCTATAAGATAGAAGAGAGTGAATACTCATTCACACATAACACAACCAAATATATACACATAGCACATATTTTTTTATATATAATACTTCGTATTATTGTATTTGGAAGAAATAACTACACACTCACTTGATCAGAAGATGATCGGACAGCGCTACGGCTTATAGAAGTAGTATTCCTCAGCAGATTTGGAAGATCTCCTCGAAACTCGAACTTCTTGCGGGCAGAGCTTCGACTCGGGAACCGCGCTTCTCGGGATCTTCGGGGTCTCGGGACTTGCCTCGGGGCTAGAGTATGATACCGGGGCTTCGGGGTAGCTTCGGCACGAAAAACGATGCAAAAGACTAGAGAGAAGAGAAGAAAATGAACAAGAAATGAGGTTGCCTTCGGATCCTTTATATAGAGGCTGGAACCTCGGAGTACGCGAGGCGTACAGGCGTACGCAGCATGTACGCGTCCGAAATCGTCATTGCATGCGTCATCCGAAGTGTCGACACTATCGGAGTTACGCGATAGCGTAACCTCGTACGCGGGGCGTACTCCGGATTACACCGGTGACACGGCTTCGGATAATACCTCCGATTTATAATTATATAAAAATATAAAATGATTAATAAACTTCGTAAATTCATAACTTCTTCATACGAACTCCGTTTTCGACGTTCTTTATATCCACGGAAAGGTGAGACCACGCTCTACGACTTTTGTTTAGACTCCGTCGGCTAATTTTGACTTTATTTTTATTAATTATTTTTAATAGGCCGCGACAGAAACTTTCGTTATAAATTCATAACTTCTTCGTTTGACGTCCGTTCTTGCCTAACTTTTTATTGTTTCAATACCAACAATGAGATCTTCGATTCTCATTTAGATTGCTTCGGCTAACAACCGCTCGATCTCAAATCGAGTAAAACAGGCTGTATACCGCTAAGCCGGAACTTCGATAAATCATAACTTCCTCATACGAAGTCAGATTTGGGCGTTCTATATATATTCGGAAACCTCGTTTCGACTACTACAACATTAACCAAAGATATTAAGTTTATTTTACACTTAAATTTTGACGCTTATTTTTATTCTTAATTAATCAGACCACATAATTAAGCAATTAAGCACAAAACACATAATACTCAAATAATACATTCTTATTATTTCAAAACGGGTTACAAAGGTTAACCTAGACTATTATATTGCTAAATATGGCAAGCCCGGAAACACAGGCGTTACAATTCTCTCCACCTTAGAATGATTCCGTCCCCGGAATCACACATCAACAAACAAATGCGGATAGCGACCCATCATGTCACTCTCCGTCTCCCAGGTGAGATTCGGCCCATTCGTGTGTTTCCATCGGACAAGCACTAACCCAACCATCTTGCGTCGCAATTTCTTAGTCTTTCGGTCAACAATTGCCTCTGGTTCTTCAATCAACCTTTTGTTCTCGTCAATTCTCAATTCAGAAATTGGAATTATGTCGGGAACTTCTCCCGTGAACCTCCTCAAATAACACACATGAAAAGTGTTGTGAATTCCATTCAGTTCTTCGGGTAATTCGAGCTTGTAAGCTTGGTTCCCAATCCTCTGAAGAACTTTAAACGGTCCAATAAACCTTGGACTCAACTTTCCCATTTTACCAAATCTTATAAGTCCCTTCCACGGCGAGACTTTAAGCAAAACCGAATCCCCAACCTCAAAAGTTATCGGTCTCCGCTTCTTGTCAGCATAGCTCTTTTGATGATCATGAGCCGCTAACATTCTTTCCCTAATTATTTTCAACTTTTCAGCAGTTTGATGAACCAACTCCGGTCCCATAAACTGCTTTTCCCCATCCTCAAGCCAACAAGACGGCGTACGACACTTCTGTCCATACAAAGCTTGGTAAGGTGCCATCTTAATGCTCGAGTGGAAACTATTATTATAGGAAAATTCTACCAACGGTAAATGTTCATCCCAATTACCTAGGAATTTCAAGGTACATGCTCTCAACATATCTTCAAGTGTTTGTATCGTTCGTTCGCTCTGACCATCAGTCTGCGGATGGTAAGCTGTACTTAAACACAACTTGGTACCCAATTCCTCTTGTAGACTTTTCCAAAACCTCGATGTGAAACGGCTATCACGATCCGACACAATCGTCAATGGTACACCGTGAAGCCTCACAATTTCCTTCACGTAAGAATTCGCAAGCTTCTCCATAGACCATTTCTCCCTGGCCACTATGAAATGCGCACTCTTAGTGAATCGATCAACGACCACCCAAATCATGTCGTGACCATTCTTTGTTCTGGGCAGTTTAGTGACAAAATCCATAGCAATGTCTTCCCACTTGCCCATAGGCACAGGCAAAGGTTCTCCCGTACGGTTTCTGATGTTGTGTCTTGACTCTCGCACAAGTCACACATTCGGCCACATACTTTGCAACATCAAGCTTCATCGTCGGCCACCAGTAGTAGGGTTTCAGGTCCCTATACATTTTAGTGCTACCCGGATGAATCGAGTACATGGTCTTGTGAGCTTCTTCCATCAGAAGATCTCTGACTCCTCCTGTCTTAGGTATCCAAATCCGATCTTGGAACACCTTCAGTCCATGACTGTTTACACCGAACACCAACGTTTTGCCCAAACGTTCTTCCTTTCTGTCATTCTTCTCAGAAGCTTCGCTCTGAGCTTTCTTTATACTTTCCAAAATAGTTGAGACAACTTCAATTCTCAACGCTCTTGGCCTTTTCCTTTCAGGATTGACTTTCCGACTGAGAGCATCAGCGACAACATTAGCTTTACCGGGGTGGTAAAGTATCTCGCAGTCGTAGTCTTTAAGTAATTCTAGCCAGCGTCGTTGCCTCATATTCAATTCTTTCTGATTAAAGAGGTATTGGAGACTCTTATGATCAGTGAAAAGTTTGCACTTCGTGCCATAGAGGTAATGCCTCCATATTTTCAGAGCGAAAACTACCACTGCCAACTCCAAATCATGAGTCGGGTAGTTCTTTTCATGCTCTTTCAGCTGTCGAGACGCATATGCTATCACCTTTTCTCTTTGGGTCAAAACACAACCCAAACCAACACCAGACGCATCGCTATAGACAGCAAAGTCTTCAACTCTATCGGGTAGAGAAAGTATCGGTGCCTCGCATAGCTTCTCCTTTAGCTTCTCAAATGCTTCCTTATGCTTCTCACCCCAAGCATAAGTAGCTCCTTTGTGGGTCAAAGCTGTCAATGGACTAGCGATCGAAGAAAAGCCTTGGATAAACCTTCGGTAATATCCGGCTAATCCTAAAAAGCTTCGAACCTCCGTGGGACTTTTCGGTTGTTCCCACTTCGTCACAGCTTCGATCTTCGCTGGATCAACCATTATCCCTTCTTGGTTGACCACGTGACCCAAGAATTGGACTTCACGAATCCAAAAATCACATTTGGAGAACTTAGCATACAGCTTCTCCTTCTTCAAGACTTCTAACACTTCTCGCAAGTGTCTGCCATGCTCCTCTTGGCTTTTCGAGTAAATCAGAATGTCATCTATGAACACTATCACAGATTTATCAAGAAAAGGATTACAAACCCTATTCATTAAATCCATGAATGCTGCTGGAGCATTGGTTAGTCCAAACGACATAACCAAAAACTCATAGTGTCCATATCTTGTTCTGAATGCAGTCTTCTCAATATCTTGCTCTCTTACTTTCAGCTGATGATATCCTGACCTAAGATCGATCTTCGAGAAATAGCTCGAACCTTGCAATTGATCAAACAGGTCATCAATCCTTGGCAACGGATATCTATTCTTTATTGTTGCCTTGTTCAGCTCTCTGTAATTGATGCACATTCTCATACTTCCATCTTTCTTCTTTACAAATAACACCGGAGCTCCCCAGGGCGATGAACTAGGTCTAATGAAACCGTTGTCCAATAACTCCTGTAGTTGCATCATTAGCTCCTTCATCTTCGTCGGTGCTAATCGATAAGGTGCTTTTGCAATTGGCGTCGTTCCTGGCAACAAGTCAATACGGAATTCCACTTGTCGATCAGGCGGTAATCCAGGAAGATCTTCGGGAAATACTTCCGGATAATCACACACCACTGGAATATTCTGCATCACCTTCTTTTCCTTCTTAGCATCACTCACGAATGCTAAATACGATGTACACCCCTTGGTCAAACATTTTCTGGCTTTCATCAATGAAATGATTCCAAAATTCACTCTGCGTTTATCTCCATACACCATAAACGAATCTTTCCCAGGCGGGTTTACTTTGACTATTTTCTTCTTGCATAAAATTTCGGCGTCGTTGGCGCTAAGCCAATCCATTCCCAATACGATGTCGAAACCATTAAGTTCGATAGGCAATAATTCCTCGTGGAACTTATTCCCATTCAGATCAAATAAGATGTTTTTCATGCGATAGCTAACAGGTACAAACTTGCCACTAGCAACTTCGACTAATAAGGCATTATCTAGTCTAACAACAGGCAAAGCTAGCTTTCTACCAAATTCATGCGATATAAAGGAGTAGTTGGCTCCAGAATCAAATAAAATTTGGGCAGGCAATTCGTTAACGAGAAAGGTACCTGAAGCGACATCAGCTTCATCTTTAGCAGCTTGCAGTGTCATCTGGAATGCTCTTGCCTTTGGCTTTGGCGGAATGTTGGGTCTAGCTGCCTCCTTCTTCTTCGGGCAGTCCCTCGACATATGACCCTCCTCACCACAACCATAGAAAACTTTCTTCGTGAGGGTACACTCATTGGCATAGTGCCCTGGCTTTCCACACTTGTAGCATGTGTTCGCCACCTCACATCTTCCATGATGCTTCTTCTTACATTTGTCGCACCATTTCGCTTCACCTCCATCTCCCCTCGAACCAGACTTCGAGAACTTGTTTTTCTTGTTGGACCCTGAAGTTCCATCGAACTTCCTCTTTTCTCCAACATCTATTCTTTCCAGACCCTTTTCCTTCTGCTGGGCCTCCACATTCTTAGCTGCACGAACATCCGTTTTCAGAGTGGTTGCCATCTTGACTGTCGGACCAAAGTCAGCAGGCAGTCCGTTAGCAAACCTTTCAATCTTGGAGAGTTCCGTCGGCACTAGGTACGGAAACAACTTCATCTTCTCAGTAAATGCAGTAGCATAGTCATCTATGCTCATCTTCCCTTTCTTCAAGTTTTGGAACTCATTGTTCAGATCAATCAGATCTATCTCTGAACAATACTGCACCCTCAGCTGTTCCAAGAACTCCTCCCATGACATTTTCAGGGCTTCTCCTCGTGGCATAGTATCTGCCAACAACTTCCACCAACTCAAGACCCCAGTCTTCAGTTGTCTAACTGCAAAGACGGTCTTCTGCTTGTTGCTACAGTCGCAACTTTCAAATACCATCTCCATTTCGGAGATCCAATCCATTATCTCAACAGGCTTTGGGCTCCCAGAAAGACTTGGCGGTTTGGCGCCCAAGAAATTCTTGTACATACGCCCATCCTTGTTGTTTCTCCTTTCTGGATCGTTCCTTCGTTCCTCTTGAGTCCCAACTTGACTCACCATGCGACTATTGTTCCCTTCCTCCGATTGCTCGGGAATCAATTCAGGTTCCTCAATAGGTATGACAGGTTCATCCCTATTATTATGCAACATTTGTCGCATCTCCTCCCTTTGTTCGGCTAGCATAGCCCGAATCATGGCTTGCACCGTAGCCATTGTTATTGGTTATAGTGCTGCTGCTACAACAGGTATCTGCTCAATCACTGGCGGTTGATTCCTGTTTTCATCCGCGTTTCCAACGCCACTCCTCGTTCTCACCATTTTGATCTACACACCGAATAAGGTGAAATTAGATCCTCATTCACGATAGATATTCAAATCATCCTTATCACTCCGAAACGTTTACATGCTAGTTCTAATAACGTAGACATACGCTTAGAATCCTACACACATAAGGGTTCCAGATCCGGTCGGCAACAGACCGTAGATCCGAACAAATAATATCATATATGGCAACATATAACATTTAGCACATAAAGCATTTTAGGCAACTTTCCTAAAATAAACTAGTGCTCGTGTCTAAAATCCAACAGACACACATCTCATCATTCCATTTAGCATTCTAAGTTTAAGTCTAGAAATCCTACAAATTCCTAGTTCGCTTAAACTAATGCTCTGATACCAACTGTGACATCCCCAAAATCTCGGCCAGAAAAGACCGATTTTTCATTTATGCTTTTAAATAATTTCAGAGTAAATCCTTTTGATTTGAAAGAGTTGCGGAATTTGTTCCCAAAAACAAAACATGATAAAATAATATTTATCAAAGCATTTCATCAAGAGATGCATTTCATTATATAATCAAAACTCGGGATGTCATGTTCCGATACAGACCATAAAGCATAAACGATAAACATTACAAGTCATTCAACAAATATATACATATACAGGCTTGTAAACAAAACAACAAGATGATCCATCCATCTTACGCCCTTGTGCCACTTCCTGTAATACAAATAAAACTGAGTGGGTCAGGCTTGGGAGCCTGGTGAGCATATAGGGTTTTCAACCCACAATAAATAAGTTATATTTAATTTCACCAACCAATCACTATCCCGATTACCCATTCTCGTTATCCTCACTTTACGTCCCTAAAACAACTATCTCAAGGGACCTAATCTAGGATTTTCATCGGGACGAACATCACTGCGAAGGGGTTTCCTCAACAATAAATATCCTAAAGGCAACCATGAGGGGGATAGAGTACATCGGTGAACACATCGTTCACAACACCTACAGGTTATGAACCTGCTAGCATTCCACTGGACTGTCTAGAAGGAGTCCGTGGTCGTTATCCATACTCCGCTGAATAACTAGATCAACAACAACAACAACATCGAGGCCTCTCATCTGTTTATTACACACCAACTATCTACCCATGTTCTACCCAACATATTAGTAGATAAAAATATACATTTGTATACATAGTTTAAAGAAAACCTGTATAGCATGCTTGAATCAACACATATATCACATAACAGACGAGGCACACACACACATAACACATATCTCATAAAGAAATAAGCAGATCTATAAGATAGAAGAGAGTGAATACTCATTCACACATAACACAACCAAATATATACACATAGCACATATTTTTTTATATATAATACTTCGTATTATTGTATTTGGAAGAAATAACTACACACTCACTTGATCAGAAGATGATCGGACAGCGCTACGGCTTATAGAAGTAGTATTCCTCAGCAGATCTGGAAGATCTCCTCGAAACTCGAACTTCTCGCGGGCAGAGCTTCGACTCGGGAACCGCGCTTCTCGGGATCTTCGGGGTCTCGGGACTTGCCTCGGGGCTAGAGTATGATACCGGGGCTTCGGGGTAGCTTCGGCACGAAAAACGATGCAAAAGACTAGAGAGAAGAGAAGAAAATGAACAAGAAATGAGGCTGCCTTCGGATCCTTTATATAGAGGGTGGAACCTCGGAGTACGCGGGGCGTACAGGCGTACGCAGCGCGTACGCGTCCGAAATTGTCATTGCATGCGTCATCCGAAGTGTCGACACTATCGGAGTTACGCGATAGCGTAACCTCGTACGCGGGGCGTACTCCGGATTACACCAGTGACACGGCTTCGGATAATACCTCCGATTTATAATTAAATAAAAATATAAAATGATTAATAAACTTCGGAAATTCATAACTTCTTCATACGAACTCCGTTTTCGACGTTCTTTATATCCACGGAAAGGTGAGACCACGCTCTACGACTTTCGTTTAGACTCCGTCGGCTAATTTTGACTTTATTTTTATTAATTATTTTTAATAGGCCGCGACAGAAACTTTCGTTATAAATTCATAACTTCTTCGTTTGACGTCCGTTCTCGCCTAACTTTTTATCGTTTCAATACCAACAATGAGATCTTCGATTCTCATTTAGATTGCTTCGGCTAACAACCGCTCGATCTCAAATCGAGTAAAACAGGTTGTATACCGCTAAGCCGGAACTTCGATAAATCATAACTTCCTCATACGAAGTCAGATTTGGGCGTTCTATATATATTCGGAAACCTCGTTTCGACTACTACAACATTAACCAAAGATATTAAGTTTATTTTACACTTAAATTTTGACGCTTATTTTTATTCTTAATTAATCAGACCACATAATTAAGCAATTAAGCACAAAACACATAATACTCAAATAATACATTCTTATTATTTCAAAACGGGTTACAAAGGTTAACCTAGACTATTATATTGCTAAATATGGCAAGCCCGGAAACACAGGCGTTACAATTTGTCACAATCCAGTGCAACATTCAAAGACTAAGCATATTGCACTTCGATACCACTTCATTAAAGATCATGTTGAAGATGGGAACGTAGAAGTACACTTTGTCCGATCTAATGATCAACTGGCCGACATATTCACTAAGGCATTACCTGAAGCACTCTTTAACAGAATCTTACAAGGCCTTGGTATGATGGAAGCAGAGTCGGTACTGAATCCTTAATCCTCTTACTAAAAATTAGACAAGCGAAATGGAGTGACCGCTCGGTCTATCTCGGCTCCTTAAATTTCGGGAACCGAAATGCACCGACCGCTCGGTCTATTTCGGCTCCTCAAATTTTTGAGAACCGAAATAAACCGACCGCTCGGTCTATCTTGCCTTATTCAATTAAGATAAGGGTTCGGTTGTAAACTACTTACGTTTCTTTAAATGCTTATTTTCTTTTTCTGTTTTTATTCTTTTTCAGAAAATCTCAAAAATCCAAAAATATTTTTTTTTCTGGCTTTTGTGGTATATTAGTTTGTTTTTGTCCCAAGGATACATGAAGAACAAAATATGGAGCTGGTACAGGTATTACGTATATTTTCTGAACTAGTTAAGGGTCCCTAGAAGCATGCTGCTGCATGTTGACTCAAGCCTCTACGACCAAGAGCAATGCCTTAATGATTCGATTCTACCTATTATTTCTTCCCAATCAGGCAATCAATCTTTACTCGGTCTAGAGCTACCTTACTCTTCTCACATGAGTTAAGAGTTTCTCTGCTTTGTCCTTGTATATAGCAGAAGGTACATTCGTTTCTTTCACCATCCTCAAACCATTCTCCATCTACTATCGGTTCACTAATGTAACCCTTGAGACTCTCGGTTCTTACCACTGAGGTTTATGGTTGCACAACATCAGTGTTTATGATCTTAGATACGTATACCACGTGCTAAGTGAAACCCAAAATTCAACACCCATAATGAATTAACGGTGAATTTCGATATTCAAGGTCTTACTTTGTACCAAATGAATTTTTTTTTATTTGCGAGGTCTTTTATGAACGTGTCTAATACCAAGACTATTCTTCCCATAAAGATCCAATTTTTTTTATTTCTATACACTCTCTTGTCATTACAAAATAACACATGTCTACTTGTTCAACATATCACATTGGTCTCACAAGTACTTCTTCCAACATTCGATCTTATTTTAAGTATTGATGTTCGGTTGAAGCTAAGCCACCCTTAGCCTATGTCATGAAAAGAAGCCTTTCAATTTTTATTAACAAACATTTGATCATATTCTCGGGAATCCAAACAAGCACTTTGAGTCTCTCTTCACTTCAAAGGAAGCAATTCTTGCCCGGAATCCTCTGTTTTTCGTCTGATTGTCAGATATCACTCACAACCCAAACACATTTGCTTTATTTCTTTATCATTTGTCACTCTAATGCACGAAAATTTTTAATTTTCCCCATTCTATTGATGCTCGGTTTGATCATTTTTGTCATTTAGTGAATCAAGGGCAATTTAGGTTTCGGTGGTATATTCTAATTCAAATGAAGATTGATGAAATCTTTTGGGCGCGTGAATTTGAACGGTCACCATACGCACGCGTGATGACGCCTACCTAGGAACATCCAACCTGTCCAATCGCGCTTTTTCAGGCTACTTTTTAGAAGATAACGTCACAATCGTCACGATTTTCTCTCTCCTACCAACGGTATATAAAGGGATTGCATGCTTTATTGTCTTCTACTGCTTCAAAGAATTCTAACATGTAACGACATTTAAATTGTTCATCTTCTTCTTTTCATCAACAATGGCGACTTCTTCTTCTACACAAGATCAAACCGCTGCATCTGCTTTTCTCACCATCAAACCAAATCAGAACATGATTATCGACCTTATTCCCTTTCTGTACAATTCTTATATGTTACATGTTGTGGAGTGTTTGAAGTATTCTCCACTGGTGGTTGCCTTAACCCGGTTTGTGGCGGTTCCAATGTCCTTATTGTCACAAGTGTACTCATCTGCATGATACGACAAAAACAAGGAACGCATCTATTTCCAAATCCACAACAAGAAGGCTTCAATATCCAAAGGGAGGTTTTGTTCCTTATTGCAACTTGCAGTGGATTCCTCGGTGGTTTCTCCTGATTTCATCACCACTGCACAACTATTCTCAATTATGTATGAGATGGGATACACTGACGTCTTGACCACCATTGCCAAAGTCAAGAAGTCATGCTTACCCTCTCAGTGGAATGGTCTTCTTACTCTTTTGATTAAGGGCTTGGCGGAAAGGAGTGCTAGATCTGATGGCACCAGCAAGGGGTTTTTGGCTATTCTTTACGGATTGTACAATGGTTTGAACCTAGATTATGGGTTAATCATCTGGTCTCAGGTCGTACAGAGTCTTAACACATCTACACGTCAATCTGAGATTTCTTGTGGGAGGTTTTGGACCATCATCACTCAAAGGCTATTGATACTTTGGAGATTCCGTTGATGAAGGATGCTCTCATTGCGACAATTTCCACCTTTCATACGAAGAAGATCATCATCTCAGACCCGGTCAAATTTCGTCATTATGGTTCAATACCGGAGACGATGTACCTAAGTGTTACTCAGCAAAGCACGGTAATGGTGGACTACAGCAAGCTGCATACCACAGAGCCGAGAGTTCTAACACCAGAACAACAAGCTGCTCTCGACGCTCTTGATAAACCTAGTAGCCGAGGCAAACGAGTAATAGTCAAGAAGGAAACAACCGAGGCTAAAACTTCTAAGCCTTCAAAGAGCAAGAAACGAAAGACCGAAACCGAAAGTTCTTCACAGCCAAAGAAGATCAAGCACATGGCCCGAAAACCTAAGGTTCCATCTCCTTCACCATCTGACAACGAGGATGATCAAGAAGCCGCCTCTCCACACGAGTCTCCAAGAGGTAATACTCCACCTCGCTCTTCTTCTCCAATTCTAGAAGACAAGATTCCAACACCACCTCCATCACCAAAACAATCCCCTCCTAAACCAGACAAAGTTAAAATTCCTACTCCACTCCCTCCACCAAAACAAACACCACCAAAACAGCCAACTCCCAAACCGACACTGAAAGTACCAGTTTCGGTTGTTCCAACTTCCATAACTGAAACCTCTCTACCACCTCCACTCGTATATTCGGTTTCTATTTCCACCACACCTTTAACTACTCCAATCATTACCCCAATCACCATTACTACTACCATCCCTGATGAAACAACAAGGGTCAACGTATCTCATATGGGGGCACCTATTGTTTCTGAAACCCCTATCATTACTATACCTCCCTCACCAACCAAATCGACCGATTCCGGTGCTACACTCGGTGGTGACAATGATGAGTATGATTCCACATACTTTAGTCCCTATCATTTGCAATCGAATGAGGATACTGAAGCTCCAATCAACCGACAACACTTGGACAGTATTCATGAGAAGCTGGACGAGTTGCTTGCTGATATGAAATCTTATGGCGGGGTTGTTCTAAAAGCCTTTGTGGAAACCGCCATAGAGCAATATACAAAAGCCATGGATAAATCAACTGACGCTGTTAAAGAATCAACTTCTCTTTGCAAGAAAGCTACTACTGATATTGCTGAAGTTGTTCGCACAACTCAGATCTTTCTTGATTCTTTGAAAGGGCATGCGGATACAAATGTTTCTAAAGTTCATGCTTCGGTTGATTCTCTTTCTCAAGCTTTAAAGGAAGAACACACGAAATTTGAAGATGTTCGTTCTTCTCTGAAAGCCGATAATGCAACTCTCATAAGTTTGGTTTCTTCCAAACTGGACTCTATGCATGCTGAGATAGCCAAGGTGTAACACCCAAGTTTTTAAGGCCAAGAAAGGAAAGAAAACCTTAATGTTAAGGGACGACTCGGTGAGTCCAAGGAGGAACTCGGCGAGTCAGAGCGGGATCCGGGTCGAGGAGTTAGTGATCGACTCGGCGAGTCGGCCAAGGTGACTCGGCGAGTCTGGTCTGTGCGAGGAAAACCCTAATTTTGGGAGTTGTATCCTATATAAAGGGTGTTATGTCCCTCCCTCAGCCCCCATATCATTCCAGAGGACCTGTAAACCCTATTTTCATGTGAGCTTCCATCTTTGAGAGAAATAGCTTTGAGAGGAAGGAACTTTGGGAAGGAACTTGAAGATCAAGAAGGCTGCTTCAAAGGAGAGGTGTGTGCTCGAGATCTACTTCAGTTTGTGTTCATCTTGGAGGTATTAAGCTGCCATTTTCCCTTCTTTGCATCTAGACCTATTTTGTCATGAGATTTGGGGGTTTTATGGTTGTTTGAGACCCAAATCGGGTTAGGGGCTTAGATGTGTTGTTGCCACTTCAGGTCTATTGTTGGGATGGTCCAATATGTCATAAAGCATCAGGAGATGAGTAGTTGGCGAAGCCCTTTTGTCCTTAAACCAAACCCTAGTATGTGTTGAGCCTAGATCTCTTTAGTTATACGTAAAGTTTGCAACTTTACGTAGGGATTGAGCTTTGGATGTATGGATCTATGGTTTGGAGTCCCTGCATGACTCAAAAGCCCTCTGGATGTTTGGAGATCTGAATGGACTCGGCGAGTCCTTTGAGTGGACTCGACGAGTACCATGAAGATGAGGAGGAACTCGACGAGTGGGATGAACAGCTCGTCGAGTCGGATGAAGTTGGGCATGAACTCGGCGAGTTGGATGAAGATTTTCTTATACTCGGCGAGTCTGTTCTTGGACTCGGCGAGTCAGGTCGCGAAACCCCAAACCCTTTGAGTTGAGACTCGAATCAGTGAGTCGGTTGGAGACTCAGCGAGTTGGACAGGTCAGGACTCAGTAATCATTGGGCTCGGCGAGTCATGGACTGACTCGGCGAGTCATGTCGCGAATGGAAGGACCCTGAGTATATGAACTCGGCGAGTCGGTAAGTGGACTCGGCGAGTAGGGTTGACCTGGAAAGGTTGACTTTGACCAGGACTTTGGCTTAGACTAGAACTGATTTGGTTAGCTGTCGGGGGTCAGTTAGATTAAGTATTGCATTGATATTGATAGCTCGGGGAGCCAGTAGCGCAGGAGTTCAGTGAGTGGTCGGGCAGCAGCTAGTGGGATCATCAGCAAGTTCAGCCAGTGCATGTGAGTTTCCCTTTGTATGAATGGGTCTACGACCACAATGTCGGCCCATGTAGTTATGAGTAGAAGACCCGGGGGTTAGCCCTAGGCACAATATGCTAGTATGATATTCGGACGAGGTCCAATGATAGAGGGCGGGTTCCCAAGGAATGGTTTATGCGAAAGTTTATACTTGTTGTCTGTGTGATACTTGTATGTGCTTGGTAGGGAGGTGAGGGTGGGCGAGGTCCCGTATCTCACCAATAGCAAAGTGTGGATGGTGTTCCACATCTCAGTAGCAGTAGTCCAGGGGCGAGGCCCAAGTTAGGAAAGGAGTGAGGGTGGGTTGGGCCCGTATCTCACTATCAGCAGGAGTATGGACGAGGTTCCATGACTCATCAGTAGCAGGACACGGGCGGGGCCCAGAGATAGGCGAGGCCTTAGAGCAAGAGCTGTTAGTATATGTTTAGCTTATGAGATGTTATGTGATATGTTTATGTGCTATTATAGGTTAGTGGGCGAGGCCCTGTGACAGGCGAGGCCTAAGTGAAACAGATCTGTATCCGAGCGGGGCTCGAAGCCAGGCGGGGCCGCTGTAGCGGGCGAGGCTCGAGGTAGGGGGCGAGGCCCAGGATAGCGGGCGTGGCCCAGTATGTGCAGTATGTGGTTTTGCATGGTATGTGGTAAGGTGGGGAACTCACTAAGCCTCGTGCTTCCGGTTTTCAGTTTTGTTTTCAGGTACTTCCGGTAGCAGAGGGAGGAGCTCGGGGTGATCGCATGGCACACACCATAGATTAGTCAGCCTGGGAATGTTTACTCTGATAATAAACATGTGTTTTGAAAACTTATACTCAGATTATGTTTTGGAATGATGTCTTTGCTTAAAGTAATGTTTTATTAAGAAGAAATTTTTGGTCTCGAATTTTGGGACGTTACAAGTTGGTATCAGAGCCTTGGTTTGAGGGATTCGGGCATACTCTTGGGTGTGCCTGAACTCAAACTGAGGAGTTGGATAGACAGTTTTCAAAAATGAAAAGACAGTTTTGTAAAAAGGATTTTTAGAACGAAAAACAGTTTTAGAAAAGCAAAAAGAATTCAGAAAGAAAAGAACTTTGAAAAGGGAAAAGAGGTGTGGTGCATGCAATCAACCGAGCTCAACTAAGTACCCCAAAATACCCATACAAGTTTATGTCATGATTATCAGTTGATAGAACAACATGCTAGAATAGGACTAAGGATCTAGGGATGATGCCTTATGTGCCTGTTATTTGTGCTTTTGAGCTGCATAGTAGTGCTGATTAGACAGTAGTAGGATAGCCTGTTTAGGTTATGCCTGAGTTATGAGTTGTGTTGCATGCTAGTTCAGATTCTTGTTATGTGGATGCGATTGCTTGAGTATGTTATGGTTAGATTTTCCCTTGTCCGAATGCTGCTTGCTTTGTGCATTGTGGGATTCTGAGTGATGGGAGTTAGCCATTAGGTGGATACGACACACCACATGTGATAAGGGTTGAATAATCTCAGAGTGTGGGACTTGGTTCTATTGCGCAACTCTTGTTTGAGTCTAACCGTTGTAGGAACAAGTCTTTTACTTGAAGGATTATCTGAGCCTCATCACATGTGATGGTATCCAGGTGATGGCTAATTGGCATCACAAGGAGACCTTCAGCAGCTGAGGACTGGTTTGAGTTGAGTCAGAGGTTTCCCTAGGGTAAGCCAAGGATGAGATAGTGTTGGGAGCAGTATTAGTGGATAAGGGACCTGGTGGAGTCAAAGCAATTCCTGAGGAAAGTACGGATAGATGTGGAAGGTAGTATGGGCTCGTACTACTGAAAGCAGAGGATCCGTACTCGATTCGGGAAGGGTAGAGACAAGACCGGGAACCTGGTAGGGCATGTTTGGTCTCGCATCAGTGATGAGTATTCTGATAGTGGTTGTGGTATATTTTCAGCATGGTGACATTGCGAGAGAGACCAACGGGCGGATCAGGCGCCGGAGAGGGATCGGGCTCGGGTTTAGGGGCCAAGCAGCTCGAGGAGCGGATGAGAGAGTTGATATCAGCTGAGGTTACGCGCAGTATTCTAGCTCAGACTCCTGTGATCTTTGGCACGGTCAAGGAGGGTATACTGGAGATCTTGGATGAGAGGCTGGGAGCCTTCCGTACTGAGATGATGGCATTGATGGGAGCGCGTACCTTGACATTTCGAGAGTTCAGAGCCTGCGGGGCACCAGATTATCATGGGGCTAGGGACCCCATTGCTAGCAGCAGATGGTTGGCGGATGTAGCCAACGCTTTTCGTACGAGCAAGTGTCCCGAGGGGGACAAGGTTAGACTCGCTTCCTATCTTCTGAAGGACAGAGCGAGGGATTAGTGGGAGGAGATTGGTCATGCTTTGGGGGATGATGCCGCGTTGGACGCGATGACTTAGAGCGATTTCTCGGCCAGGTTCAGGGCGGAGTTTTCGCCGATGATTGAGGTGCAACAGCTGGCACGAGAGTTTCAGGATTTGACGCAGACTACTGAGACGGTGGCGGAGATCACTGCCAAGTTCAGGGAGAGGGCTCTTCTTGTACCGCAATATGTCGCGGATGAGGAGATGAAGAAGGCTCGGTACCATGAGATGTTGAGGGATGACATCAGGGAATTCGTGAGCAGATCCAGCTGTAAGACGCTGGAAGATATGATTTCTCGCGCTAGAGAAAGGGAAATTGATTTGGAGCAAATCCGGAAGAGGAAGCCGGATGAGGTTCAGGTAGCTGTGGGTTCGGGAAAAAGGCCCAAGGGATCGGATTCGAGATCGGGGGATCATCAGGACCGCAGTCGGTGCGGAAAGTGTGGCAGGGCGGACGGGGGCGCGTGCAGGAGTGGTAGCGGTGGTGAGTCTGGTTGTTTCAAGTGCGGTCAGACTGGTCATTTTAGCAGGGATTGTACTGTTACCGCCGCGCAGGGATCAGACTTGATATGTTTTCATTGCAACTAGCGGGGCCACAAGAAGGCCCAGTGCCCCAGTTTGTCTTCGGCAGGACGGGTGATGGCACCCGCCCCTGCAACCTTGAGGATCGCGGACGGCCGTCAGGGCCGGGTAGAGGCACCTGCAGCAGGGAGCAGGGCTTTTCAGATGACGACCTTGGAGACACGAGCATCGCCGGACGTTGCAGGTATGCAATTTCCATTTTCAGTTCTTTTATTTGTGCATGATTATATTGTTATGGTTCTGCATCATTTTTGGTATGAGTATTTTGTTTTGAGTGGTTGATTGTGATCGAGTTATATGCCATATGCATACCTTGGATATTTGTATGGTAGTAGGGGATGTGCTCTATTGAAGAAGGTTTCAAAGGAAGCAGTAGCTGTAGCATGCGTGGAAGGGATTTGGTGCGTCTTGTTAGTTCGGAGTGGTTTAGTGATAGAGATGGATTGGTGAAATCCCTAGCTATGGTTGGATTGGGTTCCTCAGTAGATGGATTATGGAATGGTAGCAAAAATCGGGGTCTCTTTTGAGTTTTGAGCAGCAAGGGGTAAGCAGGATCGAAGTGGGGGAGAATCCTTCGAGCAAGCCAGGGGAGGAGCACGCAGACCTAGATTGAGTGTGTGACCACCGTGATGGAGAAGAAGTAGTTCAGCGTTTGATGGTTTAAGGATTCATGGTTGGGAGTTGGGGACTCCCCACCAGCTAATGCGTGTGTTGGTAATGGTTAATGCGTGCTTGGGAATTCAGGTTGTGGATCGCCCGTAGGACTCGAGGGAGTCAGAATGAGGATCTTGAGAGCTAAGGCACATGGGTGCCTTCGTATTAGCAGTCAGTGGTGGAAGTGTTGTAAGACTACGGGGCAGCCGTAGCATTCACTAGCGGTCAGCAATGGATGGTGATGTAAGGCTATGGGTAAGCCGTAGCATTCCTTAGTCGCTTCGTTAGCGGAGTTGGGGCGAGGCCCTTATTTCCTAGTGATCAGATGGGGATCAGGATGGGTAGTGGTGGAGAATGATAGGGAGTTGCTTGTATAACTCTAGCGAGGTGAGACCTTGGGAGAGGCCACTCCAGGATATAGTTGGGTGAGACCCGTGGGCGAGGCCCGTATGAGATTAGCAGTGTAGATGAGACTTGGGAGCAGGGTTGCTCAGTAATATTGTTGGGTGGGACCCGTGGGCGAGGCCCGAGCGAGGGTGAATAGACCAGAGGGACTAGAAGGATAGAGGCGGGTGGGACCCGTGGGCGAGGCCCGTGAGTTTTAGCAGCGCAGGTGGGACTTGGTAAGGACCTTAGTGTCAAGTTAGGGGATCGGGGATCCCAAGTTTGTAGTGCCTGAATGGCAGAATTGTTTGAGCAGTTATAGGTGGTCGAGGTTTCTTTGGAAGTCGCTGAGAGCGACCAGTGATGGTGTTGGGACTAGCTACCGGTGGGAGCCGGTAATCCAGATATTTATAGGTTGGTAGGGACCAGAGTGGTCTCAGTTCATCCGGAAGGCAGATGAGGAATGGCAAGAATATCCAGTCAATAGTAGTGCGGGAAGGCGGGTTATGGTGGAATTCAGTTAGTTGATTCGAGGGGTGCTTGACACCAAGTTATGACAAGATAGGAGTGTCAGTGGTTACTGGCGGTAATGACCCGTACTGGATTTAGCAGGAATAAGGGATTGGTGAAGATAGGATCTTCACAGTGACTGAGGAGATAGTTGTTTTTGGAGCATCGCCTTGGGAAGGCAAGGGAATTGCGTGAGGAAAAAAGGGGTGAACCCCTATAGGTTCAGTTGCGGTACTCGGAAAGTACCAGAAGGATTGTCGGTTGAGTAAGTTGTGTTTCCAGAATGTTCAGGGTTAGGGTTGACCCGAGATGATTATCCGCAAGAATTGATGCTAGTCAGAGTAACCAGGAGGAAGACCAGCGAAGGTAGGCGGCTGGTGTTGGATTAATTGGTGGGGTATTGGAGGCAGATCGAAGGCGGTGGGCCATGGCAAACTTCGAGGACGAAGTTTAGTATATGCGGGGGAGAGTTGTAACACCCAAGTTTTTAAGGCCAAGAAAGGAAAGAAAACCTTAATGTTAAGGGACGACTCGGCGAGTCCAAGGAGGAACTCGGCGAGTCAGAGCGGGATCCGGGTCGAGGAGTTAGTGATCGACTCGGCGAGTCGGCCAAGGTGACTCGGCGAGTCTGGTCTGTGCGAGGAAAACCCTAATTCCGGGAGTTGTATCCTATATAAAGGGTGTTATGTCCCTCCCTCAGCCCCCATATCATTCCAGAGGACCTGTAAACCCTATTTTCGTGTGAGCTTCCATCTTTGAGAGAAATAGCTTTGAGAGGAAGGAATTTTGGGAAGGAACTTGAAGATCAAGAAGGCTGCTTCAAAGGAGAGGTGTGTGCTCGAGATGTACTTCAGTTTGTGTTCATCTTGGAGGTATTAAGCTGCCATTTTCCCTTCTTTGCATCTAGACCTATTTTGTCATGAGATTTGGGGGTTTTATGGTTGTTTGAGACCCAAATCGGGTTAGGGGCTTAGATGTGTTGTTTCCACTTCAGATCTATTGTTGGGATGGTCCAATATGTCATAAAGCATCAGGAGATGAGTAGTTGGCGAAGCCCTTTTGTCCTTAAACCAAACCCTAGTATGTGTTGAGCCTAGATCTCTTTAGTTATACGTAAAGTTTGCAACTTTACGTAGGGATTGAGCTTTGGATGTATGGATCTATGGTTTGGAGTCCCTGCATGACTCAAAAGCCCTCTGGATGTTTGGAGATCTGAATGGACTCGGCGAGTCCTTTGAGTGGACTCGGCGAGTACCATGAAGATGAGGAGGAACTCGACGAGTGGGATGAACAGCTCGTCGAGTCGGATGAAGTTGGGCATGAACTCGGCGAGTTGGATGAACAACTCGGCGAGTTGGATGAAGATTGTCTTGTACTTGGCGAGTCTGTTCTTGGAGCAAGAGCTGTTAGTATATGTTTAGCTTATGAGATGTTATGTGATATATTTATGTGCTATTATAGGTTAGTGGACGAGGCCCTGTGACTGGCGAGGCCTAAGTGAAACAGATATGTATCCGAGCAGGGCTCGAAGCCAGGCGGGGCCTGAAGCGGCGGGGCCGCTGTAGCGGGCGAGGCCCGAGGTAGGGGCGAGGCCCAGGATAGCGGGCGTGGCCCAGTATGTGCAGTATGTGGTTTTGCATGGTATGTGGTAAGGTAGGGAACTCACTAAGATTTGTGCTTCCGGTTTTCAGTTTTGTTTTTAGGTACTTCCGGTAGCGGAGGGAGGAGCTCGAGGTGATCGCATGGCACACACCATAGATTAGTCATCCTGGGAATGTTTACTCTGATAATAAACATGTGTTTTGAAAACTTATACTCAGATTATGTTTTGGAATGATGTCTTTGCTTAAAGTAATGTTTTATTAAAAAGAAAGTTTTGGTCTTGAATTTTGGGACGTTACACAAGGAGAGTGCACTGAAAGAAGAAATTGCCAAACCAGCCTCTACCATTGCCGTCCAGCAAGTCCAGCTTACACAGGCAGAGAAGGAGATTTATTTATTAAAAGCCGAAAGAGCTGTCTGTCGAAGCTATGCAAATGATGTGAAGGACATGTTGACCAACATCCTTGGTGCTCATGATCCAATTCTAACTCTTACTATTCGCAATCATCTTACAACCAAGCTGCTTCCCGCCCTTGCAATTCTACACGAAATGAAAGGTGTTTTGGAGCCTTTCGTCACTCTAAAACAAGGGGGAGAGGAATCGCAGAAGGCCGATATCACAAAAGAACTGAAGGTTAATGTAGCTTCAGGTTCTGGCCCGAAAGAAAAGATGAAAGAAATTGCTCTTGATAGCGACAGTGATATTGATGAGACTATAGCCGAGGCTCTGCAAAGAAAGAAAAGAGATAAAGAGTTAGATGAAAACTTGAAGATATCTAAAGAGGCTAAGGAAACTGAGCGAAGAAACAAAGAAATAGAAGACATCTTACAATGTAAGAAAGCTCTTTTTCCTGAATGGACTAGGGATGTGTTGATCAGTCAGGCTATTGAGTCACCAAGCTTTTACTGGTTAGAGCCGATTGCTTCATTTGACTGTGACAATTCCAAGGACTCACAGTTTGACATGCCGATTACACGAAAGGCATTTACTTTTCATTGTTTCGATTCAATTATTGAGGTACCGTTTCCAAGTCCAAAGGTTGGCCGAGAGCTTATTGATTGGTATTTGAAATATGGTCAACCTCAAAACCTTACATGGAGCGCTCAAAAGATTACAACTGTCAAAGTTTTGAAGCCGACTCCAGCTGGCAAGTTTGTTAATGTCCATTTCAAAGTAACACGAGGGACTGCAAACTCTGTCTCATTGATATCGCTTGCTGATCTTCCCAATCTTAATCCACATGATTGGATTTTGCTTGTCAACATTCTACTCGATCATTCCAAGGAGTATGAACCGATTATAGAACATCTGAAAAGAATGTTGGGATCCTATATACACAAAATTGCTACAATGGATCAGGAGATTGCAAGGGTTATGAATAAAAAGTCGGCAGTCAAGCCAACCCAAAAGCCCGGTGATGTGAATAAGATGAAGATCGGGCAGATTGACTCAACTCATATGACAGTCATGTTTACAAAGGGTGAAGCTCACAGGTTCTTGTTCGCTTTGGTAGATAAACATTTGTTTTCTACTAACTGCTTGGAGCACATCATCAATCTAATACATCGGTGCAAGCAGAACCTAGATGCTGATAAGAAGAATTTTACTGATATGCTTCGATGGTACATCACCTTTCGGTACCATATGCTAGCTATCATACCGAGAGTGTTCAAGACGGTGAAAAATCCCTCGGTTCCTAAGAGTTGAAGTTTCGGCTCCGAAGACGCAAAGGGGGAGATTGTTGGGCTTATTATGTTGCGTCTTAGGACTTTTTGTATATATCTGGATTGGGCATGTCCATCCGTGATTATCTCTTAGGGTTAGACTATATATATGCATGCATGTATGCATTATATTCTACACGTATTATTATTTTACGATTGAGCTTGTAACCCTAAACACCTCTACAGTCGAAGTTCTTAATCGAGCTCTTCTGAGGTGTTGAAGTATTAATCATACGACATATTCAAACCATATTCTCTTTCACTTTACGTTCGTTCTTGTTTGTGTACTTTGAACTAATCGATCCTGATAGAACTTTGTTCTAACACCTTCTTCTCATAATAGATATAATACAAGGAATTTGGATTTTTCATTTCACATGATTTTATAATGAAGATCACACATACGTTTATACTTATTCATTACATCTTTTTCAAAGAATTTTACAGAAAATATCGGATTTTCTGTGTTATGCAACCAATACCAAGTTTTTCAATCAAACATGCTGATGAACTCACCAACATTATATATGTTGACCGTTTTCAGAATAACTTGTATTCTCGGGAAATTGTTAAGCTGATGAACCATCAAGAGTATTTTGGAATTTCTTTTATACACGTGTTAATTATCGTACAATTTATATTTTCGAATTGTGTAATGTAAAACAATGTACTTGATGTGAACAATGCCAGTAGTAATATGTAATGTTGGTGACGATTGTGTTATGTTTCTTGTATATTCATTGTGATGATATTTCAATTTATAGTCACACGAGCCCCCGGACGTTTCTGTCGTTTGGTTCGGGGGTGTGACAAAGCGTTTCTGGTTGTTCATGCCGCCATGCAAGGACGAACGCCGCCAGTCCTCGGTCATCATCGGTTCTTTGGCCGCACAACGTATCTCTGGCAGCAAGGTGGCAGTGGCTGCTACAATGGCGAGGCAGAAGTGGCGGTGCTGGAGCTTCTCACGGTGGTGGCTGAAGAGGGTTTACGTAATGGTGGAAGCGATTGCATCTTATTAGGTTTAGGGTTACCATCTTCCAAATGAGAGGGAAAAAAAAGAAATACGGGATTAATCCCGTGACATTTGAAGTTTTGATCCTTTTGACAACTTCAGCCCCTCCTCACGAGATTGTTTTCAATTAAAGTCCAAAATTACCTTTTAAACCCTGATCCCATAAATTCCTTTCGTAGTAGGTCCCTAAATTACCAATCAGCCCTTAAGCCTTCATATCATTTCAATTTAAATCCATTAATTAGCAAACGCACCCCGACATCTAAAATCCTTTTTAAATTAAAGCTAGAACTAGCACTTTTAATCCCCCAACTTCTAAAATTGTAACAATTAACCCTCGAGATGAACAACTTGCTATATAATTATTGATTTTAGGGCTACTATACACTCATCAATTTATTTATTTATTTATTTATTTATTTAATAAATGGGGTGTTACAATCTATGTCTTTAGCACGGTTATAATAACTCACATGGGGAAACAACGATACATTTAGTTTATGGGGAAACATACATTCAAACAATTTTATATAAATTAAAACTGAATATTACTATTTTAAGTTTGGAAATACTTGTACATTTCGGTCTCAGGGTTTCTAACACTACAATTCATTTTAAGGAATATATTGGATTTTCTGGAAACGAACACTATCATTTTACAAGGAAAGGCTTACAATTCTTCATATTAACATTTATGAACTCACCAACTTAATTGTTGACACTTTTTCAAAATTACTTGTTTTATCAGGAAATCACTAAAACAGGTAACTACAAACTTTTGAGTATGGGACGCTAAGGCGTCAGACAAATCTTTTTATCATCATATTGTAATTGATTTTGAAACATGCAACTCTTACAAAAATGTAACATTTTCAATTATATTTATGATGGTTTTGTTTGCTTTGATCACTATTATTCATTATGTTATGATACAATACATGAAAGTCATCCACCCTCGGACGTTTCCGCCATCCTGGATTGGGGGTGTGACATCATCATCGGAATGTTACATTTTATATAGCTCTCGATCCCGCCCCCGAATACCTTCATCACCCCTGATCCCGCCCCCGTTTCCCCGTTTTATAGGCATAAAATTGACTTTCATTTTATAGGCGTAAAATTGACTTTCTCTTTATTGGGCCAATGCCCAAACACCAAGTCCTTGACTTGAAAGTGCATATATAAAGTCCATTATTGACCCAATTTACTAAATTGGGTTCATCCTCCTAATTGGGCCTAACCCCATTATCCACTATCACTACCTAGCCCAAAATATCTTATTTATAAAGTCCAACAAAGGACCAGATCCAATTAATCCATAAACAGCCCAAAACTCAAAGCCCATATGTCAAAGGCCCAATAGAGGACGTACACGGGGCGTACTCCTCCAGACGTTGACCACCATCGGGGTGGTTGACCCAGTGCGCTGGGCGTACTGGATTTACGTTGGGCGTACTGGACAGTTTGCCAAAATCTTATTAAGTGCTTAATGGATTAAGCACTTAAGCCCAAACATCAGATCCATAGACCTACCATGCCTAGGATCCATAAACTCATGAACTTTATCACTTTGGACGTCCATAAGGTTCTTAATACTTGGTCTTAATCCATTAAGACCTTATTTTTCTTTGTATAGGACACATACAGCTAATGGGACCTATTTTTTATCACTCAAGGTCCCTTCAAGAGTCTGGAAGGACAACTCTTTTCGTCCAAATCACAACATGCACCACCTTATGGCTTTTGGGACAAGAAATGCTTCTAATAAAGTAAAATGATGAGATATATGAATGTATGCATAAAGTTTGGAACTTTATACCTTCTGAAGCTTCTTGAGCACAAGCTAACTTCAGATCTACAAGCTTAGTCTTCCTCTCCAACACTTTGATGTAATACCTTCCTCTTAAAGCACGCAAGAACACACCAAATAAGCTTCAACACACAAAGGAGAGGCTAGGATTTGGGGAGGACGAATGTAATCTGTGGAGGCTGAGGTTAGAGAGGTTCTGGTGCTCATAATGTTGCTTATATAGGCCCCAAACCCTAAACATTAGGGTTTCATCCTGACGTTAGTACACCCAGCGTACTAAGACGGACGCTTACGCTTAGCATACTCTTATGTACGCGCATCGTACTCCCACTTGGCCCAAATTTGCAAACTTGGCCCTTTAACTTATCTTGGCTCTTCATTCTCAATCCCAAGAACTATAATTGACAAGTAATGATAGAAGAGGGTTTGGAAATACCTGTGAAAACTCGGGATGTTACAATTCTCCCCCACTTGACCTAGACTTCGCCCTCGAAGTCTGTTGCGGCAAATAGATTTGGGTAATGCTCCCTCATCTAGGACTCGGGCTCCCATGTCCACTCGGATCCTCTCTGATGCTCCCACTGTACCTTCACCAAAGGTATCTCCTTGTTCCATAGAACCTTCATCTTCCTTTCCAGAATGGCCACAAGCCTCTCCACGTAATTCAGGCGCTCGTCGACCTGAATATCATCCAACGATACCACTGCCTCCTGATCCATAATGCACTTTCGTAACTGCAAAATGTGGAAAGTGTTGTGGATCCGACTACGCTCCTCCGGTAGTTCTGGCCTGTAAGCCACTTTGCCAACCCTAGAAATGATCCTGAACGACCCAATGTTAAGGGGGCCTAATTTTCCCCTTTTCCTGAAGTGGATCAGACCCTTCCAGGGTGAGACCTTCAGGAGTACCATATCACCAACCTGGAACTCCAACTCAGATCAGCGTCTGTCGGTGCAACTTTTCTGCCAACTCTGAGCGGTATGCAGTCGTTGCCTCATCTGCTAAATCTTCTCGGTAGTCTGCAAGACTACCTCCGTCCATCCCATCACCCTGTGTCCGACCTCACCCCAATAAATCGGGGTGCGACATCTCCGCCCATACAATACCTCGAAAGGCAGGGCGCCAATGTTGGAATGATAGTTGTTGTTGTAGGCGAACTCTGCAAGGGGTAGGTGGGAATCCCAGCTCCCACCGAAGTCAATGACACATGCCCTCAACATATCCTCGAGGGTCTGAATGATCCGCTCACTTTGACCGTCAGTCTGTGGATGAAAAGTTGTGCTAAAGTGCAACCGCATGCCCAGTTCCTTGTGGAACTTCTGCCAGAAACGGGAGGTAAACCTAACATCCCAGTCAGAAACAATGGAGATGGAACCCCATGGCGAGCGACGATCTCGCAAACATACATGTCGACCAACTTCTCGGCCGAGGAACTCTCTCGTATAGCCAAGAAATGGGCACTCTAGGTCAATCGGTCTACGATGACCCATATAGCAACGAACCCATTCGCCGTCCTCGAGAGTTTGGTAATGAAATCCATCGTGATATTCTCCTATTTCCACATGGGAATCTTTAGGGGCTGCAACATACCATGCGGCCTTTGATGCTCAGATTTGACCATCCAACAAGTCAAGCACCTCTCAACATACCAAGCGATATCTCGCTTCATACATGGCCACCAGTAACTCAAACTCAGGTCTATGTACATCTTGGTGGCCCCCAGGTGAATAGAGAAATGAGATTTGTGAGCCTCCTCCATGACTTTCTGTTTGACCCCACCGGACATCGGAACCCATACCCGACCGCATTGGGTCAATAATCCTCGTATATCCTGCACAAACCAGGCGTTCTCACCCCTGATCCTCTCCAGCTTCCAGTTCTCAGGTCGCATGCCCTCAACCTGAGCATCCCTAATCAAACTCACCGATAGAGAATCCACCACTATCATCATACATATAGTTAGGGTGGAAGAGCCACCTGACTTGAGGCTCAAAGCGCCGCCACCACATTCGCTTTACCGAGGTGGTAAAGGATCCCGCAATCATAGTCCTTGACTACATCCAACCACATGCACTGCCTCATATTCAGGTTCGGATGATCCATGATGTGTCTCAAGCTCTTGTGATCCATGTATATAGTACAACGGACCCCATATAGATAATGCATCCATATCTTGAGAGCGAACACCACCGCTCCCAGCTCAAAATCATGTGTAGGGTATCTAGTCTCATGCAGATTTAGCTGCCGCGATGCGTAGGCTATCAATCGTCCTTTCTGCATGAGGATCACCCCCAAACCTGTGATGGATGCATCACAGAACACCACAAAATCCTCAACTCCCTCCGAGAGAGTTAAAACTGGAGCCTCGCACAAACGCTGACGGAGGGTCTTAAATGCCCTCTGCTGCTCAGGGTCCCACCAGAAATCCACCCCATTCCTCGTCAGACGAGTGAGGGGTACTGCAATCTTGGAGAAATATCGTAAGAATCTCCGGTAGTACCCTGCTAATCCCAGAAAACTCCTGATATCCGAGGGAGATATCGGCACCTCCCACTACATGACTGCCTCGATTTTAGCTAGGTCGACCAAAATCCTATCCTGATTAACGAGATGTCCGAGGAACTGGACCTCTTGTAACCAAAACTCACACTTCGAGAATTTGGCATACAACCGTTCTCTAGAACTCCCAACAACTCCCTGAGGTGCTTCCCGTGCTTCTCTCGGGTCTTAAAAATATACCAAGATGGCAAGATATCATCAATAAACACTATGACCGAGCGATACCCCGACCTCAAATCAATCTTGGAGAACCAAGATGCACCCTACAACTGATCAAAGAGATCATCTATCCTCGGCAGTAGATAACGGTTCTTCACTGTTAACTTGTTCAACTCCTTATAATCAATGCACATCCAGTGCGACCTGTCCTTCTTCCTGATGAAGAGGATCGGTGCTCCCCATAGAGAAATGCTAGTTCGAATGAACTACTTTCCCAACAGTTCCTACAGCTGTGCTGACAGCTCCTGCATCTCGGGTGGCGCCAACCGGTACGACGCCTTGGCTATAGGAGCTACACCCGGCACCAGGCCGATCCGAAAACTCGACTTACCTCTCCGAAGGTACTCCTGATAACTCATCCGGGAAAACGTCCGTAAACTCTCTAACCACTGGAACCTCTAAAACTGGAGTCTGATCCCCGACTTGCGTATCCATCACATACGCTAGATAACCCGCACACCCGTGCTGAATATACTGTTGGGTTTTGAGCATTCTAACACTCCTAAGTGTGCATGCAACCCTAAATACCCTGGATCTATGTTTTCTCTATTATACATGCAAATATGAGCATCCAAGGTATTATCCTAATCTAGCATACAAAACAATGAAGATAGAATACACACCTCTTTGATGTAGAAAAGTCTTCATGAAGCTTGAGTGCCTAGTGCCCCAAGTGTGACACCTCAAATGGTTCACACAACACCAAATACACTTGGAATAACTTGAGAGAAATCTACACTTCATGAAATCGGATAGCCCTTCTTTTACACTCACTAGTTGCCGATTTTGGTGAATAATATGATGCTTATATAGTGTGTTACAATTAGGGTTACACCATGTAAACCCTAATTGTCATGACCTTTCATTTCCATGACCCGTGGGTTATGTAACCTCCATGGAGCATCCATGAATTATCATATGGGTTTTAGCCCAACTAGATAATCCATGGAGCAATAGCCCACTATATAAGTATGGATGATTTACACAATCAACCCATATATTTAATTAGTCTTCTTTTGATCACTTAATTAATCCTAGATTAATTCTTGATCAATACTAATTAAATAATCTTATTATTCTTATTATTAATATACTAGAACTTATAATATATTAATAACCATAAGTGTCTTATTTCTCTCACTTTAGTCTATCCAAGTGCATGATGCCATGCAACCCAAATGGACCATGCCGGGTCAGGTCAAGTCTTACCAATTATAGTTATGGACTTAGACATTATTCCAATAGTCTCCCACTTGGATAAGTCTAAAACTATTAATGCGTATGGCTTCAGGAACCGACTGGAATCGTAGCTCTCAAAAGCTTCTGTCGAACTCTGACCTTGTCGATGATCTTTGACCTTTGTCATTGACTTGTCCGTTAGATAAGGGATCATATATTCCTCCATTCTAGATATCATATGGACTGAGACATGGATTATAATCATTCTCTTAGTCCATTTGTTGTTTCCTGATTTCCGATTTATGATGACTGACTAATTGAACAAATCAAATCAGTCCTGGCCCGGCCGAGCACTTCCATTTGTCATCATCAAATCATCGAGGGGCCCACAGATATCGATTTTATCCCGAAGTTAAAAGGAATGGATAAACTTCGACTCATATGGCTTGTTCTACTACTTGTTGAATCATACACAAAGGCACGTTTTATAACATCGAGTTACCAATGCGTTTTCATGCAATCAATGTATAACCAACTTATAGTAACAACTCATATCTCTTGGTTTGAAGAATATAAGATATTATCATCTCATGATCACTCGTGATAAAATCCATGAAGTGATTCCAATGAGCGCGGGTTGAATCCAATACTCAGAACTTATGAGCACTCATGTGTGTTGTAGCACCACCTTGTCCAACATCTTAGACCTCTACAAACCCAATCCATGTCAGTCTTGATTCATATCTACTTCCAACATATGACCGAATGTGGATGGTTTGAATAACTTAGTCATTCCGGAAGAATAACCTAGTTTATTCTGGAAGTCAAAACATGCAAAATGAAACACAAGAATAATTGAATCTAATATGGTATCAAAACCTATGAACATAAATAAAACACCTTTTATTTATCACCATATGATTACACATTATTCATTGCATACTATTTCAGCTATCAACTTTATTCTTGAATTAAAACAATAGTTGTTCCATGCTCCGAGCATTTACACTATGTTTTTCTAAACAATAGCTTTGCCATACACCAAGTATGCACTCTATGTTTGTCTATGATCTTTACTTTGTGAAATAGATCAATTGAACATAACTCCAATAATCCTCTTTCACAGTCCCAAATCCTTACTGCAAATGCAAGAATTCCAAATTCATGCCATCTACTGAAATCTGTTAGATTCTAAACTTATATGCATTGATCCTCTTGTAATGATTATGCACAAAGACAGAAAGACTTGACAACAATCATTACAGATCATTCCAAAGGAGATCAACTCCTTGGAAACATCCTTCTTGCATTAAGTTTCCTAATCTTACACAAATTGAATAATTTCTAACTTTGAAACATTTCCATATTCCATTTTAGTCACATCCAATTCTAGACCTTTTCCCTTCTTAATTACCCAGGCATTTAGAAAATTTTAGAAAGGATGAATATAGCACATGTAATCGATCCTATATCCGAAGCATATAGGACACGATTCATGATGTCTCACATAAAGACTAAACCAGTCTTTTGCTATAACATTTCCATTTATATTTGCCAAGTTCTCAAAATTCAGATTATGAAAAGGGATGCCGTAATCATAATTGAATTTTAGAACGCAAATAATGGACCCATATATAGAATTTCCTTATGTTGAGCCATTCCAATATGAAATTCATATATATATATATATATATATATATATATATATATATATATATATATATATATATATATATATATATATATCCTTGACTAAATGATTAAAACCTCAATCTAAGATTTTGGATTTGAGATGAAGTATAATTTCCTCTCCCTTAATTATAGCAAAACAACTTTTTCCCAATTGAAACCTTTTGTTTTCTATAATTAACATTGCTAACTTGCAATACTTATCATAATTATCATGCTCCCACTAACATGATGATTATTAGCATAACACTTATGCTCCCACCAGCTTTGACATGTACTCAGAAATCAGCTGACTTTCTTACCAAAGTTTAGATTTCTGATACTAGATTGTTTTGATAAAACTTTATCAAAATCATACACCTTCCCTTAGATAGCTCATAGGTGTGTCTAAACAATTATAAGAACTATGAAAAGGGATGTCGTAATCATAGTCTCGATTGTTTAGACCTTTTCCACTTCTCACAAGTCCAGGTTAGTGTGTCGGTAAACCACACACGCTCCACTAACGACTTTGAGAATGCAAATATCACAATTGCTATCTAGCTAAAATCTACTTAGTGAAAGTGTTTCCTCACCATCATTTTCATGAATCGGAGAGAAACCTTATGACACTTAGATTTAATGGTGTATGTGTTCTTATCCATGTGAATTGTCAAAACCATAGTCACAAGACAAGGATAATGACAAATCCAAACTCATATGGACTGAACTCAATCTTAATTTCTTGCCACCTGGCAACTCAAGGGTCTGCCATTGCTTCCAAGTTGTTGTGCAACAAATTGAGAACTCTAAGAACTCATATGCAAAGCCAACTTTAACTGGAATGGGCACAGAATATGTCAACACCTCAGGTCGTGTGCTAGTGAAGAACTTCAGGTTTTATTCTTGATTAGTTCTTGAGACTTTCAAGTACCTTTAAGACTCACACTGTCCTCTTGACCTATAAGACTCCTTTGTCAAACATCCAAGAGATAGTGTGGATTCTAATCAAGAAAAACACTTCATACAATTGGCCTTAGTTGGTCTTTGTTTTATCCAAAACATCACAACTTACCAATTTCAAATGTACAAGAGTAGGAAACTTTTACTCTTACATTTGACAAGTGTTTTAAACCTTCTTTAAGACATGTCACTCAAGTTACAATCTTAGAGTATAACTCTATGAATTGTTTTGGAATGAAGTATGAATCATCTTCTTGATTTAACCACTTCAACAATTCATAACTCCTCTTCTTAACTATCAGAATGTACTTAGAGGATGAATTGTGATAAGGTCTCAAAATCATTAAGATGACCTTAAAACATGATACTAAATTACTATCCCATCTTTTCAGATTTGAGAAACTTTTATCCTTCTGCCTAATTTGATTCTTCTTATTCGTTCTGTCATACATTGAAAATTTTCCAATGTTTTAGAATTATACTTAAGCTTGTAAGTATAATCATATTTACTAAACCTTAGTAAATCATGACGAATAGTCTTATTCATCTTTTGTGGTGGACTTTGACAAGTGCACAAGAGAGTGTACTTGATCCCTTAGTCCTTCTCTTGACTCACACATCCATGTGAACAAGTAGTTAGTCTTAATTTTTCCAATGCTCAAAAGTTCTCATTCATCATACTATACAACTTGCATGATTCCAAGTTTCAGTCCAATTGAAACTTGGGTGATGAAAATCTTTCCTTATTTGGTAAATTTAGACACTACCATAAATGAACGAATCAAATTCATATTTCCAATATTGCTATAAACATACAAACATCAAGTTTTCATGAATGCCATTGTAAGGAGATAAAAATAAAGTAAAACAAAATTTTATTTATTTTAAAATGCGGAAATTTTTTTTCCTTACAATGTAACTTGAAATGAAAATTATGTTATTGCTTGTTTCCTAGCAATCTATCATAACTCCTAAGAGTAGCTCTAGAATCCAATCTTCAATCAAGCGATAGAAATCCATCTTCGCGATCAGATTCAACATACTCTTTCTTTAAGTTTCCTTCACTTTTCCTTTGATTCTTAAACATCAACATGTGACCCAGTCACATCTTGTAATAAGAATCTCAGAATAGAAACTTAACCGAGTTAGATAGTGGACCTTACCTGAAATAGAGTCAAACTTATTGACTTTACTAGCCTTATGATCTTTCAGGTAAAATTGACAGCTTCGCAACCAATGCCCTCTCCTTTTGGCAATAGGACCATATGGACCCTTAGGTAATAGTACATGGGACTATCTTAGACTTAGCCTTTCTCTTTACCATTTGGTCAACCGAGTTGACTATGGCCGATCCCTTTCCATTATGAAGAGAATGCTTTTCTGGATTTCTTGTGTCACTATTGTCCCTGTCCATAAAGTTTTAGGAAGTTGATATCCTAATCAAATTTGCTTTACTAGTACACTAAATCATTTCTGATTTAGCAGCACCAAGCAAATAGATAAGATCATTAAGGTTCTTGTCATAGTCTGTTTCATAGGAGTCCCAAAGAACTCACTATGTTACTTAGAAAGTGATTGAACCGCTAACTTTCTTAAGACTCTGACACCTAACTCTCTCGGCTTGTCAGTATGTGACTTCATCTCCAAGATGTGATCACACCTAGACCTTTCCTTGCCAATAGGGCTTGAGTGACCTTGAACTTGTGGGTTAGGGAGAATAATTGGAGGAGGTGGAGGAAGTGAAATTCCAAGATATTTGGGAAGATCATAAATGTATGAACTAGACATCTTTTGGGAGATACTCAAGATGGTTGATTTAAAGTCCTTAATATGACACCAAATATGAAATATTAAGGCTAGGACCCAACAAACTATTTTATAACTTAGAAGAGAGATTCCGTAATCCAAGCTATAAAATATTTGAAGGTAGGTGAATGACGATTCACCAATTTCCACCAAGATAAACGAAATGTATTATTAGGTTTTAATTGGTTTTGAAACTCCTAGATCTTTGAGATTCATTGAACTGTTCAATGGCATGTTTCAATCTCGAGTGTGCCCTTCAGGTTTTGTGATTGGGATGCCGAGGATCACAAAACAAGGTGTGAAGTAACCATGCAAATTACTTGGTACCCTTAAGTGTTTACCCCTCAATCGATGTGCCGGTTAACCATACACGCTCCATCGATACTTTGATAAACATTAAGTTACCCTTTGCCTACCTTGTTAAATACGAGTTAGTGTGCCGGTTAACCACACACGCTCCACTAACCGACTTAAATAAAGTGCAAAGTGTAATTTCATGGATTAGCACCTTATTCACATTTTCCTAAGTAACTAAGATTGGGTATTATTAAGAGTTTAGTTACTTAGTATTTATCATTAATACTTTTAATGAAGGGAGAATTCTAGTCCTTGTCCTACCCGTTCGGCTAATGACCCTCCACCGGTCAAGGAAGCGGTGGGTGAGAGTGGACACTCATTAAATTGCCATTTTATAGGCAGTAACCTTATACCCCCCCCCCCCCTTATAGATCGGCTTCGTGAATGAGGCCTACTAACGGTAAGACTGACTTTACTCTTATACATATATATATATATATATATATATATATATATATATATATATATATATATATATATATATATATATATATATATATATATATATAATTAACTTATAATATTATAAAGTATAAGGGTTGAATTTTAACTTTTAAAATTCTAAGGGCTAACGTGGAATTAAAGTATTCATAAGAGAAAACTTTACAAATTCCAAAACTTGAGGGCATGTTTTGAAACTATTCAAAACTAATTAATTCCGTAACTTATGTGTTTAAAGTAGTTTTAATCCAAAAACTCTTCAAGTTCCATAACTTGAGGACAAGTTATGGAAGACTTTAAACTAATAAAAGAATTAAATTTTCTTTATTTTATAACTTATGGAATTAATTAAGGTTAAATTTTTATTATATATTATTTAATGAAGAGACTTTTGGTCCTCTATAACTTGAGGACAAGTTATGGAGTCATAAAACCATTAATTAGAACTAGACTCTTCATTTTGTAACCTTTACCAACCTTTTATGAGTTTTATGAAACTTAAATGTGACTTTTCATATAACTTGAGGACAAGTTACAAAAACACATTTTAGAATCAACTCTTAGATTAATTTGGATTGAAAAAAACTATTTCACTCAACTTTTCTATTAATCTAAGCAACTCATAAGAACAAGATAATTCAAATCAAAATTTTTCATGTAATTAGTCTAAACCTTAAACTAATACAAAACATGAATCTATTGACAATTATCTTTGAAATTGGATTAGCATGAACATTACCACATCAAAAACAAGTTTATAAGTCCAAAAACAACTTAGGGTAATGTTCCTAGTCCAATTCCAGCCAAAAAAAGTCGAATTTATGTTGTCTGGGGGTCCAACTCGTCGAGTGCACGAACCAACTCGGCGAGTTGGATGCATTTTGCCTTGGACTCGGCGAGTCTGCTGGGCAGACAGCAACAAAACTCGATTTTTCAGCTACTTTTGCAGGTATAACAAGAAAACAAGCCTAGTCTCTGATACCACTGTTGGGTTTTGAGCATTCTAACACTCCTAAGTGTACATGCAACCCTAAATACCTTGGATCTATGTTTTCTCTATTATACATGCAAATATGAGCATCCAAGGTATTATCCTAATCTAGCATACAAAACAATGAAGATAGAATACATACCTCTTTGATGTAGAAAAGTCTTCATGAAGCTTGAGTGCCTAGTGCCCCAAGTGTGACACCTCAAATGGTTCACACAACACCAAATACACTTGGAATAACATGAGAGAAATCTACACTTCATGAAATCGGCTATCCCTTCTTTTACACTCACTAGTTGCCGATTTTGGTGAATAATATGATGCTTATATAGTGTGTTGCAATTACGGTTACACCATGTAAACCCTAATTGTCATGACCTTTCATTTCCATGACCCGTGGGTTATGTAACCTCCATGGAGAATCCATGAATTATCATATGGGTTTTAACCCAACTAGATAATCCATGGAGCAATAGCCCACTATATAAGTATGGATGATTTACACAATCAACCCATATATTTAATTAGTCTTCTTTTGATCACTTAATTAATCCTAGATTAATTCTTGATCAATACTAATTAAATAATCTTATTATTCTTATTATTAATATACTAGAACTTATAATATATTAATAACTATAAGTGTCTTATTTTTCTTACTTTAGTCTATCCATGTGCATGATGCCATGCAACCCAAATGGACCATGCTGGGTCAGGTCAAGTCTTACCAATTATAGTTATGGACTTAGACATTAATCCAACATATACTGCCGAACCCTGGTAGCTGAACAAAACCCTGATCCCACCCTGGTGCCCTCGCCATAAACAATCAGTTCTCCCCCACTTGGGGTTCGAACTACCACCCACTGGCCCTCGTAATCTATCATGGCACCAAATCTACTAAGCAGTCCATCCCTACAATCACACACGCTTCCATCATTGGGAATCAGAATCAAGTCTATCGGAAAGGATACCCCGAAGATCTCCAAATCACATCCTCGGTAGACCGAAGAAGCAGATACCCCGTTTTCGTTGGCGATAGAGACTCACAACGGACACTCTAGCTCGTCTACTAGCACACTGAACTCCCTACTAAATGTCTAAGATACGAAAGACCGACTCGCCCCTAAATCAAATAAAACAAATGCAGGCAAGGAGTTCACTAAAAACGTACCTAATCATAGGTACAATAGATAAGCGTAAAGCATATATAATAAATGAGATAAAGGATAGAAACATACCAGCAAGCACATCTGGTGTTGCCCTGGCCTCCTCGGCTGTAAGCTGGAAGGCACGACCCTGAGCCTTCAGAGGCTCCTCCCTAACTGGTCTCCCATCCGTGATAGTTAAAGTAGCCGGCGCTAGAGCCTGTGCCGGTTTGGCGGCTAGTAGATGACACTGGGCCTTCATATGGCCCACCTGCTCACCATGATAGCAAATTTTGACTCCGGAAGTCGGAGTCTGCTGCCTACAATCCCTGTCCAGATGACCCTGCTTTCCACATTGGTGACACCCACTCCCTGCTTGGCACCTCCCTGAATGAGACTTTCTGCACTTCCCACAAGTGTGGCCTGACTGTCCCCCGGTCCTGGTATCAGCGGTCTTAGACCGCTTTGGTGCCGGTTGTGACTGTGTCGGGGCCTGTCGTTGCTCCCTCAACTGCAGCTCAATCTCCAACTCATGCCGCCTAGCGGCCTCCTATAGGTCCAACAGTGTGTCACATCTCTGAGTGGCAAAAAAGTGATGGATGTCAGTCTTGAGCATGCTCAGATAACGTGTCATCTGAGCCTGCTTCGAGGCAAACTCCGGGAAAAACATCGCCCTCTCAGTAAACATATGGGTGATCTCTGTCACCGACTCAGTACCCTGCTTTAGGTCTAAGAACTCCTGATACAATTGCTCGCACTCGACCCGACGAATGTAGCGAGCGCGGAACATATCCCTGAACTGCTCCCAAGTAACAGCAGCCCTCTGGTCATCCGTACATGACCCAACAACCAATCTCCACCAATCCTTTGCCCCGTTCCGTAACAAGTTTAGGGTACATCTGACCTTCTGGTCAGTAGGACATGAACACGTGAAGAAATATCCCTCCACATCCGACAACCACCTCATGGATACAATAGGATCCTGAGTAGCATCAAAATTCGGGGGCTTCGTGTTATCGAAGTCCCAGTACTGAAAAAATCGACCAACTCCTCCCCCTACCGTTGTTACAGCTGCGGTAGCTACAGCGGCAGCCATCTCAACAAGGGTTGTGTATCTGTCATCAAAGTACTTCCTCATAGCGAACTTGATAGTCCCAACCAACTCCGGAATCTGACCCCAGACAATCTCGACCACCTCCTCGCGTATGATCTCCTTGACTCGATCCTCTGTCAACACTGGCTCCTCTAGGCCGATAACCTCAGGCACTGCTGGGGCCTCCTGATCACCCTGTCCTGATCCTGATCCATATCCTGTCACGAAACGCCTCGTAACCACCATACTGAAAATATAACAGGAAGATGTCAGACAATCCACATATATAATTGGGAACCAATTCCCTACTAAACCCTAGGGGTTATGACTTCCTTGCTACGCGTATGGGTCCTATGATTTCAGTAGTACAGGCCCATACTACCTCCCACACCTACCCATATTTGTCTCATGTATCACCACAACACCCTAACACTATACATGCACATGGTGGTCGCTCAACCTCACCCCTAGAGGAAGGCTAACTGTCTCACAACTAACCTATCGGTATCACACAACCCACTCATCCATGAAACTTCGATGAGCCCTATAACACTAGTGTATGCTAGCCATACATAATGTTGAACCCTATAAACTTTCAAATATCAAATCCTACCCTAAGCCCCCAATCAAACAAGAATAGAAGATAAGGCTAAATCAAACATTCTCAGGCTATAAGATCTTAATTATGTATAACCGTGATGCATACACTAAACAACCACAGTAATTATGTCAATCTCATATAGAGGAAACCCTAGGCTAGCAGACATCATGTAATCAGGCAATTCTATCATGCAATTCCTGAAGATCCCTAGCCTATCACTAGCATGATGTTCTAACATATCACATAATCAAATAACTGTATGGTATTTTGGGGTCTACTTACTGGCTCCGCCTGATCGTACACCCTGCATCCTCCTTTACTTATTTTGAAAACCATTTTAAAATATTTTCCTTGATTTGAGACTGGAGTCACACGAGTGTTCCTCCAATTCACTCAAATCAAGGCTCTGATACCAACTTGTAACACCCATAAAAATCATGCCAAATTTAAACTTTTAAAAACATTTCCAAAACCATTAAATCATTACAAAATTGTTTTCAAAATGTATAATATCATAGTTTTCCCAGAAACATAAACAAAACATGAGGAGGTGTACGATCACGTCTTTGCCTTGTCGCGATCTCTTGATGTACCTGAAACAATAAACTGAAATTGTAAGCCCAAAAGCTTAGTGAGTTCCCCCAAAATACCCATACTCACAACAATACACATATAATCATAAACAACATACTATGGGTCCAGTCAACCATCGGGTTGGAATACCCCAGGACCTCAACCAATTGGTTGGAATGCCAACATACTATGGGTCCAATCATCCTCGGGGTGGAATAACCCCAGGCCCATAACCAATACGTTGGAATGCGCACATAATATGAGTCCAATCATCCTCAGGATGGAATACTCACAGCCCACAACCAACAGGTTGGAATGCCCAGGTCTATCGGCTTCCGCACAGAGCAGATAAGCCTCAACCGACAAACAACATGTGCACATATAACAGATAATCACATAACAGTCTAAAGACAACGAACTGATTAAAACAAATCATACCTCATAACACATAATACCATCCTATCTATCAGGATGCCAATCCAACCGATCATACTAGCATTCACATAATACCATCCTATAACCAGGATAATGACCTAACCAAGTCACTATAACATATCCTCACCCTAAGTATCAGGATGCAAACTGATAACATATCATGCCATAACCATATACAATCCATAAAGGGTCGGACTTGGTGCCTTAGACCCTATTGATATAGTGAGGATAACTCACCTCACAAGTAGTGCTAAAATACTGAAAACTTCTGACTACTATCTCGACGGGAATCCCAAACTATTACACAATAAACATCAAATCAATACCCAAAATAACCTTTTTTGACTAAGTGTCCACACCACTCATTAAGTTTATTCTCTTTATTGGGCCAAGGCCCAATTACCAATTCCTTGACTTGAAAGTCCATATATAAAGTCCATTATTGGCCCAATTTACTAAATTGGGTACATCCTCCTAATTAGGCCTAACCCCATTATCCACTATCACTACCTGGCCTAAAATATCTTATTTACAAAGTCCAACAAAGGCCCAAATCCAATTAATCCATAACCAGCTCAAAACCTGAAGCCTATATGTCAAAGGCCCAACAGAGGACGTATGCGGGGCGTACTCCTCCAGTTGTTGACCACCATCGGGGTGGTTGACCCAGTACGCTGGGTGTACGGGATTTACGCAGGACATACTGGACAGTTTGCCAAAATCTTATTAAGTGCTTAATGGCTTGAGCACTTAAGCCCAAACTTCAGATCCAGAGACTTACCATGCCTAGGATCATGAACTGTATCACTTTGGACGTCCATAAAGTTCTTAATACTTGGTCTTAATCCATTAAGACCTTATTTTTCTTTACATGGTACACATACAACTAATGGTACCTCATTTTTATCGATCAAGGTCCCTTCAAGAGTCTGGAAGGACAACTCTTTTCGTCCAAATCACAACATGCACCACCTTATGGCTTTTGGGACAATAAATGCCTCTAATAAAGTAAAATGATGAGATCTATTCATATATGTATAAAGTTTGGAACTTTATACCTTCTGGAGCTTCTTGAGCACAAGCTAACTTCAGATCTACAAGCTTGGTCTTCTTCTCCAACACTTTGATGTAATACCTTCCTCTTAAAGCACTCAAGAGCAAACCAAATATGCTTAAACACACAAAGGAGAGGCTAGGGTTTGGGGAGGACGAATGTAATCTGTGGAGGCTGAGGTTAGAGAGGTTATGGTGCTCATAATGTTGCTTATATAGGCCCTAAACCCTAAACATTAGGGTTTCATCCTGACGTTAGTACGCCCAGCGTACACAAGTGTACACCCAACGTACTAAGGTGGACCTTAGTACGCTTAGCATACTCTTATGTACGCGCAACGTACTCCCTCTTGGCCCAAATTTGCAAACTTGTCCCTTAAACTTATCTTGGCTCTTCATTCTCAATCCCAAGGACTATAATTGACAAAGTAATGATAGAAGAGGGTTTGGAAACGCCTACGAAAACTTGGAATGTTACATTATTAGCATTTTAAATAAGCTATTGATTGGCATAGTCATTAATGTATTTAAATTATTTCTACCATTATATTTTGTAGGCTACATAAAGTTATTGTCATTCATTTGTAAGGCAACATGATAAGCAGATTATTAAATATATAAAGTTGAACTTGTGTTCATTCGAATTGTTGCATACGATTCAAACTTTGATCTTTGTTAGTATACGTCTCCTAATTTTGTTTCCGAAATCAAATCAATAGGTCTTGATTTTTTTTCACCAAAGTTTCAAGCTATAGGTCTAGTTTGGTCTTCATACTATCCGATTACTTTGTCATTGTTCTTTGTTCTTGTCTTTTATTCTTGTTATTTGTGTTATTCTGCTGCAAATCCGACTCCAATCTCCAGTTTTCTTATCAATTTTTGTGTTGGGAATCCAATTCGTATTGGTGGATTCTTGGAGCGGTCCAAATACGCATCCATTGTGGTATCAAAGCCCAAAAGCTCCTACCGGGTTTTTGTTGATTACTGTTGTTGTTAAAGTTCTTGTTCTTTAAAAATGGTGTGCATGTGTATTTGGTTTTGGTTGGTTATATTGAAGAAATTAGAGCGGTGAATAGGTTAAATGTTCGGTAACGATCAAATGTATGAGAAAACCCAAAAAGTGGCAGAGGGTCTGGTGGTGGTAGGGGATCCTGATGAGTTCAAAACTCTTAGATAGTTTAGATCATTCACAAGTACGATAAAAGAAATCTAACAGTTTAAGAACAAAATAAGAAAGAACACAGAACAGAACCAAATATGAGCTTATGATTCAAAACTGAGTCACGCCTCAGTAAAGCTCGATGAAGAACTTCCGCTGTAGAGGCGAGCTAGGGTTTACAAGCAATGAAAACAAAAACAATAAAAGCGATATCATCTAAGTCTGCATGCATGCAGCTTATATACTAAACCCTAACTCAAAATAATGCACGGCTGGACAGGCCCAATACCGGCGTTTAAGCTAAGCAATGGACCGAGCCCATGACGCAATCCACTAGACTCAACAATCTCCCCCTTTGCGTCAAATGAGGCGAGAGATTATTTCTTCTGAGCAGGCCTCACTGTCTTTATAACTTTAAACAGTTTAGGAATAATGGAAAGAAGAGTTTGTCGGAATAGAATGTACCACCTCAGCATGTCGACGAACAACTTTTTATCAGCAGCACTGTTCTAGTCTCACCTCTGTATGATCTCCAAGATATGCTCGAGACAAGTCGTCGAGAAAAGGTGTTTGTGAAAAAGAGCGAACATACATTTTTGACCTTCGCCCCTGAGAAACATGACCGTGTGATACTTCGAATCTATCTTCCCCTTGATCATGGAATTGACATTGCCAGCTCTGCCCATGGGTTTGATCGTTGGTCGCTTGTGTATGGCAGAGGCAATTTCCTGGTCCATCTTCGCTACCTCATGTATGTAAAAAACAAGCATACGCTTGACATGATCGATTATTGGTTGATACTCCTGAGGATTTGACAAAAGAATGTTGTTAAGGAGTATCCAGTCATGGGGGTTGAGGTTCGGTAGATCAGCAAGGGAAAAATGGTGGACTGAGCCTTCGGTTCCTCGAGTCACCCTGAATTTGACATTGATAAATTTCCCTGCTGAATAGGGCTTCATCACCTTGACTGTGGTTATCTTCTTTGAGCTCCAAGTTTGGTATTGAGGTTGAGCAAACTCCAAATAAAACTCTAGCAAATCCCTATCTACCTTCGTGTCTGGAGATGGAAGGCAGCAGTCGAGTTGAAACAGTGGAAGATGAATGCCTTTCGAGTTATTGGCATATCGAACTATGCATCCTTGGAGTTATCAAGGCCAAAGGACATAATTGGCTCAAGCCAGATAAAAGTTGGTTCGTCAATTTCACACCTCTGAAGCGAATCCTTTGTCCATACATGGAACATGACCTTTTTCTTCTCTAGGAGCTCCGCCTCCTTTCGCTTCTGTTCTAGCTCAGCTCGCTGCTTCATGGAAATTTCTTCAGTTTGTTTTTCAGAAGAGTTAACCTTTGGAACAGGCTTCCTAGGAATTTCAACATAGACATCATCTTCGTTGTCTGTATCGTCTTCACCAATCTTCTTCTTTTTCTTATCCTTGTTATTGACCGAAGCTTCATTACCCTTCGGTTCAGCAGCTGGCTTGGAGCTAGATGGAGGAGGTTGCTTCATCTCTTGCTTCAACTCTTTCTCTCCCCCTTGTTGCGGTTGGAACCCGTTCACCGGAACACCCTCGATACGCCTGAGAATGTCCGGTGCCAGTCTGAGCTTGTCTGCCAAATGCCTTTTGATGGTGATAGTGATAAGTGGATCATGACCTTCAAGAAGATGAAGAAGGATGGAATGAACATCTGCATCAGAACTTCGTATAACCTCCCTTTTAGACTTGAGGTCATCAATCTCAGCATTAGCAGTTCGCAGCTTGTGTATTTGCAATTTAAGCTGAGCTGTGCGTCTAGCAAGCTCATCCATAATTCCATTTTCCATAGCTAAGTCCGCTTGCAGTTGAGTTAAGCGTTCACTGACATTAGCATGGAACGTGTCATTTGCCTGTTCAATAGCAAGGCGTGCCGCTTCAACCTTCGAGCACTCAGACTGAAGAGTCTGTTGAAGAGTCTCTATGGAAGAATTGACAGTGTTAGCATTCTTGGTAGCGGCAGCCTGCAAAGAATCTAAAAACAGGTGAGCCTGGGAAACTAGTTTTTCGACTTCTGTGGTCGCCTCCTTGCACTCCTTAGTAGAGGCATCAACAGCATGAAAGGCCTGTTGACATTGGGAAGTGGAGGCTTCAATAGCCTTGGCTGCAGCAGATAATGAGGTTGAATGTTCAACAACAACCGAAGAGAATAGGGTCTTTAACGCAGTGTCTGAATAAGCTCCTGAGGAAGAGGAGGAAAGCAGTTGATCAAGCTTGTCGTTTATTGCTTTGAGATGACGTTTGGTGATAGGCTCATCGTCATCATCCTCACTTTGTACTCTGTAACGACTGAAATATGTGGAGTCGAATTCCAAGTCCTCACCGCCCAAAATCGGGGTTGTTTCTGTAGGGGGTGTTGGAGATAAGGGTTTTGAAGAAGGTGGAGGTTCGGTTGTTACAGGAGGTTCGGTTGTAAAAGTAGGTTTGGTTACAGGTGGTTTGGAAATAGTGAATGTAGGTTTTGTAGTGGTGGTAGAGGTTGTATCTGTGAAAATGCAAGTGGGAATAGGTATTGAAGTGAAGGGTTGAGAGGTGGTTATTAGAGAGATAGGAGTGGTAGAAACTGGAATGGTAACAGGTGGAGGTGAAGGAAGAAAAGAACGAACCGGAATTTCTGGAGTAGGAGAGCGAGGTGGAGTATCCCCTCGGCCCGAAGCCTCTTCATCAGAACTTTCGTTCTCAGAATCTGAAGATGGAGCGTTCTTCTGCTTAGGAGGAACATATTCTGTATCGAATCGCTTGAGGATTGAAGAATAAGTCTCCTAGCAGGCTTCTTCTGCTTTTTGGGTTGAGGTTGAGAAGGAGCAGTTTTATCAGTTTTCCTCTTCTTGGGGGTCTGCCCCTTGGATGGTTTTGTTACCGGTCCCTCCTTCTGTGATTCAGGCTTCTTGCCCCTTTTGGCTGGTTTGTCAGCCTCTTCAATGGAGCGAATCAGTACCGACGTAAGCTCTCTTGGAGCAACAGATGGACGCTTCCTGTATTGTTGAAGAACGTTACTTGACGCCGAAATACGATCAATCATGGCGTCAGGAAGAGGTCCGATATATGAGAACTTGGTTGGATTAGTGACGATGATCTTCGTCGTATGAAAAGTGGCGATAGAATACAGCAAGGAATCTGCCATGATTGGAACACGATTATGATCCATTGCCCATTTGGTGATGATTGTCCAGAAACGCCCACATGAAATGTCTGAATGCCTAGACGAAGAAACTAGGCTTTGAACCAACTGCTGCCAAATAATGGACCCATAGTCAAGGTTAAGCCCACTGTACAACCCATACAACGCCGTCATGAAAGCCTTTCTAGCACCGTCAGAACCAGCACTCCGCTCAGACAATCCCTTGAATAAGAGTGTGAAAAGGCAATTCCATTGAGGAGGAAGGCAGGACTTCTTGAACTTGGTGACGGTTGTTAGGGTTTCAGTATACCCCATCTGATAAAACATTGTAAACAGTTGGCCAGTTGTAATGGAATCAGGGTTTACTAGAGACGGATCTTGAGAAAGACCAATTACGGCACATAATCAACTCTTGGAGATAGAGACCTTCTCATCGTGAAGCTCAAAGTGGATACGTTCATTAGCCTTGTCGTAGAACGCCGTAGAGTAGACAAGTGACAAGAACAACATAGGAACAACTTCAACCTTTGTCAGTGCATCGATGAGTGGTGAGTATTTGAGACACTCAACCACATACAACATATATGGCTCATAAACAAAGGGAGTGAGATCAATGATTAGGTTTTGTTGGGGTTTTATAGTGAGTAGGGGTTGACGAATTGAGCTATCATGAACAGATGAAGATTCTGCCATTGTAGGAGCTTGAGAATGACAATGAACAGTTGCAGAAAATAGACGGGTTTCTTTGAGAGCTTTTTGGAAGTGATAAAGGTTGAGAGAGTACTGTTCCAATTCCTTTTATACGTACAAGGAAGAGAGAGAAGAATCCGGCTGAAATCTTGGATTATCTCAAAAATAGCGCCTGAGTTGATGTGTGAACAGTTGGCGTGCCGAAGATGATGCAGAAGAGAGAAAAACGTTTCCCCTTTTTCACACCTTGTCATAAAATTCACCTTTTTCAAATCGCCAAACTGTTTGGATTTCTGCTGATTCAGCGACCTTTTTATCCCAATCGTTTCACCTGATGACGCTTGAGTGTTTGTGCCTTGATCATGTGAAACTCAGAATTTTGGAAAAAAAATAAAATTTTCGTGCAAAGGGTGTAAAAGATAAAGAAATAAAACGAGTATTTTTTTGGATTATCTGTGATGTCGTATTTAGACATAAAACAATTGATTCTGGGCAAAAATCACTTCCTTCAAAGTCAAGAGAGACATTGAAGTGCTTGCTTGGTTTCCCATGAAATAACGATCAATAACTTGTTGAGAAGTTTGGAAAGGCATCTTTTAAAGGTTAAAGTGGGTGGGTTTCACTTCAATTCATAATTTCGATACTTAACATAAGACCAAAAGAGAATGAAGCACTTGTCAGATCAGTGTGATCTGTTGAACAAGTAGGTGAGAAATGTTTTATAGTGACGAGAGAATTTAAGAAATCTCAAAAAAAAATGAAATGAATCTTTTAGGGTTAGAGAAATCTTGGTGAAAGGTAATCTCATAAAGATCACTCAAAAAGAAAAAGAGATTTCATTGGGTAACAAGTAATATCTTGAATTTTTGAATTCACCGTCAATTCATTAGTGGTGTTGAATTTTGGCTTTCACTTAGTACATAGTGACATGAAACTAAGATCATGAGCGCAGATTTTGTATAACCATAAACCTCAGTGGTTAAAACTGAGAGTCTTAGGGGTTATATTGATGAAACGAAATAGAATGGAGAAAGATGATGGAGATGGTATAAGAAGCGAATGTACCTCTGCTTATTAAAGAAAAGAGGGTCCAAGCAGACAACTCTAAACTCAGTTTGAGTAGAGTAAGGTAGCTCATGATTAGAGTGAACTTGATAGCCTGGATTGGGAAAACATGATTGGTGTTGATCATGTTATTAAGGCTTCACTCAGAATCAGTTGAGGCTTGAGTCTACATACAACAGCATGCTTCTAGGGACGCCTAACTAACGAAAAAAACTTTTACCTGCCGTAGATGTGCCATCGAGAATCACACTTAGACAAACATAAAAACGTTAGAAATATGGAAATATTAAAAAAAAAATAAAGAAAATATTGAAACGCCTTAAAAAAATAAGCAAGTTCAGAAGGACCGAACCAGAAATAGACCGAACGCTCGGTTCATTTCGTTTCATGGACCAACTTCACCCGAAATAGACCGAACCTGAAATGGACCGAACCCAAAATAGACCGAACGTTCGGTTCATTTCGGTTCATATGGGTTCGCTCTATTTCGCTTGTTACTTTTATGGGAGCGAAGGCGATTTCGGTACTGACTCGGCTTGCATCATTCCTAGGCCTTGTAAAATCTTATTGAAGCTTGCTTCAGGTAAGGCCTTTGTGAATATGTCTGCCAGTTGATCAGTCGTTCTGACGAAGTGAATTTCGACGTTACCATCTTCGACGTGATCCATGATGAAGTGGTACCTCAGTGCGATATGCTTAGTCTTTGAGTGTTGCACTGGGTTGTGACAAATTCTGATTGCGCTTTCAGAGTCACAGTATAATGGGATTTTCTTCATGTTTAAACCATAATCCCGGAGTTGACTCTGTATCCACACGACTTGAGATGTACAAGGATGCTGCAGCAATGTATTCGGCTTCTGCAATGGATAACGAAACACAAGTTTGTTTCTTTGATTGCCAACTTACTAATTTTCCATCCAGAAATTGACATCCTCCTGTGGTGCTTTTACGATCCAATCCACAGCCACCCAGATCAGCATCTGAAAAGGCTTGCACGAAGAATTCGGAGTTGGCTGGATACCATAGACCGAGAGAGGAAGTTCGCTTTAGATAGCGAAAGATGTTCTTCACTGCTTGAAGATGAGGTTCTCGTGGGTTGGCTTGAAATCGAGCACAATAACAGACAGAGAACATGGTAGAAGGTCTACTGGCTGTACGATACATCAGACACCCGATCATCTGTCGATAAAGCGTTGTATCAGCAGCTGTTTTCTCCAATGATGGTGCGAGTTTCGTTCCAAAATCCATCAGCACTTTTACTTTGGAGTCTCCCGTCATTCCATACTTGGTGAGAAAAGTCTTGGTATATGCTTCCTGATTTATAAAAATGTCTTCGGGTCCCTGTCTAATGTTCAATCCAAGAAAGAAATTAATTGGACCCATTGAGCTCATCTCAAACTTAGTTTCCATCAACTTTCGGAATTCAACTGTTAAGCTAGGATTCGTGGAGCCAAAGATGATGTCATCAACATAAATTTGGACTATCATAAGGTGGTTACCTTCTCGCTTACGAAAGAAGATTGGGTCAACCGAACCTTGTTTGAATTTAGACATTTTTAAGAAACGAGTGAGAGTTTCATACCATGCTCTGGGAGCTTGTTTCAGGCCATAGACAGCTTTGTCGAGGATATAGCAATGATCAGGATACTTCTTGTTCACAAATCCTAGCGGTTGCTCAACATATATGGTTTCTTCAAGTTCACCGTTGAGGAAGGCACATTTGACGTCCATCTGATAGACTTCAAAGTTCTTGTAAGTAGCGTATGCTAGAAAGATACGAATAGATTCCAATCTAGCCAGTGGAGCGAAGGTTTCTTCATAATCAATTCCCTCTTCCTGACAATATCCTTTGACCACCAGCCTAGCTTTATTACGAATGACATTTCCTTCTTTGTCCATCTTGTTTTTGAATACCCATTTGAGACCGACAACCGAAGCATCCTTTGGTGTTGGAATAAGACGCCATACCTTGTTTCGTTCAAACTCATTTAGCTCATCCTACATGGCTTGAACCCAGTATGAATGATCAAGAGCTGAATTAACAGTCTTTGGCTCAATTTTGGACACGAATAATTGAACATACAAAACTCAACTTTAGAAAATAGAGCAACCTGTTTCACTTTGATTTGAGAGCGAGTCAACACCTTTTCAGAGGATTCCCCAGTGATTTGAGTCTGGGGATGATCTTTGGTCCATTTCACAAGTTGAGGAAACTTTGGATCATAGATGGGATCCAATTCAGCATTGATTTCTTCTTCGAGTTCAGACAAATTGTCATCTTCACTAACTGTTTTCTCCCCCTCGAAGAATGATTCCTGTTTAGGACCAGCATTTGTACCTCCTTCATTGGTTGGAATTTCAGTGGAGGCTGTTGTATTTGGCGATGAGTTCTCCCCCTGGAAAGAAGAACCTTGATCATGATGAGGAGAAGAACCCTCCCCCTCGACAGTAGGATGGTCATCAGAAGGTTCACTTCCATCTGTACTTTCGGTTCCTTTGGATTGATCATCAGCCATTTTTCTAGCAGCATCATCTATAACTTGTTTCATATTGTCAACTTTGTTGTCTTTCGCAGTTGATTCTGAGTCAATCGCTTTCTGAGGCTCATCAAATAGGAGCATGAATTGGTCGAAAAGATTCGAGATGGAGATAGTAACCTGACCATTCTTTGGAAATATGTCGTGTGATGCATCTTCTGTTGCTTTTAACTTCTTAACATAACTATCGTCAAAAGTGACATAGTATGTTTCTTCAATTTTCTTCGAGCATTTATTGAGAACTCTATATGCCTTGGAGTTCAGGGAGTAGCCTAAGAAAATTCCATCATCCGCCTTAGCATCGAACTTGTTTCGATTCTCTTTGAAGTTGAAAATGAAGCATCTAGAACCGAACACATGAAAGAATTTCACTTTTGGTTTTCGATTGTTCAGTATCTCGTAAGGAGTAATGGAGAACCGTTTATTCAAGTAAGATCGATTCTGAGTATAACATGCAGCCGCAATTGCATCAGCCCAGAAGTATAAAGGAAAGGATGCGAAGCATAACATGGTGCAAGCAGCTTCACACAGGGATCGATTTCTCTTTTCAACAATGTCGGTTTGTTGTGGAGTATAGGTGGCTGAGAAATTGTGAGTCGTCCCCTTTTCAGCAAGAAAACATTCAAACTCGTGTTTTTGAATTCAAGGCCATTATCGCTCCTTATATTACGAACAACCTTTCTGAGTTGCGTTTCTATCTGTTTAATGAAGAGCTTGAGCTTTGGTGTAGCTTCAGACTTGTGCTTGAGAAAGAAGGTCCATATGAACCTTGAGAAATCGTCTACTATAACCAGAATATATTTGTTTCCTCCAATGCTTTCGATGGTCGATGGACCACATAGATCAATATACAGTAACTCCAACAGTTCTATTACCTTATTGTTGATTATTGAAGGATGGCTTTGCCGACTCTACTTTCCCATTTCACACGTTGCAAAGAGATGTTCTTTATCGAATTTCAGAACTGGAAACCCTCGAACATGATCACCTAAAACTAATTTGTTGATGTCCTTGAAGTTCAGGTGAGAGAGTCTTCTGTGTCATAACCAGCTTTCATCGGAGTGAGCCTTTGTGAGTAAACAGATTGCTGGTTTACCTCTTATCGGATTGAGGTTTAGTGGATACATTTCTCATTTTCGCTTGGATTTTAATAGAACGTTGCTTGACTTCTTCTCGACAATTTCTGAGCCTTCATCGTCGAATGATACTTTTAACCCGGTACCAACCACCAGCTGTGATACACTGATGAGATTGTGTTGGAGCCCTTCAACGTATGCCACCTTCCTTGTAGAGAATTCTCCATTAGTGATCATTCCGTAGCCTTTAATAGTTCCAAAAGAGTTGTTGCCATACTTTACAATACTTCCATCTTTGAGAGAGCGAAACTCCCTTAGTTCCTCCTTCCTTCATGTCATGTGACGCGAGCAGCCACTATCAATGTACCATTCTTCGTCAAACTGCTCGTCACGTATAACCTGCAAAAGATTAAGCAGATTTAGGAACCGAAAGTTTCTTAGGTCCTTGTGAGCCTTTTACAGGACATGGTATAGTAAGAGAAATATCAACCATATATGTGCGTTTAATTAAAGTTGTTTCATCTTTTCTTTTAATGGTGAAAACTTTAATTTTTGTTGACTTAGGAGGATTAGGGTTTTTGACAGAAGGACTGGAATCTAGAGATTTGGAATTAGGAGAGACATTAGGTTCTTGGTTTTTGTGATCAGACTTGTAGGCTTGAGGACCGAAATTGCTATTTCGTTTGCCATGGAATGAGGGACCAAAACTCTTTTTCCGGTTGTTGTAGGATGAAGGACCGAAACTGCTCTTTCGGTTGGAGTTGGATGAGGGACCGAAACTGCCCTTTCGGTTGTTCAAGGATGAGGGACCGAAAGTCTTTTTCCGGTTGTTGTAGGATGAAGGACCGAAACAGATCTTTCGGTTGGAGTTGGATGAGGGACCAAAACTGCCCTTTCGGTTGTTCAAGGACGAGGGACCAAAACTGCTCTTTCAGTTGTATTCATTTGAGGGACCGAAACTACCCTTTCGGTTCCAATCTGTTGAAGGACCGAAACCTTCTTTTCGGTTCCTATCGTAACTGTGCTTCTGGTTCCTTGAGTTTTCCTCCAATTTAGACTTCCTTTCAATCCTTACAAAATCAGGATTCTGAGAGTTCCAAAATCGTTTTCTTTCGGAGAGATTCTTCTTGTATCTTACGTTTCGTTGACGCTTTCGATCAGCGACCTGTTTTGGATTTCTATGAATGTTGGCCTTTCTTTTAGAAGCATGAGCACAGCATTCACTCTTTGTTGAAGAAGTATCACTCGTAGTTTGCATCGGTTCATCCACATATGGTTTAGTTCCACTTGTGCTCGGCACATCGTACTTTGTAGGCTCATTTAGTGGTTTAGATATATATCTACCTTTCACTCTCCATGAGGTTTCTGAGAAAGACCCTTCGTCTCGTCTGCGTTGTCAATTGGGGCTGACCAAAAGAATTCATCACATCCACCAGCATTGTCTTCTTCTACCATCGCGGTTAACTCTGCAGTTTTTTGTGGATTGACTCCCGGCACAATGTAAACTTGATTTGGGGTAGTTTGAACCTTTTGGTACACAACAACTTTAGCTTTGAGAACTTTGGACTTGTCAGTAGAGGAACGAGCAAACTCAACAGAGTTTTCATAAATAAGGTTCTTATTGGACTTGGGTTCATTTTTGGCTAATTCAAAACAGTCTATCAAATCTTCTACAGAAATTTCACTCATATCATCATCCTCATTAAGTTCAGATGTATTTTCAACATCAATTTTGTTTTCTGAACTTAAGTTGGCATTCAATGAGTCAAATTTTTGTATAGTTTCGGCTCTCAGTTTCAATCTATCATTTTCATCTAGTAGATTTTTGAGCATGTCCTTGTGGTCCTTGGACTTTATGTAAGATTCAATTTTGTCCAGACCTATCTTATATGCTGGAGACACTTCGTCAGAAGATACAACGCTTTTCACAGTTGTACGCTTCTGCATCAATTTCATCCTCCTTTAATTCAAGGAAAGGTAAAATCATATGATGAATTTTCTTCCCTATTTCACAATCAAGATGCAACTGGGTGATGTTAAAATAAAGTCTCTTAGCAAGTAAACAAAAAACATTTCTCTGCTTGAGAAGTTTAAGATTGTCTCTTTGCAAATAAATAGAATCATCTTTAGATCTAATTAATTCATTTTCCTTTTGCTCGATCCACATTCGTTGTTCCTCACTCTTTGATGAAATCCTGCTGATTTGATCAGTTAGGTTAGAATTCGTGACACGGGTTTGGGTGAGACTGCTACTTATGCTAGAGAATTTTGATTTCAAATTATTTAATTCCTTTTCATAAATATTAGCAGGTAATTTTAGAGAAGCAAGAATATCTTGTACCTTTTTGATCAACTCATCACATTCGTTGATCTGAGCACTGACAGGCTTGGCAGCAAAACATCTGTCCTCTCGCTCTCTTTCTTCTTCAACACCCCCATCAGTTGTGTATCCTCTCATTTGGGACACACCCTCGGTCACTGCAAAGCATCTTCCCATTGACTGCTCTGCTTTTGCCATCATAGCTTTTGCGTGAGTAGGCTTCCTAACTTCATCATCCTTCGAATCTTTGGACCAGACCTCCACACCTCCAAACTCATCACTGTTGTTTGAACCCTACGCAATTAAAGCATTCATAGTAGAGCTATTAAGAGCAGACTTTCTTTTCTTTATCTCCTCCAATCTTCTCAGGAGGTTCGCTTCCTCATCATCTTCGCTTGTCTTCTCTTCTTTCTTTCTCAGCATGCAGTCTTTAGCAAAATGATTTTTGCCTCCATAGTAATGACAGTCAAATCCTGAGTTGCCTCCAATTTTAGCTTCCTTCTTTGACTCTTCGGATTTTGATCCCATCTTCGGTTCCTCCTTACTCCGTTCGGTGCTATAACTTCCCTGCCAGTTTCGGTTCTTGTTGGCTGGGAATTTCTTCTTGATGAATTTTCTGGGGTTTAACACCGTCATTGCATATTCTTCGCCGGTTAGATCAAAATCTACAAGATCTAATTCCTCTTCTTCTTCAACCGAACTCTTTCTTTTGGAGACAAGAGCTAAGGAACCCAGACCCGAAACTACATTCGTTTCCTTCGATAACGCATTCTCATGGGATTTTAAAATACCCACAAGTTATGCCAGAGAGTATGACTTGAACTGTTCATGAGCTTTGACAGTTGACACAACGGCCATCCATTCAGGTCTGAGACCATTCATGAAAGTGACCTTTTGTTCAATCACCTTTCTTTCAATCCCATGCGTTATCATCTTACTCAAAAGATGATTGAAACGATCAAAAGTTTGGATAAGTTTTTCTTCAGGCTTTTGTTTAAAATCACCAAACTCTGATAACAGGAGGGTTTGAATAGAGTGTTCCAGATCTTCATCTGTGGAATATAATTCCTTCAATCTATCCCAAATCTCCTTAGCTGTAGCACAGGAACTTACCAAACGAAACGTATCCGATTGCAGCGCAAACCTTATCATCCTTAGAGCTTTGATGTTGCACTGAAACTTCTCTTTTCATCCTGAGGAATGTCTTTGACATCATTGACAAGCTGATTGTATTCTTTCTGCGTTTTAACAATCTTTGATGTGATAGAATGAGTGAATGGGCCTGAAGTGATTGCTTCCCATATTAGATACCCATTGTCCTCCGATCCAATCACGTAATCTTCAAAGTGATGCGTCCAGACTTCATAATCTTGCGTATACAAGATCGGTATTCTTGTTGTAGACCCTATGCTGTTGGAGATATTTATCGGATTGGTTTGAGAATCATCCATAGACATTGTGAATACTTTTGATCGAAAACATGTAAAAGATTAGACTTGTAATTTTTCGATTAGGGTTAGATTAACAATTAATGAGATACGCCAATAAAGAATGGCGGCTCAATAAATATCAATCCATGCGGAATAAAAACCCTATGAACTTCTTCAAAATAAGAGGTGTGTATAGATTACACAGTCTCCTGCTCTGATACCAATTGATGAGTTCAAAACTCTTAGATCGTTTAGATCTTTCACAAGTACGATAAAATAAATCTAACAATTTAAGAACAAAATAAGAAAGAACACAGAACAGAACCAAATATGAGCTTATGATTCAAAACTGAGTCACGCCTCAGCAGAGCTCGATGAAGAACTTCCGCTGTAGAGGCGAGCTAGGGTTTACAAGCAATGAAAACGAAAACAATAAAAGCGATATCATCTAAGTCTGCATGCATGTAGCTTATATACTAAACCCTAATACAAAATAATGCACTGCTGGACATGCCCAATACCGGCGTTTAAACTAAGCAATGGACCGAGCCCATGACGCAATCCACTAGACTCAACAGATCCAATGAAAATTGTTCAAGTGGAATATGAAGCAACAATATAGTGTGTTTACTGATCAATCATTGAGTTCCATAAAACACTATATATAATAGTCTTGTAAAATCTATATGAAATGTTGATGATGGTGTTAAAGATGATAATGAAGGTACATGTGACGAAACAAATAAAATGATGGCGCTTATTGTTGTTTAGGAAACTAATTTATTTAATTATGAAGTACCAATAGATTTTTGTGAAGATGATTAAGGATCTAGTGAAGAGGAAAAAGGCTAGTTAAGCATGAATTTACTAACCACTAAAAAAATCTCAAATGCCCTTCCCAAGTATGCCTCCCATTCCGCCTTATCTATAGGTTGTTAATATTCCTATAACATCTCACATTCAAGGTCCTACCAATAATATTAAAATATATCAAACCTCTAACTCAAAAGAGGATCTTAAACTTGTGGTAGGATTAAAATGTGTTGAAGAAGGGTTTCAAATGACAATAAAAAATCGTCTAACATTTGTAACCATTCGATTGTTGTAATTGGTTTGTTGGTGTCCTGTAGTTTTTCTTTGTTTTGATCACTGATTTTTTTCATCTTCTGAATCATCATCATCAACTTTGAGATGTGAGGAAGAAGAAAACTCTTAAGAATTTATGGTAGGTAATGAGAATTAACTACTTTTTCTTGTTCTTCATCTTTGTTGGTTTATCTCTTGATGTCAAATGATTCTTGTGATGGAGAAACCTTTAAATGTGTGTGTATTTATGGTGAACATGAAGAAGAATTATCTAATGAAAGCTCTTTTTTTATAATCATGTAATAATAATAGCTGATATTATGAAAATGGACAAAAGCTAGAAGATGATTACAAGTTAGAGAATATTAAATATTTGGAGTTGCATATTATAAAACTTACATCTCCATTTGTAAAATTTTATATAAAAAAATTAATTATTAAAAAGCTTTTAAAAACTATCATTTAAAGATGCTCATAGAAAATATATAAAAATAACATATCGTACGCCCTGTCACATCAAGTATGTCAAGTTCGCGAATAGATGGTCACATAGTAGGCATTGAATGTGACATGTTTCCAAACTTAAGAAAGTGTTTAGGTGTTCACCTACAAATGGTTTTTTAACTTATTGACTTCTTGAAAAGTCAATAGGTTAAAAAAAATGTTTGTATATCTAATAAAGACTTTTAAAACATTTTTTTGTTTACCCTTTGAAAAAGAGTTTTTAAGAAGTAAAAATTTGTGTCTTTTTGAAATGACTTATAACGTATTATGATTAAAAACAAACAAAAGTCATTTTTAAACTAAATATTTTTTAATTTATTGGCTTTTTCCACTAAAAAGTTAATCCAAATATTTTTTAAAAACTCATTTTTCTATATTGATAAGTCAATAAATCTTTTTGAATAAAAATCATTTTTAACTTCAAAATAAAATATCAAACACCTTCTAACCCTAAAATAGTTTATAAGACAAGTTGGTTATTATCATGGTTAAAATTTTAAGTATGTTGCCTTATCCGATAGAAAGACAATTATGTTGCCATTTTACATACTTTGTCCAATTTTATAATTGTCTTATTGTTTATATTACACAACACACATGTTGGTGTTAAGGTTATTTTCAACGACGATAATGAAAGGACATTTACATCTTTTTTTTATAGACGAAATATCAAGAGTGAATCCTTTTCATCTGTTTGGATGTGAAAAAAAAAAATCACAATTTTTATCCAATGGGCATAATTGAATCTCTTTAACAGCGACATCATTCAAACTATAATCCTAAAAATGTTATTTTATAATAATAAATTTAATCAAATACAAAATATGTAGTTAAATAAATTACACATAAATATATTTCATTCCATTTAAAATATTAAACATATATATTTTAAATGGTCAAAAGTTTATTTGTTATTAAAAAAAAAACAAATTCCGTAAAATTTAAAATAGCCATGATAGAAAAATCCACTAATTTTGGAAACTTGAAAAATAACTTAATTGTGCTTTGAAATCTGAATCTTCTCTTTTCTTAAAAATATTAGTGTTGAAAGAATAAAAACAACGCCTCTTAATTTTTTTTTGTTACAAATAGCCCTTTATATTTTTATTTTATACATATTAGACTAAAAAATATAAAATTTTGGCGGTGACTCTTTCTGCTCACCGATTTTTATACATATTATATTTTCAGTCCCAAATCATATGTTGAAGCTCCACTCATTCTTTGAGAAAAAAAAAATCCGCAAAAAGATAAAGAATCATGTTTCATCAGTCCATTTCTTTATAGTAAACAAACAGAAAAGAATGATTCTGTTTCGTTCTTTCTTCTATCACAAACTACCATTACACCAACAACCACCTTACAGTTTGGATTTGCTTAAATTGGGTTCTCTTAGCCGGAAGTTAATGATGTGCTAGCAAATGAAAATGATCTATCTACAATTCTACATACATTAATTAAAGATTGGTTTACAAAAAAACTAATTAAATAAATATATAACAATAACATGTCATATCCCTTGTCACATCAAGTTGACCAATACATGATGTCATGATCCACGTGGTAGGCATTCAATTAACCAGTTTTTTAAGGTTACAAAGTTTCTATATTTGTAAAAAGACAAGTTGGTTGCTATTATGGTTTAAAAAAATGGACTATATTGGCTTATCTTATTTAACAGAAAAATAAGTATGTTACTATTACTTTATATAATAAAAAGTGAAGATTCAACAAACGGTAATGTCCTTCATTATAGGAGATTTACCATAAAAGTTTTAGATTTTAGCAGATTCAGTCGCTACAGTTTTTTCATTTACATAAAAGGTCCTTATAAAGCTAACAATCCATATGGTTAAAAATTTGTTTTGTTACAGAAAATAAATTACAAAAATTATCCCCATAATATACATAACATGTCTTTGTGTATCTTTTTATAGAAACAATCTATGTTTAAAATATTTACAAAAATATTTCTTTTAATTTACAGAAAATGTCATTGTGTAATTTTGTTTACAAAAATGGTCCATATGTTAGTAAATTACAAAAACAGCTCCTACTGTAAAAGAAAATTTACAGGTTTGGTCCCTACACTTTCACACATGGGCATATTTGATCCCCCAAACATTGCATACAAAACGATAAATCGATTAATAGTAGTATTTTCCTTTTGTGTAATTAGATTATAGATTATATAAGCAAAACCTCGTATGCATCCCTGCAAAGCGGGGAGAACAATTTCTAGTTTGACATAAGTTGCTTATTTATTTATTTATTTATTTTTATAAATCTATTATTGTTTATATTTGACAAGTTGGTGTTAAACACCTTTTGTATACACAAGAAATCAAGTGAGAGCCTTTTCCCAACTTTTTAAGCGTGACAATTTTTTTTTTCTAATGGCATATGTCAATATAACATGTAATATTGTAACACTAATTACAAAAGCTATATTATAATTGTAAGAAATGAAAAGGCAAAAATGCAACCAACTTCATTTCACAATCGATTTTCGTCCAAAAAGATTGTACAAATGCTATAAAAATACCTATACAACAGAAAAATAATAATGATAATAATAATAACTTACTTGAAGAACAAACCCCTCCTCTTTTTCTTCCCTAGCTTCCTATCAACAGCCCGTTTTATAAACAACCTCATCGTTAACACAATCGTATCTCTTGAACAACTCACATCATTCAAATTATCATCCACACGTAAATAATGCTCAACATCACTACTACTAAGTATCGAAAACTCCAATGGCATTTCCCCTGGTAAACTAACAACCATGTTTGCTGCATACTTTTCATCCACCACAACACTTCCATTATTAATCTTTATCACATACCCACTCTTCTTAATTTCCAACATCCCATTTTCCCACGTGTCACTAGACTCTTTCCAAATCAACAACTTAAAATTCGCATGACCTAAATTGAATATTTTCTCAATCTCACGAAGCATATCGGGGTGACACGTAATCTTTTTATTGTCATTTGCAAAACATTTTACAAGTTCACCCTTTCGTTGTTTGTTATCGAGTGGTTGAACTTCTACAGCAAGATATGTGTCCACGTCATCAGCTGTTACTGTATATGTCGGTTGTTTTGCTCCTTCTATGTAGTTTACAGATCCATCTTGTAAATGGCGAACCCATTCGAATCCGCAATGAGTAGTCCCGTTTCTTGAGTAACCACTTGCTTGGATTTCGTTTCCGGGAAACGATTCGCCTAAAATCTGTAGCCCTTCGATTGTTGGAAGTGGTTTGTTCAAGTCTTGTTCTTCGTTTTCGTCGCTGAAATTGTCGTCTTCTGAATCATCATCAGCTTCGAGTTGTGAGGAAGAAGAAGGTTCTTCGAGAATTGATGGGAGGTAATGCGAATTCACTACTTCTTCTTCTTCTTCTTCATCTTCTTCTTGTTGTTCTTTGGTTTGTCTCTCGATGTGAACTGGTTCTTGTGATGGAGAAAAGTTTGAGTGTGAGTGTGTGTTTGTGTGTGTCCATGGTGAATGTGAAGAAGAATCGTCTCTTCTATGAGGATGTAACGTTAATGGCTGATATTGTGGATTTCTAAGCTTTTCGTCTGCTATGGCGAGGCGTTCTTTGTTATGTTTGAAGAGAATTCTTAGGTTGCTAATAATGGAGTATGCGTCAAGAGATGGGGGGTGAAGAGAAAGATCTGAAAGAAGAGGGGCTAAAGATGAAATAAATATTGACCTTTCTTCTTCAGCGATTCCCAGAGCATATCCCAGGCGTATGTTCTCTTCGGTTATTTCTTGTCTGTAAGATCTGGCATTTGAGGTGGATTCAAAAAGGTCTTGTTGTTGCTGATCGAAGGCTTTGTGCATTGAAGCAATTCGTTTTTCGAGAACATGTTTCTCGTTTTGAATTTGAGCTTCTTTGACTGTGTATTCCGCTAGGTGTTTCCTCAACTGTAAGATTTCTGTTTCTTGTTCTTCGATTTGTTGAAGAATGTCGTCTTCTTTAATTGGTTTTCTGTTGGGTTGATTGTTGGAGGCATTGTAGTGATTGAATCTCCCACTTACAGTTAACGCAGAGAAGCTGTTTGATAAATTGCTTCTGAGAAGGTAGTCATCTTCTCCCATAACTCTCTTGATCAGCCCCAATTCCTTCGATTTTGTAACGATTTCATGAAATCAATTGAAGATTTTACTCATAAACTCTGGAAAAAATTCCTTTTTTATGATGTCGTCGTTGATAAACCCTAGATTCAGAGAGATCGGCGACGAGAAACTCTCCCCCTCTTCTCTACCACTCTCTGTTCAATCAAATTCAATTCGAACTAATTAACAAACCATGAATTGACATATACGAATATACACATTCCCTTCAATTAATCAGAAATTTTCGTGGTTGACTGAATTTGATTAAGAAATAAGAACACACTAACTGAATCAACGATCAATCACTTGAAGACTAATCTGAATTATCATTTCCTTACACAAACATATATACATGTGGTCATCAATTTATCTTTCTTGCAAAACACAGAAGAAAACAGGAGCAGAATTAGCAGGATAGATAGATACCTTGTACTTTCGATTAATTTACGAGGTAAAAACCATTGATGGAATTCTTGTTTGTCATCAAGAAAAGTCTACGCCACAGAATTATGCAGAGAAGAGAGAGATTGATTGAGAGAGAGTTTGTTGCAGGACTTTAAGCCGGTCATGCATTAATGAGAATGAGAAGATGTGCTGTTCGAAGTGTTTATATAGCGAGTTTAAAATATGGCGGGTCGGGTCGGGGCTGGTCTTCGGTTACGCTGTCATGTTGAATAATTAATAATATACGCTAAAAAAACAAGCCGCCGGGATATTATATTTTATTTAGTTTTAGGTTTGTATGTGATTACAATTATTATAGATATTAGATTTACATAATATTTAGATATTGACAATTTGACTTTTTTTAACGGAAGTTATTACGTTTATAATTTTTGTTACAAATTTAATTAATGGATTGTTTTGCTTTAATTGTTTTATGTTTATTATTTGTTGTCTAGACAAAAAATTGAGAAAAGCTTTCATATATGATCCAACTGGTAAATATTTGAGTTAAATTGAATTTTTATGTAGATCTATACTTATTTTTTTCTTCTCTATAAGAATTATGATTTCGTGCAATGGGTTTTCAAAGTTGTTCAAGTGGTTTATGATTCGAGAGCGGTGTAAGCAATACGATGAAGGTTGTCTATCGTTACATCTCCTAAAGGAAACCTTATTGGTCTTGCTTGCTCCACTTTGTAAACTACTTGAGCAACCTTGGAAAACCATTGCACAAAATCGTGATGTTTTGAAAGAATAAAATAAATAGAAATAAGGGGAAATGGATATAGATCTATGTAAGAGTTCATTTTAATCTAAATGTTTGTCAACTATGATCATATAAAAAAGACAGCTTTTTGCCTAGTCAGTAAATGAGAAACATGAAACACCTCAAGGAAACTGGTCGATTGATTTAATTTGCAACAAAATTGTAAACTTAATGACTTGATTGAATGAATAAAAAAATAATATCAAAATAAAATTTTTATTTAAACTTAATAACTTTTATGCAATTTGTCTTTACAATTATTACAAAACATCATTGCTCTTGAGTTTCATTTAAGGAGAGAAAAAAAAAAAATCAGGAAGATTTGGAAAAATCATCGCTCCCTAGTTTCATTTAAGGAAAGAAAGTAAAAGAAAGTAAAATAAGATTCAAGTTAATTTTCCCTATAAACTATCATTCCAAATCGAAAGGAACCAGAGAGAAAGAAAAAGAAGATCAATTTCTTTCTTTTCTTTTCTCTCGTTTTCTTTTCTCTTCTATTCTTTAGTGAACTCAAGAGCCGAGACATTAGTCAACAATCACGATTTTTCTTAACTTTCTTATATACTAGTAACGCAGATTCTACAACTCATGAAATATGTAAAAGTTGTGGCAATAATTGGATCGTCAATTGGGCGATTTTTATTTAAGGAGTACATCCAAATTTATTTAGCAATTGGGAAGAACAGCGTTCATACAACTTACTTATACATGGTGTGAAGTTATAAGGCATATTTCCTTTTCTTTATAGGCAAAAATATGTGATATACATAATTATGTTGTGTTTCAAAGATGGAGGTTTTTTAAATGGAAGTTGATTTGTATAAAATAGTCTTTTTACTATATACAACAATTTATATTTTAGAAAATTCGTTAACATGCAAAAAAACATGAAAATAAGTGATAATGGGGAATGATTTATTGTGTTACTTTTTTTTAACAAGCAACTAATCTATTGGGTTACATCGTTTACAAAAAGGAAACTGATTCGTTCATAACAATTTTTCTTCGTCCAAAACAATTTATGTTTTACAATGTTGTAAAATACAACATTCTAAAACACAAATTGTTATTTATGGATTAAAACTCTTTGTACAAATCAGCTCTATTTACAAAATCTTACCTAGTGAAAATGTGTAATAATTGGTGTTTATTCATGATTCAATTAATGTAAAAGGAAGTACAATTTCTTATGATGGTGGTAGATGGATTTTTTAGTACATAGTACGAATTCAATGCTTGTATGTTAAAAGTAAAATGTAGGTAAGTAAAATTACTTAAAATGGTAACGAAGTTTCTAAAATGTTCAAAAAATACTGTTGTTGTTTTTTTAGTATAAAAATGTCATTAAAATATACTTTCTGTACATAAAATACCAACAAAATACACATGTGTTCAAATAAAACTTTATGGTAACCGGTTATCTCAGATAAATTGAAAAATGACTTAAAAGGGTAATGAAATCTCCAAAATGTTCAAAAATTATTATTGTTATTTTTTTAGTACAAATATCATTGAAATATATCATTTGTATATAGAATATCAACGAAAGTACACATTTAGTATAAAAAATACCGTTAAAGTTTCCAAAACGTTAAAAAAATGCATTGTTGTTTTTTCAGAGCACTTTTTGTTAATATCGTTGTCTTCGGATTATTTGGAACACCATCACCGAAGATCATGCACTGTCATATCAATTCACACATTTGTGCACTCTCTACTTTGACTCCAAATAGGCATCAACTCAACCACTTGACGTTGAGAGTTCCCAACTATTAATCCGTTACTGGTCCCGACAAATTAAAAGCAACACGTACTCTTTGTAGCCATATTTCAGAATTCTCATGACATAACGTCATAATCGCTTCTCTCTTTAGCCAATGTTCATGTCGGAGAAGCATGGACATATGAAAATCATACATACATGCACAATACCGATCATTTAAGCATCATCCTTCGGCAACCTTTTTGTAGTGCCACAAAATCTGCAACTATTTCTTTGTCGATTTTTTTTGTGTCTCTTGTGTGTCACAAAAATAATGAACGGCTGACCCTGATGTATAATATGTATGTATGTATGTGTGTGTGTGTGTGTGTGTGTATATATATATATATATACGTTTAAAGTTTGAGGCACATAATGCGATCAGGAAGCACTACAAGAAAAAACCAAAATAGCTACGGAAGGTTACCATGGAAAGTCTTTTTGTTGTCATTCTGAAACGGATCATACTATAGAATGTAATTCCATAGCTAATTTGCAACCACATTTTCTACGAAATTAATTTTATGTAGCAAACATGAGAATTGCTACAAAAACTGTTACCGACTTGAAATCGGTTAGTATATTGCTACCCATATTTCTATGAAAAACCATTCGTAGCAAAGTTGCAATGAAATTTTTTATGAAAATGCTTCCATTGTAATTCTTCAACGGAATTAAATATCGTGGTTAATCTGCAATGGAATAAAATTTCATAGTTGCTTTGCTATGGAAGTAGCATTCATAGCTATTTACCTACGAAATTGTGTTACAAAATTTTATTTTCGTTGCTTGTTTTTCTATGGAAAAAGAGCCTAGCTAAGTTGTTAGGAATTTTATTATGAAATTAAATTTAATAGCAAATTTGCTAAGGAGTTCAAATTCATAGCTATTTAGCTATGGAAATTTGCAACATGAATAAAACTTGTGGAAGTTTGCCTATGGAGTCAATATCCGTTGCAACTTTTGTTATGAATTTTGTTAGAAATTGATTTTTAGTAAGGTATTTTACATTATAATATCATATTATGGAATTTATTTGCATAAAGCAGACCTTCCAACTCCCATATTCGCAAACCCACAAGACAAAGAGGAGAAATTAAGTTAAATCGATGTCGCCGTCTTCAAGTAGTAATGTGAGACTATGTGGATGTGGAGTTCCGGTTGGAATATGGACGACATGAGCGCTAAAGAATCCTGGTCAGAGGTTCCTTGGTTGCACAAACTACAATGATGAAGACAAAAATCGTGGGTTTTTGCGTTGGATTGACCCACAACTCCCGAACAAGTGGTATAGAGAGAAGATGTATGAATTGAAAGATCAAGCCAATGGTGAACATGTCATTTTGGATGCCCCCCTGACACTCTTGGTCAATTTTCATGTCAATGTAAGTGACAACTCGAAATTTCTATCTTATAACAAACCCTACATTCAATCAAAGTCAAACTTTCTTCTGCTAATTTTTAGCAGTTTTGGAGTAAGTTTGGGTGTTTTGATCTTAAATACATCAGAGGTAACTATAGGAAGTATGCTCTAGAGCTAAATGTACAACACTTAAGTCTCAAAACTCCAAGAGTTTGGAGTTTACGGCCATAACATGGAGTTTATGGCCGTAAACTCTAAGGTATAAATATGACACTTATTCATTTTAGTCGTTTTTACCATTTTCAAGCCTAGAACTAATTCTCTCTCAAGTATCATCCGAATTTCTCACTAGATCTTCAACTTTGTAAGTGATTCTTTCCTTGATTAGTTGATATTTTTCAATATCTAGTGTTTTTATACATGATTTCATCCATGAAATCTCTTCATTTGATAGATCTTCAAGTGTTCTTCATTTCACCAAGAACACCAAGAACACACACTAGTGTTCTTGAGCCTTAAGCACCCTTACAAGCTTCTATATTGTAAGTACTCTTGTCTTAGCTTGTTCTATATATAAACCAAATAGTTTACACCTAGATATCATCAAGAAAACATAATTAAAAGGGAGTTTACGGCCAAGGAACCTCCTTGGGCCGTAAACTCTATTTAAGGGTCCAAATGAGCCCTAATCCCTTCCAAAGCCTTGGGATCAAGTATAGAACACTTCCATCATAAGCTAGGGACTTTAAACTTTGATTTGGTACATAATACCATGAGTTTACGGCCGTAAAATCATGGAAAAATGGTCCTTAGGCCGTAAACACTAGTTAGTGGTGCAATGGTGCCACCATTCCTTCCTAAGGCTTAGACTTGATCATAGAACACCTCACTTTGACTAATAATACCTTATAACACACCTTGGTACTAAATACCATGAGTTTACGATCGTAAACTCATGGGGAAATGGTCCTTGGGCCGTAAACTCATGTGGTTCTTACCATATGGGCCATAAACTCCCAAGAGAAGCCCAACACCCCTTATATGCAACCCTATCTGGTTAAAACTTCAGTTCAAGTGTTTTCTAGTCCCTAAGGTTGATCCATTACCTAATTAGTTGTTATAAACACTAACTGTAAGCATATATGTGTCATTATATGTTAAATAGGATCTGTGTGTGCTCAAGTCCTCACTTGACACTTAACATCCTTTACTGATCTTACATTCGCCTCACTCACTTCAGGTGAGTTCATACCCCCTTAAACTTATCTTTTAAATGATATTAAATGCTTTTATGGGGGGTGGGATACAAGTAGAAAACATGCTAGTTATATAATCAATCACATGTGATTTATAACTGTGTTTCCAACAAGGATTTCATATACTTCAAACTGTGTTTCAAAACAAACTACTTTTAAATCATTTTACAAACTAACATCAAGTCATTATTTATTTATTGTTCAAAACTCTTTAAATGTATTACAAAACCTCTTTTTAACTTATATATATTGTCAAAAGGATGTATATATATGTATAGTTATATACATAATGTTTAAAGGACTTAGGACTGCTAGCTCGCTTTATTTCCTTTTCCTTGTTTGGATGTGGACTTAGGGTACCGGCCAGTTGTCTGAAGGTCATCTAAATATTAGATATATATTATGTATACATATGTCGACATAAAAGTTACATTCAATCAGTTCAATACCTTTGGGTAACAAAGGTATACATTCATCTATTCATATACATAACTTACTAGTAAACTATAATAGGTATAGTTTAGGAGAATACTATCATATACAAATACTATAACATAGAACACAAGACAAAGGACACTATAACAGAGAATACTATACAAAAGATAATATACATAGAATACTATTACTATAACAAGTATACTATAACAAGATTCAGAGATAACATAATGTGAGATACTACTTCATGACACATCGACCATTTCGTTATGTCAAGTTTTGTAACCAGAATCTCTTGGAGGGAGAGCGTGAGTTTGCGTATAGATCTATACGGGATTGACTATCCTACGCCTTTGTTGATCGCTACAGTGGGACTTGCAAGTCTACGGGTGCCAAATGTCATTTCTTCCGACGTCTTTCATCATCGTGTTATAGTCAGATTAGTATGGTAACAATCATATCACATTTTGCCTTAATTAAACCATTGGTTTTAAGGTAGTTATTGTTGGATTAATGTCTAAGTCCATAACTATAATTGGTGAGACTTGACCCGACCCGACATGGTCCATTTGGGTTGCATGGCATCATGCATTTAGATAGACTATAATGAGAGAAATAACACTTAAGGATTATTAATATATTATAAGTTCTAATATATTAATAGGATTATTTAATTAGTATTGATCAAGAATTAATTTAGAATTAATTAAGTGATCAAAAGAAGACTAATTAAATATATGGGTTGATTGTGTAAATCATCCATACTTGTATAGTGGGATAATGCTCCATGGATTATCAAGTTGGGCTAAAACCCATAGGATGCTCCATGGTGTTTTTGAACCCATGGACCCAAGGAAATAGAAGGCCATGACCATTAGGGTTTACCCTAATTGTGACACTATATAAAGATCATATCATTGGGAAAATCAACGACTAAGTGTGAGTGAAAGGGCTAGCCGATTTTCATGAAGTGTGAAGCTCTCTCAAGTCATTCCATTTGTATTTGGTGTTGTGTGAACCATTTGAGGTGTCACACTTGGGGCACTAGGCACTCAAGCTTCATGAAGACTTTCTACATCTAAGAGGTATGTAATTCTAACTTGATATATTCATTTGAATCAATGTTATTATGCTAGTTAGGATGAATACCTTGGAAAGTTCATATTTGCATGTATAATAGAGAAAACATAGATCCAAGGTATTTAGGGATGCATGTATACTTAGGTGTGTTAGAATGCTCAAAACCCAACAGTGGTATCAGAGCCTAGGCTTGTTTTCTTGTTATACTTGCAAAATTGGCTTAAAAATCGAATTTTGGTGTTGTCTGCACAGCAGACTCGCCGAGTCCAAGGCAAAATGCATCCAACTCGTTGAGTTTGTTCGTGCACTCGACGAGTTGGACCCCCAGACAGCATATATTCGATTGCTTTGGTTAGAAATGGACTAGGAACATTACCCTAAGATGTTTCTGGACTTATAAACTTGTTTTTGATGTGGTAATGTTCATGCGAATCCAATTTCAAAGATAATTGTCAATAGATTCATGTTTTGTATTAGTTTAGTGATTAGACTAATTACATGAAAAAGTTTTGAATTGAATTATCTTGTTCTTATGAGTTGCTTAGATTAACAGAAAAGTTAATTGATTATGTGTTTTCAATCCAAATTAATCTAAGAGTTGATTCTAAAATGTGTTTTTGTAACTTTTCCTCAAGTTATATGAAAAGTCACATTTAATTTTCATAAAACTCATAAAAGTTGGCAATGGTTACAAAAAATGAAGAGTCTTGTCCTCAAGTTATGGAGGTTCAAGGGTCACTTCATTAAGTAATAAAATGTGTAACCTTAATTAATTCCATAAGTTACAAAATAAAGAAAAGTTACATTCTTTTATTAGTTTAAAGTCTTCCATAACTTGTCCTCAAGTTATGGAACTTGTAGAGTCTTTTAATTAAAAATACTTTAAACACATAAGTTATGGAATTAACTAGTTTTGAATAGTTTTCAAAACTTTCCCTCAAATTTTCGAATTTGAAAAGTTTTCACTTATGAATACTTTAATTCCAAGTTAGCCCTTATAATTTTAAAAGTTAAAATTCAATCCTTATACTTTATAATATTATAAGTGATGGGTTTGATCCATAAGAACATTCCTATGTGCACATACAAACCCTAATGCTTGGATCTAGGTTTCTCTAATTGAACATGCAATGTATCCAAGACTTTGATTGATAGATATAGTGTAAACATTTAAATCATAACATATGAAATCAGATCTAAAGGAATACCTTGAGTTGCTTGCTTGAATCTTCTTGTCCTTGGAGCTTAGAGTCACAATTGTCACTCCTCTAATGGCTTACAAACACCAACTAGCAAGAGGATGATAAAAGAGAGAGAGAGAGAGAGAGAGAGAGTAGGGTGAGAAATCGGCCAGGGTTACTCCAATAACAAGGAGTGTCGATTTCCTCAACCCTATGGGTTTATTTATACTAGTGAGCTCCTAGGGTTTCACCCTTACAACCCTAATTGGATAACTTAGGCCCTAAGCAATCCAATGATCCCTATGGAATAGGCCTTGGACGATTTATAGGTTCTTCCAAACCCTAAAATCGTCCACCCTCTTATCCTTAAGGATTCATAGCCCAAAATATAACTATCACATATTTGATAGTTTATGCCCCTTTATTCAATTAATCTCTTTAAGTCACCAAATTAATTCCTAATTAATTTATCACTTATATTAATCAAATAACAATATTATTATTACTTATATTATTCTCATAATATATTAATAATATTTCTTCTCACATTATAAATCATCCTGTCAAGTTGCTATGGTGAAGGCAACCCAAAAGGATCATGCACAACCGGGTCAAATACTTGCCAAATATAGTCATAGCCTTAGACACTATTCCAACAATAAGTTAATAATATATATATATATATATATATATATATATATATATATATATATATATATATATATAAGAGTAAAGTCAGTCTTACCGTTAGTAGGCTTCATTCACAAAGCCGGTCTATAAGGGGGGTATAAGGTTACTGCCTATAAAATGGCAGTTTAATGGGTGTCCACTCTCACCCACCGCTTCCTTGACCGATGGAGGGTCGTTAGCCAAACGGGTAGGACATGGACTAACAAGGTAGGAAAAGGGTAACTTAATATTTATCATAGTATCGGTGGAGCGTGTGTGGTTAACCGACACATCGATTAAGGGGTAAATATTGAGGGTACTAAGTATATTTGCATGGTTACTTCACACCTTGTTTTGTGATCCTCGGCATCCCAGTCACAAAACCTGAAGGGCTCACTCGAGATTGAAACATGCCATTGAACAGTTCAATGAATCTCAAAAGATCTAGGAGTTTCAAATCCAAGTAAAACCTAATTAATTTATTTCGTTTTTCATGGTGGAAATTGGTGAATCGTCATTCACCTACCTTCAAATATTTTATAGCATGGATTACGGCATCCCTCTTCCAAGTTATAAAAGTATTGTGTTGGGTCCTAGCCTTAATATTTCATATTGGGTGTTATATTAAGGACTTTAAATCAATTATCTTGAATATCTCCCAAAAGATGTTTGGTTTAGACATTTATGATCTTCCCAAATCTCTTGAAACAAGCTTTCCTAAATGAAGATGATGTCCCATGGAAATCATACTTCTTTCAGATCCTCCAATTATTCTCCCTAACCCACAAGTTCTTCAAAAGTTTAAGGTCACTCAAGCCCTATTGGCAAGTAAAGGTCTATGTGTGGTCACATCTTGGAGATGTAGTAACATATTGACAAGTCGGGAGAGTTGGGTGTCAAAGTCTTGAGAAAGTTGGTGGCTCAACTACTTTCTAAGTCACATAGTGAGTTCCTTTGGGACTCCTTTGAAATAGACTATGACAAGACCCTTAATGATCTTATCTATTTGCTAATATCAACTTCCTAAAGCTTTATGGACATTGATGATGATGACATTGGATATCCAGTAAAGCTCTCTCTTCCCAGTGGAAAGGGATCGGCCATAGTTAACTTGGTTGACCAAATGGTAAAGAGAGAGGCTAAGTCTGTGATAGTCCTGCATACCATTACCAAAGGATCCATATGTTTATATTGCCAAAGGAAGGGGCATTAGTTGCGAAGTTGCCAATTTTACCTAAGGATGTTAAAGTCAATAACTTTGACTCTACTTCAGGTAAAGTCCACTATCTAACTCTGCTAAATTTCTATTATGATATTCTTGATAAATGATGTGACTGGGTCACATGTTGATGTTTTAAGAATCAAAGAAAAAGTGAAGAAACTTAAAGAAAGAATATGCTGAATCTGATGGCTTAGATGTATTTCTATCGCATAGTTTGAAGATCGGATTCTTGAGATACTTCTTAGGAGTTATGATATATTGCTTAGGAATAGATAACAACAAAGTTTTCATGTGCTTTTGCCCTGTAAGGATAGTTTTTCCGCAACGTTTTTAAAATAAAAGGAAAAATTTTGATTTTATTAATTTTAAAATATCCTTACAATGGCATTTGTGAAAATTTTTGTTGCTTATAAAGATTCCATTAAGAGCAAGAGTGGAAATATGAATTCGATTCTCTCATTTGTGGTAATGTATAAACTTACCAAATAAGGAAAGATTCTCATCACCCAAGGTTTCAATTGGACCAAGACTTGGAATCATGCAAGTTGTATAACATGATGGATGAGAACTTTCAAACATTGGAAAATTTAAGACTAACTACTTGTTCACATGGATGTGTGAGTCAAGTAACGGACTAAGGGATCAAGCATACATTCTTGTTCACTGATTAAGTCCACCACAAAAGATTGATAAGACTATTCATCATGATTTACTATAGCTCAGTAAATATGGTTATACTTACAAGCTTAAGTGTAATTCTAAGACATTGGAAAAGGTTCCAATGTATGGCAGAGCGAATAAGAAGAATCAATTTAGGCAGAAAGATAAAAGTTTCTCAAATCTGAAAAGATGGGAGAGTACTTTAGTATCATGTTTTAAGACCATCTTAATGATTTTGAGACCTTATCACAATTCATCCTCTAAGTGCATTCTGATAGTTAAGAAGAGGAGTTATGAATTGTTGAAGTGGTTAAACCAAGAAGATGATTCATACTTCGTTCCAAAAATAATTGTTAGAGTTATACTCTAAGATTGTAACTTGAGTGACATGTCTTAAAGAAGGTTTAGAACACTTGTCAAATGTAAGAGTAAAAGTTTTCTACTCTTGTACATTTGAAATTGGTAAGTTGTGATGTTTTGGATAAAACAAAGACCAACTAAGGCCAATTATGTGAAGTGTTTGTCTTGATTAGAATCCACACTATCTCTTGAATATCTGACAAGAAGGTCTTATATGTCAAGAGGATAGTGGGAGTCTTAAAGGTCTTGAAAGTCTCAAGAACTAATCAAGAATAAAACCTAAGGTTCTTCACTAGCACACGACTTGAGGTTTATAACCTATCGTGTTGACATATTTTGTGCCCATTCTAGTTAAAGTTGGCTTTGCATATGAGTTCTTAGAGTTCTCAATTAGTTGCATAACAACTTGGAAGCAATGGTAGGCCCTTGAGGTGCCAGGTGGCAAGGAATTCATATTAAGTTCAGTACATATGAGTTTGGATTGGTCATTATCTTTGTCTTGTGACTATGGTTTTGACAATTCACATGGATAAGAACACATACACCATTAAATCTAAGTGTCATAAGGTTTCTCTCCGATTCATGAAAATGATGGTGATGAAACACTTTGACTAAGTAGATTTTAGCTAGATAGCAATTGTGATATTTGCATTCTCAAAGTCGTTAGTGGAGCGTGTGTGGTTAACCGGCACACTAACATGGACTTGTGAGAAGTAGCAAAGGTCTAAACAATCGAGACTATGATTACGGCATCCCTTTTCATAGTTCTTAAAATTGTTTAGACACACCTGTGAGCTATCTAAGATAAGGTGTATGATATTGATAAAGTTTTATCAAAGCAATTTAGTATTAGAAATCTGAACTTTGGTAAGAAAGTTAATAAAGTATTGATTTCTAGAAGTCCAGCTGATTTCTGAGTACATGTCAAAGCTAGTGGGAGCATAAGTGTTATGCTAATAATCATCATGTTAGTGGGAGCTTGATAATTATGATAAGTATTGCAAGTTAGCAATGTTAATTATAGAAAACAAAAAGTTTCAATTGGGAAAGAGTTGTTTTGCTATAATTAAGGGAGAGGAAATTATACTTTATCTCAAATCTAAAAGCTTAGATTGAGGTTTTAATCGTATTTTGTCAAGGATATATATATATATATATATATATATATATATATATATATATATATATATATATATATATATATGAATTTCATGTTGGAATGGCTCAACATAAGGAAATTCTGTATATGGGTCCATTATTTGCAATCTAAAATTCGATTATGATTACGACATCCCTTTTCATAATCTGAATTATGAGAACTTGGCAAATCGAAATGGAAATGTTATAGCAAAATACTGGTTTAGTCTTTATGTGAGACATCATGAATCGTGTCCCATATGCTTCAGATATAGGATCGATTACATGTGCTATATTCATCCTTTCTAAAATTTTCCAAATGCCTGGGGAATTAAGAAGGGAAAAGGTCTAGAATTGGATATGACTAAAAGGATTAAACAATTGTCGATGACAATCTAAGGTTTACCAAAGATTGGTTGCTCAAGGACAATTGGAAGTATAGTGATAATTCTGGAAGGACCATATTGACATAATTTGTAAGGAGGCAACTCTTGTTCAGAAGTGATAGTCAAAATGGAATATGAAAATGTTTCTAAGTTAGAAATTATTCAATCTGTTTAAGATTAGGAAACTTAATGCAAGAAGGATGTTTCCAAGGAGCTGATCTCCTTTGGAATGCTCTGTAATGATTGTTGTCAAGTCTTTATGACTTTGTGCATAATCATTACAAGAGGATCAATGCATATAAGTTTAGAATCTAACATATTTTAGTAAATGGCATGAATTTGGAATTCTTGCATTTGCAATAAGGATTTGGGATTGTGAAAGAGGATCATTGGAGTTATGTTCAATTGATTTAATTCACAAAGTGAAGATCATAGACAAACATAGTATGCATACTTGGTGTATGGCATGACTAGTGTTTAGAAAACATAGTGTACATGCTTGGAGCATGGGATAACTATTGTTTTAAATTCAAGAATAAAGTTGATAGCTGAAACAGTATACAATGAATAATGTGTAATCAAATAGTGATAAATAAAAGGTGTTTTATTTATGTTCATAGGTTTTGATACCATATTAGATTCTATTATTATTGTGTTTCATTTTGCATGCTTTGACTTCCAGAATAACTAGGTCGTTCTTCCTGATTGACTAAGTTATTCAAACTATCCACAGTCGGTCATATGTTGGAAGTAGATATGAATCAAGACTTTCATGGGTTGGTTGTAGAGGTCTAAGATGTTGGACAAAGGGCTACAACACTCATGAGTGCTCATAAGTTCTGAGTATTGGATTCAACCTGCGCTCATTGGAATCACTTCATGGATTTTATCACGAGTGATCATGAGACGATAATATCTTATATTCTTCAAACCTAGAGATATGAGTTGTTACTATGAGTTGGTTGTACATTGATTGCACGAAAACGCATTCGGTAACTCGATGTTATAAAACGTGCCTTTGTGTATGATTCAACAAGTAGTAGAACATGCCATATGAGTCGAAGTTTAATTATTCCTTTTACCTTCGGGATAAAAGCGATATATGTGGGCCCCTCGGTAATTTGATGATGACAAATGGAAGTGCTCGGCCGGGCCAGGACTGATTTGATTTGTTCAATTAGTCAGTCGTCATAAATCGGAAATTGGGAAACAACAAATGGACAGAGAGAATGCTTATAATCCAAGTCTCAGTCCATATGATATCTAGAATGGAGGAATATATGATCCCTTATCTAATGGACAAGTCATTGACAAAGGTCAGAGTTCATCTACAAGGTCAGAGTTCGATAAAAGCTTTTGAGAGCTACGATTGCCAGTCGGTTCTTGAAGTCATACGCAATAATAATTTTAGACTTATCCAAGTGGGAGACTGTTGGATTAATGTCTAAGTCCATTAGGGTTTACCCTAATTGTGACACTATATAAAGATCATATCATTGGGAAAATCGGCGACTAAGTGTGAGTGAAAGGGCTAGCCGATTTTCATGAAGTGTGAAGTTCCCTCAAGTCATTCCATTTGTGTTTGGTGTTGTGTGAACCATTTGAGGTGTCACACTTGGGGCACTAGGCACTCAAGCTTCATGAAGACTTTCTACATCTAAGAGGTATGTAATTCTAACTTGATATATTCATTTGAATCAATGTTATTATGCTAGTTAGGATGAATACCTTGGAAAGTTCATATTTGAATGTATAATAGAGAAAACATAGATCCAAGGTATTTAGGGTTTCATGTACACTTAGGTGTGTTAGAATGCTCAAAACCCAACAGTTATTACTTCAGTGATTAATACAAATAATACTGTAATACACATATACATTTTCCCATTATATTCAAATTGTGATCTTCTCACATAAAGGGTAATATAAAACTATATTTTGGTAATGATAGTCATACTTGGGAAAAGCATTCACTTTTACAAAGGAACAAACATACAAAACAGTCGGGTCTTGGTAGAAGACTACTTTTTACACTAGTAGAAAATATAGGATTTTCTAGGAGTTTTCAAACATATACAAGCATTTACATTGATCAATTAAAAACATTTTCATCAAACTTATACAAACATTGACACTAAATACTTATGAATTCACCAGCTTAAATGCTGATTTACGCTTTCAAAATAATTTGTATTCTCAGGTCACCAGTAGACAGGTACCAATGATCAGGTTTTGAGAAGACGGAGCATCTTCAAGACTCGACTTTTATTTTGATTATTCATTTTTGGTGTCTTGTTACTATTAAAGAACACACTTGTATGAAATTATACTATTAATGCAATGGATGATGTTGTTGCTTATTTACGACTTTGCATTGTTATGATACTGTACATGATGTCCTCCGCCCCAGAACGTTTTTGCCGTTCTTAGTTTTGGGGTGTGACAATGTAGTCCTGCCTCAAGTTGTTATTCAAGATACTAATGAACATGGTAATGGCCCACGAGTTGAAGGTGTTCAAGTTGGAATTATCAAGTTCATGATGGTGTGTTTGGTTTTTTTCTTTTTCGGGATATTGTATGCTTAATTTTCCTATTTATGTAATTAAAATAGTAAATACTGGAATGCAAATGGAGGAATTGTTATTATGATCAATGGAATTGGTAAGCTATGGATTGTGCTATGGAAACGTGGCAACGAACTTTGTTACAGAATCATGTCTACGTAATTTGCTATGGAATCAGCTATATAATCTAGACCACAAATTTAGCTATGGAACCAAGACTACATATTTAGCTAGGGAGTCATCATGACGGATTTAGCTAGGGAGTCATCACCGCGGATTTAGCTAGGGAGTCATCACCACAGATTTTGATATGGATTCATCGCCCTGGAATTTTATACAACAATATGCCTACGAAAGTTGTTATGGATCCACAACAATGGAATTTCGATGGAACTAATGTTGGATTAGGTGTCTATGCCCATAACTATAATTGGTATGTACTTGACCCGATAGTAGCATGTCCTTTTGGGTTGCCTTCATCATAGCAACTGGACAAAATGAGTTTTGGAGAAAGAGGTTATTTAAATGATTTATTAATAAATTATAAGAATAATATATTAACTTAGAAATCATATTATTTAATTAGTATTGATCAGAAATTAATTTGGAATTAATTTAGTGATCAAGAGACTGATTAAAAGTACAGGAACTGATATTGTAGATCACTGATAGTTGCAATATTAAGTTCTTGGACTCCCTTGTAAATGGCTGGATGAAATCTATAGGAGGCCCTATAGAAATAGTCCAAGGCCTTCTAGAAAGGGGGTTCATGGACTGCTTGGAGCTTAAGTCAAGAATTAGGGTTTCCACCTAGAAACCCTAGCAGCCACAAGTATTTAAAGGCCCCATGACCTCTTCATTTTGGCCACTGCTTCCAAGGTTTTGAGCCAAAAGAACATCCTATGTGCTCATGAAAACCCTAATGATTGGATCTAGGTTTCTCTATTGTACCTGCAATTCATCCAAGACTTGCAAACCCTAGATCCAGTATATATATATATATATATATATATATTGAAATTGACATAACAAAACAAATCTAGATGATTACCTCTTCTTGAAAAGTTTGAATCTTCTTGTCTTTAGAGCTTAGAGTCATAAATGTCACTCCTTTAATGGCTTACAAACACCACAAGCAAGAGGATGATCTTGGAGAGAGGTTGGAAGCTCTTGAAGTCGGCTCTAGTACTATTAGAAGTAGGGTTAGCCGATTTCTGAAGCCTTAGGGGTCTATTTATAGTTGTGCTGCTAGGTTTTCAGTCAAAACCCTAATTGGATAGCTTAGGCCTTAAGCAGTCCAAAGAACCTTCCAAAATAAAGGCTATGGACGAAATTAGATGGGATCCCACTCTAATTTTCCTCCACCGCTTAAAACCACAAGGATTCTCAGCCCTAATCAACTATCGCACAATTGACAGTTCCAGTCCCCTTTATTTAATTAATCTCTTTTAGCCATAGAATTAATTCTTAATTCATTCTTGTCTAATATTAATTAAACTATATGATTTCTCCATTAATATATTATTCATATAATATATTAATAAATCATAATAACCTCTTTATTCATAAATCATCCTATCATGTTGCTTTAGTGAAGACAACCTAGAAGGACTATGCACAACCGAGTCAAATACTTACCAAATATAGTTACGGGCTTAGACACTAATCCAACAGTCTCCCACTTGGATAAGTCTAGTAACTACAAATGTAAATACAATCTGATTAGCAATCATAGCTCTCAAAGACGCTATCGAACTCTGATCTCATCAATAACCTGTCCTTTAGATAAGGGATCGTATAGTCCTCCGTTCTCGATATCGTTCGGACAATTACATGGAACATAGTCATACTTATTGTCCAACAGTTTGTTTCTTGATCTCATATTCGTTTGACATAGAACTTAATTGAACACATAAATTCAGTCCTGACCGGGCCCGACACATAAGTCAAACCAAATCATCAAGAGGCCCTGATATCACTTTTACCCTCTTTGGATAAAAGGAATAGATAAACTTTGACTTATATGCATTTACTATCCACTAATCAAATCATACACAACAATGTGTTTTATAACATCAAGTTATTGATGCATTTACGCATTATCAATGCACAACCAATTAGCAAACAATAAACCATATATCTAGGTTTTAAGACCATATGATATTATCATCTTGTGATCACTTGTGATAAATTCCATGAATTGATTCCAGCAAGCATGGGTTTATTCCAATGCTCAAATCAAGTTCATAAGCACTCATGAACGTTGTAGCAAACTTTTTCTATGTCTAATACACTTTAGACAATATACACACCAATTCATGATAGTCTTCATTCATACCTACTCCCAACATATGAATGATTGTGGACCGTTCGAATAATCTTATTATTCAGGAAGTCAAAACATGAAAAATGAAACAATAGGTAAACAATTAACATAAGACAGTAACTTTACTCATAAATAATACCCATTTATTTAATCATTGAATGTTAATTACAATTTATCTATTACATGTTTCTAAACTATCTAATCTAAACTAATATCGTCCATCAGCCCAATGCTCCTAGCGTGCTACAAGTGCTTAACCCTACTCAGTCCCTTCGTAAGTGGATCTTCTGGGATATCCTCCGACAATACCCTCTTTACTATGAGGAGTCCTTCTTCCACCCGATGTCGAATAAAGTGATATTTTTTGTTGATATGTCGAGATCTGCCATGATCCCTCGGTTCCTTGGTCAAGGCAACAGTTCCTTCATTATCATAGAAAATTTTCATAGGCTCCTGTATGGCCGACACAACTCCAAGGTCTCCAATGAAGTTCGTCAACCATATTGCCTCCTTTGACGCTTCGCTCGCTGCAATGTACTCTGATTTGCACGTTGGATCAGCTACGGTCTCCTACTTGGAACTTTTCCAAGTCACTGCTCCTCCATTAAGGGTAAAGACCCAGCCCAACTGCGAACGGGTCATTTCTGCTATCTCAACTTTGGTACTCGTGCTTTGAGTCTTACTCAACTTGGCATTACTTTGGATTAGTAACTCCCCTTTCTTAGAATTCTCCATACTAAAACATTTTAGTACCTTGTCCAAGTAAGTATTCTGACTAAGTCCTATTAGTTTATTACTTCTGTTTCTCACTATCCTTATTCCCAAAATATAGGCAGCCTCTACGAGGTCCTTCATAGCGAAGCACTTCCCGACCCAGGACTTGACTTCCTGCAGCGTCGAGATGTCGTTTCCTATGAGTAGTATGTCATCGACATACAATACGAGGAAGCTAACTATACTCCCACTGGCTTTGACATATACACATGATTCATCCTCGCTTCGTAGAAAACCAAACTCTTTGACTTTCTCATTGAAACAAAGATTCCATCTGCGAGACGCTTGTTTCATTCCATAAATGGACTTCTCAAGCTTGCACATTGTATCGGGATGCTTTGCATCGACAAAACCCTCTGGCTGAGCCATGTAAACATCCTCAACTAACTTTCCATTAAGGAAAGCAGTTTTGACATCCATCTGCCATATTTCATAGTCATTAAATGCAGCAATGGCCAGCATCACCCTAATAGACTTTATCTTTGCAACTGGTGAAAAGGTTTCATCATAGTCAACTCCGGGAGTTTGAGTGAAACCCTTCGCGACCAATCGCGCCTTATAAGTGTTCACATTCCCATCCATGTCGGTCTTCTTCTTGAATATCCATTTGCACCCGACCGTCTTACGGCCTGGTACATTGTCTACCAAATTCCAAACTTGGTTGTCATACATGGACTGAATCTCGCTGTCCATCGCCTCTTTCCACTTCACAGACTCCGGGCCTACCATGGCTTCCTTATAGCTGTTAGGTTCGTCCAAATTCACTAGTGTACTATCACTAATTAACGTATCCCCTTCTGTAGTAATATGAAAACCATCAATCGGTGCAACCGAAGTTTTCTCCTTGGGTTGAGTGCCAGCGTTAAAGGTTCCTTCATCGCTTGACTCTTGAATTTCTTCAAGATCGATTTGCCTCCCACTGTCCCCTTGGATTATGAGTTCTCGTTCTCGGAAAACTCCTCTCCTCGCGACGCAGACAACATTGTCACTCGGTCTATAAAAGAGATATCCAAAGGACTTCTGTGGGTAGCCGATGAAAATACACCGCTCACTACGAGGTTCGAGCTTTTTGTGAGTCTCTCGTCTTACGAAAGCCTCGCAACCCCAAACCTTGATATGTGACAACGAGGGAGCTTTCCTAGTCCACATATCATGAGGTGTTTTGGAAACCTTCTTCGTAGGGACTAAGTTAAGGATATGGGAAGCAGTCTTTAAGGCATACCCCCATAATAAGATAGGTAGTGAAGCACGAATCATCATGGAAAGAACCATGTCTAGTAAGGTTCGATTATGGCTCTCAGCCACACCATTCAACTGTGGTGTCCTAGGTGGCATCAATTGCGAAACGATTCTGCATTCCTTGAGGTAGTCGTGGAATTCAAGACTTAGGTACTCTCCTCCTCGATCGGATCGAAGCATCTTGATTTTCCTGCCAATTGATTCTCCACTTCTTGTTTAAACTCTTTGAACTTTTCAAAGGTCTCTGACTTGTGCCTGATTAAGTATATATACCCATATCTGCTGTAATTATTGGTAAAAGACACATAGAAGCGGCTCGCATCCCTTGTGGTGGATCTAAAGGGCCCACACACATCGGTGTGTATGTGATCCAATAAACCCTCACCCCTTTCACAAGTGCTAGTGAAGGGTGACTTGGTCATCTTTCCAAGTAAACAAGAATCGCACACATCATCGTCCCTAAGGTCAAATGACTCCAATACTCCATCCTTTCGGAGTTGGGCTATGCATTTCTTGGTGACATGTCCAAGACGAAAATGACACAAGCATGATTTATCCAAACCATTGGATGAATCAATACACAACACATCATTTCCTAAGTTATCTACAACCATCACAGTTTCATATATTCCATTACAAGGCAATGCTTCAAAATAAAAGACACCATTAAGATAAGCATTAATAGAACCCTTTTCATTATCAAATGAATATCTAAAACCTTGTCTATATAAACCATGAAATGAAATGATGTTCCTTGCAATATTTGGTGAATAGCAACATTTATTTAAATCTATTCCTAATCCACTACTGAGCATTAAAGAGTAAACTCCGATCTTGGTGACAGGCGACCATCTTCTGTTCCCCATGATCAAATTTATCTTCCCATGCTCCACATCCCCATCTCTTCTTAGGCCCTGCAAATAAGAACAAATGTAAAAACCACATCCTATATCAAGTACCCAAGAAATGGCATGTGATGAATCATTAGATTTAATAGTGTAAATACCTGCGTAGGATGGCTTGATCTTTCCATCCTTGATTGGTTGTAGATATTCTGGGCAGCTTCGTTTCTAATGCCCTATCTTGTGGTAGTGGTGGCACTCTGCCTCGTTGGGGTTTGGGTTGGGTTTAGCATGACCAACTTTGGTTCCACTAGAAGAGGTACCATCTTGGGACTTTCCCTTGTGGTGGCTCTTTGAGGGAGTCTTCCTCTTCTTACCCTTCCCTTGCCCAATTGCCAAGATAGGGGCAGCAGCAGGAGTAGAAGTTGATGCAACAGACTTATCTTTGAGATTGCTCTCAGCAGTCCTTAGCAAGCCTTGAAGCTTGATCAAAGTGACCTCTTCCTTATTCATGTGGTAGGTCATGCGGAACTGGTTGTAGCAGGGAGGCAAGGATTGAAGGATGATGTCAATTCCTAGCTCTTCATCAAAGTTGACATTCAACTTTAGCGGGCGATCAACATATACCTGCATGTTTTGCAGATGAGCAGTAAGGGACTCTTCATTACCCATTCTGGTAGTGATCATTGAAGTGATGATCTCGTACCTTTCGTGCCTAGCGCTCTGGTGGTACCGGTCCAACAAGTCTTGACGCATTTAATAGGGATACATGTCCTCATAGGACTTTTGGAGTTCTGCAGTCATAGTTGCCAGCATGATGTAATGGACCTTCGTAGCATCATGCTCATGGGCCTCAAAGGCCACCATCTCTTCAGCAGAGGCAGTGTTGATGTTTTTCCTTTAGCTTCTCATCGAGGACATACTCTTTGTCCTCGTAACGAGTGACCATTCGGATGTTGCGGATCCAATCATTGAAATTGGACCCATCAAAGCTCACTCTCCCACACAAGTTCATGAGTGAGAACGAGCCGGAGGAATTCGAGTTGGAAGCGTTGTTGTTGACGTTTGACATCTGAAAAGGAAAAAAGAACAAAGTTTGATTAGAAATGAATCCCCAATTAGACACCCAAATGAGAAATTAGGGCTAGGATCCAACAACATTATTTACAAATTAGAAGAGGCATGTCGTAATCTAACAAGTAAATAATTTGAAGGTAAGTGAATAACGATTCACTAATTCTCCACCATGAAAAGCGAAAAAGGTATTAAGTTTTAAATGTATTGAAAACTCCTAGATCTTTTGAGATTCATTGAAATTTTCAATGGCATGTTCAAATCTCGATATGCCCCTCAAGTTTGTGACTGGGATGCCGAGAATCACAAAGCGGGTGTGAATAACCATGCAAATGTACATGGTGCCCTCATTGTTACAGTCACCTAATCGATGTGCCGGTTACCCACACACGCTCCATCGAACTATGACAAATTATGAGTCACCCTATGCCACCTTTGATTAGAACCCAATTAGTGTGCCGGTTAACCACACACACTCCACCAAGGTCTTAGCAAGGGTACAAAGTGTAATTTTATGGAATTGCATCAATTCACTTTTGCCTAAACTAACTAAGATTGGGAATTTTGAAAAACATTTAGTTACTTTTTATAAATTCATTATACTTTTAATGAGGAAAGGGTTGCCCTATCCTACCCGTTCAGCAAACGACCCTCCACCAATCAAGGAAGCGGTGGGTGAGAGTGGACACCCATTAAACGACTATTTTATAGGCTTCATGAATGAGGCCTCCTAACGGTAAGACTAGCGTTTAAGTTATACATTCATACATACATATATATATATATATATATATATATATATATATATATATATATATATATATATATATACACACACACTAATCTTATAATATTATAAAGTATAAGGTTGAATTTTAAACTTGTAAAATTCTTGGGTTTAAATAGTTCAAATTAAACTTTTAATCAAAATTTTAAATTTCAAAACTTGAGGGCAAGATAATTCACAAGATAAATTTGACCAATCAATTTTATTCACAAGATAATTTATCAAAAAATTTAACTAATCAAATATTATCACATAATTATCTAAATTTGACCTAATCAATTTTATTCACATGATAATTCATCAAATAATTTAACTAATCAAATATTATCACATAAACAATTTATTATTCAAATAAATGGTAATTATCTTTTGTTTTGGTAAGGATAAACATATAATAGTAATAAAATTAAGATTTTATTAGTCAAAAATGATTTTGGCAATTATCCTTAAGCAAAACAGCAAGAAATCCTAAAAATCCCTCTGTCAGACGCTCCAACTCGACGAGTACCCTTATGGACTCGTCGAGTTCATCCTACTCGTCGAGCCCACATTGGGTCTCGCCAAGTCTGCCAGGCAGAAGACCCAAAAACTCGATTTTCAAGCAAGAATGAAACACAAAGCGTCAAATACAATAGACGCCGATCAAGGCTCTGATACCACAGATGGGTTTGAGCCAAAAGAACATCCTATGTGCTCATGCAAACCCTAATGCTTGGATCTAGGTTTCTCTATTGTACATGCAATTCATCCAAGACTTGCAAACCCTAGATCTATTTTATATTTATATATATATATATATATATATATATATATATATATATACACACACATAGAAATTGATATAATAAAACAGATCTAGATGATTACCTCTTCTTGAAAAGCTTGAATCTTCTTGTCTTTGGAGCTTAGAGTCACAAATGTCACTCCTCTAATGGCTTACAAACACCACCAACAAGAGGATGATCTTGGAGAGAGGTTGGAAGCTCTTGAAGTCGGCTCCAGTACTCTTAGAAGTAGGGTTAGCCGATTTCTGAAGCCTTAGGGGTCTATTTATACTTGTGCTGCTAGGTTTTCAGTCAAAACCCTAATTGGATAGCTTAGGCCTTAAGCAGTCCAAAGAACCTTCCAGAATAAAGGCTATGGACGAAATTAGATGGGCTCCCACTCTAATTTTCCGCCACCTCTTAAAACCACAAGGATTCTCAGCCCAAATCAACTATCACACAACTGACAGTTCCAGTCCCCTTTATTTAATTAATCTCTTTTAGCCACATAATTAATTCTTAATTAATTATTGTCTAATATTAATTAAACTATATGATTTCTACATTAATATATTATTCATATAACATATTAATATATCATAATAACCTCTTTGTTCATAAATCATCGTATCATGTTGCTTTGGTGAAGGCAACCCAAAAGGACCACTCACAACCGGGTCAAATACTTACCACATATAGTTACGGGCTTAGACACTAATCCAACAAAACCCTAGCTGAAATTTTGCTCTCCTTCTCCTCATTCTTTGCTTGTGGTGTTTGTGACTCCATTATAGGTGCAACGCTTGAGGCACTAAGCTCTTGAAGGTCAAGATCAAGGAAAGGATTACTTGTTACTACTAGTTAACACGAAATGTATTCTTCTAACCCTAGTTTATTCATTGAATCCGAAAATTATATGCTAGTTTAGGGTTCTTCCTTTGGAAAATTAGTTTGAATGTATAACTTGAAAAAAATCTAGATCCAAAGCAAATAGGGTTGCATGTGCAACATAGGAATGTTGTAATGTTCAAAACCCATCAGTGGTATTAGAGATTAGGGTGTTTTTCTGTTATAGTTGATGCAATTGTAATTTGTTCAAAGCTAATCAAAATCGTTTTTTTTTTCTCTACCTGATAAACTCGACGAGTTGGACCAACTCGACGAGTCCATGCCCTGCCTCAACGAGTTGGTTCGTCAGATACCAGATTTTTCAGATTTCAAGCCTAAATTAGATAAGTATCATTACCTTAAATTGTTTTAACTGCTAAAATTCGAATTTTCTGTTTTGGTAATGAATATCATCAAAAAAGATAATGATCAAATTTTAAGATAATGTCTAAAATTATGTGATTAGTTTAATTATTTAAAATTTGATCTAGAAGTTTTGAAAAGTTTCAAAAATTGCCCTCAAGTTTTGGAATCTAAAATTTGATTAAAATTTTTAATTCTGAAATATAAAATTCTAAAACCCTAGTATTTTAAAAGTTTAAAATATGTGACATCCCCAAATTCACGGCCAGAAAAGACCGGTTTGTTTATGCTTTGTTTAAAAATCAGAGTTACATTTTAAATGAAAGTGTTGCGGAATTTGTCCCAAAACAAAAATATGATAAAGATTTATCAAAAGCATTTCCATAGAAATGTATTTCATTAAAAGACTCGGGATGTCATGTTCGTACAGATCAAAAGCATAAACAGTACAATATAAGCCTTACTACATTATTTCATATCTACAGGCCTATATCCGTAATCCCTCGTCCAAAACATCACACCTATGCTCATGTGCCACTACCTGTAATACATAAAACTGAGTAGGTCAGGCTTGGGAGCCTGGTGAGCACATAGGGTTTTCAACCCACAATAAATAAGTTTATTAATTTCATCGATCAACAATAACCCGATTACCCGTTCCCGTTATCCTCACTTTACGTCCCTAAACACCTATCATAAGGGACCTAGCCTAAGGATCATCATCGGGACGGACACTACTGCTAAGGGGATTCCTCAGCAATAAATGTCCTAAAGGCAACCATGTGGGGGATGGAGTACACCGGTGAACATATCGTTCACAAACACCTACAGGTTGCGAGCCTGCTAGTGTTCCACTGGACTGTCTAGAAGAGTCCGTGGTCCTCATCCATACTCCGCTAGATGACAGAATCAACAACATCAACATGAGGCCTCTCATCATTTTATCACACATCACCTATTGCATCTACCCATGTTTTACCCCAACATTTTCGTAGATATAAAATACATATACAGTTTAAATCATTGAAAACATGTATAACAACGTTCATCTAGCATAGATAGCAAGTATTAAGATAATATGCACACATAGCACGTAATTTATATAAAATACTTCATATCTATGTGTAAGTTGAAAGTAACTATGCACTCACTTGTTAAGGTGATGATTCCAAAATCGGGCAGCGCTTGCTTCTAACGATTCTATTTTCCTTTGACGAAACCTAACATTATTATCGCTAAATTTTAGTCTAATATTTAGCGTGACCAACTATTAGTCTTAGTATTATTATTATTATATAAGCGTTAAACAATATTTTCCAACCACTATGTACAGACAGGGGCCAGACATAAAACACCGGAGGGCAGGACCATTTTGGCATATAGCACTTCTGAAATCCAACAACCCTATGCGGCCCTTTAAACCAGATTCCCCGTACCGCGAGTAGTTAAAAAAAAATATTATAACGACACTTATATAAGTTATAATAATAGCTCGAATATTTATTATAAGTTCATAATAACAATACTAATTTTAAATATAAGTTATATTAAAATAAGGTAAGCATAACTTACTTACAAGGGGGTTTTAGCTAGGAGTCGGGCTCTGCAGGGGCAGAACTTCGTCGCTGAATCTTTCTAAGAAAGATTCGTGCAGCGCTTCAGCGCTCACCTTACTATACTAAGCTACAGAAAGAGAAGTCGAATCACGAGGGACCGAAATGCTCGGGGGATAAGGAGAGAAAGACTCTTGAATCAAGAGAATGGTGCAAGAAATATGAGAGCCCAAGGCTCTTATTTATACTAATTGAATTTTCAAAAACTACCCTCCATAATTACTTAATGACCTTTTAGTTATATAAACAACTAAACACCCCTCTATAATACTATTATAAATGGATTTAATGATATTTGTACTAAGCTAATGTCGAAAGAACTCAGCATTAGTCTTATAATGACCGCATCGTCGATACCTTTCTAATGATATATACATATGTATATATATGTGTACGTATACATGATTTATACTTTATTTTAATACGTAAATATGCTATTATAATTTGTAACTCGTTCATACGAACTCCGTTTTTGACGTTCTTTATATCCACGCGTAGGTGAAGACGTACTCTACAACTTTCGTTTAGACTCCGTCGGCTAATTTTGACTTTATTTTTAAAGTTATATTTTTAACAAGCCGGGACAGGATTGGTTTGTTTAAAATCTCATAACTTCTTCATACAAAGTCAGATTTGGGCGTTCTTTTTATCGATGTTCTTAGTTTAACATATTCTACGACTTTCGTTTAGATCACTAAGGCTAAATCTCGCTCTATCGTAAATTCACTATTCACGCTTCCCGGTATCGTGCCGGTTCTGTCGTGAAACTTCGACGGGTCATAACTTCTTCGTTATAACTCGGATTTCGGCGTTCCTTATATGAACGGAAACCTTGAGACATATTCTACAACTTTATGTAGAGATATCGGGATTATCTCACACTTTAATTTTGATGCTCATTTTTATTCTTTATTAATTATACATTTATAATTAAATAATAAACACATATAATTCACATAAGACTCAAATATTTCATCTTTATTACTTCAAAAAGAGTTACAAGAGTTGACCTAGACTATTACATTGACAAAAATGCTTAGCCCTGAAACCCGGGCGTTACAATTCTCTCCCCCTTAGGATGATTCCGTCCCGGAATCATGCATCAGCAAACAGATGTGGATAGCGACTCATCATGTCATCCTCTGTTTCCCAAGTGAGATTCGGCCCATTCGAATGTTTCCATCGGACTAGCACCAAGTCGACCATCTTGCGTCGTAACTTCTTAGTCATACGATCAACAATTGCCTCAGGCTCTTCGATCAACCTTTTATTTTCATCTATCCTTAACTTTGAGATTGGAATTATGTCGGGAACATCTCCCATGAATTTCCTCAAATAACACACATGGAAGGTGTTATGAATACCATTGAGTTCTTCGGGAAATTCCAGCTTGTAAGCTTGGTTCCCTATCTTCTGAAGAACTTTGAACGGTCCAATAAACCTTGGACTCAACTTTCCTCGTTTCCCCAAATCGTATAAGTCCCTTCCACGGTGAGACTTTAAGCAAAACGGAATCCCCAACTTCGAAAGTTATCGGTCGTCTTTTCTTGTCAGCATAGCTCTTCTGACGATCCTGGGCTGCTAACATCCTTTCCCTAATCACCTTCAACTTTTCAGCAGTCTCATGGACTATCTCGGGGCCCATAAACTGCTTCTCTCCGGCTTCAAGCCAACAAGATGGCGTACAACACTTCTGCCCATACAAGGCTTGATAAGGAGCCATCTTGATGCTCGAGTGAAAACTATTGTTGTAGGAAAATTCTACCAGAGGTAAGTGCTCGTCCCAATTCCCTTGGAATTTGAGGGTACATGCTCTCAGCATATCTTCCAGCGTCTGAATCGTTCTTTTTCTCTGACCATCAGTTTGCGGATGATAAGCAGTACTCAAACACTACTTTATACCTAACTCCTCTTGTAGACTCCTCCAAAACCTTGACGTGAAACGACTATCACGATCTGATACAATCATAAGAGGGACACCGTGAAGTCTTACAATTTCCTTCACGTAAGCATTTGCGAGCTTATCCATAGACCACTTCTCGTTGGCTGCTATGAAGTGTGCACTCTTGGTGAAACGATCCACGACTACCCAAATCATGTCGTGACCGTTCTTCGTCCTGGGTAGTTTAGTCACAAAATCCATGGTGATGTCTTCCCATTTACCCATGGGTACAGGTAAAGGTTCTAAACTCCCATATGGTTTCTGATGTTGTGCCTTAACTCTCGCACATGTCACACACTCGGCCACATACTTCGCAACATCGAGCTTCATCGTCGGCCACCAGTAGTAGGGTTTTAGGTCCCTATACATTTTAGTGCTACCGGGATGAATCGAGTACATGGTCTTGTGTGCTTCTTCCATCAGAAGATCTCTTATTCCTCCCGTCTTAGGTACCCAAATTCGATCTTGGAATACCTTCAGTCCTCGACTGTTTGTACCAAACACTAACGTTCTTCCCAAACGTTCTTCCTTTCGGTCATTTTTCTCTAAAGCTTCTTCTTGAGCTTTCCTGATACTTTCCACAATCGTCGAGACGACTTCAATTCTTAACGCTCTTGGCCTTTTCCTTTCCAGATTGACTTTCCGACTGAGAGCATCAGCAACAATATTTGCTTTACCTGGGTGGTAAAGTATCTCACAGTCGTAGTCCTTGAGAAGTTCTAGCCAGCGTCGTTGCCTCATGTTCAACTCCTTCTGATTAAAGAGATACTGGAGACTCTTATGATCAGTGAAGAGCTTGCACTTCGTGCCGTAGAGGTAATGCCTCCATATCTTTAAGGCAAAAACTACCGCTGCCAACTCCAGATCATGAGTGGGGTAGTTCTTTTCGTGCTCTTTCAATTGTCAAGATGCGTATGCTATCACCTTTTCTCTTTGGGTCAGAACACAACCCAACCCGACTCTAGAAGCGTCACTATAAACCGCGAAATCTTCGACTCCATTGGGTAGAGAAAGTATCGGTGCTTCACATAACTTCTTCTTTAGCTTCTCGAATGCCTCATCGTGTTTCTCACTCCACGTATACGTAGCTCCTTTATGAGTCAAAGCTGTTAATGGAGCAGCTATCGAAGAAAAGCCTTGGATAAATCGTCGATAATATCCGGCTAATCCTAGAAAGCTTCGAATCTCCGTGGGACTCTTTGGACGTTCCCACTTCATTACAACCTCGATCTTTGCGGGGTCAACCATTATTCCCTCCTGGTTAACAACATGACCCAAGAATTGGACTTCCCGTATCCAAAAGTCGCATTTGGAGAACTTTGCAAAAAGCTTCTCCTTCTTCAACACTTCTAATACTTCCCGTAGATGCTTGCCATGCTCCTCTTGGCTTTTCGAGTAGATGAGAATGTCGTCGATGAACACTATCACGGATTTATCGAGGAATGGTTTACAAACCCTATTCATCAAATCCATGAATGCTGCGGGAGCATTGGTTAGCCCGAATGACATAACCAAGAACTCGTAGTGTCCATATCTCGTTCTGAATGCAGTCTTCTCAATATCCTGCTTTCTCACCTTTAGCTGGTGATATCCTGACCTAAGATCGATCTTTGAGAAGTAGCTCGAACCTTGCAGCTGATCGAATAGGTCATCAATCCTCGGCAATGGATACTTGTTTTTCACCGTTGCCTTATTCAGCTCTCGGTAGTCTATACACATTCTCATACTTCCGTCCTTCTTCTTCACGAATAACACCGGAGCTCCCCAGGGTGATGAACTAGGTCGAATAAAACCGTTGTCCAACAGCTCCTGAAGTTGCGTCATGAGCTCCTTCATCTCCGTCGGTGCTAATCGGTAAGGTGCCTTTGCTATCGGTGTTGCTCCTGGTAACAAGTCTATACGAAACTCCACTTGCCTATCAGGTGGTAATCTGGGAAGATCTTCGGGAAAGACTTCCGGATAATCACACACAACCGGTATATTCTGCACCTCTTTCTTCTCCTTCTTGGCATCGATTACGAATGCCAAGTATGATGCACATCCTTTGGACAAACATTTCCTGGCTTTCATCAGGGAGATGATTCCAGAATTCACTCTGCATTTGTCCCCATACACCATAAATGATTCTTTTCCGGGTGGGTTTACCTTTACTATCTTCTTTCGGCATTGAATCTCAGCATCGTTGGCGCTAAGCCAATCCATACCCAAAACGATGTCGAAACCGTTTAACTCTATGGGTAATAGCTCTTCGTGGAATTCGTTTCCGTTTAGGTCAATGACGATGTTCCTAATGCGATTACTAACAGGTATGAATTTGCCACTGGCAACTTCTACAATCAGGCATTATCTAGTTTTTCTACAGGCAATGCTAATTTCCCACCAAATTTATGCGACACAAATGAGTAGTTGGCTCCGGAATCAAATAGTATATTTGCAGGCAAACTATTTACAAGAAAGGTACCTGAAGCGACGTCTGCTGCCTCCTTTGCAGCCTCGAGCGTCATCTGGAAGGCTCTCGCCTTCGGCTTCGGTGGTATGTTGGGTCTTCCTGTCTCCTTCTTCTTCGGGCAGTCCTTCAAAATGTGCCCTTCTTCATTGCACCCATAACAGGCTTTCTGGTTGAGGGTGCATTCATTGGCGTAGTGCCCAAGCTTTCCGCACTTGTAACAAGTGACCCCTCCGTCACACTTCCCAGAGTGCTTCTTCTTGCACTTGTCACACCACTTCGCTTCTGATCCTCCTCCCCTCGAACAAGACTTCGAGAATCTACTCTTCTTGTTGGACTTCGAGGATCCATTGAACTTCCGTTTCTCACCAACCTCAGCCCTCTCCAGACCTCTTTCCTTTTGTTGGGTCTCCACGTTCTTAGTTGCTCGAACAGTTGATTTCAGAGTGGTTGCCATCTTGACTGTTGGGCCAAAGTCAGCCGGCAGTCCGTTTGGAACTCATTGTTCAGATCAATCAGGTCTATCTCTGAACAGTACTGTGCCTTCAGTTGTTCCAAGAACTCATCCCATGACATTTTCAGAGCTTCTCCCCGTGGCATTGTATCTGCCAATAGCTTCCACCAGCTCAAGACTCCAGTTTTCAATTGTCTCACAACGAAGACAGTCTTCTGCTTCTCGCTGCAGTCGCAGCTCTCAAACACCATCTCCATCTCGGAGATCCAGTCCATAATCTCAACAGGCTTTGGGCTTCCTGAGAGACTTGGTGGTTTCGCACCCAAGAAATTTTTGTACATCCGCCCATCCTTGTTGTTTCTCCCTTCTGGGCCATCCTTTTACTCACCTTGAGTCCCTACTTGACTCACTTGGCGGCTATAGTTCCCTTCCTCAGATGGCTCGGGAACTGGCTCCGTTGGTTCAACATGTATGGTAGGTTCGTCCCTATTTTCGTGAAGCATCCGTCTCATTTCTTCCCTTTGTTCAGCTAGCATAGCCTGAATCATGCCTTGAACTCCAGCCATGGTGACTGGCTCAGGTGCAACTTCTTCAACAACAGGTATTTGCTGAACCACTGGGGGTTGGTTCCTACCTCCATTTGCGTTCACGTTTCTGCTACGGGTCCTTGCCATCTTGATCTATACACCGACTAAGGTGAATTTAGATCTTTATTTAGGATAGACGTTTTAAATCGTCCTTATCACTCCGAAACGTTTACATGTTAGTTCTAATATCGTAGTCGTACGTTTAGAATCCTAAACACATAAGGTTTCCAGATCCGGTCGGCAACAGACCATAGATCCGAACAAATAACAGCATATTATGCACAAAGCATTTAGCACATAAAAGCATTTTAGGCACAATTCCTAAAATAAGCTAGTGCTCACACCTCACAATCATCGCTTAGCATTCTAAGTTTAAGTCTAGAAATCCTACAAATTCCTAGTTCGCTTAAACTAATGCTCTGATACCAACTGTGACATCCCCAAATTCACGGCCAGAAAAGACTGGTTTGTTTATGCTTTGTTTAAAAATCAGAGTTACATTTTAAATGAAAGTGTTGCGGAATTTGTCCCAAAACAAAAATATGATAAAGATTTATCAAAAGCATTTCCATAGAAATGTATTTCATTAAAAGACTCGGGATGTCATGTTCGTACAGATCAAAAGCATAAACAGTACAATATAAGCCTTACTACATTATTTCATATCTACAGGCCTATATCCGTAATCCCTCGTCCAAAACATCACACCTATGCTCATGCGCCACTACCTGTAATACATAAAACTGAGTGGGTCAGGCTTGGGAGCCTGGTGAGCACATAGGGTTTTCAACCCACAATAAATAAGTTTATTAATTTCATCGATCAACAATAACCCGATTACCCGTTCCCGTTATCCTCACTTTACGTCCCTAAACACCTATCATAAGGGACCTAGCCTAAGGATCATCATCGGGACGGACACTACTGCTAAGGGGATTCCTCAGCAATAAATGTCCTAAAGGCAACCATGTGGGGGATGGAGTACACCAGTGAACATATCGTTCACAAACACCTATAGGTTGCGAGCCTGCTAGTGTTCCACTGGACTGTCTAGAAGAGTCCGTGGTCGTCATCCATACTCCGCTAGATGACAGAATCAACAACATCAACATCGAGGCCTCTCATCATTTTATCACACATCACCTATTGCATCTACCCATGTTTTACCCCAACATTTTCGTAGATATAAAATACATATACAGTTTAAATCATTGAAAACATGTATAACAACGTTCATCTAGCATAGATAGCAAGTATTAAGATAATATGCACACATAGCACGTAATTTATATAAAATACTTCATATCTATGTGTAAGTTGAAAGTAACTATGCACTCACTTGTTAAGGTGATGATTCCAAAATCGGGCAGCGCTTGCTTCTAACGATTCTATTTTCCTTTGACGAAACCTAACATTATTATCGCTAAATTTTAGTCTAATATTTACCGTGACCAACTATTAGTCTTAGTATTATTATTATTATATAAGCGTTAAACAATATTTTCCAACCACTATGTACAGACAGGGGCCAGACATAAAACACCGGAGGGCAGGACCATTTTGGCATATAGCACTTCTGAAATCCAACAACCCTATGCGGCCCTTTAAACCAGATTCCCCGTACCGCGAGTAGTTAAAAAAAATATTATAACGACACTTATATAAGTTATAATAATAGCTCGAATATTTATTATAAGTTCATAATAACAATACTAATTTTAAATATAAGTTATATTAAAATAAGGTAAGCATAACTTACTTACAAGGGGGTTTTAGCTAGGAGTCGGGCTCTGCAGGGGCAGAACTTCGTCGCTGAATCTTTCTAAGAAAGATTCGTGCAGCGCTTCAGCGCTCACCTTACTATACTAAGCTACAGAAAGAGAAGTCGAATCACGAGGGACCGAAATGCTCGGGGGATAAGGAGAGAAAGACTCTTGAATCAAGAGAATGGTGCAAGAAATATGAGAGCCCAAGGCTCTTATTTATACTAATTGAATTTTCAAAAACTACCCTCCATAATTACTTAATGACCTTTTAGTTATATAAACAACTAAACACCCCTCTATAATACTATTATAAATGGATTTAATGATATTTGTACTAAGCTAATGTCGAAAGAACTCAGCATTAGTCTTATAATGACCGCATCGTCGATACCTTTCTAATGATATATACATATGTATATATATGTGTACGTATACATGATTTATACTTTATTTTAATACGTAAATATGCTATTATAATTTGTAACTCGTTCATACGAACTCCGTTTTTGACGTTCTTTATATCCACGCGTAGGTGAAGACGTACTCTACAACTTTCGTTTAGACTCCGTCGGCTAATTTTGACTTTATTTTTAAAATTATATTTTTAACAAGCCGGGACAGGATTGGTCTGTTTAAAATCTCATAACTTCTTCATACAAAGTCAGATTTGGGCGTTCTTTTTATCGATGTTCTTAGTTTAACATATTCTACGACTTTCGTTTAGATCACTAAGGCTAAATCTCGCTCTATTGTAAATTCACTATTCACGCTTCCCGGTATCGTGCCGGTTCTGTCGTGAAACTTCGACGGGTCATAACTTCTTCCTTATAACTCGGATTTCGGCGTTCCTTATATGAACGGAAACCTTGAGACATATTCTACAACTTTATGTAGAGATATCGGGATTATCTCACACTTTAATTTTGACGCTCATTTTTATTCTTTATTAATTATACATTTATAATTAAATAATAAACACATATAATTCACATAAGACTCAAATATTTCATCTTTATTACTTCAAAAAGAGTTACAAGAGTTGACCTAGACTATTACATTGACAAAAATGCTTAGCCCTGAAACCCGGGCGTTACAAAATACAACCCTTATACTATTATAATATTAAAAGATTAATATGTATATATATATATATATATATATATATATATATATATATATATATATATGTATAAGATGAGTTAGTCTTACTGTTAGTAGGCCTTATTCATGAATTTGGTCTGTAAAGGGTGTTTAAGGAAGCAACATGTAAAATGACCGTCATTGGGTATCCACTCTTACCCACCGCACTCTTGACCAATGGAGGGTCGTTAGCCGAATAGGTAGGATAGGACATTAATTCTCTCATTAATAAGTATAATGATTATAATAAAGTAACTAAATGTTTTTATAAATTCCCAATCTTAGTTACTTTAGGAAAAATGTGAAAATGATGTTATTCCATGAAATTGCACTTTGCACCTTGCTAAGTCGTTAGTGGAGCATGTGTGGTTAACCAACACACTAACTTGGACTAACAAGGGTGGCGAAGGGTATTTCAAGAATTACCATAGATCAATGGAGTGTGTGTGATTAACCGAGATATTGATTAGATGGTAAATGACATCGAGAGAGCCAAGCTAATTTGCGTGGTTATTCACACCTTGTTTGTGATCCTTGGTATCTCAGTCACAAACTTGAAGGGCATAATCGAGATTAAACATGCCATTGAAAAGTTTAATGAATCTCAAAAGAAGCTAGGAATTTCATTTCATTTGAAACCTAATTAGTCATTTCGTTTTTCGTTGTGAAATTGGTAAATCGTCATTTACCTACCTTCAAATAATTTTCAATTGGATTACGGCATCCCTCTTTCGAATTGTACATTATTGTGTTGGGTCCTAGCCTTAATATTTCATTTGGGTGTTCTATTATGGATTCTTTATCGAATCAAAACTTTGTTCCTTTTCTTTTTCAGATGTCTAGCTTAAACAACGCTTCTGGCTCGAGCTCCAACTCCTCAAGCTCCTTTTCTCTTTTGAACATTTGTGGCAGGGTCACATTTGATGGATCCAATTTCAATGATTGGATTCGCAACATTCGTATGGCCTTGCGATACGAGGAGAAAGAATATGTCCTTGAAAAAGAACTCAAAGAGATAGATGAAACTGAAGCTTCTGCTGAACAAATAGGGCTCATGAAAAAGAGGCGACAAAGGTGTCATGTATAATGGTAACCACTATGACTCTTGAGCTGCAGCGGTTCTATGAGGACTATTGGCCTTATGAAATGTGCCAAGATTTGATGGAAAAGTAGCATCATAGCACACGTCAGGAAAGCTATGAGATTGTTGCCTTGCTGATAACAACCAAGATGAAAGATGGAGAGTTCATCACCAGCTACTTGCAAAGGATGCAAAGGTATGTGGATCGGTTAATCAAGTTGAATGTCAACTTTGACGAAGAGTTGGCGATTGATATTATTCTCCAATCTTTACCTCCATGTTATGATCAGTTCAAGATGACTTATCATATGAACAAAAAGGAAGTCACCTTGAGCAAAATTCAAGGTTTGTTGAGAACAGCTAAAAGTGGAATTAAAGGCAAAGTTGTCGAGTCTACCCCTACTAATATTGCCCCCGTCCTCGCTATATGACATGGAAAAGGGAAGAAAAGGAAAGATCCCTCTAAGAGCCACAAGGGAAAGTCCCATGATGGATACTCTTCGAATGGATCCAAAGGTAAAGTCGGTTCTGCTACTCCCTCATCTGATCCTAAAAAAGAAACATGCTTCTACAGTAACGACAAGGGGCATTGAAAACGAATCTGAGTGAAATACTTGTAGGACATCAAGGATGGGAAGATAAAGCCCTCCTTCGCATGTATTCATATTATTCAATCTAATAACTTATCATATGTTAGTTCTTGGGTCCTTGATATAGGATGTGGTTTACACATTTGTTCTGATTTGTAGGGGCTAAGAAGAAGTAGGGATGTGGAGCATGGGAAGATGAACCTGATAATGGGCAATAGGAAATCATCGCCTGTCACCAAGATCAGGATTTACTCTTTAGTGCTTAGTAGTGGGTTAGGATTAGATTTGAATGATTGTTGCTACTCGTCAGAGATGACGAGGAATATTATTTCTTTTCATGGTTTGTACAAACAAGGTTTTATATTTTCATTTAATAATGAGGTTGGTTCTATTAATGCTTTCTATAATGGTACTTTATATTTTGAAGCATTGCCTTGTAATGGTGTATATGAAACTCTGATGGTTGTAGACAACTTAGGAAATAATGTGTTGCATATCGATTCGCTTAATGGTTTAGACAAGGCATGCTTGTGGCATTGTCGTCTTGGACATGTCAGCAAGAAACGCATAAGTCAACTCCAAAAGGATGGAGTCTTGGAGTCATTTGACCCAAAGTCAGATCACAAGTGCGAATCTTGTTTACTTGGGAATATGACTAAATCACCTTTCACTGGTACTTGTGAAAGAGGTGAGGGATGGTTGGATCTCATACACACCGATGTGTGTGGGACCTTCAGATCCACCACAAGGGATGCAAACCGCTTCTATGTAAGTTTTACCAACGATTATAACAGATATGGGTATATTTACTTAATCAAGCACAAGTCGGAAACTTTTGAAAAATTCAAAGAATTTAAACAAGAAGTGGAGAATCAATTACACAGGAAGATAAAGATCCTCAGATTCAATTGGGGTGATGAGTATCTTAGTATCGAGTTCCACGACTGTCTTAAGGAATGTGGAATTGTTTCACAATTGACGCTACCTAGGACACTGCAGCTCAATGGTGTTGCTGAGAGGCGCAATCGAACCTTGTTGGACATGGTTCATTCCATGATGATTCAAGCTTTGTTACCTATCTCATTTTGGGGGTATGCCTTAGAGACTATCGCCCATATCCTTAATCTAGTCCCAACTAAGAAGGTTGCCAAAACACCTCACGTGATGTGGACAGGGAAGGTTCCCTCATTGGCACATATCAAGGTTTGGGGTTGCGAGGCTTTCGTAAGACGAGAGACTCACGGCAAGCTTAGACCTTGTAGTGAGCGGTGTATTTTCATCGGCTACCCATAGAATTCTTTTGGATATCTTTTGTACATACCTAGTGACAACGTGGTCTTCATAGCAAGGAGAGGGGTTTTCTACGATAGAGAACTCATATGGCAAGAGAATAGTAGGGGGCAAATTGATCTTGAAGAGCTTAAAGAGTCAAGCGGTGAACCTGAGTAAGAGATTCCTGTTGAACCAGTTGACGAGTCCTTACCTCTAAGACGTTCCAGTAGAGTTAGTGTTCCACATGTGTTGTATGGTTTCCATATAACTACTGAAGGTGATATGTTTATCAGTGATATTACACTGATAAATCTGGATGAACCTAACAACTACAAGGAAGCCATGGCAGGCCTGAAGTCTGCAAAGTGGAAAGAGGCAATGGACAACGAGATTCAGTCCATTACAGACAATCAAGTTTGGAACTTGGTTGACAATGTACCAGGTCGTAAGATGGTCGGGTGCAAGTGGATCTTCAAGAAGAAGACCAACATGGATGGGAAAGTTCATACGTTCAAGGCACGACTGTTTGTAAAGGGCTTTACTCAAACTCCAAGGGTTGACTATGATGAGACCTTTTCACCAGTAGCCAAGATCAAGTCTATAAGGGTTATGATGGCCATAGCCGTGTTTCATGATTATGAAATATGGCAGATAGATGTCAAAATTGTTTTCCTTAATGGGAAGTTTGTTGAAGATGTTTACATGTGTCAGCCAGAGGGTTTTGTAGACGCAAAGTACCCTAATAGAGTGTGCAAGCTTGAGAAATCCATCTACGGATTAAAGCAAGCGTCTCGCAGATAGAATCTTTGTTTCGATGAGAAAGTCAAAGAGTTTGGGTTTTCTAGCAGCGAGGATGAGTCATGTGTGTATGCCAAGGATAGTGGGAGTATAGTTAGCTTTCTAGTTTTGTATGTTGATGACATACTGCTTATAGGAAACGACATCCCGACCTTGCATGAGGTTAAGTCCTGGCTTGAGAAGTGTTTCGCTATGAAGGATCTAGGAGAAGCTGCTTACATTCTGGGGATAAGGATTCTGAGAAACAAAAGTAGGAGACTAATAGGACTTAGTCAAAGTACTTACTTGGACAAGGTACTGAAACGTTTTAGCATGGAGAATTCCAAGAAAGGGGAACTGCCAATCCAAAGCAATATTAAGCTGAGTAAGACTCAGAGCCCAAGTATCGATGCCGAGATAACAGAAATGAGTCGAGTGCCATATGCTTCCGCCGTTGGCTCGATCGTGTACGCTATGACATGTACTCGCCCTGATGTGGCTTTTGCATTGATCATGGTTAGCCAATATCAAGGGAACCCAAGTAGAGCTCATTGGACTGCAGTTAAGAAAATTCTTAAGTACATGTGAAGGACTAAGGATTGGGTCCTTACACTTGGTGGGAGTGATGACTTGAGAGTGACAGGGTATAGTGACGACAGCTTTCAAACCAACAAAGATAACTTCCGCTCTCAGTTGGGCTGGGTATTTACCCTAAATGGAGGAGCAGTAACTTGGAAAAGTTCCAAGAAGGAGACCGTGGCTGATTCAACGTGTGAATCAGAGTACATAGCAGTGAGTGAAGCGTTGAAGGAGGCAATATGGTTAAAGAACTTCATTGGAGACCTTGGAGTTATACCAGCCATAAAGGAGCCTATGGAGATTTTCTGTGATAACGAAGGAGCGGTTGCCTTAACCAAGGAACCAAGGGATCACGGTAGATCCATACACATCAATAGAAAATACCACTTCATTAGACATCGGGTAGAAGATGACTCCTCGTAGTTAAGAGGGTTTCATAAGAGGAGAACCAACAGATCCTTTCACAAATGGTCTGAGCAGGGTTAAGCACTTACAACATGCGATGAGCATTGGTCTGAAGGACGATATTAGTTTTTGTGATTAGATAGATGTTTAGAAACTTGTAATAGATAAATGTAATTAACATTTTATGATTATGTAATGGAGATTTATTTATAAGTAAAGTTTACTATCTTGTGTCAATTGTTTACTATTGTTTCATTTTTGCATGTTTTACTTCCAGAATAATTAGATTGTTCAAATTATCCACAGTCGATCATAATTTGGGAGTAAGTTATGAGGTTATACTGTCATGAATTGGTTTGTAGATTTGTCTAAGTGCTTAGACATAGCAAGGGTTTGTTGCAACGTTCATGAGTACTCCTGAAATAAGATTTGAGTATTGGATTAAACCCACGCTCATTTGAATCACTTCATGGAATTTATCACGAGTGATTGTGAGACGATAATATCGTATAATCTTTAAACCAAGATATATGAGTTGTTGTTCATAAGTCGGTTGTGCGTTGATAATGCGTAAACGCATCAGTAACTTGATGTTATAAAACGTATTGTTGTGTAAGATTTGATGAGTAAATAGTATAAACATATAAGTTCCTTTTATCCTAAGAGGGTAAAAGCGATATCTTGGGTCCCCCGATGATTTTGTGTTGACTTATGTGTCGGGCCCGGTCAGGACTGAATTGATGTGTTCAATTAACTTCTATGTCAAACAAATCAGAAGATGGAATCCTTATATGGAAAACGTGACGGAATACCGTCTATTATGGATTTCATTTCGTTGTCATCCTTCCAACAAAATTATAGTTTCTATTGCAAACCCTTCATTAGGCATTTTTAGGGACGAAAATGGGTCGTTGTAAATTCCATAGTTATTCGTCTTTTGCAATGGAATTTTAGCTTTTTGCAACAGATTCCTTCTATAACAATATCGATGTTTTCTTGTAGTGAAACAAGAACTTTTAACTGAGGTTATTACCCACTTAATTCTCATGTTATCGCAAGAACGATCGAGTGAGGGGATAAAAAAGAGTGTACAATTGTTGTGAATTAATATGTGGATACAGAGAGTAGGAATTGCATTTAATTCTTTAGGACCAATGATGTAGGAATGTTCAGGAACACTCAACGTCATCTAGATGAGTTGATGTCGGTTTGTAGTCAAAGTAGAATGTGCACAACTAATGTGCACTTGATGAGTTGTTTTAAGTAAGCCAGAAACAACAAAGTTAACAAAAGGTGCTCTGAAAAAACAACCATGATATTTTTTGAATATTTTGGAAACTTCATTGGAATTTTTTGTACTAAATGTGTACTTTTGTTGGTATTTTGTATATAAGTGGTATACTTCAATGATATTTGTACACAAAAATAACAATGATATTTTTTGAACATTTGGAAAACTTCATTATCCTTTTAAGTCATTTTTTTCATTTACCTGAGATAACCGCTTACCATAAGGTTTTATTTGAAGACATGTGTATTTAGTTGGTATTTTGTGTACAAAAAACAAGGTTCTTAAAAGCTCGTCATGGCTTCGCCATCGTGTGTCATGGCTCCGATACTTGTACTTGTCGCCAAACTTTAACAAAATGCCGCCTTAAATCATATATATATATATATATATATATATATATATATATATATATATATATTGTGTACGAAAAGCAAGGTTCTTAAAAGCTCGTCATGGCTTCGCCATCGTTTGCCATGGCTTCGATGCTTGTACTTGTCGCCAAACTTTAACAAAATGCCGTCTTAAATCATATATATATATATATATATATATATATATATATATATATATGTGTGTGTGTGTGTGTGCGTGTGTGTGTGTGTGTAAAATGATAATAGTAGGAAAAAATATATAAAATTATGAATTATATATAAAATTGTCGCCTTAAGTAATGCCTTAAAAACGTTGTGACTTGTCATGGTTTGAAAAAGTTTGAAGTTTGACATTGCCACCAAGTCACATCTTACGTTATTTAGAACCTTGGCAAAAAGTATATTTTAATTTTGTACTAAAAAAATAACAATGATATTTTTTGAACATTTTGAAAACTTTGTTACCCTTTTGAGTCACTTTCTCTTTATGCGAATATAATCATTACTTTTTTTTAAATTTGTATTACCAAAAGTGATGATAGGTTTGATTTTTATGTGTCGTTATGTTTTTATTTTTCAATTTTTATTGTCACGTTATTGTCCTATTATTTATTTCCTCCATCTTTTACCGCATCGTTTATATGTATGATAGTCGAATTTTTGTGTGTTGCGTATAATTAAATTATGTAATAAATATTAACATGTATGTTACTAAAATTAGTGTGTTCACGATGCAATTTAAACATAAAACCACAAAACCGCAACGCACATACGGTTTGTGGTTTTCGAAAGCTACAAACCGCACCTCAAAAGTCCTAAACCGCGTTATGAGGTGCAATTTAATGTAGACAGTTTGTGCAGTTATGCGGTTTGATGAATACCCACATCAATAATAACATGATTTTCATTTTACAAAAACTATGCCAACTTTAACTACACATACACCAAAAGAAACTGAGTCATAGTACTAAAACAAAATTTAATTTTAAATGAATACAAATATATCAAAAAGCTTCATAATATTTGCATATGTTTTTATTTAATTTAAGAGATGTCTAAATTAATATGAAAATACCACCAAAGTTTGTTGAGAAAAATATTTCATTTCCATATGTTTTATTTTGTTTAGCCGGTTCAACCAAATTATTGCAAAAGCAGTCAGATTGTTCCAGTCTAGATATAAATATAAAACTGATACTTGTTGTACCTGATCCAACCGATACAAACCGATTTTTAAAACATTACTAAATAAATAGATAAATATGGTATAGATTATTGATGAAATATTTTTGACAAAGAATATGTTTTTTATTGCAAAATATATTTGAAGAAAGTTAGACATGTGGGAAGTTGTTTAAATAAAACTGAATTTTTTTAAGATATATTTAATTATCTAATCATTTATTTTTATCTATTTTATTAAATGAAATCTAAAAGTACCATATGTTTTTTTAGTATATTTTTTTAACACGTGGTATTTCATTTCTCTATGATTTATAAAAATTTTCAAATTTTTTATAACAAATCAATGTCAATTCAAAATATTTTTTTAAAAAAAAATCATAATAACATTTTCGAAATATATGATATCTATTTTTTTAAAAATACTATTAATTAATGATTATCTTGCAATCGCCATATTTTGCATTTTTTGTATTTTTTTTGTCATATAATAATTTTAAAGCTACCGACCATAATTTTCACAAGTTATAACCTAATATAATCAAATTAACCAAATTAAATTATAGATTTTTTACTTTCGATTTTAGAAGAGTCACAAGAGTCTTTCTAAATATAGACGTTTAAACACAAACAAAGTCTAATTAATAAAATTAATCATTTGTTTATATAAAAGTATTTCGACATAGGTGAGAGTGTTGATCGGGTTATCCAGTTTGGAATTTAGGACATAAATGAACGACTAGAAATTTCTTCCAAAAAGTTTTATAATCAAATCCTTGACCTGTTTTTTTCCCTTTGTTTGAATTTTGTTTTCCAGAAACCAAAAACTGCTGTAATTCTTAATTATTTACTTAAAAATAAATAAATAAATAAATAAAATGAATTGATATAGATTATATTTCATTTTGTAACTAGAGTTAGTGACATTTAAAACTTTAATGAAAAATTGAAAAAAAAAGGTGCTAAACTGGTTCAGAGTTGCTAAAAATGTAGTAATTAACTTTTTAAACTAGTCAAATCATTTTAATAAAAAAAATGACTAATAATATTATTTTTTATCATATATAATACATTTTTACTTAAAAAGCATTACAAAAATGAAACCTTTTTATATTAGATATATTAACATTCTTTAGTTTATTTGTTTTTGTCTATAAAAGTTTTACTTTTATCGGCCCAAAAGTTAATATCGTAAAATTTTCGTCTGTATCTTTATAAATTTTTATAATCACGTTTATATCCTTATAAAACATAGAAACAAAAAAACATTATCTTTAAAATTTATTTTTATAATTAAAAAACTAATTAATTTGTAACAATAAAAATCTCAAACATATCGGTATAAATCTGGATGCAGCCGATTGATAACAGGGTTAGGGTCGATATCTCCTTGTCGACCGATTAAACAGAGTTTGGGTCTCAAATTCAAAATCTGACATGGAGCTTCATCGATCGAAACATATTCATGGACCAAAATCCATTATCGATATTGATAACTACTTCCAAGATATTGATCAACAATAAAGTTAAAATAGATTGAACTCGCCTGTTTAGAGCTACAAATCCCATTTGCACGACCACAAATTACATATTCATTTCATAACAAAATTATTTAGAAGAGAATAATTGCAAATCTCCTAAATTGATTATTTATAAGATGAAATATATTGTTTAGTAATCGATTAGGAATATATAATTAACAAATTTTGCAAATCGATTATGCATAACATGAAGCAACAAAGAATCATGCCGTGAATAACGAGATCGATTGTGGGAATAATTGCAAAAGGATATTTTAGTAATTTAGTTATAATCTAATTTAAAGTTTTTAATTTTTAAGTGGAAAATCTCCAGAAAAGTCCTTGTAACATCCCAAAATAAGGTACAATTTATCATTTCTAGAATCTTTATCACAAGTGGCACATTTGGTCCCTCAAAGAAAAATGATTGCAAAAGTGGTTGTACGTGGGGCGTACATATGAGTACGCGCAGTGTACTCATGTAGTGTGCATGAACGCGGATGGTCAGCTAGTATGTTGGGCGTACTAGCCCAGATGTTAAACCCAAATTTTAAGGGTTGCTCTATTTAAAGAACATCATGACATTATTTCTGGCCACCTTTATCAGCCTCCAACCCTCTGATAAAACCTAATCTCGTGTGAGTTGCTTGTGTGTGTGATATTGCAAGTTTTGAGTGTTTTTCGCTCTTGTAGTGGAAGAAGGAGGTTAGAGAAGAAGAAGAAGGTGCTAGCAAGCTTGAAGATCCAAAAACTTCCCATCTTTGTGCATCATTTTCAGGTATAAAGTCTATACCTTGGCAAATGTTCTTTAAGATCTCTTTGGTTTAAGATTTATGAGCTAAAAGTCCCCAAGTTTGGACCTTTATGAGTTTGGGACTCTCAAGAAGGTTTCAGTTGTCTTTTCATGCATATTAGGACATTTAGATTCATAAAAATTCTTGCTTGATCTTCCCATTTTACTCATGCATGATTAAAGTAGGTTAGAATGGATGAAGTGATGCTTTGAGCCTTTCCTTGCCATGCAATGGCTTAAAGCCAACAACTTTATGGATTAAGAGGTCTTAAATTAGTCAGATCTATGGTTGGGTTGGTTGTCTTAAAGGATTAAGATACCAACTTAGTGGAAATAAAGGCAGATGTAGTACGACGGGCGTACTCCGGGCTACATGCAGCGTAGGTTGATACTTCCCCAATGAGAGTTGGCCTTGTTGTACACCCAGCGTAAAGAGTTGTAACATACACGTTCTGAAATTGTGTATTGTTATTATTAAAAGTGAATAAAATTAAGTGTTGAGTTCTAATAGCTAGTTTTTACTAGAAATGAAGTAAAACTATGTTTAGAATCACTCATAAAATGTTGGAAGTCTTATGAGATTCCAATTAATAGCCAAATCATGAAAATTTAGCGAAAATATAAAATTTGAAATAAGTAAAATTTTATTATTGAAAGTTGTAGATAATCTTGTTAGAAACATTTAGGCGAAAACCTCATCGAAATCCGAGTTATAACGAAGAAGTTATGACCAAACGAAGATCCGTGATAAATCCGAAAAATACCTTGTCGCGTAAAAATTTAGTTTTCGATAAATTAATTTTTAGCCTTAGTAATGTAAATGAAAGTTGTAGAACTCGTGAAAATAATCAACTTTCATATAAAGACCGTTTGAATCTGACTTCGTATGAATAAGTTATGATTTTTCGAAGTTTCAGCTTAGCAGTAGACAGCTAAAAACTCGAATTTTAGATCGAGTGATTTTTAGCCGACACAACCTAAACGAGAATTGAAGGTCTCGTCATTAGTAGTGCAACGGTAAAAAGTTTGACGAAAACGGACGTCGGATGAAGAAGTTATGAATTTTTAACGGATTTTCCTGTCCCGGTCTGTTAAAAATAATAATATTAAAATTAAAATCAAAATTAGCCGACGAAGTCTAAACGAAAGTTGTAGAGCATAATTCTAGCTTCGCGTGCATATAAAGAACGTCAAAAACGGAGCTCGTATGCGAAAGTTATGGATTTTAGAAGTTTTTGCACATTTTTCGAGAAAATTCGTATGAATAGTGAAATGCCACGTCACCCTCGTATGCGAGGCTTCCACGTGTCGGACAGATGTTCGCTTCTGATTAGACCGCAGCCTTGCGTGTTGCCTTCTGATTGGACCAAGCCGAGGACCACTAAGCCCGGAGCACCTTCGCATGAGACACCCCCTTGATCACCCTCGCATGCGAGACCCACGTGCGAGCCACCTGCTGTCCGAGCCGAAGACCGAGCCGATGACGCGCCTGAAGCTGATGACTCCTCGCATCCGAGCCTCGCTGGAGCCCTGCGAAGCTGCCATCTGGTCCGAACCTTGCAGCCACCGCCTCCTTCCCTTCGCTTCGGATCCGAAGCTCAACCCTATATAAGGGGTGCGAGCCCTCTCGGCTAGTTTTAGAAATTTGGCATTTTCACCCCTTCTTTCAATATTTTTACGATCCCGACATCCCCCGAAGCCCCGGTACTGATTCTAAAGCCCGAAACACGCCCCGAGACTCCCGAGAATCCCGAAAAATTTATCTTTTCGGTTTTGAAGCTCTACCTTTTTAGAGTCCGGTTTTTAGCTAATTCTCCCGGTTTTCAACAAATAAAGCCATATTTGGAGCCGATATGCTGCTCAAATTACTATTTTAACCCCCGATTATTTTAAGGTGAGTTCAATATATAGGAACAATTGTATGTTATGTGTTATACGTGCTATGTGCTTTTCAGTGTTATTATTCCGGGTTATTTTCCCGTGTTATTTTTATTCGCTATTTTTAATAAGCAAAGATATACCTTTGACCTTGTGATCAGTGAAAGGACTTAGATTCACGGTGGTACTGGTATGTAGCCTCTGGCCATGTAGAACATGTCTCGTAAGAGAATGACTTCTATTCTATGGCATTGGCAGAAGGTTAGATAGGACTGGTATGTAGCCTCTGACCATGTAGAGCATGACTCCGTAAGAGAATGAACTCTATTCTATGGTATTGGCAAATGGTTAGACAGGGCTTTAAGCCTGAAATCTACCAAAATGTTAATCCGAAGTTGTATATCTTCTGTGCCGTTTGGGCCAAAAGCTTTATTGATGTATATCAAGTAGTGAAATTGTTATGTCTCATTGATCGTAAATCTTTGAATCAAATCTTGAGTTGATATTGAAAGCGTGACATATGATACGCATATGCTATTGTTGTTCTTGTTCCCTTTTGCTTCTGTCATATTGGTATATATAAGGCATAAGATTATATTGTATCTATTTATTGAATTCACTAAGCGTTATCGCTTATCCCTCTCAATGTTTAACATTTGCAGGTGATGAGTATCCAATTTAGTTTTATACTGCTGAAAGATTTAGAATAGTTAATACCATTTCTCTGTATTCTAATGTTCAAATATGTATATGAATAATAGATTCCTGGGTAGATATGAAATGTAATAAAACTTAGTAGGTTTGTATCCAATCTTTTGTAATCACTTTATCAATATAAAATATTGTTTTATAAATATGCATGTAGCATGTTTTGAGGAAGTAACTTAAGAATAATGTTGAAATAATATGAAAGTTTGGGTCTTTCATAAATACGAAAGTTGGGGTCTTTCAAGAGTCGTATGCTTAGTGTACACGTTGAGTGTTGACTTTTGTTGACTTTGACCCTTTGTTAAGTTTTAGAGTTTTTGGACCATGAGAAGCACAAAATGTTCCTTTTTCCTTAGAAGGTTTATTCGTGGGATTTGGGCTCGCAAGTAAGTTGTTGACCTTAATTATTAATTAGGGTTATTTATTTTGTTGACTAGGCGAAGTCTAGATCTAACAGTATGGGTGCTAGGTTTTTGTATCATCAGTATCAGGTGAGTTTCCTCACTTACTCTTACCTGTATGGTAGGATAGCTATACTTATAATGAAAACAAGAGGTCTAGCTGTTATGATTATGTATGCCAATTATATGTGACTGAGGTTGGTGATAGCCAACCAGGGTTGTTGATAACCCACCGGGCGCGCTGTTAGCTCACTGGGACTGCTGATAGTCCCTAGGGTTGTTGATAACGCATAACTGTTATTTATGATGTGTCGTATGTGGTATATTGGGGAAATCACTAAGCTTTATGGTTACAGTTTGGTATTTATTTGTGGCAGGTACTTCGCAGGACTGCGGGAAGGCGAAGGTCTAATTGTACACACGCGCTGGGGAATTTACTACTACGACATGTTTATGAACTCTGATAATTATAATACTGGTTGTTTTGGGAAATTATGTATTTGACAACTTGGTTGTGAAATTCGGATTTTTGTAATATAAAAATGAAAAAAATTTGGTCTAAAATTTGAGATGTTACTATTTGGTATCAGAGCCCTGGTTTGAGGGATTTGGACGAACCTATGGGTGATTCCAAACTCAAACTAAGGATCTGAAAAAAAAATTTAAGAATTTAACAAGAAATGAATACTTTTACAGGAGAAAAACCCAGAGAAGCAGTGTGTACAATCAATTTATATTTTAAGTAGTGCAGAGCATATATGTTTATATCATGAGCTGATATAATCGCATGCTAGCTAGGGGTAGGCTAAGGAATCTTGCAGAGTTAGTGTGGGAATGTTGCTTGATTTATGATGCCTTAGCCTAGGAGTTCATCCCTTATGAGATTGAATATGTCTTTATTATTTGCCTTGTGTATGCTACATAATTGTACACAGTTAGGATTTTATAGCCTTAGAATGTCTGATTTAGCCTTTCTTCCTGTTCCTTGTTTGGTTGTGGATTTGAGGTAGGATCATTTATTCGAATGTCTATCGAGTCTCGTACTATGTACAATTGGCATACGCGAAGCAAATATCGAGGGCAACGGAGATCTCGTGAGGCAGAACACTGCTGGGAACAGTCTAGAGTTAGTGTCTAGACGCTTGGTTGTGGTTCTAAGGAACCGGTAGGGCGAGTCCATAGCTGATTTTGGGGAGGTAGGGTTCTTGGGATCTTGAGGGTACGACTCGAGACAAATACGGGTTGGTGTGGAAGGTAGTATTGGGCCAGTACTACTGGAAGCATTGGATCTGTACGTGGCTCGAGAAATAAAATCAAGGGACTAAAGAATTGGTAGGGGTGTGAGTGTCGATATATGTGCTTTATCCTGTTTGCTAATAATTTTCTCATGTGTTTCAGTATGGTGGTTACCCGAGGTTCAGGCTCCAACAATCCCGAGAGGTTGGGTGCTAGTGATGATAAGGTCCACAGGATTGTTGCCGTGGAGGTGGTTGCAACAATCAGAGAGGCTATCTCAATGATGTTTGGGTCTGTCAAGACCACGTTGATCGAGAATTTTTATGAGCGTTATGCCGCTGTGACTGAGGTTGCTGCTGCAGCAGCCACCGCAGCTCTTGCTGCTGCGAGACCGCAGGGGGTGATTCGTTGTGGTACCAGGAGTTCACTAACACGAAGCCACCCGAGTTTGATGGGACCCAAGACCCGATTGCCGCTATGAGATGGATCTCGGATTTGAGGGATGTTTCTATACCTGCTCATGTCCCAAGAATTTGAGGGTTCGATTCGCATTGAACCTACTTCACTTCGGAGCAAAGGATTGGTGGAATTTTGTGACAACTGACTACTCTATTGCAGAGCATACTGCGATGACCTGGGAGAGGTTTATTAAGATGTTCAGGGATGAGTTTGTACCTGTGGTAGATCGGGAAAGGTTGGCCCATGAGTTCCTGTCTCTCAAGTAGAAGATAGAGACGATAACTGAGATCACTAGGATGTTTCATGAGAGGGCTTTGTTTTTCCCTAAGTATGTATCCACAGAGCAGGCCTGTGTGACTCGGTATTTGAGTATTCTAAGGAAGGATATACGGGAGTTCATGGAGAATATCATGTATTGGACGTTGGCTGAGCTGCAAACCAATTCTAGGAGGAGAAAGATCGAGCTAGAGACTCAGACTAGGGAAGGGAGGGAGACCTAGGGAGAGATAGGAGGCCAATGCAGTTGCAGCCGGAGACTAAGTGACCCAAGCCCGCTAATCAGAGAAATGAAGGCTAGAAGTCCGCACTTGCGGGAAGTGTCGCAAGGGACACGAGGGACCCTATCGGTCTAGGTCAGCTTGCTACCTGTGTGGCAAGGAGGGGCATATGGCTAGGGATTTCCCCAAGGGATTTCGGGTTTGTTTCAACTGAAACTAGACGGGCCACATGAAGGCATATTGTCCTCAGCTTGCATATAAGGCGGTTCAGACTCCGGGCCCCAGTGGCCCTGCGTATCACATATGGTCAACAATGGAAGGTCGAGGCACCGAGGACCGCGAGGAGTATTGACACTATTTGTGTGATAGTGGATCATTTGACAAAGAATACTTACTTCTTAGCCATCAGTGAGAACTCTTTTGTAACTAAGTTGGTCGGATTTACGTTCGAGAGGTGGTAGCTGGACATAAGGTGTCGACGTCCATTTTGTTTGACCAGGATGTGTGTTTTACTTCCAGGTTTTGGAAGAGATTTCATGAGGTGTTGGGTACCCTGCTACACTTCAGTACCAGATACTATCCACAGACGGGCGGGCAAAGCGAACATACGATTCAGACGCTCGAGGATATGTTGCGTTCTTGTGCTATTGATTTTGGTGGAATTTGGGACTCCTATCTTCTGTTTGTTGAGTTCCCGTATAACAACAACCATCATGCCAGTATTTGTATGCCCTTGTTCGATCTCCTTTATAGGCGGAGGTGTCAGACTCCTATTTGTTGAGGCGTGGTAGGGCAGAGGGTCATGGGAGCAAGGAGGTCGTGTTCAAGATGACTGAGCTTATACATTAGGTTTAACAAAGATTATTGACAACACAGAGCTGCCAGAAGAGTTATGTGGATCGGCAACGCTCTGAGTTAGAGTTTTAAGTTGGAGATATAGTGCTCGTGAAGGTGTCACCCTGGAAGGGTGTTATCCACTTCAGGAAGCGAGGTAAGTTGGGCCCCAGGTTCATTGGCCCTTTTTGAGTTTTGGCGCGTGTGTGTAAGGTGGCCTACCAGTTAGAGCTACTGGAGGAGATGATGCATATTCATGATACCTTCCATGTTTCTTAGTTGAGGAAGTGTATAACTGATGGGACTACAATTGCCCCTTTGGAGGACATTCAGGTCGATGATCGCCTGAATTATGTGGAGAATCCTGTAGCCATTTTGGATCGGAAGGTGAAAACTTTGGGGAACAAGGTTGTGAAATTGGTCAAAGTTCAGTGGCGGCACCGTAGAGGTTCGGAGTGGACGTGGGAACCAGAGTCTGAGATGCATGAGCAATATCCTGAGCTGTTTCCAGAGAATGACTTCGAGGGTGAAGTTTGATTCTAATGAGGTAGAATTGTAACATCCCGAAATAAGGTATATTTTATCATTTCTTGAATCTTTATCAAAAGTGGCACATTTGGCCCCTCAAAGAAAGAGGCTTGCAAAAGTGGTTGTATGCATGCGCGTGCCCGGGGGGGGGGGGGGGGGGGAGGGGGGATACATATGAGTATGTGTAACGTAGTCATGCAGTGTGCATGAACGTAGATGGCCAGCTAGTATGTTGGGCGTACATGTGGTATGTCGGGCATACTAGCCCATATGTTAAACCCTAATTTTAAGGGTTGCCCATATTTAAAGAACATCATGACTTCATTTCTGGCCACCCTTATCAGCCTCAAACCCTCTCATAAAACCTAATCTCATGTGAGTTTCTTGTGTGTGTGATATTGCAAGTTTTGAGTGTTGTTGGCTCTTGTAGTGGAAGAAGGAGGTTAAAGAAGAAGAAGAAGGTGCTAACAAGCTTGAAGATCCAGAACTTCCTATATTTGTGCATCATTTTCAGGTATAAAGTCTATACCTTGGCAAGTGTTCTTTAAGATCTTTTTGCTTTTGATGAGTTCAAAACTCTTAGATCGTTTAGATCTTTCACAAGTACGATAAAAGAATTCTAACAGTTTAAGAACAAATTAAGAACGAACACAGAACAGAATCGAATATGAGCTTATGATTCAAAACTGAGTCACGCCTCAACAGAGCTCGATGAAGAACTTCCGCTGTAGAGGCGAGTTAGGGTTTACAAAACAGTGAATACGAAAACAATGAAAAGCACTTCCTTCTAAGTCTGCATGCATGCAGCTTATATACTAAACCCTAATGTAAAATAATGCACGGCTAGACAGGCCCAATACCGGCAACTAAACTAGGCTATGGACCGAGCGATGCAATCCACTAGACTCAACAATCTCCCCCTTTGCGTCAAATGAGGCGAGAGATTATTTCTTCTGAGCAGGTCTCACCGTCTTTATAAATTTAAACGGTTTAGGAATAATGGCGAGAAGAGTCTGTCGGAATAGAATGTACCACCTTAGCATGTCGACGAAGAGCTTTTTATCAGCAGCACTGTTCTGGTCGCACCTTTGTATGATCTCCAATATATGCTCGAGACAGGACGTCGAGAAAAGGTGTTTTTCAACAAGAGCGAACATACACTTTTGACCTTCGCCCCTGAGAAACATTACAGTGTGATACTTGGAATCAATCTTCCCCTTGATCATGGAGTTAACATTGCCAGCTCTGCCCATGGGTTTGATTGTTGGATGCTTGTGTATGGCAGATGCAATTTCCTGATCCATCTTTGCTACCTCATGTATGTAGCAAACAAGCATACACTTTACATGATCGATAATTGGTTGATACTCCTGAGGATTTAACAAAAGAATATTGTTGAGGAGTATCCAGTCATGGGGGTTGAGGTTCGGTAGATCAGCAAGGGAAAAATGGTGAACTGAGCCTTCGGTTCCTCTAGTCACCTTGAATTTGACATTGATGAATTTCCCTGCTGAATAGGGCTTCATCACCTTGATAGTGGTTATCTTCTTTGAGCTCCAAGTCTGATATTGAGCTTGAGCAAACTCCAAGTAAAACTCTAACAGATCCCTATCTACCTTCGGGTCTGGAGATGGAATGGCAACAGTGGAGTTGAAACAATGGAAGACGAATGCCTTTCTAGTGATTGGCATATCGAACTGCGCATCCCTGGAGTTGTCAAGGCTAAATGACATTATCGGCTCGAGCCATAGAACAGCTGGCTCGTCAATCGCACACCTCTGAAGCGAATCTTTAGTCCATTCAGGGAACATAGCCTTTTTCTTTTCTAGGAGCTCCGCCTCCTTTTGCTTCTGTTCTATCTCAGCTCGCTCCTTCATAGAAATTTCTTCAGTTTGTTTTTCTGAAGAATCAACCTTTGGGACAAGCTTCCTAGGAACTTCAACGTAGACATCATCTTCGTTGTCTGTATCATCTTCACCGATTTTCTTCTTTTTCTTATCCTTATTACTGACCGAAGCTTCATTACCCTTCGGTTTAGTAGCTGGCTTGGAGGTAGAAGGAGGAGGTTGATTCGTCTCTTTCTTTTCTTGCTTCAATTCTTTCTCTCCCCCTTGTTGCGGTTGGAAACTAGTGAACACCCTCGATACGGCTGAGAACGTCCAGTGTCGGTCGAATCTTGTCTGCCAAATGCCTACGGATGGTGTTAGTGACAAGTGGATCATGACCTTTAATAAGATGAAGAAGGATGGAGTGAACGTCAGCAGCAGAACTCCGTATAACCTCCCTCTCTGACTTGAGGTCATCAATCTCAGTAAGAGCAGTTTGCAGCTTGAGTGATTGCAGTTTGAGCAGAGTTGTGCGTCTGGCAAGCTCATCCATAACACCATTTTCCATAGCTAAGTCCGCTTGTAGTTGAGATAAGCGTTCGTTGACATTAGCATGGAACGCGTCATTTGCCTGTTTAATAGCAAGGTGTGTTGCTTCAACCTTCGAGCATTCAGACTGAAGAGTCTGTTGAAGAGTCTGTACAGAAGAAGTAACTGTAACAGCATTCTTAGCAGCAGCAGCCTGCAAAGAATCTAAAAACTGGTGAGCCTGGGAAACTAGTTTATCGACTTTTGTGGTCGCTTCCTTGCACTCCTTTGTAGAGGCATCAACAGCACGAGAGGCCTGTTGACATTGGGAAGTGGAGGCTTCAATAGCCTTGGCTGCATCAGATAAGGAGGCTGAATGTTCACCAACAACTGAATAGAACAAGGCCTTCAATGCAGCATCTGAATAAGCTCCGGAGGAAGAGGAGGAAAGCAGTTGATCTAGCTTGTCGTTTACCTCTTTGAGATGACATTTGGTGATAGGCTCATCGTCATCATCCTCAATTTGTACTCGATAAGGACTGAAGTATGTGGAGTCGAACTCCAAGTCCTCACCGCCCAAAATCGGGGTTGTTTCTGTAGAAGGCGTTGGAGATAAGGGTTTGGAAGAAGTTGGAGGTTCGGTTGTTGGTTGAGGTTCGGTTGTAAAAGTAGGTTCGGTTACTGATGGTTTGGGAATAGTGAAGGTAGGTTTTGTGGTGGTGGTAGAGGTTATATCTATGAAAATGGGAGTGGGAATGGGTATGGAAGTGAATGGCTGAGAGGTTGATATGGGAGGGATAGAAACGGGAATTGTAACAGGTGGAGGTGAAGGAGGAAAAGAACGAACCGGAATTTCTGGAGTAGGGGAGCGAGGTGGAGTATCCCCTCGGCCCAAAGCCTCTTCATCAGAACTTTCGATCTCAGAGTCTGAAGATAGAGCGTTCTTCTGCCTAGGAGGAACATATTCTGAATCCGAATCGCTTGAGGATTGAAGAATAAGTTTCCTAGCAGGCTTCTTATGCTTTTTAGGTTGAGGTTGAGAAGGAGCAGCTTTATCAGTCTTCCTCTTCTTGGGGGTCTGCCCCTTGGATGGTTTTGTGACCGGACCCTCCTTCTGCGATTCAGGTTTCTTGCCCCTTTTGGCTGGTTTATCAGCTTCTTCAATTGAGCGAAGCATCGCCGGCGTAAGTTCATGTGGACCAACAGCTTTACGTTTCCTATACTGTTGAAGTACGCTACTTGTTGCAGAGATACAACCAAGCATGGTTTCAGGAATAAAGACGATGTACGAAAACTTTGTGGGGTCAGTGATGATGATCTTCGTCGTATGAAAGGTGGCGATTGAAGAAACCAAGGAATCCGTCATAATTGGGACGCGATTGCGATCCATTTCCCACTTGGTGATAATGGTCCAGAAATGCCCGCATGAAATTCCCGAATGCTTGGATGAAGAGAGTAGGCTTTGAACCAGCTGTTGCCAAATGATGGTCCCATAGTCAAGGTTGAGCCCGCTGTACAACCCATACAACACCGTCATGAAGGCTTTGCTAGCACCGTCAGAACCAGCACTCCACTCAGACAAACCCTTGAATAAGAGTGTGAAAAGGGCATTCCATTGAGGAGGAAGGCAGGACTTCTTGAACTTGGTGACTGTTGTTAGGGTTTCAGTATACCCCATTTGATAAAACATGGTTAACAGTTGGCCAGTTGTAATAGAATCAGGGTTTACCAGAGACGGATCTTGAGAAAGATCGATTAGGGCACATAATCGGCTCTTGGAGATAGAAACCTTCTCATCGTGAAGCTCGAAGTGGATACGTTCATTGGCCTTGTCATAGAACGTCGTAGAGTAGACATGGGACAAGAACGACATTGGCACAATTTCAACCTTTGTCAGTGGATCGACGAGTGGAGAGTATTTGAGACACTCAACTACATACAGCATGTACGACTCATAAACGAAGGGAGTGAGATCGATGATTAGGTTTTTTTGGGGTTTTATAGTGAGTAGGGGTTGACGAACTGAGGTATCATGAACAGATGAAGATTCTGCCATTGTAGGAGCTTGAGAATGACGATGAACAGTTGCAGAAAATAGTGGGGTTTCTTTGAGAGCTTTTTGGAAGTGATAAAGGTTGAGAGAGTACCGTTTCAATTCCTTTTATACGTACAAGGAAGAGAGAGAGAGAAGAATCTGGCTGAAATCTTGGATTATCTCTAAAATCACGCCTGAGTTGATGTGTGAATAGTTGGCATGCCGAAGATGACGCAGGAGAGAGAAAAACGTTTCCTCTTTTTCACGCCTTTTCATAAAATCACCTTTTTCAAATCGCCAAACCATTTGAATTTCTGCTGAGTCAGCTACCTTTTCATCCCAATCGTTTCACCTGATTACGCTTGAGTGTTTGTGCCTTGATAATCTGTGTAAAACTTAGAGTTTTGGAAAATTAAAAATTTTCGAGCAAAGGGTGTAAAAGATAAAGAAATAAAAAAAGTATTTTGGGATTATCTGTGATGTCGTATATAGACATAAAATGAATAATTCTGGGCAAAAATCACTTCCTTCAAAGTCAAGAGAGACATTGAAGTGCTTGCCTGGTTTCCCATGAAATAACGATCAAAAACTTGTTGAGAAGTTTTGAAAGACATCTTTTAAAGGTTAAAGTGGGTGGCTTTCACTTCAATTCATAATTTCGATACTTAACATAAGATCAAAAAGAGAATGAAGTACTTGTGAGATCATTGTGATCTGTTGAACAAGTAGGTGAGAAATAATTTATGGTGACGAGAGAATTTAAGAAATCTCAAAAAAAATAAACTGGATCTTTTAGGGTTAGAGAAACCTTGGTGAAAGGCAATCTCATAAAGATCACTCAAAAAGAAAAAGAGATTCCATTGGGTAACAAGTAAGATCTTGAATTTTTGAATTCACCGTCAATTCATTAGTGGTGTTGAATTTTGGGTTTCACTTAGTACATAGTAGCATGAAACTAAGATCATGAACGCAGATTTTGTATAACCATAAACCTCAGTGGTTAAAACTGAGAGTCTTAGGGGTTATAGTAATGAAACGAAATATAATGGAGAAAGATGATTGAGATGGTATAAGAAGCGAATGTACCTCTGCTTATTAAAGAAAAGATGGTCTAAGCAGACAACTCTAAACTCAGTTTGAGTAGAGTAAGGTAGCTCATGATTAGAGTGAACTTGATAGCCTGGATTGGGAAAACATGATTGGTGTAGATCATGTTATTAAGGCTTCACTCAGAATCAGTTGAGGCATGAGTCTACATACAACAACATGCTTCTAGGGACACCTAACTAACGAAAAAACATTTACCTGCCGTAGATGTGCCATCGAGAATCACACTTAGATAATCAGAAAAACGTTAGAAATATGGAAAATAGTAAAAACATAGAAAATATTTTTGGGTTTTTGTGAAAATTGACCAATTGAACGGAAAAAAAAATATTTTTGGGATTTTAGAAGTGGAAAAGAAGTAATAATAAAAAATATACAAAAGAATACATTTGAAACGCCTTAAAAAACGAGCAAGTTCAGAAGGACCGAACCCGAAATAGACCGAACGCTCGGTTCATGGACCAACTTCACCCGAAATAGACCGAACCCAAAATGGACCGAACCCGAAATAGACCGAACGCTCGGTTCATATAGGTTCGCTCTATTTCACTTGTTACCTTTATGGGAGTGAAGGCGATTTCGGTACTGACTCGGCTTGCATCATTCCTAGGCCTTGTAAGATCTTATTGAAGCTTGCTTCAGGTAATGCCTTTGTGAATATGTCTGTCAGTTGATCAGTCGTTCTGACGAAGTGAATTTCGACGTTGCCATCTTCGACGTGATCCTTGATGAAATGGTACCTCTGCGCGATATGCTTAGTCTTTGAGTGTTGCACTGGGTTGTGACAAATTCTGATTGCGCTTTCAGAGTCACAGTATAAGGGGATTTTCTTCATGTTTAAGCCATAATCCCGGAGTTGACTCTGTATCCATACGACTTGAGATGTACAAGATGTTGCAGCAATGTATTCGGCTTCTGCAGTGGATAACGACACGCAAGATTGTTTCTTTGATTGCCAACTGACTAATTTTCCATCCAGAAATTGACACCCTCCTGTGGTGCTTTTACGATCTAATCCACAGCCACCGAGATCAGCATCTGAAAAGGCTTGCACGAAAAATCCGGAATTGGCTGGATACTATAGACCGAGAGAGGAGGTTCGCTTTAGATAGCGAAAGATGTTCTGCACTGCTTGAAGATGAGGTTCTCGAGGGTTGGCTTGAAATCGAGCACAATAACAGACAAAGAACATGATATCAGGTCTATTGGCTGTAAGATACATCAAAGACCCGATCATCTGTCGATAAAGCGTTGTATCAGCTGCTGGTTTCTCCAATGATGGTGTGAGTTTCGTTCCAAAAGCCATCGGCACTTTTACTTTGGAGTCTCCCGTCATTCCAAACTTGGTGAGCAAAGTCTTGGTATATGCTTCCTGATTAATAAAAATGCCTTCGGGTCCCTGTCTAATGTTCAATCCAAGAAAGAAATTAATAGGACCCATTGAGCTCATCTCAAACTTAGTTTCCATCAACTTTCGGAATTCAGTTGTTAAGCTAGGATTCGTGGAGCCAAAGATGATGTCATCAACGTAAATTTGGACTATCATAAGGTAGTTACCTTCTCGCTTACGAAAGAAGGTTGGGTCAACCGAACCTTGTTTGAATTTAGACAATTTTAAGAAACGAGTAAGAGTTTCATACCATGCTCTGGGAGCTTGTTTCAAGCCATATACAACTTTGTCGAGGATATAGCAATGATCAGGATACTTTTCCTTTACAAATCCCGGTGGTTGCTCAACATATATGGTTTCTTCAAGTTCACCGTTGAGGAAGGCACATTTGACATCCATTTGATAGACTTCAAAGTTCTTGTGAGCAGCGTACACTAGAAAGATCTGAACAGATTCCAATCTAGCCACTGGAGCGAAGGTTTCTTCATAATCGATTCCCTCTTCCTGACAATATCCTTTGACCACCAGCCTTGCTTTATTACGAATGACATTTCCTTCTTTGTCCATCTTGTTTCTGAATACCCATTTGAGACCGAGAACCGAAGCATCATTTGGTGTTGGAATAAGACGCCATACCTTGTTTCGTTCAAACTCATTTAGCTCATCCTGCATAGATTGAACCCAGTCTGAATGATCAAGAGCTGAATTAACAGTCTTTGGCTCAATTTTGGACACGAATGAATTGAACATGCAAAACTCGACTTTTGAAAATAGAGCGGCCTGTTTCGCTTTGATTTGAGAGCGAGTCAACACTTTTTTAGAGGATTCCCCAATGATTTGAGTCTGGGGTTGATCTTTGGTCCATTTCACAAGTGGAGGAAATTTTGGATCATAGATGGGATCCAATTTAACATTAATTTCTTCTTCGAGTTCAGACAAATTGTCATCTTTACTAACTGTTTTCTCCCCCTCGAAGAAAGATTCTTATTCAGGACCAGCATTTGTACGTCCTTCATTGGTTGGAATTTCAGTGGAGACTTTTGTATTTGGTGATGATTTCTCCCCCTGGAAAGAAGAACCTTGATCATGATGAGGAGAAGAACCCTCCCCCTCGACAGTAGGATGGTCATCAGAAGGTTCGCTTCCAGCTGTATCTTCGGTTCCATTGGATTGATCATTAGCTATTTTTCTAGCAGCAGCATCTATAACTTGTTTCATATTGTCAACTTTGTTGTCTTTAGCAGTTGACTCTGAGTCGATCGCTTTCTGAGGCTCATCAAACAAGAGCATGAATTGGTCAAAAATATTTGACATGGAGACAGTAACCTGACCGTTCTTTGGAAATATGTCTTATGATGCATCTTCGGTTGCTCTTAACTTCTTAACATAACTATCGTCAAAAGTGACATAGTATATTTCTTCAATTTTCTTCGAGCGTTTATTGAGAACTCTATATGCCTTAGAGTTCAGGGAGTAGCTTAAGAAAATTCCTTCATCCGCTTTAGCATCAAACTTGTTTTGATTCTCTTTGGAGTTGAAAATTAAGCATCTAGAACCGAACACATGAAAGAATTTCACGTTTGGCTTTCAATTGTTCAGGATCTCGTAAGGGGTAATGGAGAATCGTTTATTCAAGTAAGATCGATTCTGAGTATAACACGCAGTTGCAATTGCATCAGCCCAGAAATATAATGGCAAGGATGCGAAGCATAACATGGTGCGAGCAGCTTCACACATGGATCAATTTCTCCTTTCAACAATGCTGTTTTGTTGTGGAGTATAGGGAGCTGATAAATTGTGAGTCGTCCCCTTTTCAGCAAGAAACCATTCAAAATCTTTGTATTGAATTCCAGGCCATTATCGCTCCTTATATTACGAACAACCTTTCTGAGTTGCGTTTCTATCTGTTTAATGGAGAGCTTGAGCTTTGGTGTAGCTTCAGACTTTTGCTTAAGAAAGAAGGTCCATGTGAACCTTGAGAAATCGTCTACTATAACCAGAATATATTTGTTTCCTCCAATGCTTTCGATGGACGATGGACCACATAAATCAATATGCAGTAACTCCAATGGTTCTATTACCTTAGTGTTGATTATTGAAGGATGGCTCTGCCGACTCTGCTTTCCCATTTCACATGCTGCACAGAGATGTTCTTTATCGAATTTCAGTACTGGCAGCCCTCGAACATGATCACCTAAGACTAATTTGTTAATGTCCTTGAAGTTCAGGTGAGAGAGTCTTCTGTGCCATAGCCAGCTTTCATCGGAGTGAGCCTTTGTGAGTAAACAGACTGCTGGTTTTCCCTTTATCGGATTGAGGTTCAGTGGATACATTTCTCCTTTTTGCTTAGACTTTAAAAGAACGTTGCTTGACTTCTTCTCGACTATTTCTGAGCCTTCATCGTCAAATGATAATTTTAACCCGGTACCAACCACCAGCTGTGATACACTGATGAGATTGTGTTGGAGCCCTTCAATGTATGCAACCTTCCTTATGGAGAAATCGCCGTTAGTGATCATTCTGTAGCCTTTAAGAGTTCCAAAAGAGTTGTTGCCATACTTTACAATACTGCCATCTTTTAGAGAGCGAAACTCCCTTAGTTCCTCCTTCCTTCCTGTCATGTGACGCGAGCCGCCACTGTCAATGTACCATTCTTCGTCAAACTGCTCGTCACGTATAACCTGCAAAAGATTAAGCAAATTTAGGAAACCAAAGTTTCTTGGGTCCTTGTGAGCCTTTTACAGGACATGGTATAGTAAGAGAAATATCAACCATATATGTGCGTTTAATTAAAGTGGTTTCATCTTTTCTTTTAATGGTGAAAACTCTAATTTTTGTTGACTTAGGAGAACTAGGGTTTTTGACATAAGGACTAGAGTTTAGAGATTTGGAATTAAGAGAGACTTTAGGTTCTTGATTTTTGAGATCAGACTTGTAGGCTTGAGGACTGAAACTTTTCTTTCGGTTGGAGTTGGATGAGGGACCGCAACTCTCCTTTTGGTTGTTCAAGGATGAAGAACCGAAACTTCCCTTTCGGTTGTTTAGGGATGAGGGACTGAAACAATCCTTTCGGTTGAAGTTGGAAGATGAACCGAAACCACCCTTTCGGTTGTAGTTGGAAGATGGACCGAAACTGCTATTTCGGTTGTTGATGGGTTATGGACCGAAACCGCTCTTTCGGTTGTTGATGGGTGATAGACCGAAACCGCTCTTTCGGTTGTATTCACTTGAGGGACCGAAAGTACCCTTTCGGCTCCAATCTTTTGAAGGACCAAAACCGCTCTTTTGGTTCCTGTCATAAGTGTGCTTCTGGTTCCTTGAGTTTTCCTCTAATTTAGACTTTCTTTCAATCCTTATAAAATCAGGATTCTGAGAGTTCCAAAATCGTTTTCTTTTGGAGAGATTCTTCTTGTATCTTACGTTCCGTTGATGTTTTTGATCGACGACCTGTTTGGGATTTCTATGAATGTTGGCCTTTCTTTTAGAAGCATGAGCACAACATTCACTCTTTGTTGAAGAAGTGTCACTCGTAGTTTGCATCGGTTCATCCACATATGGTTTAGTTCCACTTGTGCTCGGCACATCGTACTTTGTAGGCTCATTTAGTGGTTCAGGTATATATCTACCTTTCACTCTCCATGAGGTTTTCTGAGAGAGACCCTTTGTCTCGTCTGCATTGTCGATTGGGGCTGACCAAAAGTATTCATCACATCCACCAGCATTGTCTTTTTCTACCATCGCAGTTAACTCTACAGTTTGTTGTGGAGTGACTCCCGGTACAGTGTAAACTTGATTTGGGGTAGTTTGAACCTTTTGGTACACAATAACTTTAGCTTTGAGAGTTTTGGACTTGTTGGTAGTGGAGCGAGCAAACTCAATAGAGGTTTCAGAAATAAGGTTCTTATTGGACTTTGGTTCATTCTTGGCTAATTCGGAACAGTCTACCAAATCTTCTACATAAATTTCACTCATATTATCGTCCTCATTAAGTTCATATGTATTTTCAACATCAACTTTGTTAACTGAACTTAAGTTGGCATTCAATGAGTCAAATTTTTTTATAGTTTCGACTCTCAGTTTCAATCTTTCATTTTCATCTAGTAGATTTTTTAGCATGTCCTTGTGGTCCTTGGACTTTATGTAAGATTCAATTTTGTCCAGACCAATCTTATATGCTGGAGACACTTCGTCTGAAGATACAACGCTTTCACAGTTGTATGCTTCTGCATCGATTTCATCTTCCTTTAATTCAAGGGAAGGTAAAATCATACGATGAATTTTCTTCCTTATTTCACAATCAAGATGCAACTGGGTAATGTTAAAATAAAGCCTCTTAGCAATCAAACAAAAAATCATTTCTCTGTTTGAGAAGTTTAAGATTGTCTCTTTGCAAATAAATAGAATCGTCTTTAGATCTAATTAATTCCTTTTCCTTTTGCTCGATCCACATTCTTCGTTCCTCACTCTTTGATGAAATCCTGCTGATTTGATCAGTTAGGTTAGAATTCGTGACACGGGTTTGGGTGAGACTGCTACTTATGCTAGAGAATTTTGACTTCAAATTATTTAATTCCTTTTCATAATTATTAGCAGGTAATTTTATAGAAGCAAGAATATCTTGTACCTTTTTGATCAACTCATCACATTCGTTGATCTGAGTACTGACAGGCTTGGCAGCAAAACATATGTCCTCTCGCTCTCTTTCTTCTTCAACTCCCCCATCAGTTGTGTATCCTTTCATTTGGGACACACCCTCGGTCACTGCAAAGCATCTTCCCATTGACTGCTCTGCTTTTGCCATCATAGCTTTTCCGTGAGTAGGTTTCCTAACTTCATCATCCTCCGAATCTGTGGACCAGACTTCCACACCTCCAAACTCATCACTGTTGGTTGAGCCCTACACAATTAAAGCATTCATAGTAGAGTTATTAACAGTATACTTTCTTTTCTTTATCTCCTTCAGTCTTCTCAGGAGGCTCGCTTCCTCATCATCTTCGCATGTCTTCTCTTCTTTCTTTCTCAACATGCAGTCTTTGGCAAAATGATTTTTGCCTCCATAGTAATGACAGTCAAATCCTGAGTCGCCTCCAGTCTTAGTCTCCTTCTTTGACTCTTCAGATTTTGATCCCATCTTCGGTTCCTCCTTGACCCGTTCGACGCTATAACTTCCCTGCCAATTTCAGTTTTTTGTTGGCTGGGAATTTCTTCTTGATGAATTTTCTGGGGTTTGACACCATCATTGCATATTCTTCGCCGGTTAGATCAAAATCAGCAAGATCTAATTCCTCTTCTTCTTCGATCGAACTCTTTCCTTTAGAGACAAGAGCTAGAGAACCAAGACCCGAAACAACATTCGTTTCCTTCGATAAGGCATTCTCATGGGATTTTAAAATACCCACAAGTTTTGCCAAAGAGTATGACTTGAACTGTTCATGAGCTTTGACAGTTGACACAACGGCCATCCATTCAGATCTAAGACCATTCATGAAAGTGACCTTTTGTTCAGTCACCTTTCTTTCAATCCCATGCTTTATCATCTTGCTCAAAAGATGATTGAAACGATCAAAAGTTTGGACAAGCTTTTCTTCAGGCTTTTGCTTAAAATCACCAAACTCTGATAACAGGAGCGTTTGAATAGAATGTTCCAGATCTTCATCTGTGGAATATAATTCCTTCAATCTATCCCAGATCTCCTTAGCTGTAGCACAGGAACTTACTACACGAAACGTATCCGATTGCAGCGAAAACCTTATCATCCTTAGAGCTTTGATGTTGCACTGAAACTTCTCTTTTTCATCCTGAGGAATGTCTTTGACGTCATTAACAAGCTTATTGTATTCCTTCTGCGTATTATCAGTCTTTGACGTGCTAGAATGAGCGAATGGACCTGAAGTGATTGCTTCCCAGATTAGATACCCATTGTCTTCCGATCCAATCACGTAGTCTTCAAAGTGATGCGTCCATACTTCATAGTCTTGCGTATACAAGATCGGTATTCTTGTTGTAGACCCTATGCTGTTGGAGATATTGATCGGATTGGTTTGAGAATCGTCCATAGACATCGTGAATAATTTTGATCGAAAACCTGTAAAAGATCAGACTTGTAATTTTTCAATTAGGGTTGGATTAACAATTAATGAGATACGTCAATAAAGAGTGATGGCTCAATAAATATCAATCAATGCGGAATAAAGACCCTACGAACTTCTTCGATAGAAGAAGTGTGTAAGATTACACAGTCTCCTGCTCTGATACCAATTGATGAGTTCAAAACTCTTAGATCGTTTAGATCTTTCACAAGTACGATAAAAGAATTCTAACAGTTTAAGAACAAATTAAGAACGAACACAGAACAAAATCAAATATGAGCTTATGATTCAAAACTGAGTCACGCCTCAGCAGAGCTTGATGAAGAACTTCCGCTGTAGAGGCGAGCTAGGGTTTACAAAACAGTGAATACGAAAACAATGAAAAGCACTTCCTTCTAAGTTTGCATGCATGCAGCTTATATACTCAACCCTAATGCAAAATAATGCATGGCTGGACAAGCCCAATACCGGCAACTAAACTAGGCTATGGACCGAGCCCATGACGCAATCTACTAGACTCAACAACTTTAATATTTATGAGCTAAAAGTCCCCATGTTTAGACCTTTATGAGTTTAGGACTCTCCAGAAGATTTTGGTTGTCCTTTCATGCATATTAGGACATTTAGATTCATAAAAAATGCTTGCTTGATCTTCCCCTTTGGCTCATTCATGAGTAAAGTAGGTTAGAATGGATGAAGTGATGCTTTGAGCCTTTCCTTGCCGTGCAATGGCTTAAAACCAACGACTTTATGGATTAAGAGGTCTTAAATTAGTCAAATTTTTTTGTTTGGCTTGATTGTCTTAAAGGATTAAGACACCAACTTAGTGGAAATAGAGGCAGATGGAGTACGCCGAACGTACTCCTGGCTACGCGCAGCGTAGCCTGATCCTTCCCCGATGAGACTTGGCCCTGTTGTATACGCAACGTAAGGAGTTATATGCACAACATACGCGCCGACTGTTGACTTTTGTTAACTTTGACTCTTGGTGAAGTTTTAGGGTTTTTGGACCATGAGAAGGGTAAAATGGTTATTTTGTCTTTAGAAGGTTTAGCCGTGGGATTTGGACTCATAAGTGAGTTTTTGATCTTAATTATTAATTAGGTTTAATTATTTTTTTGCGTTGGCGAAGTCTAGATCCGATAGTTCGGGTGCTAGGTTTTCGTGTCGTCAGTATTGTTGGATTAGCGTCTAAGTCCATAACTATATTTGGTATGTACTTGACCCGGTTGTTGCATGGTCCTTCTGGATTGCCTTCATCAAAGCAACTTGACAAGATGATTTATGGAGAGAGAAAGAGAGAGGATGTTATCGTTTATTAATATATTATATGAATAATATATTAAAAGAGAAATCATATTGTTTAATTAATATTGGTCAAGAATTAATTAAGTATTAATTTTGTGGCTAAAAGAGATTAATTAAATAAAGGGGACTAGAATTGCCAATTATAAGATAATTGAATTGGGGCTGCGTATCTTATCGATTAAGGGAGTGGACGATTTCAAGGTGGAAGCCCACATGGAAATCGTCCAAGGGCCCTATTCCAGAAGGTTCTTGGAGCTGCTTAGGGCCTAAGCTATCCAATTAGGGTTTTGACTGAAACCCTATCAGCTCAGCTATTTAAGGACCCATAGGGCTTCAGTTTTCAGCTACCTGAAGAAACCCTAGAGTTCCTATAGCTGAAATTGTGCATCCATTCCCTCTCTTCTTGATCATCTTCTTGCCTTGGTGTTTGTGAGCCATTAGAGGTATTACAATTGTGATACTAAGCTCTTGAAGATTGAAGATTCTTGCTACTATCAAAAGGTAATCATCTAACCTTGTATTAGTTGTAGACTTCGATTTTTATAGTATGCTAGATTAGGGTTTGCAAGCTTTGGATAAATTTGCATGTACAATAGAGAAACCTAGATCCAAAGCTTTAGGGTTTTGCATGTGCACATAGGAATGTTCTTACGCTCAAAACCCATCAAGTATCAGGTTAGTCTCTTCAGTTACTCTTACATGTATGGTAGGATATTTATATTTATGATGACCTAAGGGGTCTAGTTGTTATGGTTATGTATGCTAATTATATGTGACTGAGGCTGCTAATAGCTAACCAAGGTTGCTGATAACCTACTGGGCGTCCTGTTAGCTCACTGGGACTGCTGATAGTCTCTAGGGTTGCTGATAATCCATAGTTGTTATTTATGTTATGTTGTATGTGGTATCTTAGAGAACTCACTAAGCTTTGTGCTTACAGTTGTTGATTTATTTGTGGAAGGTACTTCGTAGGACCACGGGAAGGTGAATGTTTGATTTTACACACGCGCTAGGGAATTTACTAGTGGGGACATGTTTATGAACTCTAATAATTATGATACTAGTTGTTTTAGGAATATTATGTATTTGGTAACTTGGTTGTGAAACTATGATTTTGGTAATTTAAAAATGAAAAAAATTTGGTCTAAAATTTGAGGTGTTACAGTCCTAATATTTTTGTCTAATTGATGAAAAAGTCTCAAACTAAATTTTGTTTACAGAAAAGCACAAAATACCGGCTAAAACTTTGAAAATAACCCGCTTTGGCCGATTTCGTAGATTTAGCCAGTATTTTGTGTTTTTTTCGTTATTTTGGTCAAAATATTGGGACTTTGTTGAAAATTACCCAATAACCAAAATATTGAGACTTTTCTGAAAATTACAATGAAATTATTGAATATTATTATTAACAAATCATTTATAAACATAACAAATATTTTTTATTATAAACCAAGGAAATACATTTTTTGCTAATTTCTAGGAATAAAATGGTGGACTAAGTACTCATCTATTACTTGTTACCACTTCAAACTCTCTGTGTTCCTCATATGCATCGTTGTCGGTGTCATGGTGAGATGTACTCTGTGAGTTTTCCTCTAAAGTTGGTGTTCATCTTATGTTCTTTAACCTAACCGCCAACCAACATCCATACATCACCTAATAACAACCATCTACTTACATACATCTATCGAATGTGAAAAGTGAACAGTGAGTGACAATTTAAATGGAAACATGTGAAGGGTGATTGTCTATTTAAATTGTCATTCAAAGATCACTTTTCATTCTTGATAGGTGTGTGTATTTCGATGGCTATTACTATGTAATTTATAGAGGTTAACTAGTACTTAGATTGTTCAAGAATCATTGTGTAATGATATTTTCTAATAACATGTGATCCTATAACATCACACCTTATAGCAAGTAGACACTTATCGATTGTTTGTTAAATAATTTGATTATTAATAAATAATATTATCAACTATTATATTAAAATGGAGAAACGTATAAAGTACATCTCACTATGACACCTACACCGATGCGCATGAGGAACGTAGATAGTTTGAAGAGGTCAGCTATAAAGGAGTACTTAGTCTAACATTCTATTCCTAAAAATTAACAACAAGTGTATTTCCTTGATTTATAAAATTACTTTCATTGTAATTTTCAGAAAAGTCTCAATATTTTGGTTGTTGGATAATTTACAAAAAAGTCTCAATACTTTTACCAAACTAACGAAAATAGACAAGATATCAACTAAATCTGCAAAACCGGCACAAAAAGGGAATTTTTCCGAAGTTTTAGCCGGTATTTTTGTGTTTTTCTGTAAACAAAATTTAGTTTGAGAATTTTTCATAAATTAAGACTAAAATATTAAGAATTTTCTGGATATTTTCATTTTTAAATAAATAAATTGTGAAAATGTATACTTAAATATAAAATTTACAACGGTATAAACGAAATTCTCCTATAAATAAATATAAGGTTAAATAAGTGTAAATACTTGAAAGGTAAGAAAGGCTACATAAGATAGGCGGATGTGGGTGGGAAACTCCCCTCACTTTTTGTGGGCCACAACATTTTTTTCCTCACTTTCCTTTTCCTCACCTAAACCCAAAGAATGAGGGTGGAAAGCTTCCCTTACTATTTATTTTTCTTTTTAAATAAAATTAATTCATTTTTATGATTTATAGTTTTTAAATTAATAATAACAAAAAAAAATAATTAAAAAGAAAATGCATTTCATTAATTAAAATAAAAATTACAATAAACCTAAGATTTAATAAAGTAGAATGTTAAAAAAAACACAAACAAAAAATCAAACAAACCAACAACAACCTATGAAAAATATTTTTTCATAATTTTTCCCTCTTATTCATCACGAGCTTGAGAGCCGGTCTCGAGAGATGGTCGGTGTTTTCTATCAATAACTTCATATCCTCCATTTCTTGTCTCTTCGTGCGCTCCTTCTTCCTTGCTTCTTCTTTTTCTTTGTCGAACGCCAAACGTTCAACGAAATTAAGATTTTATCGATCAAACGACGCTGTTATTTTCCGCATTTTGTCAACGTCCATGTTGAAATCCGATGCACCCGAAGAAGTCCCATTTCCCTTCCTCTTTGCTTTGTCCCTACCGATCGGTTGGACAATTTCTTCGAGCTCGAGTTCGTCCTCCTGATTTAAATCTAGACCGATCCGAGCATCGGAGGAAGTTGTGTAACCACTAGAGACCATTTTCGTTCGCTTTGATTGTTGTACTCCAAAAATAAAATCTCGCTCGTATTTTTTCCACCTAGGACTTTTAACCAATAATTTCCAACAATTGTGCCACTTGAATGGTTTTCCGACTTCCTCAAGGTAAAATTGCAAAGCTTCTTGAAGTATTTCTTCGTCGCCTTGGCCGCTTTTTCGTTGGGTTTTTAGGTTGTTGTACAACCCGTTTATTTTGAAACCCCTTTGCTATTTCTCGAAACTTCGAATTCAGTTGATGTTTCGTACGGTAGTCGTCATCTTTTTCTAGCTCTTCCGAAACGATTCTAAAATGCGAAACCAAAAATGATCTCCCAGTTGTGCATTTCCCGTCTTTGAATCCTGAGAAATGTCAACCCAAGCTTTTACCAAAACTAGCTCTTACTGTCGGCTTTTGTCTTCCCGGTTGTGCGACACCCTTGCACGCTTGTTGTTTTCCTTTGCGTCGTTGTTGGGGTGGTGTGGGTTGAGTTTCGGGAACCATCTCTTCTTCTTCCGTGTCATCCAACTCATCGACAAGTTGGAATTGTTGTTGGGTTTGGGTTTGAGTTTGGGTTTAGGGTTGGGTTTGAGGTTGATTTGGCGAATGTTGATCGGAAAAAACAACGAAGTTTAAAAACATTTGCGGAGTAACATTTAGAACGTGGATTGGGTAAATATTGTCTAACATTTTGGTATTGAAATTGTAGTGGAGATTGAATGTGAGCATCGAGTTGGGGACGATAAACTCTTTGCTTAAACTCGAAACATGAGTTTTTTTTCCTTCCATCAGAGGTTAGGGTTTGATTGTCGGAATTTTTTTTTTTTTTTGAAGAAATAGAAGTTGTAGAGGGTTTTTTTGAAGGTTTGATCGAAGGTAAATGAGTATGAGTATTTATAGATGTTGTAGAGGGTAAAAAAAAAAAATTCAAACCATTTAGCTGCTGGAATTAAAAAAAAAAGAAAAAAAAATCCACATTTTACCGTTCTTTAACGGTTACTTAAAAAAAATAAAAAACATTTTCTACTGAATCACGAAAGGAGCGAGAACGCGGCAACCAAGCCCCTCACACCCTTCCCCGTGCAGGCCTTCCCGCACTGCCTATGCAGTGTTCATCGGAGCGGAAAAGGTCTTGCCCCTCTTCCCGCACCCAGCTCCGTCCGGTATAAGGTTGAACCTTTCAACATTTGAAGTTAACTTTGTTTATGATAACTACAGGGCCGTTCCAAACATATTTTGGGCCCAGGGCGAGAGAAAAAAATTGGCCCTTAAAAAACACATATGTCATCAAGTTTTTTTTTTATAATAAATCAATAATTAAAAGAAAATTATTTATACTATCTTCTAAATATAACAATTTTTATAAAATAATTTGGGCCCCTTTAATAAATGGGCCCTGGACGGTCGCCCTATCATCCATCTTCTGGGATGGACCTGGATAAATATATTTATTTATGAAATTTGGAAAATGTCTAGACGGTGTGCATATATATAAAAGTTATATAGTTAAAATATAAAATAATGTTAATTATAAATAACTGAATTTTTATTATCTATAAGATAATGATTTTATAATAAGTTAAAAAGGTAATCATGAACATTATCATTATCAACTATCATATGGTATGAAAAACATCACAAGGTTGAAATTTTAGATTTCTAAATAGTTATTATAAGTGAATACTAACTCATAAAAATAAATTCAAACTAATATGAGTTAAGATAAAAACTTATATAGAACGACATAATTTCAACAATATCTCCTCGCGTGTTGCATGTAAACAAAATTCATATATGATTTTCAAATTGTTTTTATTTTTCAACTATTATTAAACTACTTTAAATTAAAATATTTAAAAGCTAAATAATGGTTTGTTGAATGTTAGTCCTTAATTTTTCAAAGTAACATAATATATTATTTTATTTAAGTTTTAGTTAGAATGTAATTTAGATTTAATATTATTTTTAATTATTATTATTATTATTATTATTATTATTATTATTATTATTATTATTAACAATCAGTTTATAACTATTTATTTGGAATAGATGGTTAATTATATTTACAAACTTATGGTTATTTATAATGTTTAATGTCTTTTATTATTTTTAAATATATAAATTTATTAATTAATTTATGTTTTTATTTCTATTAATATTTACATATTTTTAATATAGTTATATTTTGGGTTGGTTACCCTTTCTTTTTCTCAAATTTTAGTATTTTTTTTTTTAAATTCTTTTGCTTATAGTATTAGTTATTCATTTTTCGTATGTTATTAGCATCTTTTTGCAACTCAATCGATAGCAAGAAACCAATCACGTTAAGGTATCAAATAAAGCTTGTTAACTGACCTAGAATTTAGTTGTGCATTTCGTTGGACCATCGTCAAGATGCGTATAAAAGAAATCGTAATTACTGAGCCATAAAATTAAAAGAAATACAATAAAAGAATGTGCTTTAAAATATTTATTAATAGCTGAAACAGATATTGATAATTAACTTGAAACATATGCATTAAAAGCATTTGAGTTTTCACCTCTCTTTTTAAATAAATTAATTTTTCACATACAATATACCTTGTAACTTAATTCTCATAGGCCTACATAACTATTTTATATGTATACATGATGCATGAAAAAATTATATATATATATATATATATATATATATATATATATATATATATATATATATATATATATATACACACACACACACACACGGAGAGAGAGAGAGAGAGAGAGAGAGAGAGAGAGAGAGAGAGAGATTCAAATGTTTCTAGAAAATATTGTGTGTATAAATTGACCAATCAGAATTTAGGAAAAAAGAAATTATTAATTAAATAATAAAGGATGATTTAGTCATTATGTATGTACAATTAATTATATTCCAAAATTATAATCCCTAAAATAATAGGTCAATTTCCCTTTAATAAGATTTAATCAAGATAATTAGTTTATAAACCCATAAAGAACCGTCGTTCGTTTCATCATCATCACCATAAAAACACCGACTTCCACCCAAGCCATAAATCCTTCATCCCAGGGTTTTGTGTTCTTCCTTTTTTGATCCTGGTAAACACCTGCACCAATCTATAATTGATCCATAATATGAAATTTTCGATTTCTTTTGTTGAAATCGATAGGAATCACGATCAGGTAGACATGGAGAGAGAGAAGAGATATCAAGTCTTTAAAATCCATCAATTTCTTTTGATGTTGCTAAAATCATCCAAGGGTTTTGTGTTCATGATTAAGGTTAGTAACACTCACCAATTAAGCTCCACTTTTTTATCTACTCATCCATTTTGGAATCTAAATATGTAGCACCTGGTTCTTGGTACGTATTCTTTGTAATTAACTCTTTAAATATTTGCATTTTGGCCTTGGACTCGGCGAGTTGAAGGACCAACTCGCCGAGTAGAAGCGGGATAAGACGCGAGACTTAAGTGATGGACTCGACGAGTAGGTACTGTTCGGACAAAAACCCTAATCCAAGGGTTTACACCCTATTTAAGCAATGTTATGACGGCCATATTGTCCCTTATGCTCCCCAAAACACTTCTCATTGAAACCCTAGCCGTTTGTGCTTTGTTGAGGCCATTTTTGGTGTTCTTGTGTGGTTGTTAAGCTTGGAAGGAAGGAAGGAGCTTGGAACTTGAGTTGGGACCAGTAGATCTAGGGATTTTACTTTATTTTCAGCAGCTTCAAGGTATAATGCCCCTGTCTTGATTCATCCATGTGTTTATTCATCTTTAAGTTGGGATCTCTTTGGATTTCTAAGTCATAGTTCGGATTTGGAAGTGTTGAGTGGGTCTTGACTTCAGATCTGGACCTTAAGAGGGGTCTCATGGCATAAAGGTGCCAACTTTAGGGCCATGAGATCCCCATGTACATTGTAGGACACTTTATATGGATTTTTGAGCTAAAAACCCCATGCATGTGCATCAAGTGTGGAACTTTACGTATAAAGTGAACATTAGGAGGCCAGATCTATGGTTTTGGTGTGTTAGATCTCATTGAAATCGACTGTATGGAATTGGTCAAGATTGGACTCGGCGAGTGCATGAGCGGACTCAGCGAGTCCAAGGCAATCTTCTTGCGGATGAAGATGAACTCGACGAGTTGTTCATACAACTCGACGAGTCAAGACCAGGACCTGTTTATCAGTTGAAGATGAACTCGACGAGTTGTTCATACAACTCGGCGAGTCGGATGAAAATTCATTCGATGTCCATTAGAAGGAAAACTCGTCGAATCATCGCCTAACTCGACGAGTAGAGATGAGTGTAAGAGCAAATAGAAGGATAGGGACTCGGCGAGTTGGCAAGCCAACTCGGCGAGTCAGGTCAACTGGTAGTTGACTTTGACTTTGACTTGGTCGGGGGTAAAGTAGTCATTTTACTCTAAGGACAGTTAGCAGTGTTTGATGGACTGTTTTGTGGGAATTACAGCCGGAGGATTTCCGGAGCAGCAGCAGCAGCAGATAGACAGTTCCCGATCAGATCAGCAACTACTTCGAGGTGAGTTACCCTCCAGTAGCGGTGGGTCTACGGCCATAATGTCGGCCCATTAGTAGGAGTTGTATGATTAGATGATTGTCTATGTGATATTCATCTAGGTTGGTACTACCTGATATGTTTACGTGCTAGTATGATATGATGCTATGTGCTAGTGACAGTATGGGAGATAGTCCCCAGATTTCCGGTCGATAGGGCCGAAGGGGTAGTCATGCCCAGCCATGCTAGATAGATTATGTGATATGTGTTATGCGGTGGTAGTAGGGGTGAAATAGTCCCCAATATCCGGTCGAGAGGACCGAAGGGGAGACCAACACCCAAATATGCTAGTCAGCATCCGGTCGAGAGGACCGAAGAGGAGGCCATCACCTAGATATGCTAGCCAGTATCCGGTCGAGAGGACCGAAGGGGTAGGTCGGGCACCCAGATATGCCTGACAATATATGTATGTTATGTGGTTGTATGGTATGTGGTACGATGTGGGAACTCACTAAGCTTCGTGCTTATAGTTTTCAGTTTGGTTTCAGGTACCTCTTCATCGAAGGGGAAGGAGTTGGCGCGGTAGCGGCACTTCACACACACACACACACTGTTTTCCGCTTTAAGAACTTGTTCTGGGATTTGTACTCTGATATTGGGTTGTTTTCATATTTTGGTTTTCAGACACGATGTATGTTATGAAATGGCTTGATCAGACAATGTTTTATTTCCAAAGTATTGATTTTAAAAAAATGAAATTTTTGGGCGTGAAATTTGGGTCGTTACAAGTTGGTATCAGAGCCCTGGTTTGAGGGATTCGGACACACCTTCGGGGGTGTCTGAACTCAAATCAAGGGATTAAAGGATTTCGAAAAAGAAAAAGTTTTCTAATAGATTAAGTAGAGAGTTTTAAGAAAGAACGACGTGTGTGATGTGCGCGACCGGCCGAGCTCAAGTAAGTATTCCCCAAGTACCCATACAAGCTTATGTTATGTTTATCAGTTTTAGTAGAACAACATGCTAGAATAGGACCAAGAATCTAGGAGTGATGCCTTGCGTTCCTGCTTTATGTGCTTCAGCTTATGAAAATTGCATGCTAGAATTGAGTAAACAGTAGTAGAACAGCCTGTTTAGGTTATGCCTGATAGTATGAGCTTAGAATTGTATACCAGTGCAGTTCCTGTTATGAGAATATAGTTGCTGGAGAATTGTTCCCTTTTGTTCGAATGCTGCTTGCTTTGTGCTTTTTGGGACTCTGAGCAATGAGAGTTATCCATTAGGTGAATACGTCACGTCACATGTGATCAAGGTTGAATAATCTCAGAGTGCTGGATTTGCCCCGAATACGCAACTCTTGTTTGAGTCTAACCGTTGTAGGAACGAGTCTTTTACTCGAAGGATTATCTGAGCCTCATCACATGTGATGGTAGTCAGGTAATGGCTAATTGGCATTGCAAGGAGGCCTTCAGCAGCTGAGGACCGAATAGGGTGGAGTCAAAGGTTTTCCCTAGGGTAAGCCTAGGATGAGGATGGCAGTGATCAGCAGGGGTAAGAGGGATCTGGTGGAGTCAAGGTAGTCCTTGAAGAAGGTACGGATAGATGTGGAAGGTAGTATGGGCCCGTACTACTGAAAGCAGAGGATCTGTACCCGAACTGAGGAATGTTGAGATAAGACCAGGGAACTTGTAGTAGATGTGATCCCTCAAGAGGTATCAGTATCACTAGCAGTTGTTATTATGTATTGCAAAATGGTGGTACTACGTTCGAGGCCAGCAGTTGGCAGCTCAGGAGAGGGATCGGGTTCGGGATCAGGTTCCGAGCCAGTAGATGAGGGGCTACGTGATTTCATAGCGTCAGAGATCACCATAGGTATCCTTGAGTCGACCCCCATCATCTTCGGGTCGATCAAGGAAGGGATAGTTGAGTTGATGGAGGATAGCCTCAGGGCGTTCAGGAGTAACCTGGCATCTGGCCAGTCAGGATCTCGCACACTGTCTTTCAAGGACTTCAGGGGCAGTAGTGCGCCGGATTTTCATGGGGCGAATGACCCCATAGCTGCCAGACGATGGATTGCAGACAACGAGTCTGCACAGTTGACTAGCTTCTGCCCCGAGGGGTCGAAGGTGAGGTTTGCAGCAGGGTGTTTGAGAGACAGAGCTAGAGACTGGTGGGAGTCTGTTAGTGACTCATTGGGAGCCTCGGCTGTAAAGGCTATGACATGGCCAGACTTCGTGACCAAGTTCCAAGCAGAGTTTGTGCCAGCTGTGGAGCTTCAGCAGCTGGCCAGGGAGTTTTTGGATATGAGGCAGACCACAGAGACTGTGGCGGAGATCACCGCCAAGTTTCGGGAGAGGGCGTTGTTGGTACCTCAGTACGCGGGTGATGAGGATATGAGGAGGACCCGCTATCATAACGTGCTACGAGTTGATATTCGAGAGCATGACAATTTTTCCGCTTGCCCTACTATGAAGTCCATGATTCCCAGGGCCAGGGAAAGGGAGATCGACCTGGAGCACATCCGGAAGAGGAAGGTTGAGGAGGGGCAGGTTACGGGGGCTTCAGGGAAGCAACCCAAGGGACCAGACACAAGGCCGAAAGGCCAACAGGGGCGAGGCCGCTGCAAGAAATGCGGAAAGATGCACGAGGGAGCGTGCAAGTTGGGATCGTCAGGATGCTATAAGTACGGCAAGTTAGGGCACTTCAGCAGGGATTGTACTGCCCCTGCACCTATGATACATACGTCATAGTTATTGTGTTTCCACTATAACAAGAGGGGCCACAAGAAGGCCAATTGCCCCCAGTTGGCAGCAGCAGCGCTAGTGAAGGCGCCAGCTCCAGCGACCCTGCGGATTACTGATGGCCGGCAGGGCAAGCTGGAGGCTCCAATGGTGAGGAGCCAGGCATTTCAGCTGGCTACCAAGGAGGCACGCGCCGCACCCTATGTGGTGACGGGTATGATTCTTTCCCTCTGTTTTATTTATATGATGTTATGGTGTTGAAATGTGCTCTGTGTATATGTGTTTAGGATCGTTCCATGTGAACGGTATCCCGGTTCAAGTGTTGTTTGACTCGGGTGCCACCCGATCGTCTATTTTTCTTGCGCTTAGCAAGAAGTTCACTAAGTCTTTAGGCATGTTGGACTGCCCTTTAGAGGTAGAGATTGATCAGTACAAGCATCATCAGTGTTCAGAGATTGCGTTCTGAGGTTTTTTGAGGAGCGCTACTTGGTGGATTTGGTTCCCATTCCATTGCGTGGGAACAAGGTGATTATAGGCATGGATTGGTTAACCCCTAATGGGGCGGTGATAGATTGTGCACATCAACTGGTGCGAATCAGGACCCCATGTGGGGGAGAGTTGGTAGTCCACGGCGAGAGGCCACAACGTGGACCCACAATATGGTCGGCAGCGAGAGCTAGGCACTACCTTCAGCAGGGTTGTGCGGGATATGTCGCGTATGTTATGGATACCAGGGAGGCGGGTAAGGTGACGGTGAGCGAGGTCCCGGTGGTGCGGGACTACACAGACGTGTTCCCGGAAGAGCTTCCTGGGATACCTCCGGAGCGACAGGTGGAGTTCAGGATCGACCTAGTCCCTGGTGCGGCTCCAATATCGAAGGCACCGTATCAGTTGGCTCCTCCTGATATGCAAGAGTTGTCTACACAGTTGCAGGAGCTTTTAGACAAGGGATTCATTAGACCGAGCAGTTCACCCTACGGAGCCCCAATTCTATATGTGATGAAGAATGACGGGTCGCATCGGATGTGTATAGATTATCGGAAGCTGAACAAGGTAACGGTGAAGAACCGTTACCCACTTCCGAGGATTGATGACCTCTTTGACCAGCTTCAGGGAGCATCTTGGTTCTCCAAGATTGATCTGCGTTCAGGATATCACCAGATGAGGGTCAGAGAGGTGGATGTGCAGAAGACCACGTTTCGGACACGCTATGGCCACTACGAGTTTGTGGTGATGCCCTTCGGGCTCACTAATGCTCCTGCCGCGTTCATGGACCTCATGAACCGCGTATGTAGACCGATGTTAGACCGGTATGTGATAGTGTTTATTGATGACATCTTGGTTTACTCCAAGACGCAGGACGAGCACGTGGAGCATCTGAGTGAAGTTTTGGAGACTTTGAGGAGGGAGAACTTGTATGCTAAGTTCTCCAAGTGTGAGTTCTGGTTGCGCGAGGTGTAGTTCCTCAGAAATCTCGTCAACCAGAACAAGATCTCAGTGGACCCGGCCAAGGTAGAGGCCGTGATGAGATGGGAAGTTCCGAAGTCTCCATCTGAGATTCGGAGTTTCCTAGGATTAGCAGGCTACTATAGGAGATTCATTCAGGATTTCTCCAAGATAGCCATACCTCTGATGCGGCTGACGAAGAAAATCTTGGTCTTTCAATGGGGGCCTGAGTAGCAGGCAGCGTTTGAGACTTTACGATAGAGATTGTGCGAAGCGCCAATCTTATCCCTGCCAGAGGGCGTAGAGGATTTTGTGGTATACTGTGACGCGTCCATTTCAAGTTTGGGCGCGGTGCTGATGCAGAGAGGGCATGTCATTGCTTACGCTTTGAGGCAACTGAAGCCTCACGAGGCGAACTACCCGATGCACGATTTAGAATTGGGGGCGGTTGTCTTCGCCCTCAAGATTTTACGGCATTACCTCTATGGAGTCTGGTGTACCATTTACACGGACCACAAGAGTTTGAGGTACCTCATGGATCAGCCGAATTTGAACATGTGACAACGTCGGTGGTTGGACGTGGTGAAGGATTATGACTGTGAGATACTTTATCACCCAGGGAAGTGATGGGTTTCATGCATAAGAACAATCCTATGTGCTCATACAAACCCTAATGCTTGGATCTAGGTTTCTCTATTATACATTCTTTGAATCCAAGACTAATAAACTTAGATCTAACATATTATAAACTGAATTAGGGTTTATGGAATTACCTTTGATTGTAATATAGCAATAACAATCAATTCCTTGCTTGGATTGGCTTCAAAAGCTTAGTGCCTCAAGTGCTGCACCTCTAATGGAGTCACAAACACCTTATGTAACTTGGATGAAGAGAAGAAGAAAGGAGGCTGCCCAAAAACGATTAGAAACCCTAGAGAATCAGTTGTTCACGTTTTTTGGGCCTAAGGGGTCCTTTATATACTTGGGTGGGCTGCTAGGGTTTCAGTCAAAACCCTAATGGACAGCTTAAACTCTAAGCAGCCCATGGAACCTTCTGGATAAGGCCATGGACGAAAATATGATGGGCTTCCGTCATAATTTCGTTCACCCCTTATTCCTTTAGCATTCCTTAGCCCAATAACTCAATTATCTAATAACTGCAGTCCAGTCCCCTAAATTTAATTAATCTCTTTTAGCCACAAAATTAATTCTTGACTAATATTAATTAAATAATATGATTTCTCCTTTAATATATTATTCTCATAATATATTAATAAATCATATTTAAACCTCTCTCTCCTTAATTCATCCTACATATTGCTATGGTGAAGGCAACCCAAAAGGACCATGCTCATAATCGGGTCAAGTACATACCAAAATAGTTATGGACTTAGACACTAATCCAACAGTCTCCCACTTGGATAAGTCTTATAACTATTTTCGGTATGACTTAAGAATCTGATCAGCAATCGTAGCTTTCAAAAGCCGCTGTCAACTCTGATCTTATCAGATAGCGTGTCCTCTAGATAAAGGATTATATATTCCTCCATTCTCAAGATATCGTATAGACAAAAGACATGAATTTCAATCATTCTCTCTATATTGTTTCCCGAATTCCGATTTATGATGACAGACAACAGACTACAATTGAACACATCAACTTAGTCCTGGCTTGGCCAAGCGCTTAGGTGTCACCACTAAATCATCGAGAGGCCCACAAATATCGCTTTTATCCCAGTTTGGATAAAAGGAATGGATAAACTTCGACTCAAATGCTCGCTTGCATTTACTGATCGAATCACACACAACAATAAGTTTTATAACACCAAGTTACTAGTGCGTTTACTTATTATCAATGTGTAACCGACCAACAAATAACAACTCACACGTCTTGGTTTCAAGAATATACAATATTATCGTCCCACTAATCACTTGTGATAAATCCATGAAGTGATCCAAGTGAGCGTGGGTTTAATCCAATACTCTAATCTTATCAAAGCACTCATGAACTCTGCAGCAAACTTGTGCCATGTCTAAACACTTTAGACAATCTACAGACAGATTCATGACAGTCTTTATTCATACCTACTCCCAACATATGACCGACTGTGGATGTTCGAATAACCTAGTTATTCTGGAAGTCAAAGCATGCAAATTGAAACATAACAATAATACTTAATCCTATATGGCCTCAAACTTCTGAGAGTAAATAAAACACTTCTATTTAACCACCATATTGATTGCTCATTATTATCGTTTACTGTTTCAGAAAATCAACTTATTACTGAAATGACAACAATAACTATCCCATGCATAAAGCATGCACACTATGTTTCCTATGGTCCTTACTTTGTGAAATAGATTAATTGAAAAACCTTTTCAATGATGCTCATTTCACAATTCCCATTCCTTATCATTAGTGTAAGAACGCAAGGTTCCTTGCTACTATTAGAATATGCTAGATTCTAACATCTTATGCAACGATCCTTTCGTAAAGTCGTAGCACAAAAGTCACCAAGACTTAGCTAATGAAATTATGAAGTACTCTATCGGAAATTGTTACAAGACAATTCCATAGACGTGAAGTCTCACATTCAAAGTACATTCATTTGAACATCCTTCTTGCATAAAAGTTTCTAATCTAGGCATAGACTTTCAATATCCAACTCCCAATATGGAAACATTTCCACATTTGCCATATGACAACTCATTCTTAATAGAATCTTATCTATTCATAATAATGTCGATATGGTCCATCCAATACCATACTTCTAACTACTCACAAGCGACCAATCCTCAGCGAACTTTGGATCGTCCTTTGATAGTTGTTTAATTATTTTAGTCAAAACCATTTCTAGTCCTTTTCCCTCTTAATGCACTAGACATTTGGAAAATTTTAGAATGGTAAAATATTATAGCATTTGCGATCGATCCTATACCTGAAGCGTATGGGACACAATGCATAATGTCTTACATAAAGATATGATACTTTACCAATCTTTTTCCATAATATTTTATGTGTCATGTTCTCACAATTCGAACTATGAAGAGGGATGCCGTAATCATAATTGAAATTTGAGAGCACACAATGTATCCTTTTACTAAAAAATATCAAAAATTCTCAATCTAAGCTTTAGATTTTGAAACGAAGTATAATATTCTCTCCCTTAATTATAGCAAAACAACTTTTCAACCCATGCAACTTTGCAAATTGAATCTTTGTTTTTCTATAATTAATATTGCTAACTTGCAATACTCGCCATAATAATCACACAATCATAACACTTATGCTCCCACTATCATGATGATTATTATCATATAAGCATAACACTTATGCTCCCACTAGCTTTGCATGTATTCCGAAAACAAATGAACTTCCAGAAAAACAATGCCTATTGAATTTCTGAAATTCATATTTTTAATACCAGATGCTTCGATAAGCCTTTATCTAAGCTTCTTAAACTTATATATCTTTGCCTTAGATAGCTCATATGTGTGCTTAAACATTTTAGAACTTATGTTACTAAGTTCCAAATGTTCAAACTAATTGCCAAATCTCACAATTCGAACTATAGAAAGGGATGTCGTAACCATAATCGAATTTGAGAATACAATTTTCACAATTGCTATCTTCTTAAGATCTCTCTTAGTGAAAGCATTTCCTCACAGTAATTTTCATGAAGGAGGGAATCTTATGACACTTAGATTTTATGGTGTATGAGTTCCTATCCATGTGAATTTGCAAAACCAAAGTTTGCAACAAATTCAAACTCATATGGACTGAACTTTCTTAATCTTGATTTCTTACCTTATGGTAACACGAGTGCCCACCATGTCTTCCAAGTAGTTTAGTAACCTGTCCTTACATATCAATGTACTTTCCATCTACTATGGCTCTAGTATGCATTCAAATGAGAACTCATAGAACTCACATACACAATTAACTCAATTAGAATGGCACAGAAACAAAATAATGTCAGCACGATAGGTTGTAAACCTCAAGTCGTGTGCTAGTGATGATCGATAAGGTTTATTCTTGATTTGTTCTTGAAACCTTTCAAGACCATTAAGACTCCCACTGACTCCTTGACATATAAGATTCTCTTGTCAAGAAACATTTCTTGACAAAGCAAATATTGAAGAGTTAGTGCAGTTTTTATCAAGACAAAACGCTTCACATAACTGGTCCTAGTTGGTCTTTGTCTTATCCAAGACAGCACAACTTACCAATTTCAAATGTGCAAGAATAAGAAAACTTTTCCAAATTCCACATTTGATGAGTGTTATAAACCTACTTAAGACTTTTCACTCAATGTCACAATCTTGACTCTAAGACTTGATATTGGAACGAAGTATGATTGACTTCTTGATTTAACCATTTCTACAATTCTCGATTCTTCTTCTTAGACATGCAATTGCACTAAGACTCACTTAGAGGATCTATTTATACATGGTTCTTAATCTTTAAGACTTATCATAAAACACAATAAAAGGTACTCTCCCTTCTTCTTAGAAAAGAGAAACTTTTATCTTTCTGCCTTCTTGATTCTTCTTTATTCGTTCTACTATTCATTGAAACCCTTTCAATCAACTCAGAATTACAATTAATCTTATAAGTATAATCATATTTACTAAACTTTTAGTAAATCATGACGAATATCTTTGTCACTCTTATGGTGGACTTGATCAACGCATAACCTAGTGTACTTGATCTCCTAGTCATTCAATTGACACTTTGTCAAAGAATTAGTCTAAGTTTCCCAAATGTGAAAGTTTTTCATTCATCATACAATACACATTGCATGATTCCAAGTTTCTGTCCAATTGAAACTTGGGCGATGAGAAACTCTCCCTATTTGGTAAACTTTTGACATTTCCACAAATAACATAATTAAGAATCATATCCATTTTGCTAATAATAGAAGTACACAAACATCAATTTTTCATATATGTCGTTGTAAGGATAAACAAATAAGATAAAAACCAAAATTTATTTTATTCATAAAAACAGCGGAAAAACATGTCCTTACAATGCAAAATTCGAATGACAAACTATGTAATCATATACTCCTAACAAATCTATCATAACTTCCTAAGCTCAAAATCTGATCTTCGAATTCATGCGATCGAAATCCATTTCTTCGTGATCAGACTCATCTTGCTCTTCCATCAAACTTCCTCTCTTTTCTCTAATCCTACAAAACATGCAAATGTAATCTTATCACATTATGAGTAAAGAATAGGAATTTAAATTGAGTTAGATAGTGGATTTTATACCTAAAGTAGAGCCAGACTTATCGACTCTCCCATCTCTTAGACTCTTCAGGTCCTTCGGGCAGCTTCGTATCCATTGCCCCTTCTCTTGGCAGCAGGAACAGGTGGGTTCTCCTAGAGTGTCCACGGAAGCATGGTTGGTTGAATTATCAGAAAAATATGCTCCATTACTTCGCCAAATCATTTCTGATTCAGCAGCAATAAGCATGTAAGTCAAGTCAATGAGGGTTGTGTCAAGTTTCATCATATAATACTCTCTTATGAACTTATCATATGATTCAGGGAGTGACTGAAGAACCCAGTCCACAGCCAACTTATTGGAGATAGACGCACCCAACATAATCAACCTATCAATGTGTGATTTCATCCCTAGGATGTGAGCACACACGGGTTTACCATCTTGATGTTCCATTTCCAATAGGGATTCGGTAATCTTGAACCTTTCAAATCTTCGATCATGAGGGTTAGGGAGAACAACGGGAGGAAGAGGAGGAAGTGAAATCAAGCTAGTTCACACTGATCCTTCACTTTGAATCAAGCTTCCACTTTCATTAGGAATACCTTTTCCTTGGGATTCGGGAATACCATGGTTAGAGTCAGACATCTACAAAACAGGAGAAAATTCAAGTTATGTTGATTAGAATTCTTGATGTAACACCCAAATGAAACATCAAGCTAGGATCCAACACAATACTCTACAACCTAGAGAATGTCGTAATCTAGTTGCAGAATATTTGAAGGTAGGTAAATGACGATTTACCAATTTCCACCATGAAAAACGAAAAAGAAGTTTAAGTTTTAAATGAATTGAGACTCCTAGATCTTTTGAGATTCATTGAACTTTTCAATGGCATGTTTAATCTCGATTATGCCCTACTATTTGTGACTGGGATGCCGAGGATCACAAACAAGGTGTGAATAACCATACGAATCACGTGGTGCACCCAATACTACTATCACCTAATCAATGTGCCGGTTAGCCACACACACTCCATTGATCTATGATAAGCATCGAGCCACCCTTCGCCACCAATGTCATCCCCAAATTAATGTGCCGGTTAACCACACACGCTCCACTAACGTTTGACAAGGGTACGAAGTGTAATTCCATGGGTTAGCATATAATTTCACATTTTGCCTAAAGTAACTATGATTTGGGAATTTGTATAAGCATTTAGTTACTTTGTACTTCATTATACTTATAATGGAAGGTTTCTGTCCTATCCTACCCGTTCGGCTAATGACCCTCCACTAGTCAAGAGTGCGGTGGGTAAGAGTGGATACCCATTCAATCGCCATTTTATAGGCAATTTCCTTAAACACCCCTTATAGACCAGCTTCGTGAATGAGGCATACTAACGGTAAGACTGACTGTTTACTCATACATATATATAATATTAGACTTTTAATGTTATATATAGTATAGGGTGTATTTTAAACTTAAAAAAAGAATACAAGGTGGTTTAACTTAGTAAATTATACTTTTAATTTAATTAAATGTAAACCAAAACTTTATGGGTTTATTAAATCACTTTTAATTATACACTTTAATTAATTAATAAAACCATAAGGGTGTGATTTGAACTTTTTCAAATTACTAGGGTTTTAGAATTTAACATTTCAAAATTAAACTTTTAATTAACTTTTAAACTCCAAAACTTGAGGGCAAGTTTCGAAACTTTTCAAAACACAAGGGATCAAATAACAAATAACATAAATTAAACAATTAATTTGGAGATTATCTATATTTGACCTAATCTCATTTTATTCATAAGATAATAACCAAATAATTTAAATAATCCATATTTATCATATAAACAACCAATATTCAAAAGATTTGAAATTATCTATAGTTTTGGCAAGGATAATCACTAATTTAAGATAAAAATCGGATTTTAACTTCAAAAAATGAGTTAGGCATTAAATCCAAGTCATAACAGCAGCTAAATCCCGAAACACCCTCTGTCTGACGCTCGAACTCGCCGAGTCAGCTTTGAACTCGCCGAGTAGGGGCCAACTCGCCGAGTCTAGATACTGACTCACCGAGTTGAGTCGGGCAGAGGCCAAAAACTCGATTTTTAGCAAACAAAACAGTTAAACATCACATACAACTGAAACCAATCAACGCTCTGATACCACTGATGGGTTTCATGCATAAGAACAATCCTATGTGCTCATACAAACCCTAATGCTTGGATCTAGGTTTCTCTATTATACATGCTTTGAATCCAAGACTAATAAACTTAGATCTAACATATTATAAACTGAATTAGGGTTTATGGAATTACCTTTTATTGTTATATAGCAATAACAATCTATTCCTTGCTTGGATTGGCTTCAAAAGCTTAGTGCCTCAAGTGTTGCACCTCTAATGGAGTCACAAACACCTTATGCAACTTGGATGAAGAGAAGAAGAAAGGAGGCCGCCCAAAAACGATTAGAAACCCTAGAGAATCAGTTGTTCACGTTTTTGGGGCCTAAGGGGTCCTTTATATACTTGTATGGGCTGCTAGGGTTTCAGTCAAAACCCTAATGGACAGCTTAAACTCTAAGCAGCCCATGGAACCTTCTGGATAAGGCCATGGATGAAAATATGATGGGCTTCCATCATAATTTTGTTCACCCCTTATTCCTTTAGCATTCCTTAGCCCAATAACTCAATTATCTAATAATTGCAGTCCAGTCTCCTAAATTTAATTAATCTCTTTTAGCCACAAAATTAATTCTTAATTAATTCTTGACTAATATTAATTAAATAATATGATTTCTCCTTTAATATATTATTCTCATAATATATTAATAAATCATATTTAAACCTCTCTCTCCTTAATTCATCCTACATATTGCTATGGTGAAGGCAACCCAAAAGGACCATGCTCATAATCTGGTCAAGTACATACCAAAATAGTTATGGACTTAGACACTAATCCAACAGGAAGGCCAATGTGGTGGCCGATGCGCTTAGCCGCAAGGCAGCGCCAATCAGAGGCGTGTGCATGAGGATGACAGTGGTGACTCCGCTGTTAGAGCAGATTCGGGAGGCTCAGCAGGAGGCTATGAAGGAGGAACATCGGAAGAGCGAGCGTATAGTGGGTTAGGTTTCCTCCTTCGATTATGATAGCCGAGGGTTATTGAAACTACACCGCAGGGTGTGGGTACCATATCACGGGGGTGTGCGCCAGGTTCTGATGGAGGAGGCGCAAAAATCCCGAGTTTCCATTCATCCCGGGGCGACGAAGATGTATAGAGATCTTCGTCTAGACTATTTGTGGCCCTGCATGAAACGGGATGTAGCTTGGTACGTTGAGTGGTGCTTGACCTGCAGGAAGGTCAAGGCCGAACACCAGAGGCCACACGGAAAGATGCAGCCGTTGGATATCCCGCTGTGGAAATGAGAAGACATCACAATGGATTTTATCACCAAGCTTCCCAGGACCGCACGGGGAATGGATTCTATATGGGTCATCGTGGATCGGTTGACCAATAGCGCCCACTTCATACCGATCCAGGAGAGTATCTCGGTAGAGAAGTTGGCCGATATCTACATTTGAGAGGTGGTGGCGCAGCACGGAGTGCCAGTCTCCGTGATTTCAGACAGGGATGTACAGTTTACTTCCAGGTTTTGGAAGAAGTTCCATGACGAGCTGGGCACTCGTCTGCATTTTAGCACCACCTTTCACCCACATACAGATGGTCAGAGTGAGCGGACCATCCAGACTCTGGAGGATATGTTGCGGGCGGGCGTGCTGGACTTCAGTGGTAGTTGGGATACTTATCTCCCTTTGGCTGAGTACTCATACAACAACAACTACCACGCGAGTATTGACCGTCCTCCCTTCGAGATGTTGTATGGGAGAAGGTGCAGGACCCCGATATGTTGGGGTGAAGTTGGCCATAGGGTCATGGGGAGCACCGAAGTGGTGCTCAAGACGACCGAGAGGATTCAACCGGTTCAGAGCAGGCTTCAGACTGCACAGAGTCGGCAGAAAAGTTATGCCGACAAGCGCCGTTCAGACCTGGAGTTCCAGGTCGGGGATATGGTTCTCCTAAAGGTGTCGCCTTGGAAAGGCGTCATCCGATTCAGGAAGCGGGGAAATTTGGGCCCAAGGTACATTGGACCATTCAGGGTTGCAGCCCGGGTGGGCAAGGTAGCGTACATGATGGATCTGCCAGCCGAACTCAGTCAGATCCACATCACCTTCCATGTCTCCCAGCTGCGGAAGTGCCTGGTGGACGACTCAACGCTGGTACCCCTAGAGGATATTCAGGTTGATGACAGCTTTAATTACATTGAGAGGCCAGTGGAAATCCTCGACTGGAAGTCGAAGGATTTGAGGAACAAGAGGGTGGAACTCGTGAAGGTGCAATGGCAGCACCAGAAGGGGTCGGAGTGGACTTGGGAGCCGATGGAAGAGATGATGGAGCACTACCCCGAGCTGTTTCAGGAACGAGCAGCAGACTTTGAGGACGAAGTCTAAAATAAACGGGGGAGATTTGTAGCACCCGGTTCTTGGTACGTATTCTTTGTAATTAACTCTTTAAATATTTTCATTTTGGCCTTGGACTCGGCGAGTTCAAGGACCAACTCGCCGAGTAGAAGCGGGATAAGACGCGGGACTTAAGTGATGGACTTGGCGAGTCGGGTCCCGGACTTGGTGACTAGGTACTATTCAGACAAAAACCCTAATCCGAGGGTTTGCACCCTATATAAGCAATGTTATGACGGCCATATTGTCCCTTATGCTACCGAAAACACTTCTCATTGAAACCCTAGCCGTTTGTGCTTTGTTGAGGCCATTTTTGGTGTTCTTGTGTGGTTGTTAAGCTTGGAAGGAAGGAAGGAGCTTGGAACTTGAGTTGGGACCAGTAGATCCAGGGATTTTACTTCATTTTCAGTAGCTTCAAGGTATAATGCCCCTGTCTTGACTCATCCATGTGTTTCTTCATCTTTAAGTTGGGATCTCTTTGGATTTCTAAGTCATAGTTCGGATTTGGAAGTGTTGAGTGGGTTTTGACTTCAGATCTGGACCTTAAGAGGGGTCTCATGGCATAAAGGTGCCAACTTTAGGGCCATGAGAGCCCCATGCACATTGTAGGACACTTTATATGGATTTTTGAGCTAAAACCCCATGCATGTGCATCAAGTTTGGAACTTTACGTATAAAGTGAACATTAGGAGGCCAGATCTATGGTTTTGGTGTGTTACATCTCATTGAAATCGACTGTATGGAATTGGTCAAGATTGGACTTGGCGAGTGCATGAGCGGACTTGGTGAGTCCAAGGCAATCTTCTTGCGGATGAAGATGAACTCGACGAGTTGTTCATACAACTCGACGAGTCAGGACCAGGACCTGTTTATCAGTTGAAGATGAACTCGACGAGTTGTTCATCAAGTCATCGCCTAACTCGACGAGTAGAGATGAGTGTAAGAGCAAGTGGAAGGATAGGGACTCGGTGAGTTGGCAAGCCAACTCGGCGAGTCAGGTCAACTGGTAGTTGACTTTGACTTTGACTTGGTCGGGGGTAAAGTAGTCATTTTACTCTAAGGACAGTTAGCAGTGTTTGACAGACTGTTTTGTGGGAATTACAGCCGGAGGATTTCCGGCGCAGCAGCAACAGCAGATAGACAGTTCCTGTGCATATCAGCAGCTACTTCGAGGTGAGTTACCCTCCAGTAGCGGTGGGTCTACGGCCACAATGCCGGCCCATTAGTAGGAGTTGTATGATTAGATGATTGTCTATGTGATATTCATCTAGGTTTGCTACTACCTGATATGTTTACGTGCTAATATGATATGATGCTATGTGCTAGTGACAGTAGGGGAGATAGTCCCCAGATTTACGGTAGATAGGGCCGAAGGGGTAGTCATGCCCAACCATGCTAGATAGATTATGTGATATGTGTGATGTGGTGGTAGTAGGGGTGAAATAGTCCCCAATATCGGGTCGACAGGACCGAAGGGGAGACCAGCACCCAGATATGCTAGTCAACATCCGGTCGAGAGGACTGGAAGGGAGGCCAGCACCTAGATATGCTAGCCAGTATCCGGTCGAGAGGACCGAAGGGGTAGGTCGGGCACCCAGATATGTCTGACAATATATGTATGTTATGTGGTTGTATGCCTGTATGGTATGTGGTACGATGTGGGAACTCACTAAGCTTCGTGCATATAGTTTTCAGTTTGGTTTCAGGTACCTCTTCACCGAAGGGGAAGGAGCTGGCGCGGTAGCGGCACATCATACACACACACTGTTTTCCGCTTTACGAACTTGTTCTGGGATTTGTACTCTGATATTGGGTTGTTTTCATATTTTGGTTTTCAGACGCGATGTATGTTATGAAATGGCTTGATCAGACAATGTTTTATTTACAAATGTTTTCCAAAATATTGATATTAAAAAAATGAAATTTTTGGGCGTGAAATTTGGGTCGTTAAAAATTATGAACCGGGAAGTATTTTATCTTTTTAGCATCAATTACACTCAATTTTTCTATCTACTAGTTGGAATTTTGGATGTGAACGAGAATCAAGAATCAATTTTTTCTGTTATCAATGCTTTTGAATGTTGTATGTACTGTTGCATTTTTTGAATGTTGATAACAAATCATGCCATCCAAGTGTTTGATATAATGTCAAAAAGAGAAGGTTTTTGTGTAAGTGAGGCAAGTTTGATATTTTGGACTTATTGGAAAGATTCTGTTAGAATATATTAAGCTAAATTGCGTTCTATTTTGTTAGAATTACAATAACATGTTTATACTTGTGTTGAAATATTCTGTTAGAAGTTAAATAGAAAATATTTTGTTAGAATTTTTAAGGAATTGAAGTTCAAGCAATAAACGGAAATGAAATATTCTTTTAGAATTGAAGTTAATATATGTAGTTATGTTATTTTGGTTTATCCAAACCTGCAAATTCTTTCAGAATGAGAAAACAGAATATTCTTTTAGAATGAGGTTAGTAACACTCATCGATTTGATGCCTATTATTCGTAAAACAATTCACAAAAGAATGTTATTTAAGTGCATTCTGTAATGTATCCTGTTAGAATTTATTTATATAAATGCATTCTTTTAGAATGTCTTTGAGAATATTTGTTAACAACAACTATATTCATTTAATGGGTAATACTAACGAGTAATGTATCTTATTCTTTCCGAATTGCATGGAGAAGGAATTCAATATTGATCATCCAAGAGAAATATTTGGAATCGAGTTCAACAACAACTATATATGCGAAGAACAAGTGGATTATATGGTTCACTGGAGAAAACCAAGTGTATTTGTTCAATAACAGTATATTCAAGAATGCTATTTCTTAAGAATTTTATTCATTTTTGATGATATTCTATTAGAATATGTATAACTATATTAAAATATATAAGGATATTCGTCTTTAAGAATATGTATGAATTTGTATTTTATTTCAGATGTGTACTAAGAATAAAATCATAGATCCAACTTGGATGTACATGAATAATATCTACAATTCTTAAATCAGGTTAATTATCAAAAATATCTGCATTGGAAATATATTCTACAAGAATAAAATTGAAAATATATTTACTAGTTTATAGTTGGCATTCTATCATTCTGACAGAATAAAATCGGTTTTTTAATTTTGAATTAATATAAAATATTCAAAAATTTAAAAATAAACGAATTAATTATCCTTAAAAATCTGAAAATTTCCTTTTTTAATATAGGTTAATTAACTAAAATGCCCTTATGCTTAAATTTTTGTGATTATATGGTACATGTTATCCTATTATAATATCATAGACCCTCAGATCATGACCTTTGATTCTATTCTATCCGGTGGTCCAGATCTGTGTATTCTGACACATAATAGTTAGTAAAAGCAAAATAACCTAAGCATATATATATATATATATATATATATATATATATATATATATATATATATATATATATATATCTTAAAACCTTAATTTATAAAACAAATAACATGGTCATCTTTTTCCATTTTACAAATTTGCATATCTAAAGAACATTATATATTAGGTACTTGAAGTATTATAGTTTAATTGGTGTTATGTTTTATTAATACACCTCTTTAATATTTAAAAATTTCAATTATGATTAGTTAAACACCTCAATCTTCATTTATTTTTTTCGATTCGAACAACAATTGGATTAATGATGCATTCAAATGACGTTTTTGTTTGATTAGACAATTATTTTATGGATAGTTAATGATCTTGATGGGAAATACGATTTCCCCAAAGTAAAATATAATGCTAGAGGTAGATGGTCTTACTCCTCTACAAAATGTATAGCTGCAATTCGGCAATTTGCATACGGTATCACTATTGAAGCAACAGATGAATAGATATATGTTTGAAAGAACAAAATATGAGTGTGAGTATATCTTTTGTGATTATGTTATCGAGATTTAACATGAAATATATTTGCGTAGACCTATTATAAGTGATTTCGACTAATTATATGCGCACCAACAAGCAGCATACGGTTTCCCAGATATACTTGGAAGTATTGATTATATGCATTAGGCACATGAAAGCTGTCTAAATTTATGACATGGTCAATACACATGACGTGGTTATGGCTTCCCGACCATAATACTCAAAGCAGCTGTATTGCAAGATATATGGTTTTGACATGCATACTTTGGTGCCATTAGGCATAATAATGTCATACATGTTCTTACTCAACCACCAATTTTAAAAGATATTATAACTAAATCACACGACTTTCATTTTATGGTAAAATAGAAATGAGTTCAAGAAAGTCTATTACTTTATCAGTAACATATATCATAAATACCCTAAATTTGTGAAATTGTATACGTATCCACAAGATGAAAAAAAATAATTCAAAGCAATGCAAGAATCAACAATGAAGGATGTGGAATGGGTATTTAGAAGTTTTTAAAAAGAAATGACATATAGTCAAACACGCAACACAACTATGGGATAAAGACAAAATATGTGACATAATGTATGTATGTATCATATTACATAATATGATAATAGAAGCAAAAATTCGAGAAATTTTCATGTATAATTCATTCGATGCACTTTGTACGCATGATGAATTTCTACCTTGTATCGATTAGTTATTGTTTAGAGTTATTTAAATGCATTCTAGTGAAATGCACAACAACCTTAGACGGACAACAACCTTAGACAAGATCTGACCGAATCATATATATATATATATATATATATATATATATATATATATATATATATATATATATATACACACACACACACACACACACACAACGACAACAAATAATTTTTAGTTTTATTTTGTTGTTTTTAATTTTATTATGTATTTTTAATTTTATTTATGTAATTTTTAATTTAGTTTATATAAAGTTTTATTTTTAATATTATATTTTTTATTTTAAATTAATTTTACTCTTACTTAAATATAAAAAATAAAAGAGATATGGTGATGTGAAGTGATGAGTACCCATAGGTAAAATGATGCTAATATGGCGTTGAGTTGACAAAACTTTGGGTGTGGTATGTATATCTAATAGCTGTAGTGTGAGAGAATGTAATATTCAATATTTTTTTAGTAGTGTTGATCATGGTGTGGTTTTTGGCTAAAACCACACAGATTGGTTTTTACCTTGTTAAAACTACATAATGCGTTTTTGTGTTTAGTGTGGTTTTAGATGCGGTTCAATTTCTACAAGGTTCGGTTCGATTTATATATTGTAATAGGTACGATGTGGTTTTACATTTTGGCGGTTTTAAATGTTGGGTTTTATTAGCATCAATACTCTATATAAAGGTAGCGGGAACAATCAAAAGATATACCGAAGTGTATACGACCCTAGATCTAGGTTTTACAAGTTATAACTATAAACTTTAGAAATCAGCTAGAAAGAAACATACTAACCTCTTGATTGCTCGATTGGGATCTCGTACGTGCCAGTGCTTGCAATGGATGAAGGATCCAAAGTAGAACCCCACTAATGTAGTCAGACATACAAAAGAAAAAGGCAAAACCCTAGGTTAGGGTTTATTCGAAATTCTCTAACCCTAACAAAGAGGGTTAGAATTTTGTATACGGTGAATGGTGAGAGAGAGAGAGAGAGAAGGGCTAGATGAAAATATGAGAGGAATTCGCAACTCTATAGTTTACCCTTAACAATCTATTTATAGGCTGTAGACATAATCCTAAATGGATTCAAACTCTTAAGGTTAATCTTTATCTGATTCAAATATGCCTAATCCCTATCAGGGAGCTTAGAAAAAACATCCACCTTTATGCTCATGGAGCTTCTGTAATATTCCAATTAACTAGTTGTGAGACCCGTATATTATACGGGTTGATTAAAACAAAATGTTAAATACGAAAGATTAAACAAGAAGTTTATTTGAATTTGAAATTTAAAATAAGAAAATTGTGAGAATAAAAAAAAAGCAAAAAAATAACTTAAATTATGTGGTTAATTTTCAGACATGTATACTAAACGTGTTAATTATAACAAAATGTTAAATACGAATGTTTAAACTGTAAATTTTTTAAAACTGAAATTGAAGTTTGAAATCTGAAATTAATATAATCGTTAGTATGTGTAATTTATGGAAACTAAATTAATAATATATTAAAAAATAAAAAGTACGTAAATGACAAGTGGAAAATAAATATCTTAAAATTATGACAAAATGACATGTTTCATAATGCATGAGAGCATGACATGTGACACAATTATTTTCATTTATTATGGAGGATCTTTAGGAAGTAATTAATATTAAGCACTTGAATTAACTAAAATAGTTTAATTAATTCTAAAATAATTTCCAATTAATTTATTAATTCCTTAATAGATTAACAACTTATTTATCTTCATTTCCATATTGCTATTTGGGTTATAAGGCTAACCCAAAGGACCCTTCCGTTATTAGAAATATTACCAAAATAGTTAATGATCTTGAATACTTTTTCCAACAATCTCCCACTTGGACAAGTCGTTAACTTTCAGGATCAAAATATTTCACTAACAGTCAATATATAGTAGTCCTCTAGTGCAACTGCCAAACTCTGATTAGAATCAAAATGTTGTCCTTAAGACAAGTAATCAACTATTCCTTTGTTCAAAATATCTCTATGAATACGGCACAAGGATAAAGGTCCATATCATTTTTCAAAATTCTGTTTCCCAATCAGCAATTTCTGACGATCATATCTGACTTCTAAATCGAGCACATCAATTTAGTCAAGGCTCATCCATGCAATTTAGATGTCAGTACCATATCATTGAGAGACCCATAAATATCGCTTACTAGTTACGAGAAGGAACTAATAAACTCTAATCATACATTGACATACCCTTTATGACTACCATTTACGAATAACGTTGGAGCATACCAATGCATAACAAACTTTGCAAACAAAACCTCATATGCATCTCGGTTTGAAGAATAAATGATATTTTTATCTTAGAATTACTTATGATTAGATCCATGAAGTAATATCTAAGTGCAGGTTTTCCTAATACTTCAATCTCTATTTTAAGTAATCATAAGCCTTAACGCAATCTACATTGCAATGTATAAAACAACTTGGCCAATCAACCAATACTCATGACAATAAAAACTCTACAACCGCTCCGGTCACACTGCACCTTTCTCAAAGAAATGCCCTTATCTCGATCTTTATTAGAGGCTAGAGTCTAACCATTAAAGAAGGCTAGATGGTCTCCGCCGTCTAGGATCTATAGATAGAGACCACGAGGGGAGAAGAACATCATAGCCAATCTACAATCATTTAATCAGGTCGAAGAATTCTTGCCGGTGGGTAGAACCAAGACTCATTTTAGCCAGGAGCTTACTTTCACTACTTATTTAGCTAGCCGAATTAGGATATCACTACTGGCACGGACTGCGCAGGAAGTTGCGATCCTAAAATGAACTAGAAAAATGAACCGCCCATTACCAAATTAGACTCCTCAGTCACTCACTTCCTAGAGTGTGACTGAATGTGGAGGTTTGAATATAATTAAGCATTTTGGAAGTAGGTTGCAAAAGTGAAACAAATTATTTGAATAAACACAACTTTGATAACAAATAAAGCTCTTTATTTAGTCACTACAAAATAAACATCAAAACGGTTACAATTCATATTGCTATATGTTTCATAATAATTCAAACTAAACAGCTAAACTATTACATCAAATCACTATCTAGGCTCATGTCAATGGTCCTTGCATGACCATCACGTTTCTCTCTTGATAATGTCTTCATTCACGGATCAACAGGATTCTCCTCAGATGATACCCTATTCATGATGATGTCTCCACCATCTACTCTATGTCGAACATAGTGGTACTTTCTCAGTATGTGTCTAGAATTACCATGGTCCTTGAGCTCTTTAGTCAAGGAGATTACACACTTGTTATCATAAAAGATCTCCAAAGGCTCTTTGATGAATGGTACAACTCCAAGATCATCGACGAAGTTCTTCAACCATGTTGCCTCTTTTGTAGTTTCATTAACTGCAATATACTCTGAATCACATGTCAAGTCTAGCATTGTCTTCCACTTGGAACTTTTCCATGTAACGATTCCTCCATCAACAAGAAGTAGTTTAATCCTTGAATCATAGAGTTAGTTGCAGTCTAGAATCACAGATCCACAATCAATTCGTAAGGGTACCATGTCATATCTCAATCTAGGATGTCAATGACATGAATAACCCTTTGTCATTTAAGGACCAGAAAAGTAACTCTTATGCTGATGACTATGCAATCAGGGTAAGTCATTAGGTTATATTTTTAATGTTTCAGCAGAACATGAAACTTGATGTGTGCGACAAGCATGCTTCTAGGGACAGAGTCAGACAAGATATTTAACTAAGAATAAACACCGATGCCTTTCTATAATTTTTTTATTTAGACCAGACAATCTCACTTAAAAAGTTTAGATGATGCTAGACAATCAGCGTGAGAGGGTGACTCAATGTCATCTCGGCAGATGGTCTCACTGATGTGATACTTAGAGAGATTTAGGAACATACAACAACATGCTTCTAGGGACGATTATTTGTCAAAAGTTATATACTTGGGTTATGAAATACCACCATCAAATCTTTTAAAAAGGTACATAGACAAAATAATATATAATATACAAACAAAAGGGTTAGTGAAACAAGGAAATAAAAGCATGGAAATAGTTAACAGAAAGAAGAATAGTTAAAAAGGAATATACAACTTTTTCAGAGGTTCTCTATAAGGCTTTTTCAGACGAATCATAAAGGTAGAAAAAATTTTGAGTGGACTCACAAAAATGATATCTTTTGAAATGAATACTCATTAATTAATTTCCTTTGTTCGAGATATCCATCCTTCAAGACTGGCTATAAGAGAAAACATAGGAAATAGCAAATACAATACAGCATACAATAAACCACAAATGATGAGGCCATTAATCGATGAGGTGTTGCAGATGGATTCCAAGCTTCATGTTCATCAAGAGCGAGATAGGAGTAGAAAATAGTCGTTGTAGCAAACGAGTTAATTGGCTCAAATCCATGAAACCATTGTGTTGACAATATCAACATGAGGGCATTTGAAGTTTTATCGGATTATAAGTCAGTACATGAAAACAAGACTCATTGTATTGATGGTTGCTCGTTGCATCCATAACAGTGAGTGGAGGAGAAATAGGGGATTATCAAGAAGAAGAGGGCATAGTACCACTATTCTTCTCAACACCAAGAGCATTTAGAACTTTCTGATGACTCCAACTCTTGCAAACTTTGGAGGGAGGAGGTGCAGATAGATCTTAGATTGGCCTGAAAGATAGATAAAAGAAAGAAAAGAGAATACTTGCCAATATTAGAAGCATAGCTTAAGCAAAATATGTAAAGATCTTTAAACATAATAAAATAAGCACTTGTTTTTGTGCTTTTAGAAAGATAAAAAAAAAAAACAATGTTAATTCAAACAAATTTGAAAACAACCAAGTCACTAAAAGCATGCCAAGATCTGCAATCAATTTGTTTAGAGTCTTCTCGTCCAATGCCTTAGTGAAAATGTCAGCGAGCTGATCAATGGATGGAATGTAGAACAAATCCATTTTCCCTTTTGAATGATGTCCCTGATGAAGTGATGACAGATATCGATATGCTTGGTTTTGGAATGCTGCACTGGATTTTGTATCATCTAAATGGTGCTGGTGTTGTCACAACAAATGGGAGTCTTTGAGAAGTTTAAATGATAATCCAATAGTTGCTTTTGAATCCATAGAATCTGATCATAACACCTTCCGGCGACTGCATACTCAGCTTCATTAGTAGAACAAGCCACTGATGTTTGATTCTTGCTAGACCAACTCACCAATCTATCTCCAAACATTTGAGCTTCTCCTGAAGTACTTTTACGATCAATGCCACAACCACCATGATCGGAGTCAATGTATCCCACCAACTTGAACTTAGAATCATGAGGATAGCATAACCCAAGATTGGGTGTATGCTTTAAGTAACAAAAAATCCATTTTACAGTGAGAATATGAGATTGCTTAGGATTGGCTAGATAACGAGCACCCAATATAGAGGCAAACATAATGTCAGGGCAACCAGTAGTAAGATAGAGCAACGAGCCTATCATTCCTTGATACAGAGTTGCATTCACATCAGCACCATTTGGATCAGCGCCAATAGACATTGATGAGGACATTGGAGTCTTTGCCAGCTTACAATCAGAAAAACCATACTTCTTCAACATGTCTGTAATATATTTAGCTTGACAAACAAAAATTCCATCAGTTAGTTGTTTAAACTGTAAACCTAAAAAGAAAGTTAGTTCACCCATCATGCTCATTTCAAACTTCTTAGCCTTGATCTTAGCGAATTTTGAACTTAGTTTCTCATCAGTGGATCTGAAAATGATATCATCAACATATACTTGAGCAAGAATGATGTGAGATCTTGAATGCTTGATGAACAAGGTGTTTCTAATATTTCCTTTTTTGTATCTTCTTGCAAGAAGATAGCTCGCCAATGTATCATAAAATGCTCTAGGTGACTGCTTTAAACCATAGCAACTTTATCAAGACGATATACATGATTTGGAAACTCTTCACTGTCAAACCCTGGAGTTTGCTTTAGAAAAAATATTCTTGAAGATATCCATGTAAGAAGACAGTTTTAACATCCATTTTATAGACTTTGAGTTCTTGAATGAAGAAAAAGTAATAAACAGATGAATTGCTTCAAGTCTAGCAACATGAGCAAATGTTTCATCGTAGTCTAACCCTTCTAGCTAATAGAAACCTTGAGCCACAAGTCTAGCTTTGTTTCTTATGATGATTCCATCTTCATCCATCTTGTTTTTGAATACCCAGCGAGTGCCAATGACAATTTTTCTTTGAGGATTAGGAACAATAGTCCACACAGGATGACATTCAAATTCATTCAACTCGTCCTGCATAGCCTTGATCCAGTTAGCTTCTTTTAGGGCGTCATCCATATTCTTTGGTTCAATCATCGAAGAAAAATTCAAAAACAAGTAGAAGTTGCTACTTACTCTGCTACGAGTGAGAATCCTAGAATTTAAATCTCCAATGATTTGAGATTCAGGATGGTCTCAAAGAATTCTAGGATTAGGACATTCATTTGTGTTGTTTGGAACAAAACCTTCTTCATTTAATAATTCATCTTCTTTAGAGATGATACGATGATCTTCAGAGATAGTTTGGGAGTTGATAATTTGATCAACATTGGGAACAACAGGCTCAATGTCATTTGGCAAGAAATCAAGAACATGATCTGAAGGACTGTAAATAAGTTCATTCCAAATTTATGAGGGATGATCAATCTAATCATGAATGAATAAGTCTTCAGTGAAGGTGACATGATCTATTTCCTCAATAATTTGTCTTGAAAGATTGAATACCCTGAAAGCATTAGATACACTAGAGTAACCTAGAAACACTCCATCAGTTTTAGCTTCAAAATTTAAGCACTGATCTCTTTCATTCAATATGTAACAAACACACCCAAACACATGAAAACAAGAGATGTACGGTTTCCTTTCCTTATCATTTTGCTCCCTATCTTGTATGCGGGGGGGGGGGGGGGGGGGTACTCTATGAGTATGATTAGCATGCTGACTCTTTTTTGGACATGAGATTCACCCACGTACGTGGAGTACGCATTGCGTATGTGGTTCAGGGGGAAACCCGACTTTTTAGGGTTTGCACCATATTTAAGGAAATTATACCACCTTTGGACATTCTATTGATCAATATCCATCATTCTCTACCCTAAAAACAAAACCCTAATTGCTTTTGGTGAGTTTTGAGCTTGAAAGTGATATTTGGTGGTGTTTTTAGTGAAGAAGAAGAAGAACACTTGGTGGTTGCTTAGGGAATAGCTTAGGCTTGTAGATGTAGGGTCAACTTCATCTTAGCAAGTCATTTGAGGTAAAAATATCCCATACTGATGATTCTTGATATTGGATCTAGCTTAGGGTGTTATTTATGCATTTTTTGGTCTTTTGAGCTAAACTTGAGCTTTTGATCCACTCCAAAAGCCATATATGTTAGATCTGAGCTCCATTGAGGTCCCTTGTCCATAAAAATGTAATATTTATGAGAGATATTAGTCCATGCAAGTGCTAAGATTGTTATCAAGCTTCTTTTTGAGTTTTTAGCCTTTTTAAAGTCATGCATGGGTCTAAAGTTGCCAACTTTATGTGTTAAGTCACCATTTAGGATCAGATCTGGAAGTTTGGCTTATTGTCATAATCGGTTAAGTGATTTTCGATTTGGGTTGGTAATATGGGGAGTATGCTGGGCATACCCAACTGATATGCTACGCATACTGGCCTCGGAAGGAGTACGCTAAGCGTACAAGCTGAGTACGCCCCGCGTACTTAGTAAAATGACTTCGGTTTGACTTCCTCGGGTTTGGACCATAGTTTCTGCCTTTAGGGTTTAGGCCTTGTTAGGCCATTGGACATCTGACTTTGGGCTATGCATAAACCATGGGCTTTCTTGGGATTAGGTCTATTATGATTTTTGGGTCCAATTTGGAAGTTGGACCTTATTGGACCTTGTGATGCCATTTAGGAATTTCGGTCTTTTGAGCAAATGGGTTGGGCCTTGGTTTTGGGCCAAGTAAGAAAAAGGTTAAAATGGTCTTTTCCCCTAGATGTTGGCCAAGTAGCTTAGATTCTTGATTATGGGTTGAGATCCAATTATTAATTGGGTATTATTTGATGATGTTAGCGCGAAGATTTTCTGGACCAGCAGACCGAGATTACTTGAGAGATTCATCGGCTAGATATGAGTTTCCTCATGGTGCTTAGCAGGTCGAAGGCACTAATGTCAGCCTATGGTATGTTATGTTTCGGATGCTAGTTGTATGTGTGACTCTTGCATGTGTTTTGTGTTTATATGTTTACCAGGCAAGGCCCGATGACTATCATGTATGCTATTTATCTCTAGAATTATTTCATGTGTTTATATGACTATATGTTTATTTTTTTATATATATAACGAGTGGGGTCCGATGCCAGGTGGGGCCTGATAACTGAAAAATATGTTCCAAGCGGGGCTCGATGTCGGGCGGGGCCCATTATATGTTTGATATGTATGGTATGTGGTATTTTAGGGAACTCACTAAGCTTTATGTTTACAGTATTTAGTTTATGTTTCAGGTACTTTTGGTTTGAAAGTAAAGAGCCCTGGATGATTGCAGTGTACACACCACATCGTTCTACATTTTTATATTACTCGGATGTTATTGATACACTTTGATTCACCATGGTTTCTATGATGTTTTTTGGATAGTGGTTAAATTAGTTTAAAAATCGAAATTTTTAGCCTAAATTTTTTGGGATGTTACAAGTTGGTATCATAGCCTTAGTTTGAGGGATTCATACATACTCTCGGGTGTGTCTGAACTCAAACAGAGGGTTTGGTAGAATTTTTGCAAAAAGAAAAAGAAATGTTTTATAAAAAGCATTTTCTAATGAAAGAAGAAGGGTGTGGTGCATGCAATCGACCGAGTTCAAGTAAGTTTTGCCAAAATACTCGTACATATATTATGATATGCTTTGGTTTGTGAATCTGTGAATCACATGCTAGTTAGGGCTAAGGATTTTTTCAGGATTTGCATGATAGAATGCTAGGAGAGATACCTTTATATGCCTACTATATGAGCTTGTAGACTTGCATGTTAGTACTGATCAGTCGGTGATAGGATGGCCTATTTACGTTATGCTTGTTCGAATTAATCGATGCTCGCATGCTGCTTTCTTTGTGATTTTTAGGATTTCTCACTAACTTCAGCTAACTAGTAAGCGAATATGCTATGTTACATGTTACGGAGTCTAAATAATTTTAGAAGGTTAGGTTTTAACTCTATTGCACAGCTCTTGTTTGAGTCCAACCATTGTAGGGCGAGACCTTTCATTTGAAGAATTATCTGGTGTCGGTGATATGTAATTGTATTCGTGAGCTAGTTAGAGGGTGCTAGTAGGAGTTCCTTCTACAGCTGATGGCAAAGAGTGGAGTGGTGATTTCCCTAGGAAAACCTAGGAATAGATTAGTGTTGGGAACCTTGTATTGTTGAGGATTGTATGTATGGAGAAGGAGTGACTTGGAGGCTTCAAGGTGATCCTTGAGGAAAGTAAAGATAGATGTGGAAGGTATTATGGGCTCGTACTAGTGGAAGTAGAGGATCCGTACTCGAGCCAAGGAAAGCTGCAATGATACCAAGAAAATTGTAGAGTATAAGACTCCTCAATATATACTGATGCGCATGCTGATGGTTTATATGGTCTTTTTTTAGTATGGTAACTCTTCGAGACAGACCGATTAGTGGTTCTGGTGCTAGTGCTGGTGAAGGTTCGGCTTCGGGTGCTGGACCTGGTAGTTGCATGATTAGACACGGGAGTTCATTTCGTCTGAGATTACCTGCAACATACTTAAGCAGACTCATGTGATCTTTACTATAGTCAAAGAGGGCATTTTGGAAATTTTGGATGAGCGTTTAAGCACTTTTTGGTCTGAGATAGTAGCATTGATAGGAGCTCCGAGCATATGTGGGGCTCCAGAGTGCTTCGGGGAGAAGAACCCGATCGCGAGCAGACAATGGTTAGCAGATGTTGCTAATGCCTTCCGCAATAGCAGTTGTCCCGGTGAGGCAAAGGTCAGACTTGCTTCCCGCCTTATGAAAAACAGAGCTCGAGATTGATGGGAGGAGGTTGGGTGCTCCATGGGTGATGAGGCGGTTGATTCGATGATATGGGATGAATTTGTGACTAGATATCAAGCTGAGTTTTCACCAGTGAACGAGGTAAAGTAGTTGGCAAGGGGGTTCCAAGACCTTTCCAAGACTACCTAGATGGTGGCTGAGATCACCGCTATGTTTCACAAGAGGGCGTTGTTAGTTCCGCAGTATGTGGCGGATGAGGAGATGAAGGAGGTGAGATACCATGAGATGTTGAGGAGTGATATTTGGCAATTTGTTAGACGATCCAGTTTCAAGACACTAGTTTATATGATTACCAGAGCCAAATAGAGGGAGATTGATCTTGAGATGGAGAAGAAGAGGTAACCGGATCAGGCTCAGGTTTCAGGGGGTTTAGGAAAGAGGCTCAATGTATTTTATTCGAGATCGAGAGGCCAGTAGGTTCAGAGTCGCTATGACAAGTGCGACAAGAGACACGATGGGGCGTGCAACATGGGTCGTTCTGGTAACTTCAAGTGCGTCCGGACGGGTCATATTAGCAGGGATTTCACTGTTACTATTACCACCACCACCCCAGTATCTGATCCGATTTGCTTCCATTTCAATCAGAGGGGCTATAAGAAGGCCCATTATCCGAGTTTGGCAGCAGCGAGACTAGTGGTAGCAGCCGCTCTAACTGTTGAAACCTTAGAATGAACCTCTAGCAATCTCTAACCTTTTGACAATTCCAAAGTCAACCTCAGTTATGAAATAGAAAGTGGTGTGGAATCAGTGTGGAGTTTGCAGAGAAGCTTGCATCCGGAGGACAAGACATTTCGAACGTTGTAAAGGCATTCTGGAATGGAAGTAGTGTCCGGAATGATAATGTGTAGAATCAGTCTTTTGTCCGTCTTAATTAATTGTATTTGTCATTTAGCTTGATTAAGCATGTCATAGGACTTAGTTTCTTTAGTCAAACCTAGATAACCATAGTGTCAGAATTATCTCTATTATCCGGTCCTATGTTTGTATTTAGTTAGTACGATGTAATCAACTCTCATATTTAAACGAGCTTTTAATATTAAATCAAATGAAAGATTGTTCAAACAAATATAGCAATATTCTAGTTTACTTCACCTTTCATTCTCTTACAAGTCATTATTTAAAACATTCTTCTTGTTCTTCATTTATTGTCTTTACATTGATCATTAACTTCACTATTCATTTATATCTTGAATACTTTGTTGAATGCATTAACTCAGACTTGAATGGTCTTGCCAAACATGACTGGAACATTCCATTGTAAGCAGACATTGATCTTAAGAATTAACTCAAGGTTTGAGTTTTAAAACCTTGTCCCTACGCATCAGATCTCTTGAACTCACAATTGGTATCAGAGCTTGAGTGGTTGTCCTTTGAATCCATAAGATCAGATTATAGTTGGTTTGAGATTACCTTGGTATTTCAACCATTTTTGTGTTCAGGATAAAAGTTATTCTATATACCACTTTTTCTTGAAGATATCTTAATTTAATGGCTGCTTCTAATCCTCAACAAATGTATTCAATACAAATAGAAAATAGTGTGGGTTGCCCTACTCGTGCCCCACTGATAGTTGTTGAATAATATGATCATTAGAAAGTCAGAATGGAAAGATTTTTACTGGGTAAAGAGAAAGGTGAAGCTATCTGGAGATCCGTCAAAGAAGGTCCTCATGTTCCAGTTAGAACAACAGTTAGAGATGCTGCTGCTCAACTCATGGGTCAAGATGAACAATGTCCAACTCCTCTCACTATTGATGATATTGAGAAGCTGAATGCTGATCAAGTGGCATTTTTTGAAATGGTGTTTGGCGTTCGACTATCTCTCTTTGAACACATTAAGTTGTGTAAATCTACCAAAGAGATTTGGGACACTCTTCAAGATCTGATCGAAGGTTTGGAAAATATGAAAGACAAACGTCTAACATCTGTTGTAAATGAGTTTGACACCTTTACAACAACTCCTGGTGAATCAGTTGCCTTAGCCTCCAACTGATACCGAATCGTAGTCAACAACATGACTGCTCATGGGATTATCCGAACTCCCAATCTTAAGTTCATAAACTCCCAATCTTAAGTTCATAAACAACCTTGGTAAAGGATGGGGAAACGTAAAATCTTGTCTTCAAAGCAATGGATCTCTAAAGAAGCTAAAGCTTTACCAACTATTTGATGAACTTCAAGATCATGAATCAAACGTTGCTCAGACCTTAAGAGAACTGTATGGAGGTCCTCTTGCTCTTGTTAGTTCATTTGAACCATCTATTCCAAACCCATCCATTTCGGACCCTCTCAAATCCATTGTTCCACCTATTCAACCCTCCTTACCTATCCTATCTACTCAGAACTATCCTATTGATGGTAATCTTGATTCCGAAGCTATGGATTCTGAACTCCGTTTCCAACAGGAGTTCGCACTGTTCTCCATGAAATACAAACGTCCATTTAATCACTCTCACAAACCATATCACAATTTCATGCTCCTCATCAAAATAATCCCCAACCATACTATGCTCCAGAACATCAATCCACTCCAGAAAACCCACCAGCCTATAAACCAAACATCATTAAACCCAATTCCACCCCGGAACGTTAACCGACTTCGAAATCTGACAAACCTAAAACTATGTATCATAAGTGTGCTCATGCAAACCATTTTGCAAAAGATTGTCTGGCTGATATTCCACAAAAACTGAAAATCAAGGATTCTGCTTACTATGCCCGAAGAGCCCAGGAGATGGCTGAAAGTGAAAAAGCATTTGTTATAACTGTGTCTAGAGATGTGGAAGCATATTGGTCGTCCGGAGATGATGATGATATGTTTACTGGAAGAAACATGTGTCTAATAGTGATACAAAACATCGAGTGTGATGAAGGCTATTGGTCATCTGGGTCTGAAGATGAAGATGATGTTTCTTAACCAAACTACTACTACATGGCCACCAACGATCCACCAGGTCGAAGCATCGTTCAGCAGGTAAGTTACTTAGCCTTTTGCCATTAAATGATTTAATTCACCATCCTAATCATGTATGTTAAAGTCGGCTTAACTGTTGGATTAATGTCTAAGTCCATAACTATTTTTGTGACAACCCGAAATTTCCATTTGTACGAACAATATCTATTCAATAGAAGTCAGTCCAATTTCAGTGATTTTCAGACTTTTCCGAACAAGTTAGTGTACATTAGGGTTTACACTTTAGGAGATATCAGGAGAGTGGATGCTCCTGAGTTTGTGAAATTTGGACATTTCAAGTTTCATAATGTTACAGTCCTAATTCCAGAATAAAAATATTTTATGTCAAAATATTTCAGGACTATAAATAGTTTTCTGAATTTATTTACTTCATTATTCACAATTCCAGCTAGAGAAAAGCCATTTTCTCTCTGACAGATCTTCGGGTTTTTATCCCAGATTGTGAGTAACTCTTTCTAGTAGTGTTAGAATACATATTAGATGCTTAAAACATGATTTAGATGGCTAAATCATGAGATCTAGGAGTTTACTCCCCAAGGTGTTCTTGGGCGGTAAACTCCCGAAACAAAGCCAAAACCGACATTGGTGCTAGGATAAGGCTTTAGGACATTAGGTAAACACATTAGGGACATGAAATCACACACAAAACCAGCCAAGATTGGGAGTTTACGGCCCAGAACTCTCTTAGGCCGTAAACTCCATATCATAGCCTTAAATGGTGATTTGAGGACTTAAGGACTTTAAGGCTTGCATCTAGGTTATTTCCCCTAGTATCTTAAGGTCTTAAACACATCAAATGACACAAATGAAAGTGAGTTTACGGCCCAGAACTCTCCTAGGCCGTAAACTCCATGCAAATGGTCACAAAGGGTGTTTTCATGACACCTAAGGGCCTAGACCTTTACAAGAAAATGTACCCACTAAATGGAAGGACCAAACCACACAAAAATCACCTAACCAAGTGATTTTACGGCCAAGACATGGTTCTTGGGCCGTAAACTCCTAAAAAGGGCACTAAGTGGTGCCTAATGCCTTCATATGATAGGATTAAAAGTCTAGAACACATCCCACTAGTACAAGAGGCTTGAAAGCAACCAAGGAATCACCCCAAGGGAGTTTACGGCCGTAAACTCCAAGGGGAAATGTCCTTTAGGCCGTAAACTCCTATATGGAGTACTTCTAGGCCTTAAACCCTTCCAAGAACATAGCCACTAGGTTAGAATAATTCTAGAAAGCATATTGGACTTCAAAACACACCAAACACACATGTTTGGGAGTTTACGGCCGTAAACTCAAGAGTTTACAACCGTAAACTCCATGTGTGATGGATTATGGAGAGTAAACTCTCTTGTAGGGTCCTTTGGAAACCCTAAACTCAAGTACCCTGTCCCACAATAGCTTAGATGAAGTCCGTACGGCTTAAAACACTTACATAAAGTGTTATCTATGTCTAGGATTTCTTAAACATTATCAATTAGTCTTTTGTGTCTAATTGAGTGCATATATGTGTGATTATATGTTCATTAGGATCGTAGTGTGTGCACAAGTCCTCGCTTGACACCTAGCAATCCGATACCGTTCAGTTCATTCCAATCACCAACTACAGGTGAGTTCATACCCCGTAATCAATGTTTTAAAGGATTTTAAATGCTTTAATGGGGGGGGGGGATACAAGTAGAAAACAATAAGTTATTAAATCAGTTTCATGTATTTTATAACTGTGTTTTCACTTAGTAGGTTTCACATATTTCAAAAGGAGTCACGCGAAATGATTTTCTATCTTAAAATACTTGGACAGCAGAAGTATTAGTTTTGAAATATAAAATGACTTCAAGTCACTTTAAATTATTGTTCAAAGCTCTTAGATATCTTGCATAAACCTACTTGATCAATCACATACTTTCTAGTTAGCTATCATAGGGATAGTTAGAAGATATCAAACAAGAGTCAGTTCATTCATGAGTCTATACTAATGCCTTACATGATACATGAGTACACGTACTTAGGATTATATGATACATGAATATGTTTACATATACTTACTTGTTACATGAACACACCTACATGAATTCTATACAGGGACACTTCTTCATAGGTACATTATTCTGTACTTACTTACCTTGGATACTTGAACTTAGATCTAAGAGGATGATTTATTAGTATTTACTGTATAAATTGTCTTTCCTATCCCTGTTTAATGGGATGTTTCGGCGGGACTTACCATTCCGAATCTCACTGATTAGCACCAGTGATCGATGACGTCTACGGATGTCTAAGGTAGTCACTTGATTTGTGGTCAGTGACGGGACTAACTATCCCTCCGCCCGCTGTTGCAACAGTGGACGAGATGTGAATCTTCGGAGGATCATTAGGTTGACGATCTACGTCAAGAGATCGATGCAGGGACTAACCCTCCTTCCATCCTGCTGCTGCTACAGAGGATGAGGGGACACTCTTCGGATGTTCCTTAGGGTCTATCTTTCGCTTCATGCGATGTAGTGTTGGTCCTAGTACCCAGTGACAACACTTACAATATTATATTTTTCCTGTTTACTTTATTCTGTGACACATTCACATAAACAATGATTTAGACTAAGCACTTTTAGTACTAGTCTACACAAAGGAAAAACTATCATCATACATACAAAACATTCGAGTCTTGGTAGAAGACTGCACTTCATACTTACAAAACATTCGGGTCTTGGTAGAAGACTACACATCATACATACAAAACATTCGGGTCTTGGTAGAAGACTACACTTCATACATACAAAACATTCGGGTCTTGGTAGAAGACTACACTTCATTCATACAAAACATTCGGGTCTTGGTAGAAGACTACACTTCATTCATACAAAACATTCGAGTCTTGGTAGAAGAGTACACTTCATTCATACAAAACATTCGAGTCTTGGTAGAAGACTACACTTCATTTATACAAAACATTCGAGTCTTGGTAGAAGACTACAATTCATACTTATAGAAAATAAGGGTTTTTCTAGGGATTTCATACTTACCTCAACATTTTTACTTAAAGGTTTTCATGGCATTCATAGCAAGTTTTCACAAACAAAGCAATGACACTTATATACTTATGAACTCACCAGCTTTAAAGCTGATACTCGCTTTCAAAATAACTTGTATTCTCAGGTCGCCAGTAGACAGGTACGGAGGCCAGGTTTTGAGAAGACGGAGCAGTCAAGTCTCGTCTTTTATTTTGATTGTATATTTTTGGTGTCTTATTACATATAAAGAACACACATGTATAAAACTTTACTTATAATGCAATGGATGATGTTGTTGCTTGTTTATTATATTACACTATTGTGATACTGTACATGACGTCCTCCACCCCTGAACGTTTCCGCCGTTCGTGGTTTTGGGGTGTGACAGATTGGTATCAGAGCATTGTTTATAGTGAATATAGTATATCAACCCATAAAAGATATACTAACTATAAATACATGGGATTAAAACACTCTGTCTCAGAGATATACTTTTAAATAATAAAATATTTAAGTAAGTATATGTGCCTGCATTCATACTAAAATCAGTGTCACAACGACAAGAACAAAAGTATTACGATTGTTGAATATCACAAGTAAGCCTGGGGATATATAGTCAGTCTTGGGAATGGCATAGCCTGATCAACTATGCTGGTCCGAAGAGTGATTAGAATATGCCCAAGAATGGTTGTGATATGGCGACAAGTCTAAAAACTTACCAACACAACCATAAAGGAATACCATATGGGTATTTCATCTTACTGTAATTATCTTAGCTAGCTCGTCTATTTTAGCTATTTCTTATATCCCTTTTCTCGCGTAGATTAAGATGGCTGGATTTCACCATGGCGATCCGTACTTCCCAAACCAAGGCAATGCGGGTTGGCTAGAGGCAGAGCTTAAAGATGATCACCCAATCCCTTTGGATGATCACCATGCTGAGGGCTTTTCCGATAGTTCTGACTCGAAGCCAGAAGTCAACAACCTACCCCCGGCTGCTCAAAACCCAAACCTGAACCCTCGCCCTGTGTTTCAAGGACCCACACCCTTGTGGGCCATTAACTTGACTGAATGGAGTCAGGAACAAGGTCAGCCCATTCCTTACAATGGCGACCGAAGTTTCTACAACCTCACCGAAGGAGGTTCTGCTGATAGAGTCCTACCAATCATGGTGCGTAGGATGTCTCGGAACACGATAATGGCTCAAGCGGCTATCAATCAAGTCTTGGAAGTTGACGCCAACTCTGGTGTTAACACTGTCCACATTCGCCGACTAGAGTCTGCTCATGAAAGGACTCTGGTTCGCAATGCAAATCTGCAAAGGGAACTTGCTGAAGCCCGAGCTGAAGTTAGAGAACTTCGAGCTCAACAAGCAAGGTCGGACAGGCGTATAAGGGACATCGAACGCCTACTGACGGGATCGAGGACTCGTGCTAGTAGTTCTCGTCGCCGATAGAATATCGTCATCTCATCTTTTGGATATAACCTAGTTTATGTAAAACTTTGGTCTAATTTCCTGTCTATATAAATCTTAGACCTGTTAGGTCTTTATCGGATCTTAAGTCTGTCAAAATTTTCCATCTTGGTTGATGTAAGGCCTACTCTTAGGCCATTTTTCCCGAACTCGTTACATCTGTAATTCCAGCATTATTGACAGATATCTAATCTTATGGAAATTATTATCCAAATGCTATCCTCTTCATTTAGTCATACTATTCCTTCTGTTGTTGGACTATGGTGATTTAGTCCATGAGACACATTCATTTATCATTTATTCTTATCCATGTCGTCATCTTTTAAACGTATAGTTAAAGATGCCGCCACGCAGGAATCCTAGGAGGAACCCAAACAACGAAGCACCAATACCACCACCTCCACCACCACCTGTACCACTTCAAACACCGAATCCTTTTGATGCCACTATGTTTCAGGCAGCTTTCACAGCAGCAGTTGCAGCTGCTGTGTCAGCAATCAACGCTCCTGCCCCTAGTGGATCAGGAACAGGTGCACTACCCTCGAACCACGGCGAAAGCCATGGACACCCTCGGAAATGCACATACAAGGATTTTGCTAACGCCAAACCCCGCAGCTTCAACGGAACTGGGGGTGTAATGGTGTTGAGACAATGGATCGAGAAGATGGAATCTGTCTTCGAGATCTGCGCATGCCAAGAAGGCAGCAAGGTCAAGTTCACAACTTGTACCTTCTCTGACCGAGCACTAACATGGTGGAACAGCCATGTTAACTATCTAACTCTGGTGGTGGCTTATTCCATCAGCTGGGAGAAATTGAAAGAGATGCTCATGAAAGAATACTGTCCTCGAGGCGAAGTACAAAAACTCGAGCAGGAATTCTGGGGTCTTCAAATGGTTGGATCCGACATCACTACCTACACAAATAGGTTTTGTGATTTGGCAAACTTATGCCCCGACATGGTTGCTCTCCAGAGCAAAAAGATCGAGAGGTATATCTGGGGACTGTCGCCCCAGATCCAGTTAAGTGTGATCGCTTCCAGGCCTATTACCTTCGATAGTGCCAAGGAACTGGCACAGTCTCTTATCGATCACCGGAAACCTCAGAACATAACAATCCCTACCCCTGTACCACAAAAGTCCAACCCCGACTACCACAAGAAGGGGTGGAATAAGAGGAAAGGAGGGGCTCCGCAAGGGTCCTCCAAGAAACAACAATATGTGGCAATCAATGTTGCCACAGTTACTCCTGTTGCCCCTGCCAACCTCTTACCAGCAAGGGCATATGCTGGAACCCTTCCGAAGTGCACCAAGTGCAACTTCCATCACAACGGACCTTGCAGGGAGATGCATTGCTCTAACTGCAACAAGAAGGGACACACCGTCCGCTTCTGCAAAACTCCAACAGCTCAAGCTGCTCAAGTTCCTAACGCCGGTATGGGCCAAGCTTGCTACGGGTGTGGCGAAGTGGGCCATTACAAGAGGAACTGCCCTAAAGCAGGGATGGCTGGAGGAGTGGGAAGAGTTATGGCTCTAGGCCACGAGGAAGCAGTAGCTGATCCAACGATAGTTACTGGTACGTTCCTCCTTGATAACTCTTATGCTTGCATACTTTTCGATAGTGGAGCCGAGAAAAGTTTTGTAAGTCACAAATTTGCACACCTGCTTAAACAAAAACCATGTGCATTAGATAGTTCATTCACGGTAGAAATGGCTAACGGGAAAACAGAGAGTACAAACTGCATATACATAGGTTGTACTTTAACTTTAGATAGCCATACTTTCAAGATAGATCTTATGCCAGTTACCATTAAATGTTTCGACGTTATCATCGGTATGGATTGGTTGAGTCTTCTGCGTGCCGACATTATGTGCTTCGAAAAAGCAGTTCGTCTTAACCTTCCTAACAACGAAACTTTAATTATCTACGGCGACAAACCTAGTACCAGCCTTCGCATCATTTCGTGCATTCAAGCACAAAAGTGTTTACGGAAGGAGTACCATGCATTTCTCGCACACGTCGTCGATACCAGCCAAGAACAGAAAGACATCCAGAAAATCCCAGAAGTACGCGACTTTCCCGACATATTCCCAGAAGAACTTCCCGGTTTACCACCACAACGCCAAGTCGAGTTCAGAATCGACTTAGTGCCAGGGGCTACCCCCGTAGCCAAATCTCCTTATCGTCTTGCACCAGCTGAAATGCAGGAACTTTCCAGTCAACTTAACGAACTTCTCAAGAAGGGATTCATTCGACCAAGCTTCTCACCATGGGGAGCACCGGTCTTGTTCGTCAAGAAGAAAGATGGATCGTTTCGCATGTGCATAGACTATAGAGAACTCAACAAGCTTACCATTAAAAATCGTTATCCCTTGCCCCGCATTGACGATTTATTTGATCAACTTCAAGGAGCCAACTACTTCTCGAAGATAGATCTGCGATCCGGATACCACCAACTACGAGTGTTAGAGGAAGATGTTCCCAAGACAGCCTTCCGAACTCGTTATGGGCACTACGAGTTTGTAGTGATGCCATTCGGATTAACTAACGCGCCCGCAGTATTCATGGATCTGATGAATAGGGTGTGTCGTCCTTATTTGGATCAGTTCGTCATCGTCTTCATTGATGACATACTCATCTACTCTCGAAGTAAGGAGAAGCATGGTCAACATCTCCGTAAAATCTTAGAAACATTGCGAGCGGAGAAGCTCTACGCAAAGTTCTCAAAGTGCGAATTTTGGATTCGGCGAGTCGAATTTTTGGGCCATGTAGTTAGCGAAGAAGGTATACACGTGGACCCTTCCAAAATTAAGGCCATCGAGAATTGGTCAGCACCAAAGACACCTACTGAAATTCGTCAATTTCTAGGTCTAGCTGGCTACTATCGCAGGTTCATTCAGAACTTCTCCAGCATAGAGAAACCTCTTACAACCCTGACCCAGAAAGGCGTGGCCTTCGACTGGGAGGAGAAACAGGAAAGAGCGTTGCCTTCCCGAAGGAATAGAAGACTTCATTGTCTATTGCGATGCATCCAATCAAGGACTCGGATGTGTGCTGATGCAGCGAGGTAAAGTCATCGCCTATGCCTCAAGACAGCTGAAGACACATGAGGTTAACTACACAACCCACGATCTCGAGCTAGGAGCAGTTGTGTTTGCTCTGAAGATCTGGCGACATTACCTATACGGTACAAAAAGCACGATCTTTACAGACCATAAGAGTCTACAGCACATTTTCGACCAGAAAGAGCTCAACATGAGACAACGACGGTGGGTCGAGCTACTTAGTGATTACGAATGCGAAATTCGTTATCATCCGGGTAAAGCCAATGTAGTAGCCGACGCCCTAAGTCGGAAAGAATATAGTGGTCGTAGGGTCAAATCTTTGACTCTAACTATCCATTCACACTTGTCCACGCAAATAAAGGAGGCTCAGCTCGACGCTTTGAAACCTGAAAACGTGGCGGGTGAATCCCTTAGAGGGATGGATAAGAACTTGGAAGTCAAGGGTGACGGAGCTTTATACCTCATGGATCGGATCTGGACACCGAAACACGGTGGCTTCATAGACTTGGTCATGACGGAAGCTCACAACACTCGTTATTCCGTCCACCCGGGTTCAGATAAGATGTATCTGGATCTTAAGAAGCTATACTGGTGGCCTAACATGAAAGCAGATATTGCTACCTTCGTGAGTAAATGCCTTACTTGCGCAAAGGTCAAGGTCGAATACCAGAAACCCTCCGGTCTTCTACAACAACCGGAGATACCAAAATGGAAGTGGGAGCGGATCACTATGGACTTCATAACCAAGTTGCCCAAGACGACGGGTGGACTTGATTCCATATGGGTCATCGTCGATAGACTGACCAAGTCTGCACACTTCCTACCGATCAAGGAAACAGACAAGATGGAGAAACTTACCAGAACTTACATTAGGGAGATTGTAAGACTGCACGGTGTTCCTTTATCTATCATCTCAGACCGAGATAGTAGATTCACTTCGAGGTTCTGGCAGTCACTACAAAGTTCCCTAGGAACCAGGCTGGACATGAGTATAGCCTACCATCCACAGACCGACGGGCAAAGTGAGAGAACTATCCAAACCCTAGAAGATATGTTGCGTGCCTGTGTGATTGACTTTGGAAAATCTTGGGATACCCATTTACCCCTTGTTGAATTTTCCTACAACAACAGTTATTACACGAGCATCAAGGCAGCTCCATTCGAGGCCCTCTATGGCTGAAAGTGCAGATCCCCTCTGTGCTGGGCTGAAGTGGGTGATACCTAGTTAGCTAAGGGAAGAGTTCCCGAAAGCACTCTCACGGGTCCGGAGATCATTCGGGAAACGACAGAGAAGATCGTTCAAATTCGTGAACGACTAAAAGCCTCTAGAGACCGACAGAAAAGCTACGCCGACAAGCGTAGGAAACCATTGGAGTTCCAGGTGGGCGACCGAGTCCTACTGAAAGTCTCACCCTGGAAGGGCTTGATACACTTTGGAAAGCGTGGGAAGCTCAATTCAAGATACATAGGGCCTTTCTAGATTCTCGCAAGAATCGGACCTGTGGCTTACAAGCTCAATCTACCGAAAGAACTCAGTAATGTACATCCTACCTTCCACGTGTCAAACTTGAAAAAGTGCCTATCCAACGAGACTCTTGTTATTTCACTCGACGAGATCGAGATCAACGAGAGCCTCAACTTCGTGGAGGAACCAGTAGAAATCATGGACCGAGAGGTCAAGCAAACAAAGCAAAGCCGTATCCCGATAGTGAAGGTGCGCTGGAACGCAAAGCGTGGACCGGAATTCACTTGGGAACGTGAGGATCAGATGAAACTGAAATACCCTCACCTTTTTGCTTAGTTATTTGTAATTTCTTATTTGCTTACATTCTAATTTCGGGACGAAATTCCTTCTAACGGGGGGATGATGTGACAACCCGAAATTTCCATTTGTACAAACAATATCTATTCAATAGAAGTCAGTCCAATTTCAGTGATTTTCAGACTTTTCCGAACAAGTTAGTGTACATTAGGGTTTACACTTTAGGAGATATCAGGAGAGTGGATGCTCCTGAGTTTGTGAAATTTGGACATTTCAAGTTTCATAATGTTACAGTCCTAATTCCAGAATAAAAATATTTTATGTCAAAATATTTCAGGACTATAAATAGTTTTCTGAATTTATTTACTTCATTATTCACAATTCCAGCTAGAGAAAAGCCATTTTCTCTCTGACAGATCTTCGGGTTTTTATCCCAGATTGTGAGTAACTCTTTCTAGTAGTGTTAGAATACATATTAGATGCTTAAAACATGATTTAGATGGCTAAATCATGAGATCTAGGAGTTTACTCCCCAAGGTGTTCTTGGGCGGTAAACTCCCGAAACAAAGCCAAAACCGACATTGGTGCTAGGATAAGGCTTTAGGACATTAGGTAAACACATTAGGGACATGAAATCACACACAAAACCAGCCAAGATTGGGAGTTTACGGCCCAGAACTCTCTTAGGCCGTAAACTCCATATCATAGCCTTAAATGGTGATTTGAGGACTTAAGGACTTTAAGGCTTGCATCTAGGTTATTTCCCCTAGTATCTTAAGGTCTTAAACACATCAAATGACACAAATGAAAGTGATTTTACGGCCCAGAACTCTCCTAGGCCGTAAACTCCATGCAAATGGTCACAAAGGGTGTTTTCATGACACCTAAGGGCCTAGACCTTTACAAGAAAATGTACCCACTAAATGGAAGGACCAAACCACACAAAAATCACCTAACCAAGTGATTTTACGGCCAAGACATGGTTCTTGGGCCGTAAACTCCTAAAAAGGGCACTAAGTGGTGCCTAATGCCTTCATATGATAGGATTAAAAGTCTAGAACACATCCCACTAGTACAAGAGGCTTGAAAGCAACCAAGGAATCACCCCAAGGGAGTTTACGGCCGTAAACTCCAAGGGGAAATGTCCTTTAGGCCGTAAACTCCTATATGGAGTACTTCTAGGCCTTAAACCCTTCCAAGAACATAGCCACTAGGTTAGAATAATTCTAGAAAGCATATTGGACTTCAAAACACACCAAACACACATGTTTGGGAGTTTACGGCCGTAAACTCAAGAGTTTACAACCGTAAACTCCATGTGTGATGGATTATGGAGAGTAAACTCTCTTGTAGGGTCCTTTGGAAACCCTAAACTCAAGTACCCTGTCCCACAATAGCTTAGATGAAGTCCGTACGGCTTAAAACACTTACATAAAGTGTTATCTATGTCTAGGATTTCTTAAACATTATCAATTAGTCTTTTGTGTCTAATTGAGTGCATATATGTGTGATTATATGTTCATTAGGATCGTAGTGTGTGCACAAGTCCTCGCTTGACACCTAGCAATCCGATACCGTTCAGTTCATTCCAATCACCAACTACAGGTGAGTTCATACCCCGTAATCAATGTTTTAAAGGATTTTAAATGCTTTAATGGGGGGGGGGGATACAAGTAGAAAACAATAAGTTATTAAATCAGTTTCATGTATTTTATAACTGTGTTTTCACTCAGTAGGTTTCACAGATTTCAAAAGGAGTCACGCGAAATGATTTTCTATCTTAAAATACTTGGACAGCAGAAGTATTAGTTTTGAAATATAAAATGACTTCAAGTCACTTTAAATTATTGTTCAAAGCTCTTAGATATCTTGCATAAACCTACTTGATCAATCACATACTTTCTAGTTAGCTATCATAGGGATAGTTAGAAGATATCAAACAAGAGTCAGTTCATTCATGAGTCTATACTAATGCCTTACATGATACATGAGTACACGTACTTAGGATTATATGATACATGAATATGTTTACATATACTTACTTGTTACATGAACACACCTACATGAATTCTATACAGGGACACTTCTTCATAGGTACATTATTCTGTACTTACTTACCTTGGATACTTGAACTTAGATCTAAGAGGATGATTTATTAGTATTTACTGTATAAATTGTCTTTCCTATCCCTGTTTAATGGGATGTTTCGGCGGGACTTACCATTCCGAATCTCACTGATTAGCACCAGTGATCGATGACGTCTACGGATGTCTAAGGTAGTCACTTGATTTGTGGTCAGTGACGGGACTAACTATCCCTCCGCCCGCTGTTGCAACAGTGGACGAGATGTGAATCTTCGAAGGATCATTAGGTTGACGATCTACGTCAAGAGATCGATGCAGGGACTAACCCTCCTTCCATCCTGCTGCTGCTACAGAGGATGAGGGGACACTCTTCGGATGTTCCTTAGGGTCTATCTTTCGCTTCATGCGATGTAGTGTTGGTCCTAGTACCCAGTGACAACACTTACAATATTATATTTTTCCTGTTTACTTTATTCTGTGACACATTCACATAAACGATGATTTAGACTAAGCACTTTTAGTACTAGTCTACACAAAGGAAAAACTATCATCATACATACAAAACATTCGAGTCTTGGTAGAAGACTGCACTTCATACTTACAAAACATTCGGGTCTTGGTAGAAGACTACACATCATACATACAAAACATTCGGGTCTTGGTAGAAGACTACACTTCATACATACAAAACATTCGGGTCTTGGTAGAAGACTACACTTCATTCATACAAAACATTCGGGTCTTAGTAGAAGACTACACTTCATTCATACAAAACATTCGAGTCTTGGTAGAAGACTACACTTCATTCATACAAAACATTCGAGTCTTGGTAGAAGACTACACTTCATTCATACAAAACATTCGAGTCTTGGTAGAAGACTACACTTCATTTATACAAAACATTCGAGTCTTGGTAGAAGACTACAATTCATACTTATAGAAAATAAGGGTTTTTCTAGGGATTTCATACTTACCTCAACATTTTTACTTAAAGGTTTTCATGGCATTCATAGCAAGTTTTCACAAACAAAGCAATGACACTTATATACTTATGAACTCACCAGCTTTAAAGCTGATACTCGCTTTCAAAATAACTTGTATTCTCAGGTCGCCAGTAGACTGGTACGGAGGCCAGGTTTTGAGAAGACGGAGCAGTCAAGTCTCGTCTTTTATTTTGATTGTATATTTTTGGTGTCTTATTACATATAAAGAACACACATGTATAAAACTTTACTTATAATGCAATGGATGATGTTGTTGCTTGTTTATTATATTACACTGTTGTGATACTGTACATGACGTCCTCCACCCCTGAACGTTTCCGCCGTTCGTGGTTTTGGGGTGTGACAATTTTGGTATGTACTTGACTCGATGCTGCATGGTCCTTTTGGGTTGCCTTCACCAAAGCAACTTGATAGGATGAATTATGGAGAGAAAGGATTAAATATGATTTATTAATATATTATGAGAATAATATATTAAAGGAGAAATCATATTGTTTAATTAATATTAGTCAATAATTAATTGGTAATTAGTTTTGTGAATAAAAGAGATTAATTAAACTTAAGGGACTGGAATTGTAATTATAAGATAATTGCAATTTGGGTTATGGATTGCCTTATATTAAGGAGTGGACGAATTCTATGGGGAAACCCATTAGAAATCGTCCAAGGCCTTTAAGGAAAGGAGTCCATGGGTTGCTTAGGGCTTAAGCATCCAAATTAGGGTTTCCTTGTTAGATAACCCTAATAGCCTCACTATATATAGAACCCTTAAGGCTAAAAAACGTGGGGAACTTCTCTTCTAGGGTTAGTACACGTTTTGGGCAGCCTCCTTCCTCTGTCATTTTCATCCTCTTGCTCTTGGTGTTTGTGAACCATTAGAGGAGTGACATTTGTGACTCTAAGCTTTCTAAAGTCAATACAAAGAGGATTTGGGATTGTTATTGCTACATAACAATCAAGGTATGATCTAAACCCTAAATATATGTTATATTGATTATCATATGCTAGATCTAGGGTTTATAGTCTTGGATAACTTGCATGTACAATAGAGAAACCTAGATCCAAGCATTAGGGTTTGTATGAGCACATAGGATGTTCTTATGACCAAAACCCATCATTAACACACAATGGAACTTCCATAAGGAAGTGATAGAAGTCAATCGTCACTCAGTATTATTAAATACTAAGTCTGAACATCCTGTATAGGGTTACTACTTGAACTACATACTACATCAAAATGTTTAAGCAAAGTATGAAAACTTCATTAGCCTTTCCTTTGATCTTCATTTAATTCTTCTAAATCTTGCACAACATGAATTGCGATACTGCCGAAGTATTGATCACCATCTTCGGTTCTTCTGACTCTATAAACAATCACTGCTTCAATCTGGAAAGCGGTGGAACAAATTCATAGATTGCAACAACACATTTATCTTGTCCAAATGTGTTTCAAACACACATCATTCTTCCAAAGATGTTATTATTTCATCAAACATACTTTAAACGTACAATACCACTCTATAGGTATTAATACACTATTTACGATAACACTTCATAAATATTATTTTACGATATCCCTCGATCGTTTATCTATAAAATTATCGATGTCAATTATCATAAGTCTCTTTATTACTTCGAAATGTTTCTTATCAGTTATAACACAGAAATTTTAGAATCTGGAATACTTAAAATTTCTTCTTCCAAACCAAGGTCGGCAACAAACCTTAAACTTTCTCAAGTAACAACAATATAAGCAAGCAACATAAGGCATGCTATATTCATTTATCATTTAGCACATATTAGAATATAAGGTATATATCCTCTAATATTCTAGTGTTTGTGTCCATTTAGGTATTCAACCTAAAATATACTAGATATACATCGTATCATCATCCTTTAGTAATCCATGTTTAAGTCTAGAAATTCTCAAAAATCCTAGTTCACTTAAACTAATTCTTTGAAAATTTTGAAATAACTTAATATCTTAAAATACTAGGGTTTATCACTACCCAATACCCCACTTAAATCATTCTTATCATTTGTATCCATATACTTACAATGAATCCGTTCATATATTGAACTTCCAACGGTTTAAGTCTAAATATAAATATGTGGTATTTAGTTCACTTAAACTATCGCTCTGATACCATGATTGAAAGAACCTGAACTTTTTAAACTTTCGTATTTCTGAAAGACCCAAACTTCCATACTTCACAATATTGTTACTCCAAAACATGCTACATGCATATTCATAAAATAATATTTTACATTGATAGTTTATTTACATAAGACGGGATACAAACCGACTAAGTTTTAGTATATTACAAAGTGTTATATCTATTACATAACTACCCAGGATATTATAGTTTTATACCTGCGTAAACCCAAGTGCAAAAGTAATAGTATAAACTATTCTAAATCTTCCAATAATATATAACTATACTGGATTCTCATTTCCTACAGTTGTTAAGCATTGAGAGGGGTAAGCGGTGACGCTTAGTGAGTTCAATAATAGATATAATATAACGTTATGCCATATATATACTTCAATATGACAGAAGCAAAGAAGAACAAGGAACAACAAAGGTATATGTGAATCATGTGACAAACTTTCCATATCAATCAATGATTTTATTCAAAGATATACAATCAATGAGATATAACAATTTCAATACTTGATATACATCAATAAGACTTCAGCCCAAGTGGCACAGAAGACATACAATTTATGTTTAAACATTTTGGTAGATTTCAGGCTTTTAGCCCTATCCAACCTTCTGCCAATGTCATAGGGGTAGAAGTCATTCTCTTGCGAGACATGCTCTACACGGCCAGAGGCTTCATACCAATACCACTGTGAATCTAAGTTCTTTCACCGATCACATGGCCAAAGGTATGACTTTGCTACCATAATAGCATGAAATAGTAACACGAGATACTAACATGGGAAAAGCACATAGCACATATAACACATAACATACAATTGTTCATATATATTAACCTCACCTTGAAACAATCGGGGTTAAAATATTAATTTGGGTAGCACTTCGGTTCTAAATATGACTTTTTGTGACAAAACCGGGGATTTTAGTTGAAAACTGGCCTTACCCGAGCAGAGTTTCGACTTGTAAATATAATTTTCTCGGGAACTTCGGGGCGTCGGGACTTTCTTTGGGTGTCGGGGATGATATCGGGTCTTCAGGGGGTTTAAAGTGGCTAGAGAGGGTTTTTAAAGTGAAGGAGAGTAAGAATTTGTAACATAAATACGACAACCTTTCGCATGCCTTTTATAGCTGGCCGAAGCCTCGGAGTATGTTGGGCGTACACGGCGTGGCAGTTGCTCGGTTCCCGGGTCTCGGACGTGTCACCTTGTGTGATACGTGTTTGCATGCGAAGAAGAGGGGGACGTGGCCGACTCCGATTCGCATACATGCAAAGTACACTGGGCGTACGAAGCGAAGTACGTTGGGCGTACCCTTCGGATAAGGCTTTGAATTTTGATTTATTTTTATTTAAAAACTTCAAAAATTCATATCTTTTGCGTATGAGCTCCATTTTTGATGTTCTTTATATCCACGCGTAGGTGAGATTATACTCCACAACTTCTGTTTAGACTCCGCCGGGTAATTTTGAATTCATTTTCAATATTATATTTTTAACGGGCCGGGACAGGAAAAATCCGTTAAAAATTCATAACTTCTTCATCCGAAGTCCGTTTTTGTCTGTCTTTTTACCGTTGTACTACTATTGGCAAGACTTTCGATTCTCGTTTAGGTTGTGTTGGCTAAAAATCACTCAATCTTTATTTCGAGTTTTTAGCTGTCTATTACTATACCGAAACTTAGAAATATCATAACTTTTGAAGTAATTTGATGATATTGAAAGGGAAGAAGCAGTAGACTTATTGTTAGGATTAATCGGTTAATAGGAAACTTTCTTTATCATAGGATTTGTTTATATCTTGTTTAAATAAGGTATTTTAGAAAAACTAGATATAGACGTTGTTTTTAGTTTTGGTATTGGAGTAGGCTTCTTTTGGTTTTAGTATAAATATGTCTAGGTCCAGTTTTGTTTAATTATATAAAATAGTGCAGGAAGTTTATTTTTTGGTGTTTTGTACGTGTGCACAAGAGAATCAACCATTTGCTTCTTTCTTTTACCATAGTACAAAAGGTTTACTATCAAGTTTTTATAAACACTTGGTATCAAAGCTGTTACGTTGAAGGTATTGGATTAGGTGTCTAAGCTCATAACTATTTTGGTATGTACTTGACCCGATTATGAGCATGATCATTTTGGGTTGCCTTCACCATAGCAACTGATAGGATGGATTAAGGAGAAAGAGGATTAATTATAATTTATTAATATATTATGTGAACAATATATTAAAAGAGATATCATATTGTTTAATTAATATTGATCAAAAATTAATTTATAATTAATTTTGTGGTCAAAAGAGATTAATTAAATTAAGGGGACTGATAGTGTAATTATAAGATAGTTACAGAGTAGGGCTTAAGATCCATAAGGAAGCAATGGATGAATTCTATATGGGAGTCCATATATAAATCGTCCAAGGGGGCTTCTGGAAGGATCTTTTGGCTGCTTAAGGACTAAGCAACTGGATTCGAGTTTCCAAGTTGAAAACCCTAGTAGCCTCAACTATATAAGGACCCCCAAGGCCCCCAAAAACGTGGCTAAACATTCCTAAGAGGATCTTGGACGTTTTGGTGCCTCTCCTCCCTCTCCTAAGTCGTCTTGTTGCTAGTGGTGTTTGTGACTCCATTAGAGATGCAACATTTGAGGCACTAGGCTTTTAGAAGTCAAGATCAAGAAGGATTGGTATTTTTATTGCTACATAACAATCGAGGTAATGTTTCTAACCCTAATCATATGTCAATTTCGAATTACATGCTAGTTTATAGGGTTTATTGCTTTGGTATTCAATGTTGTATGTTTAGTTAGAAAAACCTAGATAAACCTAGATCAAAGCAATTATGGTTGCATGAACACCATAGGAATGATGTTATGCTCATAACCCAACAGAAGGGGGTGTGATTCAAGACTAATTACAAGAAACCTATGGTTTCTCTTAATCAAGCTTGTAAGAGACTAACCAGAGGTACAAAAAACAGATAGGAAGACATCAAAGCAGGTGGCTTTGATTCAGTTTGTTTTGTGGGTGACAGAAGATGGTAAAGGTGGTTGTGACCTTGTCTTGTTGTTTGGTGGAAGAGTGCCCTCGGAACAAGCTTGATTAAAGAGGTCGGGGGTGTTAAAAAGAGAATAGGATGTTGTTGGTTAAATATGGAGGTTCGATGACGTATCAAGTTCTGGTTTTGACTCCAATGAATTATCCGGTATGGGCAGTCAAAGTCAAGTCGGTTATGGATGAACATGATATATAGGATACGGTCGAACCGAAGGCGTTAAGTGAAGCATCGGATCAAAAGAAGTAAATATAAGCTCTTGAATTTTTGTTTCAAGCGATACCCAAAGATATGGTGTTGCAAATGGTGAGTTACACTGACCCAAATCAAGTGTGGGATTGGCTAAAAACATGGTATTTGGGAGTGGATCGGGTGAGAACAACTCGGCTTGCAACCTTAAAGAGGGAGCTTGAAAGTTTGTGCATGAAGGAGGGTGAATCGATCGATGATTTTGTAACAAATTATCCGGTTCAGCGTCAAAATCAAGGAGTCTTGGTTATGAGCTTGAAGTAACATCTAAGCCTTTTCTCTAAATCGTGGCTTCAATAGAGCAATGTTTCGAGTTGGCTTCGATGTTACTTGATGAAGTGCTTGGTACATTGAAGGCATACGAGGAGCGTATAAGAGGAATCGAGAAAGTGGAGGACACTTAAGGTGAGTTGTTGTTGGCAAATGAGGAATAATCACATGTTTGTAATCATTGTGGTAATAATGTTCAAATCAAGATGACTTTGGACGTGGCCGAGGAAGAGGTTAGGGGCCAAGAAAAGTTGTAACATTTGAGTTTTGGTATGTTTCTTTTTTTAACCCTTAATGTTATATTCATTACATTTTGGTCCCTAGCTAGTATGCAGGGTGTAGTTTACGAGTACGCTTAGCATACAAGCTCTCTGATTGATCGCGGGTTCGCCCACGTATGATGGGTATACGTTGGAGTATGCAAGGCATACACAAGAGGTGTGTTTCCTCACTGTGTATAGCAGGTCCAAGGCACCAATGCCAACTTTGACATCCCCATTTTCACGGACATAAAAGACCGATTTGTTTATGCTTTATTTGGAAAATCAGAGTAACCTTTTAAATAAAAGAGCTATGGAATTTATTCCCAGAAAAACATGATAAATACGTTATCAAAGCATCTCCGAAAAATGTATTTTATTCATTTTAAAACATTGGGATGTCATCGTCAATACAGAAACATAAGCATGAACAGAACTTACATTCATTATCACTAGTGATTTATGTCTCTAAATCTCTCAGTGTAATGTAACTTCATATTGACACTTGTGATACAAATAAACTGAGTGGGTCAGGTTGGGAAACCTGGTGAGTACATAGGGTTTTCAACCCATCATAATATAATTATTATGTTTAATCATCAAACAATTAACCTAATTACCCATCCCTATTATCTTCATTGTTCTTAAGGGTCTACCCTAAGAATCATCTATCCTACATTCATTCATTCCGAAGTCCATCGCTTCCAGGGTTCATATAACAGGCACTAAGTCCATAGCTGCCAATGCTCGTTCGTAAAGCACTAAATCCATAGCTGCTAATCTTCATTTATTGGGCACTAAGTCCATAGCTACCAGCGTTTATCTAACAGGTACTAAGTACATAGCTACCATTGTTTCTCTAACAAGTACTAAGTCCATAGCTACCAATGTTTATCTAATAGACACTAAGTCCACATTTGCCAATGTTATTTATTAGGCACTAAGTCTATAGTTGTCAGTGTTTACTCATACCATCTTTCATCTCTCATTGTTCATCTACCCATGTTTTACCCAACATATTCGTAGATATAAAATACATATACAATTTAAATCATTTAAAACATATATAAAATCGTTCATCCAACATAGAAATCAAGTATTCAAATAATATGCACACATAGCACGTAATTTATGTAAAATATTTCATACCTATGTGTAAGATGAAAGTAACTACGCACTGACTTGTTAAAGTGACGACTCGAAATTCGAGTTGCGCTTCTCTTCTTAACAATATGATTTCCTTCGACGAAACCTAGTATTATTTTTACTAGGTTTTAGTCTAATTTTTATTACGAATAATTATTAGTCTAGATTTGTCATTAACTCAGAGTGTGCTTCATGATCTATCAAGTAAGGATCATCCATGTAGGACAGTTGGAAGGAAGGAACATTTTGGCATATAGCTTTTCTGAAATCTAACAACCAAACCCAACGTGACCATTCTTGACACCTCTCCTGTAAGTAGTTCAATCAGTATAACGATTTTGAATCACTAATAAATTTTATTTATAGGTTCATAATAACATTATTATAAGTTATATTTAAAGTAGGGTAGCATAACTTACTTAGCTAGGAGTCGGGCTCTGCAGGGGCAGAACTTTGTCGCTGAATCTTTCTAAGAAAGATTCTTGCAGTGCTTCAGCGCTTACCTTACTATACTAAAAACTATAGAAAGAAAAGTCGAATCATGAGGGACCGAAATGCTCAAGGATAAGAAGAGAAAGACTCTTGAATCAAGAGAATGGCGCAAGAAATGTAAGAGCCTAGAGGCTCTTATTTATAATAATTGAATTTTCAAAAACCACCCTCTATATTTACTTAAATGACTAAACACCCCTTTATTATACTATTTTAAATAGATTTAGTGATATTTGTAATAAACTAATGTCGAAAGTACTCAACACTAGTCTTATAACGACCGCATCGTCGATACCTTTCTAATGATATATATATATATATATATATATATATATATATATATATATATATATATATATATATATATATATATATGATTTACACTTTATTTTAATACGTAAATGTACTATTAAAAATTATAACTCGTTCATACGAACTCCGTTTTTTACGTTCTTTATATTCACGTGTAGCTATCGACGAGATCTACAACTTTCATTTAGACTCCGTCAGCTAATTTTGAATTTATATTTTTGTCCATATTTTTATAAAATTAAATAATTTTACCATAACTCTCTCGTACGGACTCCCTTTTTGACATTCTTTTTCTCAAAATTCCTATTTTAAGGAGTACTACGATTTTCATTTTTGTCGCATTAGCTAAAAGTCTACCATTCTCTTCGTAGCTTTTTACGTCATACATTCGTTGTGCGCGGCTAACTTTTATATTTTATAAAAATCATATCTAATTCATATGGATTCGGATTTTGAAGAATTTATATTTTCGTGATCGAGATGGCGTTTACTTCCTATATATATATATATATATATATATATATATATATATATATATATATATATATATATATATATATATATATATATGTTTTGGCGCGCTTATATTTACGATTTGTAGACGATTCCACTGATTTTTCCTATTTATTATATTATAATAATCATGAAACATATAATATTCAAATAATTTTTCTTTATTACGTCAAATAGGTTACAATTGTTAACCTTAACTATTACTTTGGTTAAGATTATTTATCCTAGATAATAAAAAAATCATTTTAACTCTTATTATGTCTTAATTGACTAGCCCGAATCTACGGGTGTTACAATTATCTTCTCCTTATGATGATTACGTCCGAAAATCATCAAAAAAAATTGGGCTTGTATAATGAATCCGTTCATTTCCTTTCCGTCCTAGGTGGTAATCATAACTCTTATGTCCTTTCAAATAGGTATCTAACTCTAGGACTCCTTGACTACTGGCGGTGCATAATCTTACACCCACTCTTTATCCTATGTTGGACTTTCAATCTTAACCTTCAAGTTACAAACTCAGTCCTTATTGGAGGCTCCTTCTCTTTCTTAAACAAACTTAAATTAAGATAAGTTATTTACTTCGATTACTGTAACAGACCGTTGGGATATGTTCTAATGAGATCTATTCGTATGATGCAACGCTTAGACTTAGGTCTTTTAGAGTCAAATTCCAGAATGGGATATACCTTCCTTTATGATCTAACGTGATATAATCACATTCTAGCATGTAGCACTTCTAGCTACAAGCTTCTTACCTTAATAATGGTTGTGATATTTCTATTGATCGCTTCGATTATCTTTCACTACAATCTTCTGACATAAGTCAGATGCCACATCGATCTTGGTACTTTGAACCACATAATATATTCATCTTAGTCGGACTCGATTTGATATGACCACTACGGTCAGATTAACAATCATATTCTTAGTCATTACCGAATGATGGTAACGATAGACATGAACAAAACAAAATCAATTACAAGTGCCATGGTAACCTTGTGACTTTCCCTGATCCAAGCGTGAGTTTTGTGCTTCTGATAATATAGGCCTCTACTACCATTCACACCTACTCATACTCGTCCCAAGTATTGTCTCGTAGTTTCCAAGTCACCATGCAAGAATTTCACAAAATCATTTAACAGAAAAGATAACATAACGAAGCTTTATATTATTTATTGAAACGATTACATAAACGTTCAAGTTTAACCTATATTATGCCTCTAATAGGCTACACCTCCTAATACTATCCGCATTGCTATTTCATATCTTGATATTTGGATATGAAGTCCTCATCCTTAATTCCTCGTGTTGTTATCTGCTTCGTCGAGGATCATGTGGAATGCCCTTGGCTTTGGCGGTGCATCTGGCCTTGCTGCTTTATCTTTCCTCGGGCACTCTCTAGACATGTGCCCCTTGCCTCCACATCCGTAGCATACCTTTTCATTATGTGTATAATCCTTGGAACAGTGACCGGTCCTCCCACACTTGTAACAAGTCACTTCTTCGTTGCATCTCCCACAATGCTTCTTCTTGCACTTATCACACCATCTCGCTTTACCTCTTTCTCATCCTCCAAACTTCAAGAATTTACTCTCCTTGTTGGACCTTGAAGATCCTTCAAACTTCCTCTTTTCTCCTGCCTTATCTTTTTCTAGACCCTTTTCTCTTATCTGGGTCTCTACGTTCTTAGTTGCTCTAATGGCTGTTTTTAAAGTAGTTGCCATTTTGACCGTTAGGCCAAAGTCTGTGGGCAGTCCGTTAGCAAACTTATCAATCTTGGAGAGTTCAGTAGGCACCAAGTAGGGGAATAGCTTCATCCTTTCGGTGAATGTGATGGCATACTCATCAACACTCATCTTCCCTTTCTCTAGGTTCTGAAACTCGTTATTTCAGACTATCAGATCTATCTTTGAGCAGTATTGCATTTTCAACTGCTCCATGAATGCTTCCCAAGACATTCGCATGGCTTCTCCTCGTGACATTGTATCTGCCAACAACTTCCACCAACTTAACACCCCGATCTTTAGTTGTCTGACTGCAAAGATGGCCTTTCGCTTATCGCTGCAGCTGCAGCTCTCGAATACCATCTCCATCTTGGATATCCAGTCCATAATCTCCACTGGTTTTGGGCTTCCAGAAAGACTTGGTGGTTTGGCACTCAATAAGTTCTTATACATGCACCCATCCCTGTCAATCCTTTTGTCTGAGTCGTTTCTCCTGACCACTCGGGGTCCATCTTGATTCACCGTACGGTTGTAATTTTCCTCCTCTGACAACTCTTCATTCAGTTCAGGTTGTTCAACAGGCACCGTAGGTTCATCTCAATTATGTTGAAGAAAACTCCTTGTTTCTTCCATTTGACGATCTAACATCATCTGGATCATTGTTTGTACCCCAGCCATAGTGATTGGCTCGGGTGCAGCTGCTACTACTTGCTTAATTACTTGGGGTTGAGGTTGTTGATTCCTCTTTCCATTCACATTTCTGACTCCACTTTGGGTTCTTACCATTTCGATCTATACACCAAAGTAGACGTTCGGTGTGTAATGACGAGAATTAAGATAGGAAATATTTTATTTATGATCAACGTGTAAATCTCCCTATTACTCCGAAAAGTTATATGCTAGTTCTAATATCGTAATTAAACATTTAGAAATCTAATCATGTAAAATTTCCAGATCCGGTCGGCAACAAAACATAGATTCGATCAGACGATAGCATCATAAATCATTTGGCACATAAAATCATGTTAGGCATCTTCCCTAAATACACTAGTGCTTGTATCTATTCAGGCGTACTTCCTTAAATATATTAGACACACTTCTCATGATCATCGCTTAGCATTCTAAGTTTAAGTAAAGAAATAAATCCTTATTCCTAGTTCTCTTAAACTAATGCTCTGATACCAAGTGTGACACCCCCATTTTCACGGCCATAAAAGACCGATTTGTTTATGCTTTATTTTGAAAATCAGAGTAACATTTTAAAGAAAAGAGCTACGTAATTTGTTCCCAGAAAACATGATAAATACGTTATCAAATCATTTCCGAAGAAATGTATTTTATTCATTTTAAAACATTGGGATGTCATCGTCAATATAGAAACACAAGCATAAACAGAACTTACATTCATTATCACTAGTGATTTATGTCTCCTTAATCTCTCAGTGTAATGTAACTTCATATTGACACTTGTGATACAAATAAACTGAGTGGGTCAGGTTGGGAAACCTGGTGAGTATATAGGGTTTTCAACCCATCATAATATAATTATTATGTTTAATCATCAAACAATTAACCTAATTACCCATCCCCATTATCTTCATTGTTCTTAAGGGTCTACCCTAAGAATCATCTATCCTACATTCGTTCATTCCGAAGTCCATCGCTTCCAGGGTTCATATGACAGGTACTAAGTCCATAGCTGCCAATGCTCGTTCATAAAGCACTAAATCCATAGCTGCTAATCTTCATTTATCGCGCACTAAGTCCATAGCTACCATCGTTTATCTAACAGGTACTAAGTCCATAGCTACCAGCGTTTCTCTGACAGGTACTAAGTCCATAGCTACCAGTGTTTATCTAATAGGCACTAAGTCCACAACTTCCGATGTTATTTATTAGGCACTAAGTCTATAGCTGCCAATGTTTACTCATACCATCTTTCATCTCTCATCGTTCATCTACCCATGTTTTACCCAACATATCCGTAGATATAAAATACATATACAGTTTAAATCATATATAAAATCATTCATCCAGCATAGAAATCAAGTATTCAAACTATATGCACACATAGCACATAATTTATGTAAAATACTTCATACCTATGTGTAAGATGAAAGTAACTACGCACTGACTTGTTAAAGTGACTACTCGAAATTCGAGCAGCGCTTCGCTTCTTAACAATATGATTTCCTTCAACGAAACCTAGTATTATTATCACTAGATTTTAGTGTAATATTTCTTGCGACTAATTATTAGTCTAGATTTGTCATTAACTCAGAGTGTACTTCATGATCTATCAAGTAAGGCTCATCCATGCAGGACAGTTGGAAGGCAGGACCATTTTGGCATATAGCTTTTCTGAAATCCAACAACCAAACCCAACATAACCATTCTAGACACCTCTCCCGTAAGTAGTTCAATCAGTATAACAACTTTAAATCACTGATAAATTTTTTTATAGGTTCATAATAACGATATTCTAAGTTATATTTAAAGTAAGGTGGCATAACTTACTTAGCTAGAAGTCGGGCTCTACAGGTGTAGAACTTCGTCGCTGAATCTTTATAAGAAAGATTCTTGCAGCGCTTCAGTGCTCACCTTACTATACTAAAAACTATAGAAAGAGAAGTCGAATCACGAGGGACCGAAATGCTCGGGGGATAAAGAGAGAAAGACTCTTGAATCAAGAGAATGGTTCAATAAGTATGAGATCCTAGAGACTCTTATTTATAGTAATTGAATTTTCAAAAACCACCATCTATATTTACTTAAATGACGAAACACCCCTTTATAATACTATTGTAAATAGATTTAATGATATTTGTACTAAACTAACGTTGAAAGTACTCAACACTAGTCTTATAACGACTACATCGTCGATACCTTTCTAATGATATATACATATGTATATATATGTAGACGTATATATGATTTACACTTTATTTTAATACGTAAATGTGTTATTAAAAATTATAACTCGTTCATACGAACTCCGTTTTTGACATTCTTTATATCCACGTGTAGCTATCGGCGAGATCTACAACTTTCGTTTAGACTCCCTCGGCTAATTTGAATTTATATTTTTGTCCATAACTTTATAAAAATAAAAATTTTGCTAAAATCATAACTCTCTCGTACGGACTCCGTTTTTTATATTCTTTTTCTCAACATTTCTATTTTAAGGAGTACTACGATTTTCATTTTAGTCGCATTAGCTAAAAGTCAACCATTCTCTTTGTAGCTTTTTACGTCATACATTCGTTGTACGCGGCTGACTTTTATGTTTTATAAAAATCATATCTAATTCATATGGATTCGGATTTCGATGAAATTTATATTTTCGGGATCGGGACGGCGTGAACCTCCTATATATATATATATATATATATATATATATATATATATATATATATATATATATATATATATGTTTTGGCGCACTTATTTTCACGATTTACGGATGATTCCACTGATTTTTTTTCCTATTTTATTATATTATAATAATCATGAAACATATAATATTCAATTAATTCTTCTTTATTACGTCAAATAGGTTACAATTGTTAACCCTAACTATTACTTTGGTTAAAATTATTTATCCTAGATAATAAAAAAATCATTTTTAACGCTTACTATGACTTAATTGACCAGTCCGAATCTGCGGGTGTTACAAGACTCATGGTTTATTATGATTATGATGTTAGTTGTCTACATGACTCTTGGATGTATGATATTGATATGTATATTGGGTGAGGCATTGACTATCATGTATTCTATTTATCTTTGTGATTAATTCATGATTTTATATGGTTATACGTTTATATATATATATATATATATATATATATATATATATATATATATATATATATATATATATCGGGCAGGACCTGATGACTGACAGATCTATTCTGATCAGGGCCCAATATCGGGCGGGGACCTATGATGGGCATGGCCCGTTATATGTTTGATATGTATGGTATGTGGTATTTTGGGAAACTCACTAAGTTTTCTGTTTATGGTTTTTAGTTTATGTTTCATGTGTTTCTGATTCCAAGGGGAAGATATCGAGATGAGTGCATTGCACACACCATACTATTCCGCGTTTTCTATGACTCTGATGTACTTAGATATTATTTGACACACTCTATTTTTCACTATGGTTTTATGATATTGATTCGGATGATGATTTATTTAATATAAAAATAGAAAAATTTGGTCTTAATTTTTGGGACGTTACAAAAGTCGAGATGGTAATGGATGTTTCGGGATAAATGTCACATTAAATGTTACAAATGTGGTCAGTTTGGTCCCTATCTCAACGAATGTCCTAAATGATAGAAACAAGAGGCAAATCTACTAGAAGAGGAATTGACTTTTTTTTGAACAAGTGGCTGGTATGACTAAACCGATTAAGGGGATGATTGTTAGATTAATTGGTTAATAGGAAAGTTTCCTTATTATAGGATTTTTTATATCTAGTTTAAATATGGTATTTTAGAAAAACTTGATATACACGTTGTTTTTAGTTTTAGTATTGGAGTAGCATTCTTTTGGTTTTAGTATAAATATGTTTAGGTCTAGTTTTGTTTAATTCAATAAAATATCGCAAGATGTTTATTTCTTTCGGTGTTTTTTATGTGTTCATAAGAGAATCAACCACTTGCTTCTTTCTTTTACCTTGGTACACAAGCTTTATTATCAAGTTTGTGTCGAAACTTAGCTCAATAAAAGATAGAGTAGAGTAGTGATGGTGATGAAAACTACAAGTTTTATCATGGCATGCTCAATCATAGACATCATCAGAAAGATATCATGGGACAAAATGGAGTTTTTTTTTTTCATTTTTTAAAGAAAAAAACCGATCTATTTAAGTGTAATTTGGTTGCTAACCCAAGTCAAAGGTTCAAGTCCATTGATCCTGATCAAGTTGAGATGTTGGAATCCATGTTTTCTAAGAAAGAAATAAGCATGTAATGTGTTTGTGTGGTAGTGAATTATGTGTCCAAATAGTTTTCCTTTCTCTTTTGTAAATTGGTAGTGGGATGTTTTAAACAATGGCACGGTGGCATTTTTTGACGAATTTCTCAAATGTCTTACATCATGATTGTCTGTAACTCTTTCATTACGTTAATTCCTAAAATAAATTAGCTATGATTTGTGAAATGTTTCAGAAGACGAGAGTTCAGAAAAATTAGTGTTCTTCTTGTGTTCTTGAAATAAACCTAGGAGACATGCAGAGGGTATACAATTTTTACATATCCAAATAAGTGTCTCTTTACCAATTGACGATTGTAAAAACAAATTGATTCCTCGACTTTTATTATTCTACATTTTGAACTTTCATCTTGTTGAGGTATGAAGTCTTGTCCAACATCAAGCAATTTGAGTTCATTTGGAGCACTTAGAACTCAATGGAGCACTTGAGGTTCATGGAGCATGTGACAAAGGAATGGATCATCTAAGAAGGGAATGGATCATCTGACAAAGGATTGGATCAAGTGCCAAAGGACGGATCATATAGAAGGGGGTTTGGAGCACTTGGAAAAGGTTTAGAGCACTTGGGAGTGATATGGAGCAACAAGGGGACCTTGTTGCAGCATATGAAAAAGGGATGTGCCAAGAAGGATGTTGTTGTGCCATAAGCATTCCTTCTTGCACCATGCTGCTCCCTCTTGCGCCATGAGGGGTTCCTCTTGAGCCATGAGGATCCCTCTTGCGCCATGAGGTATGCTCTTGCGCCGTGCAGGGCCTTTGTTGCGCCATGTGTATGCCTTATGTGCCAAGGTAGTGATCTTGCGCCTACCTATAAGTTCTTGCGCCACACTTGAAGCTTGTTGTGCCATCCTTGCACATGTTGTGCCATCATGGTGCAAGATGGACCATTTTGGTTCCTTGATGAGCCATAATATCCCTGTTGAGCCAAGCATGCTATGAAGTCCTTTGCGATGCTCAAGATCGTTCAAGGATGCTTAGAAGTTGGTATTGCTCAAGGATTACACCATGTTGTGCCACCATGATGGATGTGGGACTATTAGTGTTCATCATGCTCCACCCGTGCATCATGATGCTCCACTATGGTCAAGGTGGTCCATCATGTGTGCAGTTGATGCTCATGGGTTTTATGGCATGGATGAATGTTCCAGAAGATGTTACACGACGGGGTATGATTGGTTGTCACCATTTATGGGCCAATGGGCTTGGCCCATTAAGGTTTTAGGTCCGATCCCTCAAATATAAATAGACTCATATCTCCATCATGTGCAGAAATTTCAAGAGAGTAATCATTGTGACGTTGAGAGCCCTCCTTTGGAGCAGTTAGTAAGCAAGACAATTTCTATCGTTTTGAGAGTCAGGTGAGGTGTAACCTTTGTGTGTGATTGTAATTGTTCTTGGATGTTAATAAAATCATCTCTCTCTCTCTCTCTCTCTTTCTCTCTCTCTCTCTCTCTCTCTCTCTCTCTCTCTCTCTCTCTCGTTCGCCCGTGGATGTATGTCACCTTGATCGAACCTCGTTAAATATTGTGTTCACTTGATTTGCATTTTCAAAAGTTTAATTTCTGCAAGTTCAACGAATTTATTTTGATATTTGTCTGAAGTACTTGACTTGTTTTGTTGTTATCCAACACATCTTTTTAGACGGCAATAGGGAAGACAGGAAGTATTGAAGTGCACAGCCGATAGCACGAATGCTAAACTCATTTGGGCCAAAATAACATTTATTTATTTATTTATTTTAAATGAAAATTCTACCATTATATAGATAATTAATTTATAATTATCTTGCATAGTTAGGCTAGATCCAAAGTTTGAGGTTTATATTTAATTATGTAATCATCATTATAAGCAAGAGACATAAAATACCGCTAATTTTTTAGTCTACGATCTACATGATAAATAAATAAAACGGTTGAGATCCAACACATTTTCTTTTTCTAAATATGGAGCAACATGCGTCAGATTGTCTCGTTAAAGTTTTTAAGCTTCTTCTGTATTTGGCATTCCGAAATAATAAACTATATTGTTGATAAATAAAATAGTAATACAATTATAAAATTATATTATTAAAATAATATTATGCTTTTCTAATAGAATCATTTTTTTGGAGTCTTTGGACCTGAGATTCAACGCAGCCATTCGTGTCAATTTAAATCGATTGCCGTAATTCAAATCGATTGCCGTATTCAACTCTCATTCATATTAGATATAAGCAAAATATATAATTATATATGAATTGATTTATGATATACTTCTAAAATTAATACTTTAAAATAATATTTTAACTTTCTTCTTTTAAGTTGACCGTGTTAAATTGTTATACCGTGCATGACTCGTAACTCATGCCTTGAAATAAAAATAAAAATAAAATATATATTATCTTGGAATTTACTTAATTAAGATAGATTTCAACATTCACTAACAAAATTCACGAAACCCAATACCTAGTATTTCCTTCTTCTTTTATATATATATATATATATATATATATATATATATATATATATATATATATATATATATATATATATATATATATATATATATATATATATATATATAGAAATGAGTTCTATGGAAAACAAATAACTAGGGCAACATCTACCGGAACCAATAATCAAATGACACGTGTCCATTTCTTTCTTCACAAGTAATGTATTATGGAAGTTATTGTGGAAGTGATGTGTTGTCATGTTTTCATTGGTTAAATATGTGTTGCCCTAATCATTCATTTTCCATATAACTCTTCTCTCTCTCTCTCTCTCTCTCTCTATATATATATATATATATATATATATATATATATATATATATATATATATATATATATATATATATATATGGGACAGTTCAAATAAAAACAGTAAATACTGTGAGAACGTAAAAACATTTTTTATGTTATTATTCTGCAATGAATTTTGTATCGACAACTTTATGTCATTATTCAACAAAAATAAATGAATAGTCAATGGTTAAAATTAAAATTAAAATTTTACTACAAAAATGCACATACATAAGTTTAGATTTTTATTTCAATTTTTTAAGGTGTTCTCACGAGTCCTCACCCGATCACGTGTGTGTGTATATATATATATATATATATATATATATATATATATATATATATATATATATATATATATATTCTAATAAATGAATATATTTATTCTTCTATTGACAAGTGTCTATTAGAACTCCTCATTAATATTATATGTTACTTATCATGCCACTTGTCAACATATTAGTTATCAATTTCAAATTTCATATTTTAAATTTCTCACTCTAATTACATTAAATTAATAATTGATTCTCAATTTTAAATTTAAAATTTTTTCACTCTAATTATATTAAATTAACAACATTAGATTAAAAATAAAATAAACTTAATACAAATTATAAGGTGATATAACTTCACGTATTTATTTAAATCAACGATTATTATTTTATACAACTAAAAAAATATATCTTAAGTAATAATTTATTTAAAATAACTGATTAATAATTTTGATTTTTTAATATGAAAGTCTAATTAGTTTTATAATTGTGGTTCTCACGGGTTATAAACTAGTATATATATATATATATATATATATATATATATATATATATATATATATATATATATATATGTGTGTGTGTGTGTGTGTGTGTGTGTGTGTAAAAGATCAAATGAGAACCTCTAAAGGTTAAGAATCACTTGAAAACCTTTTTTTATTAAAATATTAAAAAAAAAACTCACTTTCATCTTTTATTGTTTATGATCTACACACTATACACACTCTCACATTAATATATATTTTTCTCATCTCAAACTTGAAGAACACACAAACATTATCACCGGTTGCCACTAGCCACCACCTATGCAGTGTCACCGCCTCGTGTTGCCGATAAACAACCGTCGCCTCCTACCACCGGTGAGCTACCACCATCAGATCCACAAGCACTGGTTGGCTCCACATCTACAAGTTTAGCTTCGGATCTATGATTTTTAGCTTCAAATCTATGATTTTCAGCTTAAGATCTATGATTTTATTCTTCAGACTAGGACTTTCGTCCTCAGATCTATGATTTTTATCTTCAGATCTATGACTTTTCCTCCATATTAAGAGTTTCGACGAGCGACATAACCACCACCTTCGTCCATCATTGTGAACAAAAATTCCTCTTCCATATCGTTAACCTACCACCAACAGAAACACATATCTGATAAGATTTCATGAAAATACGTCCATATCCACCATCAATCGCCACTTGGTCTTAGATCTGGAGTCACGAAGTTGTTTCAGCTTAACTTTGCCTCTCTAAAACGCAAAATATCTCAGATCTGGTGTGATTTGATCTGATCTGATACCACCTTCATAACTATCAACTTCGTTTCCACCATCGCTACCACCAGTGATGTCCACCATAACCTTCTACTGTCGACATCACGTTTAGATCTTGCCAAATTTGATGTATGTGGTTCGATTTTTCTAGATCTACTTTGTGTGGTGCTATTTTATGTATAGATCTAAAGCTATAACAATGGTATCTTTGCCCGATGGTAGTTCTACCGCCTTAGATATGCTCAAGCACCACCACCTCCTCCATTTCTTTTTATCTGATCTCCAATGAAACACATCAGGTATGTCGATTCTTGTTTTAATTATTTTGCCTTCTGTTAAGCTGTGAATTTAATGCTTTAATCTGTTATTTTTGTTTATTTTTGTTAATCATAGTTTTTTATGTTGTTATGTTGTGAATCAATGTTTGTTTTCTTATTTGTTAAAATATTTACATTAAATTGTAATTCATTGTTTATGTTTTGTAATTGTTATACTGTGAATTGAAATTAAAATGTGTTCTATTATGTTAATTTTTTCTCAAATAATGTGAACTTACTTTTTTAAGCCTTAAATTTTGATTTTTAATGTTTCAACTATTGTTTATTTCTGTTAAAGTTAGTTTTACCTGTGAATGAGTGAATTAATATGTTTTACGTTTTTAAGTTGTGAATACTTTGAATAAGATTCCTACACTGTTTTATTAAATTATGAATGAGAGTCTTGAAATTCTCTATTAGTCTATGAATTTGTTTGATGCACACAAGATATTCGATGAAATGCTTCAACAAAATCAATCATGTTTTTAAGTTATAAATACCTTGAATGAGAAATCTAAAAAAGTTTATTAAACTACAAACTAAAGTCTTGAAATGTAAGTTTTAAGTTGAGAATATGACTTTGAAGTATGATGTTTTGTATTAAACTTTGAAATTATTATATTAAATTGTGATTTTTTTGTTAAACCACTATTTGATTGTATTAAGATGTGAATTAACTGCATTAAACTGTGAATTGACTATATTAAGTTGGAAACTTTTTTATTAATTCCTTTTTTGCTTCTGAAATATAAGATGAAAGTAGCATTATATACAAATCTAATTTAATCTAATTCTGAATAAAATATGTAAAATTTAAATTGTGAAGATTTGTGTAAATAAACTTTAAACTGTAAAATGGTATGTATTAAAAGTATTACCAAAGAAATGAAACGTACAATGGTTGTTCTATTAAGGTGTGAATACAACCAGAAAATGTCATTGAATTTGGTGTTAGTCCAACGGCGGTCCGAATGTGGTCTGACGGTTGTCCAACAACAAGTGGCAACTAGTTGTAAACTAAGGAATGGAAAAGTTTGTTTAATATAATATTAATGTTTGATTTGTCCAAAATCTCCTTAATAAAAACATTTGAAAAATGGTTCGTAGAGTTCTTAACCTATTTCGGTTCTCAATTGAACCACTCACTATATATATATATATATATATATATATATATATATATATATATATATATATATATATATATTGTCACTTCTCAGCCTTCTAAGTGGCTTGCCTACCCTAACTTCTATGTAGCGAATGAAGTTAATTAGCTCATTGGTGGTTTTAGATTTGTTTGATAGAAAGTACACCCAAGTGAATTTGGTATGGTCATCAACAATCACAAGGATATTTTTCTTACCACTTAAGCTAGGAACTGTAGTGGGACCACACAGATCGATATGTATAAGCTAAAGAGGTTCATATACACTTTGTTATATTATACTTTTGTGAGGTGATTTGGAAAATTTTCCTTGTTCACAAGCAAGACAAAGTATATCATTGTCAAGTTTTAACAATGGTAGTCTCCTCACAAGATCCTTTCCAATGAGTTTTTTGATATAACCAAAGTTGAGGTGAGAGAGTCTTCTATGCCACAACCAACTGATGTAGAAGCAGCTTTGGAAAGAAGACATATATATGGGGTTCCCTTAATTAATTCAATATCAAGAGGATACTGATGTGCACAAAAGTACCTACTAGTTTTAAATTTATAACCTAATCAACTTAACTAGCTAAAATGCACATAGGCAGTCTACCTAGTCAAATTATAGAATAGTTTAGATAAGTCGGGTATCGATCTCAGGGAACGGTTTTAGTTTACTAATTTAATTACTACTAAATAAACCTAAGAATCTAAGCAAAGGTTTAAATGGTTTTTTATCTGATTTTGCAAGTTCAAACGAACTTAAACACTCAACAAAAACAGTTGTAATCAATATATTAAAAACACTTTCGTTTAGTTTCGAATCCACCTTTTTCCTATGGTTAGCTCTTATTTATGGATTAATAAAGTTGTTACCAATATATATGTAATTAGGAATTTGGTCAAATCTACTAATATTTTTACCAATTCATGAAGTACTACGTAAGGTCTTACATTAACAAACACATAATTAGTTATTAATGATAATTGGGCTATGTAAGATATATCTAGATAATCATCTTTGGTAAAGATAATTAATCAAACACAATTATGGTCATAGTTATGCTCTCTAACACATCTAAAGATGTTACCTTTATTACTTAACTAAGATGTGGTCAATCCCAGCTCTAGCAATTTAATAGTCACTAAACTACTAGGTAAACAAGTTCATGCAATTTAATGGTCACCAAACTACACTTAACTTGAATTAAAGCAACAAAGATGCATACTCTAACATGTTAGGTAATGATAATCAAACATATGCATAAAGCAAATTCATATAACCCATAAAATAAGAAGACTAGCTCATAGTATTAAGGTTTCGTCTAACTAAAAGATAGTCTACTAATTTAGCTACTCATATCAGAAAGTAAACACACAAGTTCATAAGAATTTAACATGATTAAATTAACGCAAACCGAATGTAGTGTTTTAATCTTCAAATTCTCGATCTTCAAGCAATCTCTCCTTCCAAAGTGTGTTTTTCGCACTTTTCTGACCTCCAAACTCAATTATAATTCCAAGAAATCATATCCAACCCCCTCAAAGTCGATATGCTAAGGGATATTTATAGTTTCCAAAATTCGTGGCTCACGTCGTGAGAATTAGGGTCATACGTCGTGAGATCAGTAGAATTCGTGTTCGGCAAGGAAACTGCATTCCGCATAGCTATTTTCTAGAAGAATCAATCTCACGTCGTGAGAACTAGGAATTAGCATTTGGCACAAAAACGGGATTTGTCTGAAATTTTGTATAGTTTTCAGATCATTTTGAATCTCGTAAATCGAAGTTACGAGTGATGAGATATGGTCAAAATACTGACGAGGAGTCAAGCTGTCCAACAACATCCTTTTGTATCTTTATCTGCTCCAGTCCTCCAAGTATCCAAATTTTGTCAGTTTCAATTCTTTTCTTCGAGAATGTCCACTTTTGGCTGAAAAATATAATTTAAACATATAAGTACCATTTATCTATGCAAATAACCAAAATATGTATAAAAATGTATTCAAATATTGCCTAAAAATATGTATAAATATGGCAATATCAGATACATGTTCCCATTTCGTGGTGAATTTTTGGGTTATTAATGTATTTTGTCAAAGTGTTTTGTACTAGAATAGTCTCATTTATAACGAGTTGGGCCTATCCATCTGTGTTTTGACGTTGCTAGGGTTAGACTATTAATTGTGCATGCATGTATCGTTTCACGGTTAATCGTTTTGTAATGCCCTACTTAGCTTTTATAGAAAAGTTCAAGTTGAATTCTTCTAAAGCTTTGATAATATTAAGCATTCAACACATATTTGATCATTTCTCTTGTTATTTGATTCACTCTACTGTTTAGAATCTATCGATATTAAGTTTTATTCTTTCTATAATTGGTATCAGAGAAGGAGATTGTGTAACTCATACGCTAATCTTTTGTCGAGTTCTGTTAGGGTTTGCATTTTTATTGGATTTGTCTTGTCATTTTCATTGTTTCTATTGATTGTAGACTTCAGATCTAAATCCTAGATTTACCCTAAACTCGTTTATTGTTTTATACATCTGATTCTATACAAGTTCCTGTGAATCTCTAAATCATACAGCACGAAGATCCCCATACTCTTTCTTTCAGTGTATCCATTAGCATCAGATCTACTACCAGGATCCCAATCCTTTTCCCACAAGATTATGAAGTCTGGGCGTTGCACTTCAAAGACTATGTTCTAGGTCTTGAAGAACATGGCTCAACCATATGGAAAGAAATGACATAAGAGACGTTTTCTCACATAGAAATCCATAGAGTTATCAAAACTCAAGCTGAATACAACGCTCTTCTTGTTCAACACACAAATATTCATCAGGATGAAAAAGAGAAGTTGTTGAGTAACATCAAGGCGTTGAGAATAATAAAGTTTGCTCTTTCACCAGATACTTTTTGTCTAGTGAGTGCACGTGAGACGGAAAAGGAAATATGGGATAGGTTAAAGGATTTTATTCAAGCGGTGTCGATTTGGAAACACTCAGTTAAAATGTAGCTTCTATCGGAGTTTGGTGCTTTTGTTCAAAAGCTAGAAGAAAAACTTGATCAAACATTCAATCGTTTTAATCATCTTTTGAGTAGGATGTTAAAACACAAAATCAAGCGTGAAATAATAGACCAAAAAGTCACGTTTATGAATGGATTGAGATCGGAATGGAAAGCAGTAGTATCCACAGTAAAAGCTCATGAACAATTCAAGAGTTACACTTTGGAAAAGCTTCTGGGAATTCTAAGATCCCACGAAGATGAAGTGACTAAGGATGTGAAGCTTATGTCTAGCATGGGATCGTTGGCCCTAGTTGCAAAGGGCAAAAAGGTAGTTGAAGAAGATTATGAATCTGACCTTTCGGATTGGGATCTTATGAAAGAAGAATATGATCTGTTAGTATCTAATCCTAAGAAGTTTGCTAAAAAGAACTTTGGACATTTCAAGAATTGGAATAGGATGGGAAACTATAGTTTAGACAAGCCAAAAGATGAGAGCCATAAGAACTCTCAAAAGGATGAATAAAAACAAGAGAAGAAGTTGTTGGGAGATTCTGACTATGATTGCAATTACTGCCATGGAAAGAATCATTTTGCTAAGGAGTGTATGTTAATAAGGTTGAATGAGAAGAAGGAGGTTAAGAAAGACAAAGCCTAATATCTACAGAAGATAGAGGATTTTAGGAAAAAAAAGTGATGGGAATGTGAAGCCTGCTTTGATTGTGCAGGAAGGTAGTGACAAACATGGATGTGTTGAAGTATGGTCCACAGATTCTGAAGATGATGAGGTTCGGAAGCCTACACATATTGGATATTTTGTTGCAAAGTCTAAAGCACAAGAGTACAAAGGAAGATGTCTGATGGTTCAGAGCGAGGTCTCGGAACAGAGGGGATACGCGATTGATGGTGGCCGACCCTCTAAAAATTATTTTGCTGCGAGGCCTATTTCTGAACAAGTGAGTGAATGCGAGAAGGTCATCAATAAGGTACAATCTATACTCCAATATCTTAATATTCATGTTACTCGTTACGAATCTCAATTAGATGATTTAAATTATACTAACTCTAATTTTAGTGATAGTTTAAAGAGAACACGTCTAAGCAATTCTAACCTAAATGATCAAATTAGCAGGGTAACAAATAAAAGTAAAAAATAGAAGGATGTGGATATAAAATTTGAAATTAGAGCTTAATAGGTCAAAGGATGATGTTATTTATCTTAAGAGAGACAATTTATCACTTTTAAAACAAAGGAATAATTTCTGTTTAATTGCAAAGCATTTATATTTCAATATTACTCATCTGCATCTAGATTGTGAAATAGGTAAAAATATACACAAAATGATTTTACCCTTTCTTGAATTGAAAGAGGATGAAATTGATGCAGAGTGCTATAAGTGTGAATCTATTGTGTCCTCCGATGATGTTTCCGATTCATATAAAATTAGGCTTGACAAAATAGAAGCATATATTCAGTCCAAAGAACACAAGAATATGTTAAAACAAATGTTGGATGATAAAATCTAATACTGTGCAAAAATTTGACTCGTTGTGCATAAAATTAAGTTCAAAAATACTTTTGATGCTGAAAATGTTTCTGAATTTGATGAAAGTGACATGAGTGAGATTTTGGTAGAGGATGAGATAGATTGTTCTACATTTGTACAAAATAAGGCTGAACCAAAGAAAAGTTGATTTCTAAAAAATCAATTGAATATATTCGTGTTGTTGAAAATAAAGATTCAGAAGTTTTAAAAGTAAAAGCCATAGTTTTTCCAAAAGTACAAGCCATTCCTAATCAAGTTTTCGTAAAAACTGGACTGGACAAAATTGATACTCCTGAACTGACATCCATTGTTAATAATGATAATGCTGATGGTTGTGAGGAATTTTTCTGTTCTAGGCCAATAGACAATGCAGATGAAACAAAAGGTCTTTCTGAAATGCCCTCATGGAAAACGAAAGGAAAATACGTTTCGGAACCACTAAATCGTGTTGACCTTATTTACGATAAGGCAGGACCAAGTGGCACGAAGGATGTCTCCAGCGAAACCTCTTCTGAAAAGCCAATCAGAAAAGAGAAACCTAAATTTAACATTTATTTGTCTGCTGAATAAATTGTTGCTAGGAAAAAGCAAATGAATTCTAGATACAAGAAAAACTTACAAGAAAGAAAACAGTCTTGGAAAAACAAGAATTCCAATCAAAATTCTGTTAATTCATAAAGATCTTCAAATCAAAATATGAATTCTTCTCTAGTTAAGAAACTAGAAACAAAATCTTTTCCAAAACCACAGGTTTCAAAACCCCAAGTTTTAAAACCTATTGAAAAGCCTAAAACTAATTTTTCTCCAAAAACAAATGTTTCAAAATCTGTCAACACATCAAAAGATGTTAAAGGCAAAAGTAAAGTCTTTTCAGAACCAGAGATTTCTCTCCAGGAATTCGAAGCGAACTTGAAAAAGGAGAAAAAGGCTTTTGCAAAGAAGATGGCTGAAAAACACAAAGATTTTATTCAAAGAAAAACAATTCCTGTTAAGACTAATCTGTTTGATAATGAAATGAATGTTTTTAAAATATTTAAAGGGGAAGATAATGTTTTGCTAAAAAGAACCTTCTGGATTGATACGAATATATCTTTTCCTGTTATTAAGAAATCCTCATGTAGACCTAAGAAGGTTTGAGTTCCTAAATCTTTCTGAATTTTGTAGGTAATGTGTGACGAACAATATGACTCTGAATGGTACATTCACAGTGGTTGTTCGCGTCACATGACTGGAATGAGGGAAGCATTAAGGGAGTTCTGATCGTTGAAGGACAGTGGCAGAGTAAAGTTTGGAAATAATGCGACATGAGAAATTAAAGGATGGGGCATGATTACGAATGGCGAATTCTCCATTCGGAAGCTATCTTATGTAGAAGGCCTGCAACATAATCTAATAAGCATTTCTCAATTGGTTGTAGGTACTGGGTTTAAAGTGTCATTCGCTGATGAGGGATCGGAGATTATTGAGAAGAAAACAAAAACAGTGCTTCTGAAATCCAAAAGAAAGGGAGAACTATTTCCTTTGAACATAAAACCAATCACCGGGAAGCCTTCTATCTGCCTTCTTACGAAAACATCTTCGGATGACAGTTGGCTATGGCACTGAAGGCTCTCGCATTTGAATTTCAAGGACATCAACAATCTTGTACTAGGCGATCGTGTGCAAGGCTTACCTCTTCTGAAGTTTAAGGAACATCTGTGTGCTACCTGTGAACTAGGGAAGCAAAGTCGTAAATGTCACTCAAAAATTATCAATGCCAAAGTAATCTAGCCACTAGAACTGTTACACATTGATCTTTGTAGCCCATCTGTCATATAAAGCATTGGTGCTAATAAGTTTATTCTAGTTATATTTGACGATTTTTCAAGATTTACTTGGGTTTACTTTCTTAGACAGAAATAGGATGCCACTTCAAAGCTAAAAGATTTCATCAAGCAAATCGAGCTTCAATTGCGAAAGCCAGTTCAGAAAGTTCTCAGTGATAACGGTTCAAAATTCAAAAACCAAGTATTTGAAGAATTTGTGACAGAAAAATGGGTTGCTCAGAACTTCTCTGCTCCTTACACTCCACAACAAAACGGTGTTGTTGAACGACAAAACCACTCTCTCTGCGAAGATTCAAGGACAATGTTATCCTTTGCGAATCTTCCACTTTACTTCTGGGCTGATGCTATCGGAACTGCCTGTTTCACTCAGAATCGTTCTCTACTCAATAAAAGATTCTTAATCACAGCTTATGAGATTCTGAATAAACGAAAACCTAACATTCAGTTCTTTTATGTTTTTGGTTCCAAGTATTTCATTTTCAATTCCAAAGAGCAACGGAACAAATTTGATGTGAAAGCTGATGAAGGAATCTTCTTGGGGTATTGTCTTACTTCTAAGGCATATAGGGTTCTGAACAAGAAATCCAAAAAGAAAGAGGAAACCAATTATGTCATCTTTTATTACAATTATTTAAAGAAGCATCAGAAAGCTGATTGTCCGTTTGAGGAAAATTTTCCTTTGGCAAATGTAATGACGATTCCTCTTTCAAATCTTTATGTGGAATTCATGAATTTGTTTGATGAGCCCGAAAAGGCTATTTCTTTAGAATCAAATGCAATAGATAATAAGGAAGATGAACTGAAGGAAATCATTGATGATGTTGCCAAATATCTTGGAAAAGGCCTCTCATTCCAAAGACTTCTGAAATTCCACCTCCGCCATAAGCTTCTAATGCTCCAGTTCAGGGGGAGGGTTCCACTTCCACCTCCACAACCGATACACTTGTTCAGAGGGAGAATTCAGATCCTGAAGTCAGCACTGATATTTCATTCGAGGGGGAGAATCTGATTCCGAACGTAGAGTCACATGCAAACTTCCAGGGGGAGAATGAGAATGAAAATAATGACTCAGACACTCAATCTGAATTTGAAGAGGTGAATGTCGAATTAGATCCAACCTACGATCCAAACTACCCTTCATTGACCAAATGGACCAAAGATCATCCTAAATCTCTAGTTATCGGAGTAGCAACTTCAGGAGTTCTCATAAGAGCTCAAAAAAAGCAAATCAAACTGCATTATTTTCAAAAAAAGGAATTTTGCATGTTTAATTTGTTCATCTCCAAAATTAAGCCTAGAACTATGAAGATTGCTCTTGATCATTCAGATTGGGTGCAAGGTATGCAGGAAGAGCTTAATGAGTTCGAACGTAACAAATTATGGAGATTGATCCCAACTCCAAAGGATGCATCTGTGGTCGGATTATAATGGGTATTTCAGAATAAGCTTGACAAAGAAAGAAATGTGATTTGGAACAAGGCTCGATTGGTTGTTAAAGGGATTGCCAGGAGGAAGGCATAGACTATGAAGAGACATTCGCACCAGTTGCAAGGATAGAATCTGTTCGGATTTTCCTTGCCTATGCAGATGTGACAACCCGAAATTTCCATTCGGTCAAACCCTAAAAGTCAACCACTTCGTTTCATAAGTCAATGTCATTATTTCTTATTTTTAAGAAATATAAAGTTCGTTTGATTATTTTAATATTATTTTTAAACGAACGGGTGAAAGAAAGTGCCGTCTCGGGTTTTGAATTTTAAAAACTGCAAACACCTCGCGTCTTAGAAATTCCCGACCAAACTTTTAGGTTTAGGTTGAAAAATCACCCAAAAACCGTGAGCTCATACCTATGTATGAGTTTACTCCCCAAGACTAGTCATTATTGAGTTTACTCCCCAAACACCAAAAGAGTAAACTCCAAAATATCCTCTCAAGTATCATCCAAGTTTTTATTCAAAATCTTCAATCTAGTAAGTGTTTCTAGCCCTTTCAAGTTAGTATATCACTTAATCTAGTGATTGTACATCCTTTAATCCATTCATTTATGTGTTTTGACTAGTTTTTCCAAAACACCAAGAACACACACTAGTGTTCTTGGACTTAAAGTTCATTTCAAGCTTCCACAATGTAAGTACTTCTATCCTAGAGTCATTTTAAGCTAGCTATACATGTTTATACCAAGGAAAAGTCCCGAGAACACCAAGAACAAGGTGTTCACAGTTTTGGGAGGCTCCCAAAACCGTAAACACCAAATATAGTGCCTTAGGGTGCGTTAGGGTGTCTAGATGCTTCACAATGCCTTAGGGACTTGTCTAGATCCATCCTTGATGAGTGTATCACACAAAAAGCACCAAAATCATATATTTTTATGTGTTTACAGTTTGGGGAGCTCCCAAAACCGTAAACACCTCAAATGTTGTGTAAATGTCCCATAAATGGCCCGTGGTTGTTCCTTATGGCTAGAATCTAACCTAGACTAGTGCCATGTTTGAGCTAAGGACTTGAAAACCGCCAAATAACAAACTTAGGAGTTTAAGGTAGTAAACTCGTGAGCTTAAGGTAGTAAACTCATGAGTTTAAGGTAGTAAACTCATGGAGAAATGGTCCTTAGACCGTAAACTCCATTTAGGAGTGTTTTGATGCCACACAACACTTCCTAAGGCTAAATCATGAAGTAGGAATGCTTGGAATAGCTTAGAAGACTTCAATTAATCAAATGGTCAAAAGGTTAGGAGTTTACGACCGTAAACTCAAGGGGTGTTGGTCCTTAGGGAGTAAACTCATTTTAAGAGTGTTCCTTCAACCCCAATCATACTAGCCTTTCCCTACAACACTTAGATGCACTCCTTAGCACTTATAACACTTATAAAAAGTGTTTGTCATGCCTTAGAGTTTCTTGACTTTGTTTATTAGTTGTTTAAAGACTAATTGTTTATATACATATATCCTTATATGTTATTAGGATCTTTATGCGTGTCTAAGTCTTCACTTGACACCAAGCACTTATCTGACACTTCCTTCCGATCCACTTGCTACAGGTGAGTTCATACCCCTTAATCAATGTTTTAATTGTTTTTAAATGTTTTATGGGGGGATACAAGTAGAATTATGCTAATTATTATATCAATCACATGTGATTAATAAGCAGCATTCAAATGATTGGCTACTCATTAGCCGTTTTACCAAACAGTTTCCATCAAAAAAAATTTCTTAAACATTTTATATGTTTAAAACTCCTTATTAAACTGTTCATTTTACTCTATATGTTACATTTCAAACTTATTTACAATTGTTTTTTAAAACAAATGTTTCTTTATACTAAACTGTTTTATCAAACCCATGCCTTCAAACCGTTTTATAGATTGACAACAAGTCGATCTTTTCTTAGATGTTAATTATGTTCAAAGGTTTTACAAAACTTATTTTATGCTTTTATATTATAAATTTCATGCCTATATATGTATAGTTATATAAGAAATGTTGAAAGGACTTAGGAAAGCTATCCACCCTATTTCCTTTTCCTCGATTTGGATGTGGTCTGGTGGGATATCGGGTATCCATCCGAAGGTCGTTTAAATATTAGTTATATATCATGTGTACATATATAGTCATAAAAGTCCTTCCAGTTCATCCAATGCCCTTGGGTAGCAAGGGTATACATCCATGTCCATACGTACCAGTTAGATTACTAGTAAACTACCATATGGGTAGTTTAGGAAGATACTAGAACTATTACTAGAACGCGATATCATACAATGAGTCAGTTCATTCATGAGTCAATACTTTATAGAACATTACAGTACATTACTATACTTGCTAGATAGAGAGAGCATACATTACAGCGAGAACATTACAGTACATTACTATACTTGCTAGATAGAGAGAGAATACATTATAGCTAGAACATTACAGTACATTACTATACTTGCTAGATAGAGAGAGCATACATTACAGCTAGAACATTACAGTACATTACTATACTATTACATAGATATATTTACATGATCACACTTACATGAGTACGCTTACATATACATAGAACAGACGTCACTAGGTGCTATAGCATGGAACAAGTTCAGGATCTAACTATACCGATGAATCGCAACGTAATTGTGATAGTTATATCGGGTATACATGATCATAGTAATGTGTATGTGTCACGTTGTGCAGATATGCCTGAGCGTGTAAAGGTCTCAAAATCCCTTTGACAGGGGAGCGTATAGCCTGAGATCTAGCCATCACATTATACCTTATCCCTCAAATAAGGCAGTTGAGTACCAATGTTATTTATTACAAATACTACAGTACTTAGAAGAATTACCCTAGACTTTAGGTAATTAGTACGGTTGTAGTTCAACACTACACCATAGTACAATTTCATTTTCCCATTGCATTCACTTCGTGAATTTTCACACGACGCATGGTAATGTAGAAACTATATTTTTGGTTAATGATAGTCAGATTTGGGAAAATACACTCTCTTACAAGAGCCATACACACAAACACTAAATGCCTTGGTAGAAGGATACGATTAGTAGGAAACATAGGGCTTCCTAGGATCATACAAAACATTTTTATACTTACAATTCATATACATTTTTATACTTACAATTCATATACATTTTTATACTTACAGTTCATATACATTCTCAATACCTACAATTCATATACATATAAATACTTACTTACAAATTAAGACACTAAAATACTTATGATCTCACCAGCTTTAAGCTGATACTCGCTTTCAAAATTACTTGTATCCTCAGGTCAACCATATACATGTACCTATGCAAGGTTCAGGGAAGATGGTGCTCGTTCAAGACGCATCTTTCATTTTGATTTATTCTTTAGTGTCTATTATAATTTGACATAACACTTGTAATAAAATTATATTATTAATGCAATGGATGATGTTGTTGCTTGTTTACTACTTTTCATTGTTGTGATACTGTACATGACGTCCTCCGCCCCAAAACGTTTCCGCCGTTCTTGGTTTTGGGGTGTGACAGCAGCTCATAAAAATTTCGAAGTCAATCAAATGGACGTGAAATGTACATTTTTGAATGGTGAATTAGAAGAAACAATCTATGTGGAATAGCCACTAGGTTTCGTAAATGCAAAATACCCAAATCATTGCTATATTTTGGATAAGGTTGTGTATGGTTTAAAACAAGCACCACGTGCATGGTATCAAACACTAACTTGATTCTTGAAACAATCCAAATTTAAACAAGGCTCAGTTGACCCAACCTTTTTACGCAAGAAAGATGGTGACCATCTGATGATCGTCCAAATTAGATTGACAGCTAAATTCCAAAAGCTGATGGAAACTCAATTTGAGATGAGCTCAATGGGTCCTATTAACTTTTTTCTTGGTTTAAAATATCAGACAGAGTTCAGGGGGTATATTCATTAACCAGGAAGCCTGCACGAAGACCTTGCTTGCAAAATTTGGAATGGTGGGAGATCCAAAGGTCAAGGTTCCAATGGCGTTCAAAACGAAGCTTACACCATCCATGGACAAGCCAGCAGCGGATATGACTCTTTATCAACAAATGATAGGATATTTAATATATCTAACATCTAGTCGTCTATATATAATGTTTTCTATTTGCTATTGGGCTAGGTTTCAGGCGAATCCACATGAACCACATATCACTTGATGTGAAGAATATTCTCCGATACCTAAAAAGAACCACCTCTCTTGGAATCGGGTATCCTTCCAACTCTGGATTCTTTCTGCAAGCATACTCTGATGTTGATCTAGGTGGATGCGGTCTTGATTGTAAAAGTACAACCGGATGATGTCAGTTTCTGGATGGAAAACTAGTTAGTTGGCAATCTAAGAAGCAAACATATGTCTCCTTGTCCACTGTTGAAGCTAAGTATATCGTTGTTGCATCGTGTACTTATCAAGTTGTTTGAATTCAAAGTCAGCTTAGAGATTACACGATAAATATGAAGAGGATTCCATTATACTGCGATTCATAAAGTGCAATTCAGATATATTATAATCCAGTGCAACACTCGAAGACAAAACATATTGTACTGAGATATCATTTCATCAAGGATCACGTTGGTAATGAAAACGTTGAAGTACACTTTGTAAGATCCTCTGATCAGTTGGTTGATATCTTCACAAAGGCCTTACCAGAAACGACGTTTAATCGTATTTTACAAGGTCTCAGAATGATAGAAGCTGACTCAATTCCGAAATCCCATTCGTAATAAAAAAAATTATTGTTCACGTTCCAAGCATTCAGAATGATTCAGATTTAACTCTTCACATTTGAGCTTCGGAACGGTTCAGAGTGCACTGTTCATCTGGGTTTCAGAACGCCTTTGTGTTCTTTGTATATTATGCTTCTTCCAATTGATTCCGAGCCTCGGAACGCTTTAGAAGTCACTGTTCATTTTTTGCTTCTGAATTTATTTTCTTTACATTTTTATTTATTTTCTATTTTTATTTTATTTGTTTTCAAAAAATTCAAAAATCAAAATTATTTTCTTTATTTTTTTTCTATTTGTTTTCAGAGAATTCAAAAATCAAAAATATTTTCTTTATTTCTGTATTATCTTTTTCAAAAAAATAAAAATCACAAAAATATTTTCTTTATTTCTGTTTTATCTTTTTAAGAAAACCCAAAAAAATATAAAATTATTTTCTTTATTTGGGCGTTATTTTCAGAATACGTTCTTGTCTCAGGTGCACATTCCTGTTATTTCAATTCAGAATGATAGGGAAGGTATAAAATTCTGAATCTATATACTAGATAAGAGTCCCTAGAAGCATGTTGCTGCATGTTGACCCAAGCCTTCGAGACTCTATGTTTGAATCCTTAATGAAACTTTAACTTCGATCGTTTCTTCCAAGTCAGGCTAATAATTCACATAAGTCATTGAGCTACCTTACTCTTCTCATATTGAGTTAAGAGTTGACTACCTGGTCATTTTTATATCAGACATACACTTCTATCTTCGGAACCAATCTCTTATTTCTCCATTATCCTTCATATTCAAAAAACATAACCCTTGAGACTCTCAGCAATTCCACTGCAGTTTATGGTTGCACAACATCTATGTTCATGATCTTCAGATGGTTATTACCACGATTTGAGTTAAACCCAAAATCCAAAACCTATTTCTGAGTTGACGGTAAACAATTAATATGTTCTAGATTTTTTCACCAATGAATTGACGATTAAAACCTACATGGTGTGTATCTTTCACAGTTTGAAATATCATTTTTTTTAATTTTTGTGTGATCTTTATGAAGAGTTCTCGACCTAAGACTTTTCTTCCCAAAGGATCTAGTTTTTATTTTTCTTGAGATTTCACTAATATCATGTCACTTAAAATAGATCCAAAGCTTACTTGTTTTTATGGCTACACTTGCCAGAAAAGTACTTCTTCTAGACTTTCAGACTTATGTTAAGTTTTAGAATTTGGTTGAAACTAAAGCCACCCTTGCAGCTTACTCAAAAGAAGCCTTTCACTGTTTCTTAACAAATAGATGATCATAATTCAATGGGAAACCACACAAGCACTTCAGAGTCTCTCTTGACTCTGAAGGAAGAGATCATTGCCCGGGATCCAACTGCTTTTGTGTTGATTTTTAATTGTCATCACAAATGTCCCTAGCTCTGCCACAAAAATCTTTTTGATTTTTCCAAGTCTTGTTCAGGTTCCAATTAATTACTATAATTCAGCAACTGTAGGGTTCAAAGTACTCCATGGATTATATCAATGGCCCCCTTGATGAAGTGTAGGTTAAAAGCCCAAGACTTGTCTTATTCCCTATATATTGTCATGTATCATTCAAAATTAGGGTTAAGAGTGAGGAAAAATGTAGCCGCCAAATGTAATGAGGTTTCTTATGTAGAGTTAGATTCTTTAGTCTATTCTGAAAGTGTAATTTATTCCTCATGTTCATGAATAAATCGATTGATCATTCGACATATCTTCATAATTGTGTTCATTCTTATTTTCCATATTTTGTTCATCAAATCTTAATTAGGGTTTTAATCCCAACAAGTGGTATCAGAGCGGGTCTTCGAAGATCTGTTAATTTTGGAAGTATCAGTTGTTGATTTGATGATTTTCTGCACAAGTTATTGAAGATTTTTGGTGTTTTGGCGTCTTGGAATCAAGCTTTTTGTTCAAGCAACTGTTCATGGAGACTTATGTATTCTGTTACTGTTCATCTGATATATTTTTTTTAAGTCGATTCATTTTTCTTTTCGTATTTTCTGATTGGATATGTTCGTTAGTTTAATCCAAAGTCAATTGATTTTATTCCTTTGTTTTGACCCAATTGGATTTGTTCGTATTTTCTTTTTGATCTGGCCCAAACATTTGGTCCTTCACTGTTCATGATCCGTATGTTTAATGACGATCCAATTTTTCTTTTTGCCCTAATATTATATCCAAGTTCCTGTTTGCATCCTCGTTCTTTGTTTCATGTGTACAATTCATTCGATCACTCTTGGTTTGTCAATATCAACAATCAGTGATTATCGACTAAGAATATTGGTTGTTGACGTTTATTTATGAAGACTCATAAATCGATTCTTTTTAGTTTTCATCCAAGTCTTTGATCAATTCTACCATTCAGATTCTTAAAGTCAACTCGTGTTGAGCTTAAAAATGATTTTGTTATGATTTATCTGTGAATGAATTCGATTTTTGGAAGTGGCAATTGGGTATTTTTTGAATGCAAATCTTGAAGTCTTATGATGAACTGATGATGAACGGACGAAAGACATCGTATCTCAATTTGAATGGTCAAAATTGAAAAGTCAAATTTCAAAACCATTTGAAATCGGGATGATGTAATCGATGTGGAAGTATTTGGTGTTTCGGAATCACCACTCAGATTTGAAAACAATATATGTTCTTGATATCAGTTTTGGAATTACAGTCAAATCGAAAAGGTTGTATCTGTTTGCAATCTCTTGTCAGTTCACCAATCTCAAAATGGGAAATACATTTGGAATTGCTTTGAAACCTGTTCGCAATCGGAAGTGTGACAATCGGAACGAATGAAATCGGGTTTGGAATTTAACTGGATTGATTTAAGGATGTTCTTGGTGGTCAATGCTAAAAGTTAAAATTGGTGTGATCGGTCTTACCTGAGAACGATCTAAGAATCGGAGTTGGAAATCGGTGCTCGCACTCATATCCCCTACAAACATCAAAATTACAATCGGATTCGGAATCGATTGTTTGTTGTTGGGATGTTAGGAGTTTTTTTACACATAAATTCGATTTTGAAACCGTGTTTTTTTTGTGTCAATTTTGACACTGTATTTTCCAATTTGTTACAATTTTGACCACTTGACCGGTTAACTAGGTTGCATGCTGATGTGGCATGATGACGTGTCAGTTTTGATGACGTGGCATGCTGACATGATATGCTGACGTGTCAAAATTGATTTTTTTTTTCTCACAAAAAACACTAAGTTTTCATTTTTTTTTCGATTTTGACACTAAGTTTAATTTTTTCTTTCAATTTTGACACTACATTTTTTTGTTCCAAATCGAACATCATTTTTTCCAATTTTGTTCAATGTTGACAATTTTCTATTTGAAACCGTATAAATATTTTTTTAATACATTTAAACCGTGTAAATATGTTTTTTTTCCATTAAAAACCATAGTTTTGTATAAATACATTTTTTTACACTCAAACCATATTTTTATGTATAAATATGTATTGGTTATATAAAAATTGTATTTAATATTAAATATGCAACTTTAAAATGTGTTTGGAGGTTTGGAGGCGTGTAGTCGATCAAAACTCGGATATCAAGTTTGCAACCCACCAAATTTTTACATTTTATTAGAAGTTTATGGTTAGTTTGATTCTCATGATATAACTAATGCTTTGAATGTAAGAAAAAAAACACTTTATATTTAAATAAAAATGTGGTTTTTAAACGAAAAAAATATGTCTATACGGTTTAAAATGTAATAAAAAAATATATTTATACGGTTTCAAATGGAAAATAGACAAAATTGAATAAAATTTGATAAATGATGTTCGATTGGAACAAAAAAAACATAGTGTCAAAATTGAAATAAAAAAATTAAACTTAGTGTCAAAATCGAAAAATAGTGAAAACTTAGTGTTTTTTGTGGAAAAAAAAATCAATTTTGACACGTCAGCATATCATGTCAGCATGCCACATCATCAAAACTAACACGTCATTAAGCCACGTCAGCATGTAACCTGGTTAACTGGTCAAGTGGTCAGAATTGTAATAAATTGAAAAACACAGTGTCAAAATTGACACAAAAAAAACACGGTGTCAAAATCGAATTTCAGTGTAAAAAGAGTGTTTTTTGTGCCATTTACCCAAATTTCTAATCGGGGTTCACACTGATTCGCAATCGACACTTAAATTTGTTAATTCGGAGCGAACGGAATCGAAATCGGAAATTAGACTGGACTTGGATTCGCAACCATGTGCTCGGAACAATGCGGTGATCGGAATTGGAACTTTGGTTGTCGTTTGTGAGTGTATGGGATCGGGTCGGTATGACATGTTCTCGATTGACTGATTTGTTGGGGAAGATGACATAAATTTACAGTATTGGTCTCTGTTATTCTCGGAATTTGGCAGTTTTCATCGAAATTCCGAATTTGTCACAAATCAAAGGGATAATGATGCCGGATTACTATTTGGTCCTCCGATTTTCAGCAAGTGGTAGTTTCCGCCGAATTTTCGAAAATGTTTACCTATTTACGGGCTGGTGAACAAATTTTGATTTTTAATGTGCATATTTTTCGTGAATATAAAATTTTGGATTCCAACAATTTTTGGTGGTTCGGAAAGTCGTTTTTCGCGATAACGTCATATTCTTTCGACTTTTTTGGATTTTTAGCTTCAATGTTTATTTCATTTTGTCGCGGGGGAGCATAGTATTTGTTTATCCATTCAAGTTCATTCTCATGACCATTTAAGGTTCTAAAATCATGTTTTTTTTATTATAAATAGGGGAAGAATTTGATATGGCCATTCGAAATTGGATTGTGACTTTTTAAATTTGAAGATTTTTGATGAAACTTGTGGTAGTAATATGAAGGTAGCTTTTACAGAAGAAGTCCTTCATCGAGCTCATCTAAAGCTTTTACAGAGAAGTAGCTTTTACAGAAGTAGTTCTTCATCGAGCTCATCTAAAGCCTTGATATTTCTCTGACTTCTAGTATTTTCTCGATCAAGTGGTGTTACTGTTGGATAAGGTGTCTAAGTCCATAACTATTTTTGGTATGTACTTGACCCGATCCGACATGGTCCATTTGGGTTGCATGGCACTATGCATTGGATAAACTAAATGAGAGAAATAACACTTATGGTTTATTAATATTTTATAAGTTATAATATATTAATAATATTATTTAATTAGTTTGATCAAGAATTAATCTAGAATTAATTAAGTGATCAAAAGATAACTAATTAAATATATGAGTTGATTATGTAAATCATCCATAACTTATATAGTGGGCTAAGAGGCTCCATGGATTATCAAGTTGGGTTCCACCCATAGGATGCTCCATGGAGTTAATCTATGGATCATGGAAATGAAGAGTCATGTTACATTAGGGTTTACCTAATGCAACACACTATATAAAGCTCATGTTTCTCCCAAAATTGGTTACATAGGCATTCTTGAGGGCTAGAGCCGATTTTTGAGTGTTATACTTTCTCTCAAAGTTTACTCCATAGCATTTGGTGTTGTGTGAAGCATTTGAGGCATTGACACCTGGGGTGCTAGGCTCACAAGGTTTCAAGGAATCAAAATCAACAACAAGGTATGTTATTCTATCTTTCATTTAAGGTTAAATGTTCCTCATGTATGCTAGATAGGATCATGAACCTTGGAAATCAATTTTGCATGAATATTAGACAAACATAGATCCAAGGTTTATTATGGTTACATGTACACTTAGGAAGTGTTAGAATGCTCAAAACCCATCAGTGGTATCAGAGCCAAGGCTTGTTTGTTTGTTATTTGTGAAAAAATGTGTTAAAAATCAAAACTGCTTGTTGTCTGATCAGTGGACCCGCCGAGTCCATGGGGCAACTCAATGAGTCAAAGTGAATATTCATCCTACTCGTCGAGTAGGTTCATGCACTCGACGAGTAGGAGGCCCTGACAGCAGATTTTCAAATTTTTGTTGCTGGAAATGGACTAGAAACATTACCCTAAACTGTTTTGGTGCTTTAAAATTTGTTTTTAGATGATGTAATGTTTATGCTAATCCATTTACAATGGCAATTATCAAAAATTACAAGTTTTATGAGTAATTTATGATTCTTGAAAAGCTCAAATTCATGTTCTTGAACTTATGAAGATTAGATGATCATAGGAATTGTTTGTAGCCTACTTGGTAGTTTAATTCGTGATCATTATGTGTTTTAATGGAGTCCATAACTTCTCCTCAAGTTATGGAAAACCAAAGGTCACACTTTAATAAAAGCCATTAAAAGAACACAAGCGTTATAAAAATGAAGAGTCTTCATTTTTAATACTTAATTAGTTCATAAGTTATAAGAAATGAAAAAGTTTTGAAAGTTTGCAAAACTTGCCCTCAAGTTTTGGAACAAGTAAAGTCATGATTAAAACTTTAGTTCCAACCCTTAGAATTTTAAAAGTTAAAATTCAACTCTTATACTTTATAATATTATAAGTTAATATATATATATATATATATATATATATATATATATATATATATATATATATATAAGATCAAGTCGTCTTACTTCTAGTACGCCTCATTCACGAAGCCGGTCTATAAGGAGGGTATAAGGTTGTTTCCTATAGAATGGCTACTTAATGGGTGTCCACTCTCACCCACCGCTTCCTTGATCGGTGGAGGGTCGTTAGCCGAACGGGTAGGACAAGGACTTATAAATTCTCATTAAAAGTATAATGAATATTATAAAGTAACTAAATGTTTTAGTAAATTCCCAATCTTAGTTACTTTAGGAAAAATGTGAATAACGTGCTAATCCATGAAATTACACTTTACACTTTGTTTAAGTCATTAGTGGAGCGTGGGTGGTTAACCGGCACACTAACTTGAACTTAACAAGGTAGGTAAAGGTTGACTTAAAGTTTATTATATGTCATTGGAGCGCGTGTGGTAAACCGGCACATCGATTGAGTAATAAACATTGAGGGTACCAAGTGATTTGCATGGTTACTTCACACCTTGTTTTGTGCTCCTCGGTATCCCAGTCACAAAACTTGGAGGGCACACTCGAGATTGAAACATGCATTTGAAAAGTTCATTGAATGTCAAAAGAATCTAGGAATTTCTAAGAACCAAATTAAAAACTTAATATATTAATATTTCGTTTTTGGTGGAAATTGGTGAATCGTCATTCACCTACCTTTCAAATATGCTATTACTTAGATTACGGCATACCTCTTCTAAGTATAATATATTGTGATTAGGTCCTAGCCTTAATAATACATTTGGGTGTTTTATTAAGGACTAAATTAATATCTAAACTAATCTTGTCTTTCTTCTTACTCAAATGTCTTCAAACAATGCTGCTTCTGGCTCTAATGCTAATGGCTCCTTTACCCTTATGAACTTGTGTGGGAAAGTCACTTTTGATGGATCCAACTTCAATGAATGGATCAAAAATATCAGGATGATTACCTGCTACGAGGACAAGGAATATGTCCTTGATAAGGAGCTTAAAGAGATTGATTAGACCACTGAAACTCCCCAGGAGATCGTTGACTTCCGGGCACATGAAAGGGATGCCACCAAAGTGGCATGCATCATGATGGCCTCCATGACAATAGAACTCCAAAAGTCCTATGAGGACTTCTACCCTTTTGAAATGCACCAAGACTTGATGGAAAGATACCATCAGAGTGCCCAAAAAGAGAGGTATGAAATCATCTTCTCCATGATAACAACCCGAATGAAGGATGGTGAACCCTTCACGGGCCACATGCAGAAAATGAAAAGATTTGTGGACCGTCTGCTGAAGCTTAATGTGAACTTCCCCGAGGAGCTTGCAATAGATATCATTTTGCACTCCTTACCCTCATGCTATGATCAATTCCGCTTGACATATCACATGAATAAGGAAGAGGTCACACTCAACAGACTTCAAGGACTCCTGAAGACTGCGGAAAGTGGTCTTAAGGGTAAGTCGGTTGTTACTCCTACTATTATCAACTCCGCCCCTGTCTTGGCAATCGGAAAAGGGAAGGGTAAGAAGAGGAAGAGCCCCTCGAAGGGTACCAAGGGTAAGACCCTTGAAGGCTCCTCTTCAAATGGAACCAAGAAAGGTTTCGTCACTCCTTCTTCTTACCCAAAAGAGGCTGAATGCTTCTATTGCCATGAAAAGGCTCATTGGAAGTGGAACTGCCCAAAGTACCAGCAAGATGTGAAGGATGGGAAAGTTAAACCCAACCATACAGGTATTTACACTGTGACAACCCAAAAGTTTCCATTTAGTAAAACCATCCACCACAATTGAAGTCAAATCAGTATCAACTAACTAACAAACTTTTGGGATAAGTTTGAGTGTTTTAAGGTTAGTGCCCCAGAGGATATCAGGAGTAGGATACACTAGGGTTTAATATGTTGCAATAAGTGCCCAAACCTTCTAGAGTTTGGAATATTACAGTCCTAAAATGGTATTCGGACCAAAAACCCTCAAGGCTATATAAAGAAAATTTAGCCATTTTGGATTCATTTGTTACATTTCTAGCTAGAGAAAAGTCGATTTTCTCTCTCAAGGATCTTCACCCGATCACCCCAACTGTAAGTACTTCAACCTAGAGTGTATATAAGTGTGTTATATGCCTTAATAACATGAAAATCAAGCCAAAACAACAAGATTTGGGAGTTTACCGCCCAAGAACATCTTGGAGAGTAAACTCCTTTATAAGGGCCAAAGTGTGCCCAATGTCCCTCCAAGCCTTGGGACTAAACCTAGAGACTACCATTACTTGTTTTAGACCCCCAAAACATTAAGACACAAGGCTAGAAGTGAGTTCACGGCCAAGGAAGTTCTTGGGCCGTGAACTCCATTTTAGGGTGCCAAAATGCCCTAAATGCCTTCCATAAGCCAAGAGACAAGCATAGAACTTTACCTAGATGTGTTTAGGACTCAAAACAATCAAAATATCATCACCCCTAGGTGATTACGGCCGCAAGCTCAAGCCAAAATGGTCCAAGGGCCGAAAACTCAAGATAAGAGTGTTTTGATGCCACAAACACTTCCTAAGGCTTAGGCATGAATTTAGAATGCTTCCTTATGACCTTTAGGACCCTTATAAGCATAAATGGCCATGAGTTTTTGGTAGTAAACTCATTTGGGCCGTGAACTCCTCAAAAACTCCAAAGAAGGTGGTCTTTCTCATCCTAGGTTAAAGCTAATGTCCCTAAAACATTCCCTAGCTTTCAAACTTTCATTCCCACATGTGTAGCCATGAGTTTACGGCCGTAAACTCCCTTGGTCCGTGAACTCATGGTAGTAAACTCCTGTGTGTGCCTTATACCTTCCTATGTTGAATCACATGTGATTCCAACACCTAGCCAAGGTGTTTCCTAGTCCCGGAAGGTGTTATCTTTCATATAGTTGTTTATAAACACTATATTCATGTCATTATGTGTCCTTAAATATCATTTAGGACTTATTGTGTCTCGGAACTTCATTCGTGGAACTTCTCATCCGTACGCGCATACCCATTTGAATCACCCACATAAGGTGAGTTCATACCCCGTAATGAATCATTTAACTATTTTAAACTGTTTTAAGGGGGGGAATACAAGTTGAACACAATGATAATTGTGTAATTAATTGTTGTTAAACATCCTTCAAAATGTTACTTATGTCATTTATAAGTCGTCTTTACATTTCAAAACTCTTTCAAATGTTGTGTTACTTTTTAGTTATACAAAACTCCATTTTAAAGTATAAGCATAACTTTGTAGATAAATGAGTCTTTTCAGTAACAGTCCAGTTAGAGCATTAGTAAACTATTATAGGTATAGTTTAGGAGAATGCTATTCGTTACTTCTAGTACAATCAAGCACACAAAGAAACAATACTAGAACAAAACAAACAGTGAAGAGAATCAAACAATACCAGAACATAACATAACTAACAAGTTAATTTGCTATAGCATGACAACACGCAGACAGGATCTAACTTTAATGTGAATTACACGGCTTGCATGGATTTGCTCGAGTCGCGTTTGGTTCCCTCAATCTCCATACATGAGAGCGGTTAATAGGGGTTCCAGCTTTCACATTATGACCGTAATAAAACAAATATGTTTTTAGGTTGATAGTACCTCCGTATGTCATTATAAACGACATCAGGGTACTCATTTCTCCCATTACTTTCATAAAGTGTCGGTAACACTTGAAGGTTAATCTATTCTCTATTCGAGATAGGTTATAAACTAGGGAGAATGTACTTTACATTTGACAAAGGAACAGTAGAGTCTTGGTAGAAGACTACTTTCATAACAGTAGAGTCTTGGTAGAAGACTGCTTTCAAAACAATTGAGTCTTGGTAGAAGGCTACTTTTAAAAAGTTAGAACCATGATGCTAACCTTATGATTCTGTAATGTATACACTATAGGTTACATATATGCTAAGTAGATTCTGACAGCTAATAGGATGTGTGTTCTTCGTTGTACGTCCTGTTCCCGTTGGATGTGGGTTTACACCGAGGCCACCCAATCTATTATCTACCCCAATCTATATATATTTATGCTTAGTATACATTAAGTCATCATAAGCGTACCAGGTATGGATCAGGTCATAGGATACTAGAGTCAATGCACAGTTTTTCTAGTACAAAACTTTCGTTTCAAAGTCAGTACTTTTGGTATACAAAACTAGCGATTTCCCAGTTAAGGGCTTAATCCATTTTATTAAGCCAGTACAATTTTAAAGACTTTAAGTGAGTTAACTCTATAATACCTTAGTTTATACACCATGTTTATATATAAAACTAGTATTCGACAGCTAGTAGGATGTGTGCTCTTCGTTGTAAGTCCTGTTCCTGTTGGATGTGGGCATACACCGAGGTCACCCAATCTACTATCTACCCGATATCAAATTATATATAGCAGTATAAACAAAGCTATTATAAAAGTAATCACCATAGTAAATATTTTATTATAAGAAATATAGGTTTTCTTAAAAGGAACTCTCCATTAGATATTGTGACAACCCGAAATTTATTCCGTCATTTTTAACCCTTTTTTCCGTTAATAAGCCTCATTTTATTTAACTGTCCGTTAACTTTTGGACTGGTTAATTAATTTGGGACTTTTTAAATGACTTAGTAAGGGTTGAAACAAATTAGAAAAACCCTCATTAATCCCTTGGAAAATTTTAGTTTCAACCAAGTCAAAATACGACCACTAAATCGGGTGCGACCAAAAGCCTTGTTTAACGGCAGTATCGGGTAGATTTCCACTGAGCCTCAACTCAAGCCCCTATATAAGGGAGAGTAAACTTCATTTCCACCCTTTTTACTCTCTCTCTCTACACACTCTCTCTACAACTTATTTTCGAGCCAAAATCATCTGTTTCGAGCCCCAAACGAGTAAGCAATCTACCCTAACTTGTTGTATAGCTTAGCTAGCATGCAAATTCGAGTTTAAAACATCAAATAGGGGTAAATTCATGTGTTTACATCCCAAGAACACTCTTGGACCGTGAACACCATTAAATGGGGTTTTTAAGCCCCAAAACCCCACTAAACTACCACTAAGGCTTAGATATGGCTAAATGACTTATGGAAACGAGCTTAGAACACCTTGAACTAGACTTTTGGGGAGTAAACTTGAGCTTACTGCCCAAGAACATGCTTGGTCCGTAAACTCCTCTTCATGGGGAGTAAACTCAAGTTTAAGTGTTAGAAATGCCCTCAAACACCTCCTATGGCCTTGGAAAATGTCTAGAAGCAATCCCATGGATGTAAATGCTTTAAACATTAAAGAAACCAAGGAAATAGGAGTTTACGGCCGTAAACCCCCCGAGGAAAGGTCCATGGGCCGTAAACTCCTAAAAGGTGCCCAAATGATGCCCTAAACTCCCCATTTGACTTAGAAAAATGCTTAGGATTTTATTCTCTATCATTTAAGCCCTTAAAACATCAAAAGAATATGTAAATAGGAGCTTATGGCTGTAAACTCCTTGTTTAGGGCTGTAAACTCCTATTTGGTCCATTTAGATGCCCTAAATCCACTCATGTGCCTTATATTTGGACCTAGCATAAATCTACAAGTGATATAAGACATTTTGGCATCCTAGAACACCCTCACCATGATTTTACGGCCGTAAACTCATGGGGAGTTAGTCCCAGGGCCGTGAAATCTATAAAGGGTTTACTCTTGAAGAGTAAACTCCCAATCTAGGCCATACACACCCTTAACGTTACCCGGGACACTCCAAGCACTTAACCAAAGTGTTTTCCGCACTTTAGGATGCGTATACGTGATTAATTAGTATTATATTTACTAATTGTATGTAAACATATATTATCATATGTTAATAGGTCACTAAGTGTGTTCAAGTCTTTACTTGACACCGAGCACCCACCCAGTACCTTCGTCGGATCCACTTACATCAGGTGAGTTCATACCCCTGAATGAACCTTTTAAATGTTTTTACATGTTTTCATGGGGGGGGGGAATACAAGTTAAACATGCCAGTTATAATATCAATCACATGTGATCAATAACCCGCATGCATAAGGATTTCTTACACTGTTAACTGTTTTACCGAGTATGATACTGCAAATGGTTTTCCAAAACATCTTTACTTGTTCAAAGCTATTCTCAAATTGTTTTCCATGCTGCGTGTCTTACTTCAGATCCTGTTACAGCAGTTTTTTAAACAAAGGATATCTTTACTCAAAATGTTTTATCAAAGTTTCATTCCAAAACTTGTTTATGAAAGGTTTTAAAACATATTTCACAAAAGAATACCAAGTCATGATTTTCTTAAGTATAAAGGTTTTCCAAAGTTTTCATCAAAGTTTTCTTCCATGTTTTTGTACTCCTACTTGTTAGATACTATTGCTTCTTTATACTTCTACGTAGTTAAATGCTACTACCTTGTTAACGCTTTTGCTTGTTAACGCTTCCATTTCACGATACGCTTTTGCTTGATAACGCTTCTACTTCACTTATACTTGTTAACGCTTATACTTCACGATACGCTTCTACTTCACGATATGTTTCTACTTCACCATACACTTCTACTTCATGATATGTTTCTACTTCTACTTCACGATATGTTTCTACTTCACGATACGCTTCTACTTCACGATATGTTTCTACTTCACGATATGTTTCTACTTCACGATACGCTTCTACTTCACGATATGTTTTTACTTCACGATACGCTTCCACTTAGTTAAAGGTATGCATGTACATGTATAGTTACATAAATAATGATTAAAGGACTTAGGAAGGCTAGTTCGCCCTATTTCCTTTTCTTCGTTGAGATGTGGTCTGGTGGGATCGGATATCCATCCGAAGGTCGTTTGATCATCAGTTATATAACATGATTACATGTATAGACATATGGGTTTTCACATCGGTCGGTTCAGTTATGAGTCTCTATTGCTATTCCAGCACTTTCATCAGAATTCACTATTTGGGATACATCTTCAGGACACGGCCTTCTCCGTTGTCTAGTTGGTAACCAGAGTCTCTTGTAGGGAGAGCGGACATTGTGTGTATAGATCTATACAGGATTAACACCCCCGCACCCTGACTGCTAGCTACAGTCCACGGCCTACCAAGCCAAGGGGTGACAAATGTCATATTCACATCGACGCTTGCAGGGCGTCAAGTACTCTAGTGTCGATTAGTATGGTTACGAGTATCTCCATGTTACCTTATAATTCATGGCCTTAAGGTAATGACGTTTAACACTATATGTTGGAAATACACACCTAGAAATACACACCTCGAATATTACACACCTAGAAATACACACCTCGAATATTACACACCTAGAAAATACACACCTCGAGTATACACACTTAGAATTACACTGTTTTTAGACCTTAATAGACGTATCATTAAATTGATACTATCTGGGGTCTGTATCCACTGTTTTAGAACGTGCTAGATGTATCTTTCATTTGATATTGTCTAGGGTCTGTATTCACTATTTTAGACCGTGCTAGATGTATCTTTCATTTGATACTGTCTAGGGTCTGTATTCACTGTTTTAGACCGTGCTAGCTGTATCTTTCATTTGATACTGTCTAGGGTCTGTATTCATTGTTTTAGACCTTGCTAGCTGCATCTTTCATTTGATACAGTCTGGGATCTGTGTCTCCTTTTTTTTAGACTGAGCTAGGCGTGTCGTTCATTCGATACTCTCCTGGAGTCTATGGTTCCTTTTTCCTTAGTCAGCAGTCCTCACTGCTGAGGCATATGTTATTTTCCCTGATATTCTCCTACTTTCTTTAAAATCAAATCCCGTATTTTGATAATGATAGTGTTTAAGGGAAAACTACTTTTTACCACATAACTCTGATGGGTCTTGTAGAAGACTACTTTATTTAAGAAAATATAGGATTTTCTGGAAAGGACTCTAATGCACCCTTGATTCTAAACTACTACTACTTATAAAAAGTTATTTGGATAAAATGACACTAAATACTTATGAACTCACCAGCATTTGTAAAAATGCTGATACTCGCTTTCAAATAACTTGTATTCTCAGGTCAGCAATAGACAGGTACATCCCCAGGAGCTTTTGATGAAGATGGTTTACTACCAAGCTGCACCTATACTATTACTTGTATTACTTTGAGGTTTCTATGTAATGTAAACCATGTAAAACTATTACTATTAATGCAATGATTATTGTACTTTGATTACTATACTGCATATGTTGTGATACTTGACATGACGTCATCCACCCCAGAACGTTTCCGTCGTTCCAGTTTTGGGGTGTGACAGATTGGTATCAGAGCATTGTTTATAGTGAGGTAAGTATATCAATTCATAAAAGATATACAGCCTATAAATACTTAGGGATAAAACACTCTGACCAAGAATTATACTTTAAAATATAACCATATTTTACCAAAGTATAAGAACATCCATAATCTAAACACTCGAACACAAGTATCACAAGAAGAACAAGAATAAAAGTCTTCGGATGTTGAGCATTACCGTCAAACCTGGGCAGTTATGTAATCGTAAGCTGAAATAAATGTAACCTGATCAACTACATTTATTCGAGATGCGATGAACGTGTGCTTGGGAGTGATAGTGGTGTTGCAACTGGTCTGAAACTTACCAACTAGGAATGCTAGAGCCAAACATAAAGTTTAAAATACTATGGGAGTATTTTGGAATACTAAAAGACTCACATTAATCCCAGAATCATATTCAAAAGATAAGAAACAAACAAGAAATTAAAATACCATAGGGGTAATTTAGGATCCATAGATAACCTTGTATGAAGAACAAAAAAGATCCTTATTGATATACCTACAATTACAGAGGGTATACTCCCAAGGTTATATATAATAAGGATCCCATAGGCTAAGAATGTGTGGTTTCGCTCTACTTCCTTTTCCTCGTTGGGATGTGGATATAGAGTAGTATCACATATTCGAAGGCCTATCGGATCTAAGCTATATATGATTATACCCTATGTAATCGTAGCAGGACTCGATATGGATCACCCAGTGAAATGTTAATAATCTCTTAGGATTCTTTAGACATTTCCATTCTCGCACGAACCCTGTATAAAACCCTATCCACTTCAGTGCTTGACAGAAGAGTTGATTCAGACCCAGAAGAGGTTCATTGAGAAGATTTCCAGTTCGGAAATAAATGAACTAGGTCGAGACTATTGAATTCACCAAGTGCCTATATCTTTTTAGGGACATCGGTGAGAAATTCGCCTAAACTTCCGAGATTTCAAGTCATCCATCATGAAGTGATGACACCCAGAGTCGGATTCGGAAGTAAGGCGGAGTAGAAATTCAACATGTCTTCACGAGAAAAGAACCCTAGGTAACTACCCGAAGGAAACCAATGCCGGTCCCAGTCAGGGATACGAGGTAGACAGAGGGAACCAGTACCTGGAACCCGGGAAGTGTCTTTTCCTCGTGTTCGTCACGCTAATATACCCATAAAATAATACAATTTAGTGAGTTAGTGATTACACTACTCACGCTATGTGTTAGGTAAAACGCCTTTTCCCGTTGCAAGTAATACGATTAGAGCGGATCCCCACACCTCTATTGAGAGTATTTATCCATAAGTCTTCATGAACCTTTCTTTCCGCGGTCTTCGTTCCGAACTGTTCTCAAATCATTCCAAACCGGAGAGTGAACCTTTCCCAATATAAAGGTAACTTAGTAGGAACGACTCGCATCTTATGGCTTTTCCGATACTCATACTCCTACCTTGCATACCAGGACTACATCATAGGGATGTAGGTCGACACTCAGACAACCAATACCCGAAGCACGCGAAAAATTTAGGCCTAACATAGTAAGGATAGATATGTCCAGGGTTAACCATCGTCTCTCATCCGCTTGAGTTCCTTTCCGTATAGGAAAAACCATGCTTCCGAGCAAGTGTAACCAATCCACTAGCAAGAAACCTACTCTCCTACTCGATGAAGCTACCTTCCAGACTGCAGTCTCGGCAGCCGTTGCAGCTGTCATGGCTCAACTGAATGCTAACAACGCCAATGTTAGCAAGAGTCCCGTCGGAAATTCCGATCTTAGTAGTTGACAGCAACAACCCACACTTGCATACCCAACCACTCAAGAACCTCCACTAACTCCACTGGAGAGAAAGTTTAAGAACGAGGAAGGAAGTACCTCGGCTCAAGGACCTGCTGAAGGGCAGCGAGCCGAGATAGTTAGTGCCCCTTCCATCCCTTCCATCCCGACTTCAAGAAGACCATACCTAGGAAGCCTTCCCCACTGCGGCAAGTGTAGCTACCATCATCATGGTATATGTAGGGAACTCTATTGTGCTAGGTGCAATATGAAGGGGCATACCACTCGTGTCTGCAGAACCCCGGTTGAGTTTATTACATCAACCGCCCATGTGGCGACCAGTACAGTTTGCTGTCTATGTGGTGAGGTTGGACACTTCAAGAAGGACTGTCCAACGGAAAGAAAAGACAAAGACATAGGAGGAGTCTAACTCTAATGCTTAGGAGAAGCATCAAGGAACCCGGTATATTTTTGGTACGTCTCTCAATCTCAGATAACTAATCGAAAACATTAAAAGGCTAATTCTAAATGTAATTATTTCCCCCATTAAGGCGAAAGTCGCAGCACGGTTATAAAATTTAAAAATTTCATTAGGTAAAACTATAATGGCTAAGTATATACGTTATGGCCATGTATAATCGAGATGGATAGACCTAGAGTGAGTGAATGCCACCTCATTTCTTGTTCCTCGTTTGGTTGTGGATTTAAGGCGGAGTCGCTCAGTCAACAGTCCTCCCCACCTTAATTATACATGACTAGTATATGTTAGGCGATTATAGAAATGCCTCATGAGAATCCATTCATAAAAAGGTACTCTACTCTCTATAGTTTCGCATCGACTCTATTGATCCAAGTATCCACGGCAGTGATACACGGGATGAAACCCGAGATGCCTAGAACTTGTGTGCCCGTTCGGCACAGGACTCTATTGACCCTCATTCTGTATCATGTCGAAGTGTTCCAACTTCGACGACTCTATCAATCATGGTTTGACATAGTGCAACCATGTGTAAATCCCTAGTGTTGTGTAAAAAGAACTTTCTCCGTATCCATTTCGGCAAATAAAGGTTCTTCCGAACCTAAACATAATAAAAATACTAAAGATTAATGCGATCCGTCAGTCGTCCCTTACCTTGAACCTTCTGAAGTACCCAGGAGAGGGGTACCGCGCGCTGTTAACCAACCCTTCTTAGGCAGATATGTAACAGCCCGGAATTCCAGGTAGTGTTATATTTATGATTTTGGGTGTTTTAAGAGGGGACTCGGCGAGTTGGAGCTCAGACTCGCCGAGTAGGATCGGGGATCTGGTCGCGGGTTCGCGACTGGACTCGGCGAGTCCGGATATGGACTCGGCGAGTCCGCGCTGTTCAGCGAAACCCTAACTTTCCAGGTTTGGGACATATATAAGGGGCCTTATGGCCGTCATTGTTCACCCCAGCCCTTTGAGTGAAACCCTAATTCGATTGTGAGCATCTGGAGCAAGGTAGAAGACCATTATTGATCTTGGAAGTGTTATTTTGCAAGGAAGACGAGGCTTGGTTAAGGGAACAACAGGAGAAGCTATATTCTGAGAGTTGGGGACACAGAGCAATGTTATTCAGGTAATATTTTCGAGTTGTTCCCTTCTATGTTGATGTGTATATGGATTTAGGGTTTATTGAACCCTTTTGTGGCTAGATTGAGTGTTTCCTTAGTCCCCCAAACGATTGGAACCCTATATTGGGACCCTTGGAAGTCCAGAGTGTCCCATGCCTGAGCTTTTCGGGAATCAATGGAGGTTTTGGATTGGAATCCTTATGCCTTAGGTCAAAACATCAATTATGAGTCATGGGGTGTATTATGAGCACCGAAATAAGGACTTTACGTGATGAACCAGTCTAGGAAGGCCAGACCTATGAATTGCCGGAGCAGGTCTGACCTTAGAAAGCAGTTTGAGCGGTTGCATGGCATGGACTCACCGAGTCCGATGAACAGACTCGGCGAGTAGCTTGAAGATTGCCTTAGAATGGTCATGTCCGGGTTATGGGTTGGATCGGTGAGTCAGGGCGAGTTAGAGAGGGTTAACAGGTGGTCTGAGTCGAACTGGGACTCGCCGAGTTGTTCCTCAGACTCGGCGAGTTGAGTCGGGGTGGCCCCGCGATTCTTCCAGGAGGAACTCGTCGAGTCAGGGGGGATACTCGACGTGTAGAAAGGGAATCTTAGAGAATTGATGAGAACGTCTAGACTCGCCGAGTCGCCCTAGCGCTCGCCGAGTCCTGTCAAAGTTGACCGTTGACCGTTGACCAGAGTGGACCTCTGTTGACTTCTTAGGGATAGTCAACATTAGAGATATAAAGTGTTAACTAGGGACATATGATGTTATAGGAAGATTAGAGCTCGGAGAATCGGGCACGAGGGATTCCCAGAATTGTGAGATATCGAGACACGCGAGGTGAGTCTTCTCACTATACTTTACCTTGAGTATGTAACCAGAGTTATGTGACAGAGTATTTGTATGCTATGTATGATATGTGTTGTACTGCATTATTTCTATGTGATTTATGCTGTGCCTGTTTGCAGAGTTGGAACCGAAGGGTTCCTAGAGTTAGAACCTGAGGGTTCACAGAGTTGGGTGTACGGACCCATAGAGTTATAGCCTCGAGTGGCTTATATGTGTTATATGTGTGGTATTTTGGGGAACTCACTAAGCTTCGTGCTTACAGTGTTTGTGTTATGTTGTTTCAGGTTTCTTTCAGTATCATGGGACGGCACCGGCTTGATTGTACACACCAGAGAAGGAGTCATGATTTGGAGGATCCTGGTTTTCTATATAAGTGAAAATGGAGTTCCGTTTTGTAATTCGATTATGAATGCGATTTTTAAACAAGTATATTTAAGAATAAAATGATTATCTTAAACGAAAATTTGTTTTGAAATTTACGGTGTTACAAGTTGGTATCAGAGCCTTGGTTTGAGGGATTCGGATGCGCCTTCGGGTAAATCTGGACTCAAACTGAGGAAGTAAGAAAAGTTTTCAAATAAATAGTTTTCTAAAAGTGAATAAGAGTTCAAAGAGAAAGCAAGAAAGAGCAGTGTGTACAATCAGCCAGAGCCCGAACGGTGATTTCCCAAAATACCCTTACTTTTGTGTTATGAGATATTTATGATGCACTTTATGAGATATTATTGCATGCTAGAGACAGGCTAGGTATTTCATATCTTAGGACTAGAGTGGCCTGATTTGTGATGCCTTAGCCTAGGACTTGTTGTTATATGTGTTATGCTTTTGAGTATGTGATGAGTGAGAGTATCCAGTTAGAACCCATGAGGGGTAGAGTTACAGAGTTCAGTGGTACTTCCGAGGATGAGCCGAGAAGGTGGAGTTATCACAGAGAGGGAGTCCTATGTATTCTTCGATGCTCGAATGCTGCTTGCTTTGTGCTTTGTGGAACTCTCGATGATGGGAGTCAGCTACCAAGTGAATATGACGATATTCAGGAGGTAGATGGTTGGCATCATTAGGAGCTCTTCAGCAGCTGATAGCAAAGAAGTGGGAGGACAACGGAAGAGCCTAGGGAGTAAACCTAGCCAGATGAGTGCGTTGGTAGAGTAGAGAATTTCGCTGGGGAGCGAGCACGCGCGATGGGATTGGTGAAAGAGCAGGTCGAGCAGCTACTTAGGAGCTCTGGGATGGTCCGTGTGGAAAGTATGGGTAGATGTGGCAGGTAGTATGGGCCCGTACTACTGAAAGCAGAGGACCCATACTTGATACAGGGAGTATTCTGAAGGTCCTAAGGAGCGGATTGAGGAGTGATGTTATGGTTCGAGTACCATACATCGGAGCGGATTGAGGAGTGATGTTATGGTTCGAGTACCATACATCGTAGCGGACTGAGGAGTGATGTTATGGTTCGAGTACCATACATCGGAGCGGGTTGAGGAGTGATGCTATGGTTCGAGTACCATACACCGGAGCGGATTGAGGAGTGATGTTATGGTTCGAGTACCATACATCGGAGCGGATTGAGGAGTGACGTTATGGTTCGAGTACCATACATCGGAGCGGATTGAGGAGTGATGTTATGGTTCGAGTACCATACATCGGAGCGGATTGAGGAGTGACGTTATGGTTCGAGTACCATACATCGGAGCGGATTGAGGAGTGATGTTATGGTTCGAGTACCATACATCGGAGCGGATTGAGGAGTGATGTTATGGTCCGGGTACCATACATCGGAGCGGATTGGGGAGTGATGTTATGGTTAGGGTACCATACACCGGAGCATATTGAGAAGAGAGGTCATGGGATGAGTACCATGGTTTGTAGCGAATGAGGCTTGTGGTTCTCCGGTTATCCGGTCATGATTAAGTTCAAAGAGGCGTCCCTTGAGAGGGAGATCGAGAGCCCCTCAGAGTATTTTAGTAAGGAGTCAGCGAGAAGGGAGAATTTCGATCTGGGTTGAGCGACCAGTCGATAAAGGAGATGTCACCTTCTATGATCTGGGAGGTACTGATTATGTTCGTGTGAAAAATATGAGAAGCATGATGTTTTAGTTTTGGGTTTGGGGGTAAACCCTGCAGGTCGTCATTGACGATGATTTCCCACCAGAGTATCAGGTAGCATGTGTGCCGCGAAGCAGTGATTGATCATGAGCAAATAGTCAGTTGGGACTGAGATAGTCGAGGACCACACTATACCTATTCGAGTATAGTAGGATGGATTGTAGTGGTATCAGTGGGGAGTTCAGTCGAGTCTAGCAGTGCAGAAAGTTTTTCTATCTATGTTGGGTGTTGAATACGGGAGTGGGTCCCTGTTCTTGGGATGATCCCGGTGTTGGAGCATTGGTTGATGAGTTGAGACGAGGGGTACGATGATTTTGTGATTCGGTCTATGAGCCAGGGATGTTATTGAGCAGTTGAGTTGTTTGGTACTAGATTGGTACCAGATTTGGAACGACTAGAGGCAGTCGTGACGAGAAGTTCTTGAGGAGTTCATCAGAGGTTCAGAGTATATGAGGTTGATTGATTTCCTTAAGGGGGGATTATCGGGTGTTGTGTAGCACTTTCCGGGGGCAGGTGCGATTTTGTTGGTGAAAATAGTTATGGGTTGGTTGTGTGTTATTTGGTGATGGTTCGAACCCTAAGTGGGGGAGAACCGGGTGCCGTATGTAAGAAAGAAGAGATTTGTCAAGAGCAGTTATAAGTGGAGTATAGAGATCTGCGGTAAGAAATCATGAGACCAGAGATGTCGGTGATCGAGGAAAGGGGTCAGAGTGAGTTAATGCGGGAAGTACTTGTTTGAGAAGGATGAATGTCTCCACGGCAGATGTTTATTGGTCAGGAATCTGGTATTGGTCAATGTTGGGGCAAGTAGATAGAGAATGATTGGGCAGCCAAATCCCGGGGTCGGTATGTGTATCCTTGTTTGGATTTTGAGCGGCGGGAAAAAGGGTTTCGGAGAATTATCAACATATTTCGTAGCGTCAGCATTTTCTCGTATTCCAATCGAGAAATTAGATGCACCGAAGTTGCAATGTGGGAAAAATGTAGATCTAATTATGGGGTTCAGAGGAAATGTATTATTGTGTCTATATGATGCTTGGGGCAGGAGATCAGTGGTTGTGGTAGGATCGTGTGATGTTCTGTTGGGGTATTCCGAGGTATCCAGGTACGATATCTTTATTTCGGAGTTACTCTTGAATCTTGAATTGAGACGACTGGTGGTATATCACGTATCTATGGATCTAGTGGGAGCCCTTCGAGTATGGATATCCAGGGAGATTATTTGAGAGAGTGGATCTTTGCAAGGGTGGGCATTGTTATGTCGATTGCCCCCAGAGTCTGTGATGAATATTCGAGTCGAGTATGGGTAGCCGCCTATGATAGTCTGCGGAGCACGAGCTAGTGGAGTCAGAGGGTGTTGTGATACTTCGGGGAGCCGTAAGTACTCACTAGTCAGAGGGTGTTGCGATACTGCGGGGAGCCGTAGTACTCACTAGTCAGAGGGTGTTGTGATACTGCGGGGAGCCGTAGTACTCACTAGTCAGAGGGAGTTGTGATACTGCATGGAGTCGTAGTACTCACTAGTCAGAGGGAGTTGTGATACTGCAGGGAGCCGTAGTACTCACTAGTCAGAGGGTGTTGCGATACTGCAGGGAGCCGTAGTACTCACTAGTCAGAGGGTGTTGTGATACTGCGGGGAGCCGTAGTACTCACTAGTCAGAGGGAGTTGTGATACTGCGGGGAGCCGTAGTACTCACTAGTCAGAGGGTGTTGCGATACTGCGGGGAGCGGTAGTACTCACTAGTCAGAGGGAGTTGTGATACTGCGGGGAGCTGTAGTACTCACTAGTCAGAGGGTGTTGTGATACTGCGGGGAGCCGTAGTACTCACTAGATGGCAAGAGCATGTGATGATGGAATGTTTTCCGAACAGTGTATTATGTGGAAGAGTTTTGGGCTTGAGTAGCCCTAGTATTGAGTTTTTGGAGCATGAATGTTGAACCGGGGGCGTGACTGGGGTCTCCGTCTCTGTCGGGAAATGTGGTGAGATACGCAAGGAATATGCGCAGCAGAAACCAGAGATCAGAGTTGAGATGATCCTCGGTTGGATTGTATTTTTCTCGGATGAGGAAAAGAGGATTTCGTGACTTGCGTGTCACTGGGCCGGGATAGTGGTCACGGGGAGGAAGTTAGTGGGATATTTGGATCATGATATGGGTGACCTTTGGGGGCTCAGCTGTGGAGCCAAAAGCTGACCTGGTGCTCAGTCTCAAAGAGGGATATGAGAAATGAGCTAGAGCTTATCATGATGATGTCTGAGGACACTTTAGAGAGAGTGAACGATTCAGACGCTCGAAGACATGCTTCGGGCATGTGTATTAGATTTCGGAGGAAGCTGCGTCACGTATTTATCCTTGGTTGAGTTATCCTATATCAACAGCCATCATTAGTGCATTGGTATGCCACCATTTGAGCTGTTGTATGAGAGGAGGTGTCAGACCCTCATTTGTTGGGGAAAGTGTTGGTTCACGGAAGTGGAAGTAGTGGTGAGAATGGATGATTTGGAGTACGGTGATTGAACACTGTATTTGTGACAGTGGTATGGAATGACATCATGTTGGGATGTCTGCTGAGGACGCGGTAGGGATTCCGCGGGTGTAGAGCCAGGAGTATCAGGAGGGATGCAGGAAGGGAGTCTGGGACTCCCAGCTTGATTCAGACGATAGAGCAGATTCAGCAGGTCAGACAGAGGTTATTGACCGCCCAGAGCCGACAGAAAAGTTATGCAGACAGACGCCGGTTCGAGCTTGAGTTTCAGGTCGGCGACTTCGTATTCCTGAAGGTCTCTCCTTGGAAAGGAGTGATTCGATTCAGGAAGAGGGGCAAGTTGGGGCCCCGGTATATTGGGCCTTTTCGTGTGATTGCGAGGGTAGGCCAGGTGGCCTACCGTTTGGAGTTGCCAACGGAATTGAGACAGATCCACGACACTTTTCATGTGTCGCAATTGAGAAAGTGTATAGCCGATGAGTCGGCAGTGGTTCCATTAGAGGACATTCAGGTGGATGCGACCCTGAATTATGCTGAGAGACCAGTGGCCATCAGAGATCGGAAGATCAAGGTTCTGAGGAATAAGGAGATACCTCTGGTGTTAGTTCAGTGGTAGCACCGGAAGGGATCGGAAATGACCTGGGAGCCGGAGCGTGAGATGCGGGAGTAGCATCCGGAGCTATTTTCAAAGTGAGACTTCGAGGGCGAAGTCTAGTCCTAGTGGGGGAGAGTTGTAACAGCCCGGAATTCCAGGTAGTGTTATATTTATGATTTTGGGTGTTTTAAGAGGGGACTCGGCGAGTTGGAGCTCAGACTCGCCGAGTAGGATCGCGGATCTGGTCGCGGGTTCACGACTGGACTCGGCGAGTCCGGATATGGACTCGGCGAGTCCGCGCTGTTCAGCGAAACCCTAACTTTCCAGGTTTGGGACATATATAAGGGGCCTTATGGCCGTCATTGTTCACCCCAGCCCTTTGAGTGAAACCCTAATTCGATTGTGAGCATCTGGAGCAAGGTAGAAGACCATTATTGATCTTGGAAGTGTTATTTTGCAAGGAAGAGGAGGCTTGGTTAAGGGAACAACAGGAGAAGCTATATTCTGAGAGTTGGGGACACAGAGCAACGTTATTCAGGTAATATTTTCGAGTTGTTCCCTTCTATGTTGATGTGTATATGGATTTAGGGTTTATTGAACCCTTTTGTGGCTAGATTGAGTGTTTCCTTAGTCCCCCAAACGATTGGAACCCTATATTGGGACCCTTGGAAGTCCAGAGTGTCCCATGCCTGAGCTTTTCGGGAATCAATGGAGGTTTTGGATTGGAATCCTTATGCCTTAGGTCAAAACGTCAATTATGAGTCATGGGGTGTATTATGAGCACCGAAATAAGGACTTTACGTGATGAACCAGTCTAGGAAGGCCAGACCTATGAATTGCCGGAGCAGGTCTGACCTTAGAAAGCAGTTTGAGCAGTTGCATGGCATGGACTCGCCGAGTCCGATGAACAGACTCGGCGAGTAGCTTGAAGATTGCCTTAGAATGGTCCTGTTCGGGTTATGGGTTGGATCGGTGAGTCAGGGCGAGTTAGAGAGGGTTAACAGGTGGTCTGAGTCGAACTGGGACTCGCCGAGTTGTTCCTCAGACTCGGCGAGTTGAGTCGGGGTGGCCCCGCGATTCTTCCAGGAGGAACTCGTCGAGTCAGGGGGGATACTCGACGTGTAGAAAGGGAATCTTAGAGAATTGGTGAGAACGTCTAGACTCGCCGAGTCGCCCTAGCGCTCGCCGAGTCCGGTCAAAGTTGACCGTTGACCGTTGACCAGAGTGGACCTGTGTTGACTTCTTAGGGATAGTCAACATTAGAGATATAAAGTGTTAACTAGGGACATATGATGTTATAGGAAGATTAGAGCTCGGAGAATCGGGCACGAGGGATTCCCAGGATTGTGAGATATCGAGACACGCGAGGTGAGTCTTCTCACTATACTTTACCTTGAGTATGTAACCAGAGTTATGTGACAGAGTATTTGTATGCTATGTATGATATGTGTTGTACTGCATTATTTCTATGTGATTTATGCTGTGCCTGTTTGCAGAGTTGGAACCGAAGGGTTCCTAGAGTTAGAACCTGAGGGTTCACAGAGTTGGGTGCACGGACCCATAGAGTTATAGCCTCGAGTGGCTTATATGAGTTATATGTGTGGTATTTTGGGGAACTCACTAAGCTTCGTGCTTACAGTGTTTGTGTTATGTTGTTTCAGGTTTCTTTCAGTATCACGGGACGGCACCGGCTTGATTGTACACACCAGAGAAGGAGTCATGATTTGGAGGATCCTGGTTTTCTATATAAGTGAAAATGGAGTTCCGTTTTGTAATTCGATTATGAATGAGATTTTTAAACAAGTATATTTAAGAATAAAATTATTATCTTAAACGAAAATTTGTTTTGAAATTTACGGTGTTACAAGATAGAAACCAAAGCGAAAGACACTACAGATAATCCAGAAGACGATAACCACCCGAAGCATACTCAGTAGAAACCCAGAAAGACCCTTCGCACCTCGCAATCAAGTTCGTGAATCAAGAGGATAGAACTCATGGGACTGACCACTGTAACTGAGTATATGCGTATGGGTGGTATATAATTGAGATCAAAAAGATTTAAGATGTGTGCTTCCTCCCTACTCCATGTTCCTCGTTGGGTTGTGGGTCTGGGGTGGAGCCGCACAACTGAACATCCTGCCGACCTCAATTATATATGGCTCGCATACACCAAGTATTAGTGGTTAAGCCGAGTATGAGCTCTACCATGAACCTCATAGTAAAACCATTCATCCTATTCCATAGAATAGGAGCTAGAGTCAAGAGGACCACGACAGGTTGAGCCACTATAATGACCACAAATCTGAAATTTGTTATCATCCTGGTTAAGCCAGCATAGTAGCCAACACCCCAAATTGGTAAAGAAATCTGAGTCGTAAGAGTCAAGGACATTGACTACGACCATCCATTCGCGCTTAATTCCCCGAATTAAGCATCACAGCGGATATCCCGGAAATCCGAAAGCTGCGATGAGTTAAACTCTTAGAAGAATGGATGTGGAGATTAAAGTTTCGAGTGACGGAACCCTATACTCACTAGATTCGACCTAGATCGAAAAAACTCAGAACCTTCGGATGAGTAGTTGCAGAAGATGTTCGCACTACTCAGGCACTTCGTCCACCCCGTTACCGATGGGTAGTGCCCAAGACACTCCGCCTTCTTACGTAGAGGAAGTCACCGTCGCCCTGTAGACGATAGAATACATTCTCCGAAGTGAAGACTAGAATACCGAGAACCACAAGATAACCTCCACAACCAAGAATACTAGAATAAAGTGCGAGAGTAGGTTGCATTAAGCCTTATAACCCAGATCCCAAAAAGATTATAGACTTGACACCAGGCTAGGTGTTAGTCGATGGGTTATACAAGAGCATGCTCTTTCCGCACTAGAATAAACTAATGCCTTGGAAATTAGGCCATGTCTTACAAGATTCATTGGACTATCAGGTGTTCCACGAATACTATCTCATGCAGAAATAGTAGAACCACCTCCTGAAATAGTCCAACACTCGTCTGGTGAAACCCTATCTCCCCGACCCTAAGGGTTTCCGTTAGAAATATCTCAAGAATCAGAAGTGCAGGTTCATTTTGCACAAGATTGAGATAGACACTCTGCAGCAAACAAGTACCTGTAGACATGCAATCCATTTGATGATCTAGAAGGTCTCTAAAATCCAATTGACAGAAAACGCGAATCCAAGGACAACCCGAGCTTTCTAAGAACCAACCTGAAGGACTACACTTCCAGTATGAGAGAGAATGTTTAGAACTTCGGAATGGCGATCACGCCAGTGATGATCTTGCCATAGAAGTAGACTATGTTCTAAATACTGAGAAGCTCTACCCTTCCGAGAACTTTGGACCATCCGAGATCCTTTACGGAGATTGGTCCAACCCTCATCAGACCACTATTACTTTCGGAAATCCCACAAGTTTCTAGACTTGATCAGTACGTGCCCGACGCCACTCTTCGTATCCCACTCATCCTGATAGAAACCATTGAGAACCCTAACTTCGTAGACATACCTGTAGGAAATCTCTAACTACACGAGACGGAATCCGCATCCCGTAGGTGCAGGTTTGTTGGAATGACAAACACAGGCCAGAGTTCACTTGGGAGTGCAAGGACCAGCCAAAAAGGAAGTACCTTCGTCTCATTACTTGGTCATTCATACCTACTTCCTTGCCTAAACCTGAATTTCGGGATGAAATTCCCTCTAACGGGGGGATGATGTGACAACCCGAAATTTATTCCGTCATTTTTAACCCCTTTTCCGTTAATAAGCCTCGTTTTATTTAACTGTCCATTAATTTTTGGACTGGTTAATTAATTTGGGACTTTTTAAATGACTTAGTAAGGGTTGAAACAAATTAGAAACACCCTCTTAAATCCCTTGGAAAATTTTAGTTTCAACCAAGTCAAAATACGACCACTAAATCGGGTGCGACCAAAAGCCCCGTTTAACGGCAGTATCGGGTAGATTTCCATTAAGCCTCAACTCAAGCCCCTATATAAGGGAGAGTAAACTTCATTTCCACCCCTTTTACTCTCTCTCTACACTCTCTCTCTACAACTTATTTTCGAGCCAAAACCATCCGTTTCGAGCCCCAAACGAGTAAGCAATCTACCCTAACATGTTGTATAGCTTAGTTAGCATGCAAATTCGAGATTAAAACATCAAATAGGGGAAAATTCATGTGTTTACGTCCCAAGAACACTCTTGGACCGTGAACACCATTAAATGGGGTTTTTAAGCCCCAAAAGCCCTCTAAACTACCCCTAAGGCTTAGATATGGCTAAATGACTTATGGAAACGAGCTTAGAACACCTTGAACTAGAATTTTGGGGAGTAAAATTGAGTTTACTGCCCAAGAACATGCTTGGGCCGTAAACTCCTCTTCATGGGGAGTAAACTCAAGTTTAAGTGTTAGAAATGCCCTCAAACACCTCCTATGGCCTTGGAAAAATGTCTAGAAGCAATCCCATGGATGTAAATGCTTTAAACATTAAAGAAACCATGGAAATAGGATTTTACGACCGTAAACCCCCCTAGGAAAGGTCCATGGGCCGTAAACTCCTAAAAGGTGCCCAAATGATGCCCTAAACTCCCCATTTGACTTGGAAAAATGCTTAGGATTTTATTCTCTATCATTTAAGCCCTTAAAACACCAAAAGAATATGTACATAGGAGCTTACAGCCGTAAACTCCTTGTTTAGGTCCGTAAACTCCTATTTGGTCCATTTAGATGCCCTAAATCCACTCATGTGCCTTATATTTGGACCTAGCATAAATCTACAAGTGATATAAGACATTTTGGCATCCTAGAACACCCTCACCATGAGTTTATGGTCATAAACTCATGGGGAGTTAGTCCCAGGGCCGTGAACTCTATAAAGAGTTTACTCTTGAAGAGTAAACTCCCAATCTAGGCCATACACACCCTTAAACGTTACCCGGGACACTCCAAGCACTTAACCAAAGTGTTTTCCGCACTTTAGGATGCGTATACGTGATTAATTAGTATTATATTTACTAATTGTATGTAAACATATATTATCATATGTTAATAGGTCACTAAGTGTGTTCAAGTCTTTACTTGACACCGAGCACCCAACCGGTACCTTCGTCGGATCCACTTACATCAGGTGAGTTCATACCCCTGAATGAACCTTTTAAATGTTTTTACATGTTTTTATGGGGGGGAATACAAGTTAAACATGCCAGTTATAATATCAATCACATGTGATCGATAACCCGCATGCATAAGGATTTCTTACACTGTTAACTGTAGTACCAAGCTGCACCTATACTATTACTTGTATTACTTTGAGGTTTCTATGTAATGTAAACCATGTAAAACTATTACTATTAATGCAATAATTGTTGTACTTTGATTACTATACTGCATATGTTGTGATACTTGACATGACGTCATCCACCCCAGAACGTTTCCGCCGTTCCGGTTTTGGGGTGTGACAAATATAAAGGAACCATTAAAAATAACTCCATGAGTAACAAGTGAATACACCAAGGTTATATATGACAATGATCTAACAACCAATGGAATATGTGCTATCCGCCTTACTTACTGTACCCCGTCGGGTTGTAGGTTGAGTGCAGATGCGCATAATCGATTGTTTGTTTACTCCAAGTATATATAACTTGTACCCACTTATTACGCATAGAAAGGCTTGTAGTGTCATTTTACTCAACTCCCATTTTAAGTAGGAATATATGATTTTCTTGAGGAACATGCAACTTTACAAAACAACACCTTACAGCTTACAGTACTTTACATATACATTTTCAACCACATTTTTACAGCTTACTCACATCACTAAAATCTTATGAACTCACCAACTTAATTGCTGATCAACTCTTTCAAATAACTTGTATTCTCAGGAGACTATTAGGCAGGTGCTCATGCTGGGATGTCAGAAGATGGAGCATTATAGCTTCAAGTCTTGTTTTGTTATTTGTTTATGACTTCTATGTTTTGTGAACACATACATTGTAAACACTTTCTTTCTAAATTAAATGGTTGTTCATTACTTGCTTACCATATACATATCTCGTGATACTTGACATGACGTCCTCCACCCTCGAACGTTTCTGCCGTTTCGGTTTAGGGTGTGACATACACTATCTTATCTAATAACTCACCCTATTCTAACTCTTGGGTCCTTGATACCGGGTATGGTATTCATATATGTTCTGATTTGAAGGGACTAAGAAGAAGTGAGAATGTGGAGCATGGAAGAATAAACTTGATCATGGGGAATAGGAAAGCTTTACCTGTCACCAAGATTGGAGTTTACACTTTATCTCTAAGTAGTGGGTTTAGTTTAGATTTGAATAAATGTTGTTACTTGCTAGAAATGGCAGGACATATTATTTCCTTTCATGCATTATATAAACAAGGTTTTACCTTTTCATTTGATAATGAAGTTGGTTCGATTAATGCTTTCTTTAATAATGTTCTTTATTTTAAAGCATTACCTTGTGATGGTGTGTATGAAATTGTATATGTTGTAGATAACTTAGGAAATAATGTATTGTGTATTGATTCTGTTAATAATAATAACTTGGATAAAGCATCATTATGGCATTGTCGTCTTGGACATATAAGCAAGAAACGCATAGGCCAACTCCAAAAGGATGGAGTCTTGGAATCATTTGACCTAAAGTCAGATGATAGTTGCGAATCATGCTTACTTGAAAAAATGACAAAGTCTCCCTTCACTGGTACTTGTGAGAAGAGTGAAGGTTTGTTGATTCTCATACACACTGATGTGTGTGGACCCTTCAAACATACCTCAAGGGATGCTAATTGTTATTAATTGACTTTTACTGATGATTACAATAGATATGGATATGTCTACTTAATCAAGCATAAGTCAGAGACTTTTGAAAGGTGTAAAGAATTTAAACAGCAAGTCAAGAATCAATTGGGTAGGAACATTAAGATGCTTCGATCCGATCGAGGTGGTGAGTATCTTAGTTCAGAGTTCCTCGACTATCTTAGGGAATGTGGGATTGTCTCACAATTAACACCTCCTAGGACACCGCAGTTGAATGGTGTGGCTGAGAGGCGTAATCGAACCTTGTTAGATATGGTTCGTTCCATGATGAGTCGAGCTTTGCTACCAATCTCATTTTAGGGGTATGCCTTAGAGACTGCGACCCATATCCTTAATCTAGTCCCTACAAAGAAAGTTGCCAAAACTCCTCATGAGATGTGGACTAGTAAAGTACCCAAACTAGACCACATCAAGATTTGGGGTTGCGAGGCTTTCGTGAGACGCGAGACTCGTGATAAGCTCGAACCTCGAAGTGAGAGGTGTATTTTCATCGGCTACCTACAGAAATCCTTTCGTTACCTCTTCTACAGACCTATTGAGAATGTGGTCTTTGTAGCTAGGAGGGCTTTCTTTCTAGAAAGAGAGTTCATAAGCCAAGGAAACAGTGGGAGGCAAGTTGACCTTGAAGAAATTCAAGATTCAAGTGGTGAAGGAACTTCAAACCCTAGCACTCAACATGAGAAGTAAACTCCAGTTGAGCCAATTGACGAGTCTGTACCTCTGAGGCGTTCCACGAGAGTTAGGAATGCACCTGAGCATTACTATGGATTCCATATTACTACGAAAGGTGATACCCTTATCAGTGATGAGACACTGATATGTCTGGATGAACCTAACAGTTACGCGGAAGCCATGGCAGGCCCTGAGTTAGCCAAGTGGAAAGAGGCAATGGACAACGAGATACAGTCCATGTATGACAATCAAGTTTGGAACTTGGTTGAGAATGTACCATGTCGTAAGACTGTAGGGTGCAAATGGATCTTCAAGAAGAAGACCGACATGGATGGTAATGTACACACTTTTAAGGCACGACTGGTTGCAAATGGCCTCTTTCAAACTCCGAGAGTTGATTATGATGAGACCTTTTCTCCAGTAGCCAAGATTAAGTCTATTAGGGTTATGTTATCCATAGCTGCATTTCATGACTATGAAATATGGAAAATGGATGTCAAAACCGCTTTCCTTAATGGAAAGTTGGCTGAGGATGTTTACATGAGTCAACCAGAGGGTTTTGTCAATACAGAGTATCCTAATAGAGTGTGTAAGCTTGAGAAATCCATTTATGGATTAAAGCAAGCACCTTGCAGATGGAATCTTTGCTTTGATGAGTAAGCCAAAGAGTTTGGCTTTTCTAGGAGTGAAGATGAATCTTGTGTATATGTCAAGGCTAGTGGGAGTATAGTTAGCTTTTTGGTATTGTATGTGGATGACATACTACTCATAGGAAATGACATCCCAACTCTACAGGGAGTTAAGTCCTGGCTTGGGAAGTGTTTCTCTATGAAGGACCTAGGAGAAGCTGCCTATATTCTAGGGATAAGGATCTTGAGAGACCGGAGTAAAAGACTAATTGGACTTAGTCAGAGTACCTACTTGGATAAGGTGCTAAAGAGATTCAGCATGCAGGACTCCAAGACAGGAGAGTTACCTATTCAGTGTAACACCAGATTGAGTAAGACTCAAAGCCCGAGTACTGAGGCTGAGATAGCAGAAATGAGTCGAGTACCTTATGCTTCGGCTGTAGGATCGATCATGTATGCTATGACGTGTACTCGACCTGATGTAGCCTTTGCTTTAAGCATGGTTAGCAGGTATCAGGGGTACCCTGGCAAGGCACACTGGAGTGCGGTAAAGAATATCCTCAAGTACCTACGGAGGACTAAGGACTGGGTCCTTACCCTCGGTGGGAGTGATGACTTGAGAGTTGTAGGGTATAGTGATGCTGGCTTCCAAACTGATAGGGATAATTTCCGCTCTCAGTCAGGCTGGGTCTTTACCCTAAACGGAGGAGTGATCACATGGAAGAGTTCCAAGCATGAGACAATGGTTGATTCCACTTGTGAATCAGAGTATATAGCAGTGAGCGAGGCAGCAAAAGAGGCAATATAGCTGAAGAACTTCATTAGAGACCTTGGAGTTGTACCAGCTATAAAGGAGCCTATGGAAATTTTCTATGATAGTGAAAGTGTTGTTGCCTTAGCTAAAGAACCAAGGGATCACGGGAGCTCCAGACACATCGACAGAAAATATCACTTTATCAGACATCACATGGAAGAAGGAATCCTCGTGGCAAAGAGGGTATCATCAAATGAGAACCCAACAGATCCCCTCACGAAGGGACTGAGTCGGGTTAAGCATCTTCATCATGCTCGAAGCATAGGGCTAAAAGATGATATTAGTTTTAGTAGTTAGATAACTTTGGAAATGTGTAAAGTGTAATTGACATTTGATGATGAATAAAAGTTGCGTTTATTTATGAGTAAAGTGTTGCTATCTTCTGTCAATCGTTTACTAGAATTTCTTTTGCATGTTTTGATTTCCAGAATATTATGTTTTGTTTTGCATATTATTCAATTTTTCCACAGTCTATCATATGTTGGAAGTAGATATGAACTAAGACTGTCATGAAGTTGGTTATAGGTGTCAAGTTTAGGACAACACTTCATGAGTACTCATAAGTTCTGAGTATTGGAATCAACCCACACTCACTGCTATTACTTCATGGAATTTATCTCGAGTGATCGTGAGACGGTAACATCATATAAGTCTTCAAACCTAGAGATATGATTTGTTGCCTATGAATTGGTTATGCATTGATTGTATGAAAACGCATTGGTAACTCGATGTTATAAAACATGCTTTTGTGTATAATTCAACGAGTAGTAGAGCAAACATATGAGTCAAAGTTTATCTGTTCCTTCTTAGATTACAAGCTGATATTTGGGCCCCTCGATGATTTTGTTTTGTCCTATGTACTGGGCCCGGTCAGAACTAAGTTGATGTGTTCAATTAAGTTCTTTGTCAAACAAATCGGAAATCGGGAAACAAACTGTTGGACAATAAGAAAGACATTGTTCCATGTATTTGTCCGGCTGATATCTAGAACAGAGGATTATATGATCACTTATATTAAATGGTGTATCATCATCTTCTCAGTTCCGAGAAACCTTAAAAGAGCTACGATTGCCGATCGGTTCCTGAAGTCATACTTGCAGTTATAGTTATTAGACTTATCCAAGTGGGAGACTGTTGGATAAGGTGTCTAAGTCCATAACTATTTCTGGTATGTACTTGACCCGACCCGACATGGTCCATTTGGGTTGCATGGCACCATGCATTGGATAAACTAAATGAGAGAAATAACACTTATGGTTTATTAATATATTATAAGTTCTAATATATTAATAATATTATTTAATTAGTTTGATCAAGAATTAATTAAGTGATCAAAAGATAACTAATTAAATAAATGGGTTGATTATGTAAATCATTCATAACTTATATAGTGGGCTAAGAGGCTCCATGGATTATCAAGTTGGGTTCCACCCATAGGATGCTCCATGGAGTTAATCCATGGATCATGGAAATGAAGAGTCATGTTACATTAGGGTTTACCTAATGCAACACACTATATAAAGCTCATGTTTCTCCCAAAATTGGTTACACAAGCATTCTTGAGGGCTAGAGTCGATTTTTGAGTGTTATACTTTCTCTCCAAGTTTACTTATAGCATTTGGTGTTGTGTGAATCATTTGAGGCATCACACTTGGGGTGCTAGGCTCACAAGGTTTCAAGGAATCAAAATCAACAAGTTATGTTATTCTATCTTTCATTTAAGGTTAAATGTTCCCCATGTATGCTAGATAGGATCATGGACCTTGGAAATCAATTTTGCATGAATCTTAAACAAACATAGATCCAAGGTTTATTAGGGTTTCATGTACACTTAGGAAGTGTTAGAATGCTCAAAACCCATCAGTTACGAATCTTAAAATTTAGGTTGTTACGTGATATTTTTTGGTGGCTTATATCATTAGCTTATTCGAAGATCATTGTGGCTTGAAGGGGGAGTTCTTCAAAGACAAGAAGTGATTTTGTTTCTAAATTCTGAAATAGCTTTTTATGTGCACGAGATCATCGCCTGACATGGTGTTCCAGTCTCCATTGTATCAGATCTGGATGTTCGGTTCACTTCACATTTTTGGCAGAGGTTCCACGAGGAATTGGGTATGATATTGCACTTTTGCACCGCTTATCATCCACAAACTGATGGCCAGAGCGACGGACCATCCAAATGCTTGAGGATATGTTGAGATCGTGTGTTATTTACTTATGTGGAAGTTGGGACTCCTACCTTCCCCTGGCTGAGTTTTCATAACATAAAACTACCACTATAGTATTGGTGTGCCGCCTCTGGAGCTTTTTTATTGGAGGAAGTGTCGTACACCGGTCTATTGGGGGGGGGAGGTCATAGGGTTATAGGAAAGACCGAGGCAGTCCTTCAAACTATAGAGCTTATCTAGTAGATTAGGCAGAGGCTGTAGATAGCTCAGAGTTGGCAAAAGAGTTATGCTGACCGACATTGATCTGAGTTGGAGTTCCAGGTCGGCGATATGGTTTAACTGAAGCTATCAGCTTGGAAGGGTGTAATACGTTTTAGTAAGAGGGGTAAATTGGAGCCCCGGTTTATCGGTCTGTTTCGAGTGGTTTCCAGGGTAGGAAGGGTGGCCTTTCGACTGGATCTGTCTGAGGTGCTCAGTCACATTCACAACACCTTCCATGTTTCCTAGCTACGGAAGTGTGTACCTAATGATTCAACAGTGGTTCCATTGGATGATATACAAGTTGATGAGCGCCTAAACTATGTTGAGAGACTAGTGGCAATTTTGGATAAGAAGATGAGCGGCATGCGCAACAAGGTGGTATCATTAGTCAAAGTTCAATGAGAACATCGTAAGGGTTCCGAATGGACTTGGGAACCCAAGGAAGAGATGAGGGAGCACTACCCAAAGTTATATGCAACATCGGACTTCGAGGATGAATTCTGATTCAAGTAGGGGAGAATTGTAACACCCAGACATCAAGTATTTTCCTTTTAGACCTAAAAGTATAAAATTGTTGCAAATTGGTTCTTATGTCATGCGCACTTGGGGCGTACACATGGGGTAGTTCATTAAATAGGGACGCAGAAGAATGTGAGTAAGCATGGCGTACTCATAGGGTATGCAGAGCATACTAGGATGGTGAGAAAACCCTAATATTTATGGTTTGAGCCCTATTTAAGTAACCTTAACTCTCATAATCCCTTCCACCCCTCAACCTCCATCCTCCCAAAAATACCCCTTGGAAACCCTAGTGTTCATTGTGAGTTTTTGAGCCATTTTTGTATTTTATGTCCATACTTGAAGGAATAAGATCTTTGGAGTGCATTTGGGAAGCTTCAAGCATTGTAGATATGGGATTTACACCTCTCAAGCAACCTCCAGAAGGTATAAAATCATCAACTTGATGAATGTTTCTTTAGATCCTTCTAGTTCTTTTTTTTTTGTGCATTTTGGTCCCATAATCAAGGTATATATGAGTATGGCTTACTCTAGACCAAATGAGTTGTCCTTTCAGATGTTTTTGAGTGTTAGGAGCCATAAAAATGTGATCTTGGTCCCATTCTTCCCTCCATGAATGAGCTATAGAATTTGGGTTTGTGTAACAAGTTGGGGTTTTCGTTTTTAGAGTCCTTCTATCCATGAAAAGTCATAAATTTGGAAACTCAATGACTTAGAATGATGAATGGGACTAGATTTGAGTTCTGGACGTAGGATCTTAATGGATTAAGCACTTAAAGAAGAATGTGTTATGGACGTAAGTACGCCAGGGGTACCTTAGGGTATGCAACGCATACTGGTGGAGAGTCCCATTTTCTGGGAATGCATCTCTACGCCATGTGTGTAACGCCCGCAAATCTGGGCTAGTCAAATTAGAGGCAATAGGGGTCGAAAACGACTTTTCGACAAAAGATTATTTAGAATAAATAATCTTAACCAAGTTGTAGAGTATGTTACAAGGTTTTCGTACATATAAAGAACGCCGAAAACCGAGTTATAACGAAGAAGTTATGACCCGTTGAAGTTTCGCGACGGAACCGGCACGATACCGGGAAGCGTAAATAGTGAATTTACGATAGAGCGAGATTTAGCCTTAGTGATCTAAACGAAAGTCGTAGAATATGTTAAACTAAGAACATCAATAAAAAGAACGCCCAAATCTGACTTCGTATGAGGAAGTTATGATTTTTCTAAGATTTAGCATAGCAGTGCACAGCCCGAAATCTGAATTTTAGATCGGTCGATTTTTAGCCGACGGGATCTGAACGAAAGTTGTAGAGTACATCTCCACCTATGCGTGGATATAAATAACGTCAAAAACGGAGTTCGTATGAACGAGTTACAAATTATAATAGCATATTTACGTATTAAAATAAAGTATAAATCATATATACGTACACATATATATACATATGTATATATCATTAGAAAGGTATCGACGATGCGGTCATTATAAGACTAATGTTGAGTTCTTTCGACATTAGTTTAGTGCAAATATCATTAAATCTATTTAAAATAGTATTATAAAGGGGTGTTTAGTTGTTTATATAACTATAAGGTCATTAAGTAATTATGGAGGGTAGTTTTTGTAAATTCAATTACTATAAATAAGAGGCTTGGGCTCTCATATTTCTTGCACCATTCTCTTGATTCAAGAGTCTTTCTCTCCTTATCCCCCGAGCATTTCGGTCCCTCGTGATTCGACTTCTCTTTCTGTAGTTTTAGTATAGTAAGGTGAGCGCTGAAGCGCTGCACGAATCTTTCTTAGAAAGATTCAGCGACGAAGTTCTGCCCCTACAGAGCCCGACTCCTAGCTAAAATCCTCTTGTAAGTAAGTTATGCTTATCCTATTTTAAATATAGTTTATATTTAAAATTAGGATTGTTATTATAAATTTATAATAAATATTTGAGCTATTATTATGAATTATATAAGTGTCGTTATAATATCTTTTTAACTACTCGCGGTACGGGGAATCTGGTTTAAAGGGCCGCATAGGGTTGCTGGATTTCAGAAGTGCTATATGCCAAAATGGTCCTGCCCTCCGGTGTTTTATGTCTGGCCCCTGTCTGTACATAGTGGTTGGAAAGTATTGTTTAAACGCTTATATAATAATAATAATAAGACTAATAATTAGTCACGGTAAATCTTAGACTAAAATCTAGTGGTAATAATACTAGGTTTTGTCGAAGGAAATTATTTTAAAGTAAACGAAGCGCTGTCCGAGTACCGAGTCACCACCTTCTCAAGTGAGTGCATGGTCCCTTTCATCTTACACATAGATATGAAGTATTTTAATATAAATTACGTGTTATGTGTGCATATTGTCTTAATACCTACTGTCTATGCTGGTGAAAGATTTTTATACATGTTTTAAATGATGTAAACTGTATAAAGTATTTTATATCTACAAAATATGTTGCGTAAAACATGGGTAGATGAATGATGAGGGATAAAAGCTGAAATAGAGGAACGTTAGTAGTACGGACCTAGTGCCCTATAGGTAATACATTGGCAGCAGTGGACCAAGTACCCTATAGATGAGCACTGGCAGCTGCGCCACAACCCGTAGATGTTTTAGATCTACAGTAAACGTCCTAGCAGCTGCGCTCTAAGGACAGTATCAACAGCTGTGCCTAATAGGGAGCCTTATGACCATGACAGTGGCGTTAAAAGGTCAATACCGGCAGAAGCGCCTCATAGGAAATGTCCCAATTCTGGCAGCTGTGCCTAAGTGACAAGATTAGCAGCTACGCTTGACCAAAGTGTCATTGGCAACAATGGACTTCATGTTGTTTCCTTAGGATGATCCTTAGGAATGAATGAATGAGAAATAGCTGATTCTTAGGGTAGATCCTTAAGAATAAAGAAGATAATGGGGATGAGTAATTGGGTTGATTATTTGATTGTTTAAACATAATAATTATATTATTGTGGGTTGAAAACCCTATGTACTCACCAGGTTTCCCAACCTGACCCACTCAGTTTATTTATATCACAGGTGTTGATATGAAGTGACATTACACTGAGAGATTTAAAGAGATATAGATCACTAGTGTAAATAATTGTAAGTTCTGTTTATGCTTATGTTTCTGTATTAACGATGACATCCCAAACGTTTTAAAATGAAATAAATACGTTTCTTCGAAAATGTTTTAATAACGTATTTACCATGTTTTTCTGGGAACAAATTCCGCAGCATTTTTATAAAATGAAGTACTCTGATTTTTATAAAGCATAAACAACATCGGTCTTTTCTGGCCGTGAAAATGGGGATGTCACAGTTGGTATCAGAGCATTAGTTTAAGCGAACTAGGAATATGGATTTATTTCTAGACTTAAACTTAGAATGCTAAGCGATGATTGTGAGGTGTGAGCACTAGCTTATTTTAGGAATTATGCCTAAAATGCTTTTATGTGCTAAATGCTTTATGCCTTATATGCTGTTATTTATTCGGATCTATGGTCTGTTGCCGACCGGATCTGGAAACCTTATATGTTTAGGATTCTAAACGTACGACTACGATATTAGAACTAGCATGTAAACGTTTCGGAGTGATAAGGATGATTTAAACGTCAATCCTAAGTAAAGGTCTAGATTCACCTTATTCGATGTATAGATCAAGATGGCAAGAACCCGTAGCGGAAACGTGAATGCAAATGGGAACCGAGATCAACCCCCAGCGATTGAGCAAATACCAGTTGTGGTAGCCGCTGCTGAGCCAATAACGATGGCAGGAGTGCAAGCGATGATCCAAGCGATGTTGGATCGTCAAATGGAGGAAACCAGATGTTTTCTCCAGCAAAATCGAAAGGAAGCATGCCTATTGATGAATACACCAACAACTTCACAGAGAAGATGGAGTTCGCCTTACGTCTTGTTCCGGATGAGCTGACAAAAATTGACAAGTACGCAAAAGGACTTCCATGGGAATATGCAGTGCCAGTGCGTCAGGCACCTACTTTGGAGGCAGCTATCTGGGCTGCCAAGTCGGTTGAGGAGATGATCAAGGGAAGAGCCGCCAACAAGACCGAGGTTGGCGAAAAGAGGAAGTTTGAGGGGTCTGCGAAGCCCGATGAGAGAAGCAAATCAAGTACCAGGAAGTTTAGAGGAGGAGGGAGTGAAGAAAGATGGTGCGAGAAGTGCAAAAAGAAACACTCTGGAAAATGCAGTGAGGAAGTAACTTGTTTCAAGTGTGGGAAGCATGGGCATTATGCCAACGAGTGTAAATTCAATAAAAGGGTGTGTTACGAATGTAATGAGGAAGGACACTTCAAGCAAGATTGCCCAAAGAGAGAAGGGGCTACAAAGCCAAATGTGCCGCCAAAGCCAAAGGCGAGAGCATTTCAAATGATCCTTGACGAAGCAGATGACAATGCGAGGATTCAGGAGTGACAACTTGACATCCAAAGATCGAGTTATGAGGTAGCCATAGAATCGTATGATGTAGCCTGTTAGAGGCATATTCTAGGGTGAACTTGAACACCTATGTAATAGTTTCAAGGAATAATAAAAACCTTCGTTTTGATATCTGATGTGTTAAGCTGTTATATGATTTTCTTGTGTGGTGACTTGGAAAACTGTGGGACAATACCTGAGACGAGTATGAGTAGGTGTGAATGGTAGTAGAGGCCTATACTACCGGAAGCACAGGACTCACACTTGGATCAGGGAAAGTCACAAGGTTACCAAGAAGCTAGTAATTGATTTCGTTTTATTCAAGTGTGTTGTTACCATCGTTTCGGTAATGACTAAGAAGATTGTTGATATTCCGACCCTAGTGGTCATATCGAATCGAGTCCGACTACGATGAGTATGTTGTGTGGTTCAGAGAACCAAGTTTGATGTAGCGTCTGACTTAAACCAAACGGTTGAAATCAAAGCGGTCAATAGAAGTATCACACTCATTGTTAAAGAAGTTGGTGGCTAGAAATGCCTAATGTTAAAGTGTGATTATATCACATTAGAACATGAAGGAAGGCATAGTCTGTTTTAGAATTTAACTCTAAGAGACCTCAGTCTAAGTGTTGCAACATACGATGATAGGTCATTAGAATATGACACATCGATCTATAGTAGTAATAAAAGAACTTATCTCAAGTCCGTATCCAGCAAGGATCGAGATTGTGACTTGAAGGTCATAATTTGGAGTCTAACCTGAGGTAGAGAGCAGGTGCACGATCGAGTACTCTTACAGTCAATGAGTTTAAGAGATAGAATCGAAGGAATGTAGAAGTTATAATTATTACCTAGGATGAAGAGATGACATATGGAGTCATTATACGACCCTGTTTCGTTGATGATTCCGGGACGTAATCATCCTAAGGGGGAGATAATTGTAACGCCCGCAAATCTAGGCTAGTCAAATTAGAGGCAATAGGGGTCGAAAACGACTTTTCGACAAAAGATTATTTAGAACAAATAATCTTAACCAAGTTGTAGAGTATGTTACAAGGTTTTCGTACATATAAAGAACGCCGAAAACCGAGTTATAACGAAGAAGTTATGACCCGTTGAAGTTTCGCGACGGAACCGGCACGATACCGGGAAGCGTAAATAGTGAATTTACGATAGAGCGAGATTTAGCCTTAGTGATCTAAACGAAAGTCGTAGAATATGTTAAACTAAGAACATCAATAAAAAGAACGCCCAAATCTGACTTCGTATGAGGAAGTTATGATTTTTCTAAGATTTAGCATAGCAGTGCACAGCCCGAAATCTGAATTTTAGATCGGTCGATTTTTAGCCGACGGGATCTGAACGAAAGTTGTAGAGTACGTCTCCACCTATGCGTGGATATAAATAACGTCAAAAACGGAGTTCGTATGAACGAGTTACAAATTATAATAGCATATTTACGTATTAAAATAAAGTATAAATCATATATACGTACACATATATATACATATGTATATATCATTAGAAAGGTATCGACGATGCGGTCATTATAAGACTAATGTTGAGTTCTTTCGACATTAGTTTAGTGCAAATATCATTAAATCTATTTAAAATAGTATTATAAAGGGGTGTTTAGTTGTTTATATAACTATAAGGTCATTAAGTAATTATGGAGGGTAGTTTTTGTAAATTCAATTACTATAAATAAGAGGCTTGGGCTCTCATATTTCTTGCACCATTCTCTTGATTCAAGAGTCTTTCTCTCCTTATCCCCCGAGCATTTCGGTCCCTCGTGATTCGACTTCTCTTTCTGTAGTTTTAGTATAGTAAGGTGAGCGCTGAAGCGCTGCACGAATCTTTCTTAGAAAGATTCAACGACGAAGTTCTGCCCCTACAGAGCCCGACTCCTAGCTAAAATCCCCTTGTAAGTAAGTTATGCTTATCCTATTTTAAATATAGTTTATATTTAAAATTAGGATTGTTATTATAAATTTATAATAAATATTTGAGCTATTATTATGAATTATATAAGTGTCGTTATAATATCTTTTTAACTACTCGCGGTACGGGGAATCTGGTTTAAAGGGCCGCATAGGGTTGCTGGATTTCAGAAGTGCTATATGCCAAAATGGTCCTGCCCTCCGGTGTTTTATGTCTGGCCCCTGTCTGTACATAGTGGTTGGAAAGTATTGTTTAAACGCTTATATAATAATAATAATAAGACTAATAATTAGTCACGGTAAATCTTAGACTAAAATCTAGTGGTAATAATACTAGGTTTCGTCGAAGGAAATTATTTTAAAGTAAACGAAGCGCTGTCCGAGTACCGAGTCACCACCTTCTCAAGTGAGTGCATGGTCCCTTTCATCTTACACATAGATATGAAGTATTTTAATATAAATTACGTGTTATGTGTGCATATTGTCTTAATACCTGCTGTCTATGCTGGTGAAAGATTTTTATACATGTTTTAAATGATGTAAACTGTATAAAGTATTTTATATCTACAAAATATGTTGCGTAAAACATGGGTAGATGAATGATGAGGGATAAAAGCTGAAATAGAGGAACATTAGTAGTACGGACCTAGTGCCCTATAGGTAATACATTGGCAGCAGTGGACCAAGTACCCTATAGATGAGCACTGGCAGCTGCGCCACAACCCGTAGATGTTTTAGATCTACGGTAAACGTCCTAGCAGCTGCGCTCTAAGGACAGTATCAACAGCTGTGCCTAATAGGGAGCCTTATGACCATGACAGTGGCGTTAAAAGGTCAATACCGGCAGAAGCGCCTCATAGGAAATGTCCCAATTCTGGCAGCTGTGCCTAAGTGACAAGATTAGCAGCTACGCTTGACCAAAGTGTCATTGGCAACAATGGACTTCATGTTGTTTCCTTAGGATGATCCTTAGGAATGAATGAATGAGAAATAGCTGATTCTTAGGGTAGATCCTTAAGAATAAAGAAGATAATGGGGATGAGTAATTGGGTTGATTATTTGATTGTTTAAACATAATAATTATATTATTGTGGGTTGAAAACCCTATGTACTCACCAGGTTTCCCAACCTGACCCACTCAGTTTATTTATATCACAGGTGTTGATATGAAGTGACATTACACTGAGAGATTTAAAGAGATATAGATCACTAGTGTAAATAATTGTAAGTTCTGTTTATGCTTATGTTTCTGTATTAACGATGACATCCCAAACGTTTTAAAATGAAATAAATACGTTTCTTCGAAAATGTTTTAATAACGTATTTACCATGTTTTTCTGGGAACAAATTCCGCAACATTTTTATAAAATGAAGTACTCTGATTTTTATAAAGCATAAACAACATCGGTCTTTTCTGGCCGTGAAAATGGGGATGTCACAATGTGTAACACTCGGAACCAAGAAGGTCAATTAAGGAAGAGAAAACTTCATTTATATGTCCAACCCCTCGAGTTCAAGGGGAAGAACTCGACGTGTAAGAAATTTGTTACGCGTGTTTTTAGAAGACCAACTCGACGAGTTGGGGAGGTCCAACTCGACGATTTGGACAGGGTTTGGGAAACCCTAATTCCGGGATTTTGTACCGTATTTAAACATATTAAGCCTCATGAGTTAGCCTCATTTCCAGCCTCCATTATTCTAAACCCTAACCTCAAAACCCTAAGGCACTTTTGAGTGATTGTGTGTGTTTGAAGCCACATGGAAGGAAAGAAAAGATTGGAGATACATAAAGGAGCTACTAGATCCAGAAACTCTTCATCAATGGTTGCATCTTTGAGGTATAAAGTCGTCACCTTGACTTGTAGTTAACTAGATCTCCTTTCTTGAAGTTTTAGCTTGATTTTTGGGACTTTGGTTGAGTTGTCCAAAGAGAAGAGGTCTTCAGGGGTTAATAAAGTAGATCTGATCCCTACATGACCTCTTGAGGCTTAAAGTTGCAAACTTTATTGGCCTCTAGGTCCCATTCATGCAATATGTCCATTATGAATCCATAAACGAGCCCTAGAGGGTGTTTCTAACATGCATGAGTGTAAAGTCGGAAACTTTGCGTGATTTGCCCACTTTGGGACACCAGATCTGTGTTTTGGAACGTTGTAGTGGGAATTTAAGGGCTTAATGGGTCAAGACCTTCTTTAAGGAACCTAGGGTTTGAGTTTGAAGCTTAATGGATGGTTCTTGAGGGTAAAGTTGGAAACTTTACCCTTATGGACATCATTTTGGAAGAGATCTGAGGTTTGGAGTCCTTGGATTAAAGAGAAATGACTTAATACGTTAAGTGGGATTGGCAGACTGAAGTACTCGATGAGTTCATGGGTGAGCTCGACGAGTTGGTATGGGATTATATCGATTTTGATGAAAAAGGGGGCAACTCGTTGAGTAGTAGGGAAACTCGACGAGTTGGGTCGAGACATCACGATTCTGTCCTTAAGGGGAACTCGACGAGTTAGGTCAACTCGGAGCGTTGACTTTGACTTTTGACTTTGGACAAGTTGGTCCCAAAGGGGTGCTTGGAGTGAACCAAATTGTAATAAAGGAGATTATGAGCTCGTAAGGGGTTGGGGCCTAATTTGGAAAATTAGGCCATTAATGGATTTATGGACATTATAGCGTTAGGCTTTTAGGATTGGGCCTTAGTGTTGGATCATAGTGGGCCGGGGGTAGAATGGCCATTTTACCCAATGTATGGATTAAGGATTATAGCAGGGAACCCAATTACTAATTAGGTATATTGATTGGTAATGATAGCTTGGGAAGCCGGTGGGGCAGCAACTAAGGATTTCATTCGGGGAGCTTTAGCCATTCAAGGTGAGTCTCCTCACCATACCAATGGGTCGAAGGCACCAAGGTCGGCCCGTTTATCTAGTTTTGATGATTATTGCGGATGTGTTGTCGATACATTATGTATTTATGTGGAGACCATGTGGAGGTTCCCATGGCAGTGGGCTAAAACCATGTGGGGGTTCCCATGGCACCAAATGTAAGACCTTGGAGGGTTTCCATGACATCCTTATATGTTTGTATGTATGACTTGTATGACATTTCTTCTGGTTAGTTAAGACCATGTGGGGGTTCCCATGACACCCGAAGTAAGACCTTGGAGGGTTTCCACGGCTTCCTTATATGATTATATGCATGGTTTATGTGATTGATATGTATTATTTGGTTATGTGGATTATGCGGGGTATGTTGTGGGGAACTCACTAAGCTTCATGCTTACAGTTTTGTTTATGGTTTCGGGTATCATTGGTTTGGAAAGGAATGACCCGACTTGATCGCAGCGCACACACACCCGTGTTTCCTCAATATGTGATTTTGGGATGAACTGTGATAAATGTTTTTAATTAGAAATGTTTTTGGAATGCTTGGATTTAAAAGATATTTGTGTTTTGACTATAATGAAAAATGAAAATTTTTACCTTGGATTTTTTGGTCGTTACACTATGCGTAGTGACTGAGTACGCAGGGCGTACTTAGTCTGTGTTGACTTTTAATTTTTAGACTTTGACCTTTGACCAAGTTTGACTTAGGGGTATTTTGAATAGTAAATTGAGATTAGGTCATTGTTTATTGTATAGGTGACCGGTAGAGACAACATTTGGGGTAGTGATCTGTTCAGCTATTTTTCAGACTGTGAGGTGAGTTTTCCTCACTGTACTTGTGGGTCGAATGCACTAATACCGGCCCACTGGATTATGTATCCTGGTATATCGGATGATGTTAAGTTGGTTATATGATTGACTGGTAGATTTGTATGATTACATGTGTTCACTGGTTATGTGTTAGATTGGTAGATCTGTATGATTATCTGTACTTGCTAGTTATTGATTATTATTGTATATGTCGACATGTTATGGTTTGTTGGGTTGATGCGGTCCTACTTTGTGCTGAAGGCCAAGATACCCGTGACGGTTCAGATAGGCCGTAAGCTCTACGAGGCGGTCCAGTCAGGCCGAAGGCCCGAAGAGCGATCCAGATAGGTTGTAGGCTATACGAGGCGGTTCGGTCATGCTGAAGGCTCATGTATGCATGTTGTTATCTGTTTGGTTGTGTGTGGTACTTTAGGGGAACTTACTAAGCTTTGACTTACAATTTGAATTTATGGTTTCATGTACTTCAGAGGACAGGATAGGGGCAAGGCGAAGGCTTGATCGTTCACATCATCCTAGATTTTTATGAGATTATGATTTTGGGATACTTTGATTCATGTTTATGACTTTTGGAAACTATGTTTTGTAAACATTTATGGTTTTGGATTGGTTTCGAAAATGAAAAATTTTATCTTGATTTTTGGGATGTTATATTGATTCTTCTGTTTGCATGGACTATGGCTTCGAAAGAAGGCTAAAGAGTTTTTTTAAGGCATTTTTTAGGTGATGTGGTAACATATTTGGAGATTCCACAACTTACTTACGTTCGATAAAGGCGAAGACTTTTAATATTTTTAAGGCATTTTTTTTAATTGGTGTACTTTTATACATATGAATTCCACTAATTCATTAATTAGGTTAGTTAGCTTCATAGTCTTATTATTGCTATTTATTAATTTCTTATATTGTACTTGTCTATTTTGATCTAACTTCTTGCTTGCTAGTATGGATTTAATAAAAGTTATGCCGTTAAAAAACTATTCTTTAATTTAAAGTATTTATTTATTAATATTTTAAATCTATAGTTATATTTAAATAAATTAGAACTTCGGCTTATTAGATTATCTAGTAGACTAAGGGGTTGTTTGACTTAGCTTTTGAATGGCCAAAAGTTTTTTTAGAAAAAGTTCATAGACAAAAGATATTTGGCAAAAGACTTTTAAAAGCTACTTTTGGATTTTGCAAAGAAGGAAAATTAATTTTTTGGAAAAGTCAGGAAAACCTAACTTTTTATAACTTTTCCAAAAAGATCTTTGGCCTCCAAAAAGCTAAGCCAAACACCCCCTAATAGTGTTCAGCTTTTTCAAAAGCTTTCTATTTGAAAATGCCTTTGATTTTTTTTATATCATTAATTCTTAATGTCGACTAACATTTTATTTTTTCTTCATGTGTTTGTCACATTAATTCTTATATTAGTTAACATTATATTTTATACTCAAATAATATTTAGATATTATATTTTTTTAATTAGTTAATTAACTGGTTAATAAAAAAATAGAAATAAATATACTTTATAAAAGAAAGTTATAAATGTAGAAGTAGTTGTCAAAATTGTTAAAATATAAAATATTATAAAATATTTCTATTACATAGTACTTTATTGTTTTATATATAGTTTAGAGACAAATATATAGTGATAATAAATTATAAATTATATAAAAGGCTTCATAAAACATTTATTATAGATAACGGATAAATAAATTATATTGAGAAAAAAGCTTTTAAAGATATTAATCATTAAAGAATGTATTCACTAAATGTATTTTGTTAAATAAAAAGTAATAGATGATGCGACAAAAATAATAAATATCTGTGTCGTGAATTATAGAGATGGTAGTGTAATTCAAATTTGAGATAACGAATTATAAGAGTAATATACTTTTGATTCGTACATATTTGGTCATTGGTTTTTTCGTTCATATTTATCTTTTTAGTTTGTTTAAACTTTATACATTTAGTCTTTATCACCGACTACTCCAGATAAGCCGAAAAAAATATGACTCAACAGGGTGATATATTTCTCATTTTGTACATATTTAGTTCTTAATATTTTTTTGCACATTTAGTCCTTAATATATATATATATATATATATATATATATATATATATATATATATATATATATATATATATATATATATATATATATAAATGAGTCATTTGTTGTTTTTGTAAAAATTCAATACTTATGATTAGTTTCTTTAGGTTTTTCTCACAACATCCTACCGTGTGACAATCATTAATAAGGTGTTCAGACTGTTGATATTTATGGTCATTGTGGCATCGGTTGCTTAGTTGCTTTGGTCTTGTGTTCAACATCGTAACTTCTTCATACGATCTCGAATTTTAACGATCTTTATATCAACACGTTCGTATTTAAGTCTACTACAATATTCATTTAAATTGCTCCCGTTAAAAAGTAATATGTTTTTACTTACGATCTTAATATCCATGCGTTCTTTATGAATGTATGTATGAACGTTTTTTTTTTTTTTTTTAAATAAAATCATAAGTAAAAATTTATTACTTTTTCACGAGAGTAATGTAAATAAAAATTGTAGTAGACTCAATTACGAACGTCTGAATATAAATATCGTTAAAATTCGAGATCATATGAATAAGTTACAATATTCATAACACAAGACCTAAGCCAAACCACAAGACGTAAGCAACCAAGCAGCCGATGTCGCAATGGTCATAAGCATCAACAATCCTGGACATTTTATTAATAATTGTCCCACGTAGGATGTCATGAAAAAAAAATTAAAAAAACTGGTCATAAGTACTTAATGTTTATAAAAACAACAATGACTTATTTTACAACAAAAAAAATATTAAGAACTAAATATATACAAAGTGAGAAATATATTATCCTATTAAGTTATCTTTTCCGACTTATTTGGAATAGTCGATCATAAGAATTGAATGTGTATAATTTAAACAAATTAAATGGATGTATATAAAACAAAAAAAAAACCTAATGACCAAATATATAAAATAAAAAAATATATTAATTATCCCTTTGAATATTTTTATTTTCTCTATTTACTATTAACTCATATGTGCTAGTGTTTGGATACACACCCAACTTTACTCCAAGCCAAGATAACCTTGCTAGCTCGCACTCGTTTTCGTAACTATGGATAAAGCTAGTTTACACATATAGCACAAAAGATCGAAGCCCCCAATCCCTTTATCCACACAAGGCACAAACACAGAGCTCCACCAGGATGACAACAATGGCGTCCTCAACGTTTTTTAATTGCACTTCGCTCTCAACTCCTGTGAAACCCCTTCGAAAAACCCCTTCTTGTACTAGCTCCGTTTGCCTTTCACAATTCGCGAAGAAATCGACGCCATTGAACCTCTCATCGTCACACAACATCTCTGTTTTCTCCCCACTTCTTCCCATCACTATCTCTTCCCCCAACCGAAAACCCCAGTCTCTCACAATTGTGGCTGCGAAGGGATATAAGATGAAAACCCACAAGGTAATTCCCTCTCCTTTTACCTTACTTTCTTCGTTTGCTCATTCGTAGTAGTTTTTGATGTTTTTACGCAATAACTCTCTGCAATTAGCACTTGGTGTATTTAATTTTAATTTTACTGAAGCTTCAAGCACCTACGTATGTGGGGTTTTTGTTTAATTGAGGTCATAATTTCTTGGATTCTTATCAAGTAATCATTCAATCTAGAGATTCTAATGTCGATAACCTTTTTGGGGATTCAAGAATTTACATATCGAGTGCAACTTCTATCTTCAAATCATGTTTATTTGATCTGTTATCTTGAATTTTGCATTTGCAGGCATCAGCAAAGAGATTCAGGGTAACAGGCACTGGTAAGATAGTGAGGAGGAGAGCTGGAAAACAACATTTGCTTAGAAAGAAGAATGCTAAAAGGAGAACTCGCCTCTCTAAAGTGGTTAGTGTTTAAACTTATCAAATGTAGACATAGGTGTTGTTTCTTTTGGACTTAATGCAAACAACACTTATTATTTTCATGTAAAGAATCGTTGGTGTTGATTTGGGTACACAGAAGTACCACTTTTGTCATTCTTTGAAGGGTATTTAAGACATTAGATCAATAGTTGTGAGATACTTCCTTTGATAACTTCTAACATACAAATATGCAATATGTGATGTATTTCTAACACCACTAATTCGTGTGATGCAGCTACAAGTTGACCGATGTGACTACAACAATGTGATAGGGGCGTTACCATATCTGAAGGTCAACCGATCCAATTAGCCCCAACATTTCTGTTTTGACTAGGGTTGCATATTCTGTTCAGAAGCAACGTGTTTTTATTACTCATCTCATTGTTGTATTTGTGATTTTTGTAAGTGGTTTTGAATCGCATGTGTTTTTACTCCTTTGCTATATTGTAGTTTATAGCCACTGAATATGAAGTGTGTATTGAAATTTTAAATGGGTGTTCCTTAAAATTGTAGTTTCTAATGAAATTGCCAAGAGCAAGTTGCAGGAAATAGCAACATACTTTGTTCATTTATCGATTTAGGCAACATATTTTATTTTTTTTATCTGTAATTAGGACAATTCTCGACCCAACACGAAAATAAATGGGTTTGGGTTGAGATTTCCGACCCGTCAACCCACAAACCTGTTTATTTCGTGGGTTGAGTTGGGTTCGCAGGTCAACCCGACTATAAATATTATATACGGAAAAAATAAAAATTTTATTTATGAACCAATGGAATATAAGACACAATTACACATTGCATGAATGTTTTCAATTTCAACATACCATTTATGAATCGTTACGGAATCAAACCATAGTAATATTAATATATAGTGCTAAGAAATATATAATTATGTGACTAGACTCATCATGAAATATTCTTTGGTAACCAAATATATTGCATGGGATGTCATGTCGTTTACTGCTAAGGTTGTAAGTTTGGAATCATAAGCCGGTCACAAACATAATGTCACCATCATTTGGATCAACATAAGTTGGTTAGACACTTAGACTTAGGCATCTTTAGTTGTATCATTCGGTAGCTAGAAGTCTAGAACTTCAATATTCTCCGAGGAACACTATGTAACTTTAGCTAATACAAATTGTAACAAACTAAGCAAGTGTAACTAATTTTTGCTCATTTTAGCGAAATTAAATTATTTTTTTTGGAAAAATAATATAAAATCATTAATTAAATAATAATAATAAAATAAGTAAAGGAGTTAATAAAAGGTTTAGATTAAATAATAAAAGAAAGGGTAAATGACATAAAAAACACTTCTTTTACACATAAATTCAATTTTGACACCGTGTTTTTTTTGTGTCAATTTTGACACTGTGTTTTCCAATTTGTTACAATTCTGACCATTTGACCGGTTAACCAGGTTACATGCTGACGTCTCAAAATTGATTTTCTTTCCACAAAAAACACTAAGTTTCCATTTTTTTCGATTTTGACACTAAGTTTAATTTTTTATTTCAATTCTGACACTATATTTTTTTGTTCCAATCGAACGTCATTTATCACATTTTGTTCAATTTTGTCTATTTTCCATTTAAAACCGTATAAATATATTTTTTTTATTACATTTTAAACCGCATAAACATATTTTTTCCATTTAAAAACCACATTTTAAAGTTGCATATTTAATATAAAATACAATTTTTATATAACTAGTACATATTTATACATAAAAATATGGGTTGAGTGTAAAAAAAATGTATTTATACAAAACTATGGTTTTTAAATGAAAAAAAAAACATATTTATACGGTTTAAATGTATTAAAAAAATATTTATACGGTTTCAAATAAAAAATTGTCAACATTGAAAAAAATTGGAAAAAATGATGTTCGATTTGGAACAAAAAAACATAGTGTCAAAGTTGAAAGAAAAAATTAAATTTAGTGTCAAAATCGAAAAAAAAAAAAATGAAAACTTAGTGTTTTTTGTGAGAAAAAAAATTCAATTTTGACACGTCAGCATGTCACGTCATCAAAACTGACACATCATCATGCCACGCCAGCATGCAACCTAATTAACCGGTCAAGTGGTCAAAATTGTAACAAATTGGAAAACACAATGTCAAAATTGACAAAAAAAAAACACGATGTCAAAATCGAATTTCTGTATAAAAAGAGTGTTTTTTGTGCCATTTACCCTAAAAGAAAATAGCCAATTTAGGCTTAAAAATAAAGAATATACGAGGAATGGCCAAAATTGACAAATTAGTCAAACTTGGGGGGTGGATTTGAAAATGATGTAGATCTACTTGCAAGAAAGTTGTTAATTTGGGGTAACATTGTTAGGTGTATTTAGTTCATGGAATCTTTTGAATTATAAAGAATTGGAAACTAATTCCAAAAATTTCCTATTTTTGATTCAAGCTTTAAAAATAAATTGATTCATAAGATTCATAATTAAACACAACCTGATTATATTCAAAAATTATTTTTTATTATCTATTAATTTTTTTTTCTTTTTCACTATACAATCCAACTAAATTCAAACTTTCATCGTTTAACAATTCAACTAAAATCAATTTTTTATTAAATAAATAAAACTTAAATTTTTTTTATTATATTAAAATGTTTTAAAGAATTAAAAATCTTTTTTGGAAGCACATTATTTATAACAAAAAAATAATAATCCATTGTAGATTCAAATAAAAATTTAGAAAAAAATCAAGTAAATTACACGAATCGTTCATCGTCCAAGTGCCAAAAGCACGTTCAATCTCTATTTTCAAAAATTAACTCGGACCGTCCCTCGTTTGGTTAAAAATTGCATGTTTCATCCCTATTTATTTTAAACTTGCACGTTTAATCCCTTGAGTGACATGAAATGACTACAATGCCCTTTTCACTTTTATTTTTCATTTATATTTAACATTTCAGATTATTTTTAACTATTAAAAAATGTTTCAATTAAAATTTTGGGTCCATCCAACTTTAAACCTAATATATATATATATATATATATATATATATATATATATATATATATATATATATATATATATATATATATATATATTCTCTTTTTGTTGAACACTTAACCACCGACACCACCACAGGAAATGTGCACACCTACCCCTTATCTTCCTCTCCCGGTATGCTTTTCTCTAGAAATTGAAAATTAAAAATTAAAAATCTGAAACCTGTAACCTAAATGATTCTAGAAACCGAAAATTGTTTCAGATATCTCAAAAGAGTTCCAAAAGTCAAGTATGGTGGTGGATCCTTTTGAAAACGAGAAATATACACACCGGTGTCTCTCCCTCTGATTTCACCTAATTTTCTCTTAAAACCCTTGAGCCGTCATCAACATTTGTTTCCTCGTTTTTCTTTCTGATCAGAGAAACACAAACACACCTTGTGTGTGTTTGCTGATGCGATACAAAGAGAGAGAGAGAGAGAGAGAGAGAGAGAGAGAGAGAGATGTGGTTTCATATCGATAACTTTGGGGGTTTCATGAAAGATTTCACTTTAGGGGTTTTAGATTGAGCATCACCACCACCGATAATATCTTATTTCGTCATGTGCCGCCACCATTGTTAGAGTTCGACCCGATGGTTTCAAGAAGAGGTTGTACATGGTGGGAGACTCAGTGAAGACGAAATGGGGGGAAGGAGACGCAGTGAAGACGAAATGAGCTAAACATAGTCCTACAATAACTTCCGTTGTTACAGCCCCCTGCAGTCTTTCTTGATATGGTCCCCCATAGTCTTTCATAAAATTGATATGGTCCACCTACAGTCTTTCATACAATTATTATGCTCTGCTCATAGTCTTTCATACAAATGCTATGGTCCACCCATAGTCTTTCATGCAAGTCACAAAGACAAAAAAGCATAGCATGACAGTTAGTGTCCTATATAGTAAAGTGAGAAGTCTCACTTGAGTCCAACAAATATGATCTCAATATTAGTCTCTGCAACAAAAAAAATAGTACAAACAATCTAATAACAAGTCGTCTGAGCAACACTATCGATGTGAGCTAGATGGATTCCCCTTTCTGAACACCTGCAACCCATACCATTAACTTTACTCAGATTTTTGGAAAGATACAAAATAGAACTTCTAAAGCAAAATAGAATAGAAATGACTAGTCTTAGAATATACTTGAACCAAAACACCTATTTTTTTTTCGAGTGATCATGTGATAACCTTTTGTTCTCATTCATTCAAGATATTATATAAGTGAACCTATTACGGAATCTAATTAGTTAAAATCAAAGTAAAAGTTTTATAAGATTACTGTTCGCTCTAAAATATAAAATTTATTCGATACAATAAAAAAAAATGATAAAAAGAGGAATAATTTAATAATTTCATTCCATAATGATTCGAAAAGACTTTCATTTTAAAACAAAATTAAATGACCCATTTGTGTCCCATCATATTATTTATCTGTTTTACTTTTCTTTCACCTACAATATTAAACACCATTGTTTAGTATTAAGGTTTATATGACCATTTTATATTTGGAGCTCACATTTTTCGATTAATCACATATTTTCACCCTTTTAACTTAGTTAATTAATTATGTGTTTACTTCGTTAAATGTAAAGTATTCTTTTACATAATTTTACATATAATATATCAATTTACCAACCTTTAGCATCCTAGTGATCATTCACATGGTTTTCTTAGTATTTAAACTCATTTACATATTAGCAACACATAATTACGTTGATATTATATCACTTAACATCTTTATTACATTTATAATTAATAATCTCCTTTCTAACATATCTTTCTAGTTCTATACACACATGTATTAGAATGATCATTAGTTAAAGAAACTTTACACACACACACACACACACACATATATATATATATATATATATATATATATATATATATATATATATATATATATATATATAGGAGTAGAACACTTAAAATGTTGAGAACGCGAGAAAAAATCTAGACCATCTAAATATTTAAATCTAGGGTTATTATTAGACGGACTATTTATGTAAATTATGAAATTTATTGATATTGAAGTGTAACTTTGAAATAGTGAAAAGGGTATAATAGTAATTGATTATTTATTTAATTCCTATAACTTCTCACTCTTTCCTTTCAATTTCGTCTCTCTTTCTCTCTATCTCTCTCTCTCTCTATATATATATATATATATATATATATATATATATATATATATATATATATATACCTAGGACACACCGCCTTTCAATTTTCTCGGTGTCATTATCTTCATAGAAATCAAAAGCTTATGCCACCATCATCGACACTGTCGATCGACAGTTAAAGGACGAACGTCGAGCGACAGGCAAAGGAAGAACGTCTCCATCGCTAAGAGGCGGAGCAGCTGGAGAAGATGAATATGATGTCGGAGAAGTGAATGGGTGGACAACAGCACCATTAGGGCATCGTGATGCAAGAATTTTGGTGCCCGATGTTTGGATTTTGATATCCTGCAAACGATATCCCTCCAGTTACTCTACCCTTTTTCCACAAAAGCCCTAATTCTTATAACTATCGCCTTTTACCACGTAATTGCTTTGTTTTAGTTTCCGATTTTGTTATTTTAAATTCATTTAGGGTTCTTTTATGCAATCCAGGCAATTCAATTGTCATTGGTGATGCAATTTTGTTGTGGATTTGACCGGATCTTTCTATACGTATGTATCGAGAAATCATTCGGTCTTAGGGTTTATTTATTTAATGAAAATCACTATTTCGACGAAATTCTATTAATCTGCTAAGGCTTGATGTGGATTTCTCTTTTGTTTATGTCTCACGATATTCATTTGTGAATATTAGTGTTTTTATATGTGAATAACTGTATTTATTTATGAATAGCAGGGTATTCATGTGTGATCAATAAGTGTATTTATTTATAATTAGGAGTATTCATTGTATTCATGTGTGATCAATAAGTGTATTTATTTATAATTAGGGATATTCATTTTATGAAAAAATGATAATTTTTACACTATTTTTTATTTTGTATCTATTTATGAATACCAGTTTTGTAACATCCGAATTTCCAGATATTATATTTTATCATTTTATTTTGAGTAAAAGAGAGGGACTCGACGAGTTGAGTCGTAGACTCGTCGAGTAGGACCGTGACTGCTGACTGGATTAATGAATGGACTCGACGAGTCAGAAAGAGTGGACTCGACGAGTCCGCGTTGTGGATTGAAACCCTAATTCTCGGGGTCTGTGCCCTATTTAAAGGCCTTTATGGCCTCCATTTGCGGCTACCTGTCCAGAGAGAGTACCCCTTAAGAGCTTGAGCAAGTGGATAGAGAAATAAGGCCATATTGATCGATTTTGTTGTGTTCTAGCATAGGAGAAGTGCTTCCAAGCAAGAGGAGGTCAAGGGAGCTGTGGATCCAGAGTTTCAAGCCCAGATCTACACTATTGAGGTACCAAATCGAGTTCCCTTTTCCGTTTAGGGATTAATATCTATGATCTAGGGTTTTCTATACCCCTTTTGAGGTTGTTATGTTGATTTCATGGTCCCTTGTGGTGTTGGACCTCGGATCTGGATCCAAAGAGGTCTAGAGAGCTTTCCCTAATCCGCTTTATGTTGGTTTAAGGAAGAAAAGAGTCTAGATTGCCATTTTACAAGCCTTTTGGCCAAAGATAGCCTTGTACACGTTGCATGCGGGTCAAGTTTCGACCTTTACGTGGTTTTTGGTCGTGGGGAAGCCAGATCTATAGCTTAGGAAAGCGGATCTGACCTCAGGAGGTCGTTTTAGTGCTGGCATGGGAGAAACTCACCGAGTTCATAAGTGGACTCGACGAGTCGAGTCGGGTTGCCCCGCGATTCGTGACCTGTTATGACCCGTTGAGTGAAGGGTTGACTCAGCTAGTCAAGTGAGGACTAGGGGAAATGAGGACACGCATGTACTCGCCGAGTCACATGAGTGCACTCGACGAGTCGGGTCAAAGTTTGACCATTTACTTTTGTTGACTTTCAGGGTTTAGTCAGTGTTTGGACTTATGAGCCATTAGAGGGGTAGAATGGTCTTTTACCCTTCTTAGAGAACTTGTAGAGAGGGGTTGGCCTAGACTTTAGAAGTTGTGTTAATTAGAGTAATTATTTATGTGATTAGGTAGAGGCTAGTGCAGTATTTCAGAGATCGAGGTTTACCGAGTTACCCGAGGTGAGTCTTCTCACTATACTTTACCTAGAGTGGTAATTAGTATTATGTGACTGAGTATATTATATGCTATGTGTTATCTATGTGATTCAGATTCTACAGAGTTAGGACCGGAAGGTCCATAGAGTTAGGGCCAGAGGGTCCATAGAGTTATGGGACTGGAGGGTCCCACTAAGACACTTTGAGCAGAGGGTCATACAGAGTTATAGCCTCGAGTGGCTAATATGTGTTGTATGTGGTATTTTAGGGAACTCACTAAGCATTTATGTTTACAGTGTTTGGTGTTATGTGTTTCAAGTACACACATGGGGAGTTTTTATACGTTATGATCTTGGGTTGTGATATATGGATTGATATGTGAAACAATGAGATTTTATAATGTTTATGAATGAAAATATGTTTTTAAAACGTGAAAAATTGTTTGAAAATTTTGGGCGTTACAAGTTTATTCATTTGTGAATATCAGTGTATTCATATGTGAATGACTACATAATTGTACATAATTATTTCTTAAAATTTTTTGCAGATAGAATAAATAAACATGCATATGCTGGGAGGTGAGAGATTTACCAAATGAAACACCGACACCAATACCTCTCTCGGAAGGAACGCAAATGTGTTTTACTCATTTATGATTGTAATTGTAGTATTAGTTTTCGTGTCAATATATATATATATATATATATATATATATATATATATATATATATATATATATATATATATATATATATATTGTAACTTATTCATTTACTATTATAATTATATTCTTATATGAATAGAAATGTGTTTTATTTATTTATATATGATTACCATTTTAGTTGATTTTATAATCTTTTTTTCGGGTTTTATTCATTTACGATTTACAAGTGTATTCATAAATACAACTGAGTTAATTCATTTATAATTTACATTTTTATTTATTTTAAAATGAAATGTATAAATCATTATTAATGAAAATATTTTTAAAAAAACAATAATAAATGAGGTAAAACGATAAATTATTTATTCTCTTGATATTTGATTGCTAAAAATGAAACATAAAAATGAAAAATGAAAGAAAAAAAACTGTTTTCATAGATAAACATTAAATCATGATTTTATTAATTATTAGTTCATTAAAAGAATAGTATCTAAAACATGAAATATTTTGGGTAATTGTCATCATAATCACTAAAATTTAAGAAATCATAATTTAATTAGATGGTAAAATTTCATTTCTGCCCTCATAAAATGATTGGTCCATAATTGTTCTTGCATTCTCAACCTTTTAAGTGTTTTCATTTGATCATCTCCCTATATATATATATATATATATATATATATATATATATATATATATAGGGTTAGGTTATTTTGTTTTCACTATCTATTGTGTACATGTATGATTGATTCTGGACCAATCATTTTAGTTATTTTAAGAAAGTAATTAATGCATATTACATGTTGAAAATATAATGGATATTAATTATATCTTCAACATTTAATATACATTAATTAGTTTCTTAAAATATCTAAAATGATTGGTCCAGAATCAATCATACATGCACACAATAGATAGTGAAAACATTTGAACCTAAGTCTATATATATATATATATATATATATATATATATATATATATATATATATATATATATATATATATATATCCATTAACTCTCTCTCTCTCTCCCACACACACACAAACTTCTTAGTGTGATCGAAACATAATCTTATGTTTACACACACATGACCTTATACTCAAACTCTAAGTTAATTTTAGGCTTTTTAATCTAAACCCATGTTTATATTAAGCTAATATGGATGTATAGTTTCATTATAACGTTACTAATTCAGTTAATAACATCAAGGCATGATTTAAGATTATGGGGACACTTTCGTATGGTTTTGCAAACCCTACAAATCAACTCATAATGCTCACTGTGGTGCATAGTCATTTCCGGTGATCTAGAGCTCATTCTGACTCGATCTAAGCTTGCTAAAAGGATTAAACACATCAGAGACATCCTAAGGAAGATCAATCAAAAGAGTTATGGTTCTAAAACTTAACCACAGTTCAAAAATAGTCCTGAATTCTAAATCCTGCTAATTATCGGTATATGAAGGTTTTAATGCATTTAAGGTGTTTTTTCGTGAGTTTGCATAACCAAATGAGTCTTTGAGCTTATAAAATGATTACAAAAAGTTTTTGACAAGGATTGAGGGCGTGAAAGTTGAAACTCAACAAACACACTGGAACAAACCATTCAACATAAATCCTGCTATATGCGATTTTCTGGCAATTTGAGGGTTATCAGAGGTAGCTCCGACCTCCACAATGGCGGAGGATGGTTGAAATGATACTAGGGAGGGAATGGGAGACATACCTGGTTATGAGGTTGTCTTGAAACGTATTCTAATGGCCTCCTTCTTCCTGAAAACTCTACCCGCAGTCTTCTATTTTTCTCTTGGTTTTGAGCTTCAAAGTTGGAGTAGTTACGTTTAAATGGTTCAGAGAAATGTATTTTAGGGTTAGGATCGTATGGCTTCCAAAGGATCAAGTTTTGAATGTCTAAAAATGGTGAAAGAATTACTCATGCTGCTGCATCGATGTAAGGAGAAGACGCCACCACACTTTTTGACTTTGGTAGATTCAGCCCTATAGTTCGGTTTGAAAACAAGAATACCCCAGCTTGCTTTGACTTAACAAAAAGAGTTTCCGGAAATTAAAAGCTGAACCATGGACTTCTATTTTCTCTTTATATTTAATAAATCTTGTTTTATTTCAATTACTATTATTAAATAAATATCAAAATCTATTAAATTATTTCATTTTATCATTTACCTTTTATTTTAGTTCTTTTAAATTACTAATTCTCATAAATTAGTATTTTTTTTAACACTGATTTATTTATTTATTTATTTCATTTTTCCTTCTTATCGTATAATCATTTTTATATCTGTCAAACCTTTCTAAATAGTAAAATAAAAAACATGGCATTACAAGTTGAACATTATTTTTATTCAAGGACTGAGAAAAAGAATGGAAAAGTATCACTGGTCTCTTGAAATCTCATGAGAATTTTGATTCTTATTCTCTATCCATTCTTTTCAACATGCTCAAAGCTTATGAAAATGATGTTAAGGAAATAAGTGAAGAAAAAGAAAAAAGAGAGAGCTGCTTACGGTGGTCCTATATCTTTGGTGTCGAAAGTAAAAGTTTTTGCAGAATAAGATTCAGATGAAGGTGTTGATGACAAGGATTATTCATAAATATTTCAAAATCAAAAGTTCGTCAGGTTACAACAATGTTTCTCAAAACAAGAATGATGAAAGTGTGAACAAATCTTCTGCTAATAATAAAAAAATATTTTGAGAAGAAATTTCTTGGTGACAATGGTTATGATTGTAACCATTGCTACCACTACCATCACTACTGCGACCACCACCCACTACCTTCTCCCTCACCCACCAACATCGCCACCACCACCACCACTACTACCACCTTGGGTCATCACCACTACCTCCACCACCATCGAAACCTGATACGATTGTGGATGACGATTATCCAACTTCAAGCTCCAATCCAATTACAATATGTTGCAATTGGCCAAAGCGACTGGATGAGAAGGACCGGAAGCTGTTAGAAGCCATTTCTCCAACAGAAGCTTCAATTTGCATAACAATGGGTTGCCACTATTGGCTGGATGTGAATGACTGCGATTGAGTGCGAAAGAACACAAAACGTTGCAATCACTTGTGGCCAGTTGCGGACAAGCGGGAGGCGTCAGAGTCAATGGAGATCGGTGTGATAGTGTGCAAGCATAGGAGTGCGATTTCCATTTCTATGACAGTTCCAATTAGGTGTGACTGGTTCCGAACCCTCGAAACACATTGGAGGAGAATGTTTCTAGTACGACTAAGTGCGAGTCCCTTACGAGTAGTTGCGATTGTGAAAAACTCCGGAGTATGTTCACTTGCGATTCTTGGAACTTGATTGGTGGTGATTGCGAATCTTGTAGTCCAACAGTGATGTATGTATGGAGGGCGAACCGCCAAGTTTGTTTGTTGATGGCTACGACTGGTTGCACATGATCGCAGCCTGACGCATTCGTTTAATGGTCATTACGATGTGGTTCATTGTGATGTTGTTCACATTCGCTTATGGGTCGTTCCGAAGAGGAACTTGGTTGCGATTAGGTTCTCTCGGTTGTGATTATGAATCCGACTTTCACACATTCAACCCCGACACATGCATGGATAGGAGAGGTGCATCTCAGTTTCGATGAACTACTCGATTCTAATAGGATGTTTGGATGCGATGGGTTCAGGCCCAGCCCTGACATTTCGGAGGCCTTGTGCAAAAACTAAAATTAGGCCCCACAAAAATTTCTTGTAAATATTATTAACTACATTTGCTACCACTAATTCAAAACATAAAGTTGCTAAAAAACATCTCATAAATTCACTACCACAAAATAATGTCTTCATCACTCATTAGTAATCAAATAAAACTGTAAAACTGTTATAAACAACTTTAAAAAAAAAAAAAAAAACAATGCATTAGTATTTTCTAAACATTGACCTTCTGGCATTTTTAGAAGAAAATTCATCTATGAGACTTTCATAATCAATATTCTCAAGAAACTTGTTCTCAATCGAAATCAATGCCAAAACGTTTAATCTCTCTTAACACATGGTCGAGCGCAAATAAGATTTTAAAAGCGTTAATTTTGAAAAACTTTTTTCCGCTGATGCAACTGTAATAGGAACAGTCAACAATATTCTATATGCTAGACAAGAAACTGGATAAATGTTCATCATTTTTAGGTAATTTAGTATTCCGTTAGCTGTATTGTGTTCAACCGATAAATGTTTTTGTAACAACTTCAGTTTGTTGAATAAATCATCAGCATTAATGTCTGAGATATGACCATTTTGCAGCCTATTTTCCAGATTTTTGCAACATGACTTTAACTATTGACTTCAACTTTTCTATTGTGAATAAGAAACCAAAAATGTCTTCATATTGTTTGTATCGTTCAAACCTTCGCTCGAATGAACCAATAGCTTGATCAACTATGTACACAAAATATTGAATCCTAAATGACTCTTGAGGTGAAAGTTCATGTACCGGCTCTGATGACCCAATGTCATTCTCATCAAAATGTCTTTTTTTAACAACTTTTCTTTTATTATTTTTCTCAACAAACATCGGATAAATTTCCAAATCAGAAGCTATAGCCCTCACACAATCCAAAGCCTTCCCAAACCCATTCTCTCGATAGTCTTTAAAAAACTCAACAAGTGCTCCCACACTACTCATTGCCTCATCAATACGCATACTCTCAGACTGAAGTTGTTAGCTCAGGTTATTTACTTTAACCAATATATGATACCATATAACCATACCTATTATAAAGTCAAATCTGCCAAGTTCATACTCTGGTAGACAAGTAGCTTCACTTATGATCTTTATGTATGTCTCTTCTTCAACAAGTTTATGCAAAGCTTTTACTATTTCAGGAGCTTGAGTAATTATTGCTTTCACACTTTCAATCCTACTTTCCCACCTTGTAGTTGACAATGATTTTAAAGTGAGACTTTGTTTCGGTAATTCAAATGCATCGGAGGCCAAATGTTAAAACGCATCTAAAATTGGAACCAAAAGTTACCGGACTAATTTTATTTATTGATAAAGCATAAAAATAGATTTTACAAAAATACCAATACTATAACTATAAATTATCCTAAAAAGTGGAGGCCTCCTAAAATCGGAGGCCTGGTGCGACCGCACTGCCGGCACCACCCCAGGGCCGCCACTGGTGATTATCATTATTATACCTGAAAGTGACTATGTGACAAGGAAATAAATAATATAAATCTAAGGAGGCTACATCTTCTTTGTTTAAAAAATTTATGTAGTTATCAACATATTAAGATTCTTGTAATACCAACAGCCAAAAAAAACACAAAGTTACCATGTGAGGTTATGTGTTCGTCGGCCCCAAACTAGAAAAGAGACGGAGGGTTGAGCCCTGTCCAGTGGCTACCAAATCGATGAGGAAGAAGTCAAGAAAGAGTAAAGTTGTCCGCTGACCAATCGAGGGCCAACTATCCTTCTCGACAATCTTCCAGTGGTGCTATTGCCGGAGGACCAAGCAATGTTTGTTTCATACTTGGGCTCACAAAATAATACGAGATTACAAAAGAAGTGAATCTAGGATTAAACCGAGCGATTCTTACTAGTAAACTTAATGATTCACTGCGACATTTGTTTCATACAATAGTTTAGAGTAGGAAAAAAATTGAATGATTGGAACATGAAATTTACTACAAGAAGAAGGGATTAGAGAGAATGTAGTGAAAAAATGGGAAGAACTGACATTGTTGGGAGCATAGTTTACAGTCAAACGTTGTTGGGAGCATAGTTCACAATCTCAAACCTTCAAATAGAAAAACACTAAAATACCCTAAAAAACTTTAACCTTCTAAGGGAAAGCAACAAAGTTGATGGTATTTTCAATAATGCCACCTGAATCCTGAAAGAATAAATGAAAAAAATTGAATGATCTCAACCGTAGATTTAACTAAACAAATGGAAGAGATTTGTCATCATGGTCTTTACCGATTTTTTGGTCCACACCCTCTCTCTCTCTCTCTCACTATATATATATATATATATATATATATATATATATATATATATATATATATATATATAAACATACACACACATAAAGGAAAAATCAGTATATTTTAATTAGTAGCTTGCCAAATTTAAAAAACAATAGTCTGGAGACTACATACATTTAATTCACTTCTTTTGTCAAAGTTTGCAGACGTGGTCTGCAGACGATAGACATTTTACATCTTAAAAAATAAACATCATATAAGCTAGGCATGTGTACGTATATCTTAAAGGGGAAATTGATTGGCTAATCTAGACTTTTTGTAATATATTCGGTACCGGTGAAGTCTATCTTAAAGGCGATGAAGGCAAGCACCAGAGGAGCTCAAGGGGATCAGAGGTGGAAGAGTTGCAGTGGATGAGTTGATTTTAGATGGTGGATGAGGATGGCATCGTCGGGAAGGAGGGCGGTGTGCATCGGTGGGATGGAGGGCGATGCCGACGGGTTGAAGGTATGAACTGTGGTCGATAATTAGGAGAAGAAAAGGAGATGGTTTGTGTGTTTTCGTGGCTGGAGAACTAAAGAGAATGCAAGTGCATGTTTTGTTTTAGGGCAAAATGGATTTTTTTTTCTAGATAAGCTCTAATAATGTCCGAATAAGAGACAAAGTTAAGAGGGTACCAAATGTTCTAAATTTGTTTAATTCAAAGCATGCATTCTAATTGAACCATTAGGAGACTACCAAACAACCACTAAGTTAAATCCAACAAGGTGTGTGGCTACATGGGCGAAAAGAGATGTGTATACATATCGAACCAAATAGCCATCGAGTCCCATGAGGGGACATATTTTGATGTAGGAACATAGGTTGATGTAGGAGTGAGTAGATTTGTGGTTCCAAAAAAAAATCAACAAGGTGTGGGCTTACAGGGGCGAAAAGAGATGTGTATACATATTAGTGACATCGACCGAACTTGTAAACATTTAAATTAAACCACATATATACTATATCAACGGAAAAAAAAAGGAAAAAATAGTTTGACCAAAATTGCTAGTTTCACTATACCAAAGGGACCATTTGAGTCGGTATTATTCACTATATATTTTCTTTACATTAGATATACAATTTGTTAAAAACTCGTATCAAACAATGTTAGTATATCCTGGAATCCAAGAAATACATATTATATTAGCATCTCCTTTACGTCAACAAGGTTTCACAAATTCAAAAGATTCTCCCTATCTGTATCCTATCTGATTTCTCCGAACTATTTGGTTACAACAACACCGCCTCTTGTGCTCCTCGTTTTCGGAGCATTCCTTACACAAAGCTCGGCACACTTGCATGTCTATTCATCGAATTTAGGGTTTGGTTTTATGCTTTGTCATATTTTTTTTTAGGGTTTTTTCATTTCTTCCTGGTTTTCTGCTTTGTCATATTTTTTGAGAACTTTGAAGTTTAATCTTAATCACGGTGCAGCTAATGTGGCCAGAGAAGAAGAGGACTAATGCGTGGCAATGGCGAGAGCAGGAAACCACAGATTTAGCCGGAGAAAAGCGTCCAATGGAGTTGAAAAAGATCGAGGAACCGTTACCTAAACGGATGAAGTCCTCCTCTGACGATACAACAAATGAGGTCTTAGTTTATGTTTCTAGATTCTACAATTTATATCTTCACTGTTTTTTTCTTGTAGATAATAAAATAATATATAGTTATTCATTTGTAAATGCATCGTTGTTTATGTATTTGTAATATAAGAGTTAAAATTTTGAATTAATAGGTCTGAAACACTTTCTTAATCCAGGTACTTATAATAAGTTATAAGTTAATATTTGGAAGTTTTGAATTCCATAACCTAGACTGGAATCGGATTTTATATATGTAACGGATAACAAAACTGATATTGCTTCAATTTGCAATTCTAATATATTGTTTTCTTGAACTATTAATAAATTCATAAAACAAGATTCAACTAAGTTATAAGTTAATATTTCGAAGTTTTGACTGGAATCGGATTCTATATATTTAACTGGTAGTAAAACTGATATTGCTTCAATTTGCAATTCTAGTATATTATTTTCTTAACCCATTAATAAATTCATAAAACAAATTTTTAATTACAGAAATGAGAATACGATGATTCAATTTGATTCTAATTGTGTATCTTGAATGGTTTAAGAACAAATATATACATTCCATCTTTGGATTTGCAGTTGCTTTCTGAGTTCAAACCAATGGGTTTGAAGCTACACAAGAGTCCATCATTTTTGGAGCTAATTGAAAAGGAACTTAACGAAGTTAACAAGAATGATGGTTTTTTGCCCAGTGAAAATCTCCAAGTGGGAAACAAGAAGGATGTTAAGACCAAAGTGGGGACATCAGATTCCATTGATAAATTAAAGGCTTCTAATTTTCCAGCTTTACGTTTAAAAATTGGAAATTGGGAGGTAATGTATTCCAACATTATCTTAGTCTTGCGTATTAAAGTCATGTTTTTGTTCTTTGATCATTCAAAAATACTTGAGAACATGAAAGTGAGACTTTCTTTATTAACTTGTTCTTTTTCTGTTATATATGTACAAGGAAACATAGATAACGTGGTGTTGCATATTAAGTAAAAAAGAAACTTTATTACCTTAGTGTGTAAAACCTTTTCAAATATATTTAAAATTTGTTCATGTTGCAGTATGTGTCACAACATGAAGGTGACTTAGTGGCCAAGTGTTATTTTGCGAAGCATAAGCTTGTATGGGAAGTTCTTGATGGTGGTCTAAAGAATAAAATAGAAATCCAATGGGAAGATATTCTCAGTCTGAAGGCAAACTTTCCAGAGAATGGTCCTGGCACTTTGACTGTTTTGGTATTGACCTCCTTCCATTATTGTTTTTGACAAATTAAATATCGATCCTTCTATCTTTTTTTTCTATTCGTCTTTCTACTAATGTAAAATAAAAATTTGTGAAATCCATTAATTTTGGGAAGATGGTTTGGAACAAAAATGAGGATATTTGATTTCTCATTGTTTTTTTCTTGTTTCTAAAGACACATTAATTATGAGTGAACTATATATTAGGGCTATTTCCCATATATTCACATGGTACTTTTTGTTGTCAGCTTGGTAAGCAGCCGCTTTTCTTCAGAGAGACCAATCCACTGCCTAGAAAACACACCATTTGGCAGGCAACATCTGACTTTACTGGTGGAGAAGCAAGCAGATCTAGGTATTCGACATTATTTGATTATTTTAGCTAAAGTTTTTATTTATTAAAATAAAAAAATGAAAGAATTAAACATCATTAAAACCTAAATAAAATTATAATAAAAGATATATATATATATATATATATATATATATATATATATATATATATATATATATATATTGTTTGATTAGAAAAATATAATTACAAGTTAACAAAAATCATGACATTGAAAAAAAAGAAAAGAAAAGAAAAGGATTGGTACTTGTCATTAGAAGTTATATAAATAAAAATGGTTAGCTTAGAGTTTTCTTTCCTTTCGACATAATGAAATAAACCTCCTTTGGCTAAAGTGAAAATTGACTAAATGGATAAAAAATGGTCTATAATTTAACACAGAAAACAAACTTTTTTTACTTTTCTTTTTCATTATACTCATTCTTACCTTGATTTTATCAAACCGAACACCAACTATTGACTTGATTTTTGATTAATAAGTTACTAAAATATCTCTCTTATTCCATTGTTTCAGCAAGAAACATTATCTACAATGCGCACAAGGTGTTCTGAATAAGCATTATGAAAAGTTGATTCATTGTGATACACGGCTTAATTTTCTTAGCCAACAGTTTGACACAGTTTTGGACAAGCCGTTTCAAGAATCTTTCATCGAGGCTCCAAATATATCACATGACATTGTTTCTAACAGACTAGAAAGTTTTGAAGTACCATCTATGGTAGATATCAATGGCCTCGTTTTGCAACCAACTTCACAATGTCAGCTTCTTGGGGATGCCAACTTTGCCCAGGAAGAAGTATGGAAGAACAACATAAATGGTTGGCAAGATAGAATTTATTATTCTAACCACGAGGGCACGATTTCTTTGTCAACTTCAGAATGTCTTCTTCAGGATGCAAACAATGCAAACACTGCCCAGAAAGATACCATGGAGGATCAAGTAAATGGTTGGCAGAAAGATACGATGGATGATCTTGTATATGGTTGGCAAGATGGAAATAATCATTCTAATCTTGTTTGTAATATACCTTCTAATAATTATTGGATGAAACAAGGATGGGAAGAGGAATTTGGGAATGTTTCTGGATATAAACAAGATTTCGGTATGTCAAGGAAAGGCTCATTTACGGATTTGCTGTTATCGCTTCCCCTGGGGTTTTCATTTGATGTCTTTGATAATGACAAGATCCTGTAACCTTAAGCAATAGCCCCTTGACGTTTTCTTTTTGTAAATATTAGTCATGTTCTTTAGAAGTGGTTGTTGATTTGGTAATGTCCAAATCGTGCAATGTTGATGAAAAATCCTTATTTATTATCCTCGTGGAAGAATAGATGGACGAGCTTTAGATTTCCCTTTTGATGTTAATTTTGTGAATGTAGTTTTAGAATTTCAATGTGTTTGTATTCGTTTCTTAATGAAGGTGAGATATGACTGAGTTATAAGGTTCATACCTAGGTATCAACTTTTTTGCTTGTCAGATATTGTGATATACTTTGTTTATGTTGGTCGTGTGACTGGTGTGATTCATCGGCTTCATGTTATCTAACCTGTGTTTTATTGCTCTTTAGTCACAAATGGATTAAATTTTAATTACTTTTCGAGTCCTTGCTAAGGTTACCAGAACCATAATAATCCGTGGGAGAAGTTGTGTACACCTTCAATGTAAATAAGTATTAAACTATAAATGCAACTTCTTAGAATATAGTTTTTTACCTACGATCAACCATAAAAGTTGTATGTTCTGGTTATCTAGAGAGCGATATCAAGCCACATACCTTACATACCTTTGAGGTGGTGCATCCATTACAACAAAACACTCTTTTAGCGATGATGAGAGACGACATAAGTTTCTCAAAAAGTTTTTTTTTTTTCGCAACCACTTTTCTTTATGGACCTTTAGCGGCGATTTGTTATCGCCGAAAAATAAAATCAAAATCAAAGCTTTGAAATTTTTGAATTTTTTTTTTCTGCGACGAAAATTTGTCCCGAACACATAAGTGGGACATTTTTTTAATTGAACACGTTTTTTTTTTCTTCAAGATTTTAATAAATAAAATATTCCTCACTCCTCAGGATGTTATGGCTACCGCTTTCTTTCTCATTGTCTCCTGCTTTCATTATGTTTCTTGCCTACATCTCTCTCACAATCATTATCCTTGTTTTCTGAAAGAGGGAGACATACATATGGACGCATCTCACTTCCGGTGTCTCTAACATTCCATGCCCCACCACCTTCGATGTCTTCAATTCGCGGAATCACTTGGCTAGTATTTTTTTTCATGGTTAGCAAAGTTTCTTTTGATATATGTTCCAATAAATATTCGGTCCACATTTATGAAATTAACCACCGACATTATGATTTTTGGAGGGATATGCTATTGAGGCATCGTTTGTGAGGGTTAAAGAACAAATTGCATATGAATTGTGTATAAGGCTTGTTGTGATAGACTAAAAAGGTAGAAAGTTGTATATGCTCTTCCTTTGAAAGTTATTGCTATACTCTTTTAGATTACAAGAAAGTCATAATTTAATGTCATGTTCTTGATTATATTTATAATGTGAAAGTTGTATAGAACCTGGTATTTGGTTTGTGCACAGTGGTGTTATCTATTTTTGTTGTTTGGTGCGGACCTAGTGAGTTTTGGTTTGAGGCTTCGGGGGTTTTGCTCGAGGCCGGGAATGCGAGTCGTGGCTCATGGAGGGAGCGATGATCATGATTGGTTGAGTTTTGCAACTAGAAGTAGAATGGTTGATTGATGGATTGAAATTTCATCATCTATGGCAAGGGTTGTACCCTTTTAGTTTTCGAGTTCGGAGGAGTGAGCATGCTTGTGACCCCAGGGTCAGGTTGTATATCCAACTCGGGGTTAGTTGATCGCATGGGTTGACGACCGTATTTCGGTGCTGGTGAGCACATGTGGATCGATGTGGCATGAGTATCTTGCGAAGAAAGTTAGGTACCATATTCTCGGGTAGGCCGGGTGGCGGATTGTCATTGGGATTACAAGCAGGGATTATTTCATGTCACTTGGGATCGAAGGGGAGTTTTCATGCGTGCCCACAGGTTGGTCAAGGTAACTCGGGAGGAGGAAGTCAGGATTTCTTTGAATGCTTTTGAGAATGTGACATCTCCTGTATTCTTCAGGATTGTATCAGGACATGTATTGTGTTTAAATTTTGCTGGATTGGGTAAGTTATATCTTGGGTTGACTTTCCACTATTTTTTTGGGTTATTGAGGGTAGTTATATTCCATTCTACATGCCGGAAGTCTTCAGCTGAAATTCAGGTTTCTCTTGGGTTTCAATTGATCTGTATATGGAGGATCATTTTGCGTACGTTATTCATTCCATGGTCAAGAATGATCATACATGGTTGAGCCGGTTTGAGTTGTGAGTTGGTTTCAAACTAGTGGGTGGTAGTTAGAACCCCAAGTGGGGGAGAATTGGGAATTCTCAAGTTGAGTGTTAGTCATCGAAGGTTTTGTCAGTTGCTACTCGGACTGCTACTTTCATATTTTCTAGGTAGATCTTGATCGGTGAACCTTTCTAGAAGTGGTTATGTTTAGATCTCGGTGGGTTTGTGGTTCTCTAGCTTAGGTGTCAAGGTATCCTCGACCATTGGTCATTGAGTTTGTCTTTCAGCGGGAATTCTTCAAAGGATTCAAGTGGCAACAATTAGGAGCAAGGAATGCGTCATCCACCCTCCAGTGCAGTGTGTTTATGTTTCCCTTAGTCCTTGGGTAAGTTCTCCCTTAGTGGCAGAGTGTAATTTCTTATTCATAGCAGACTCGGATTTGGCAACCTTTGAGATCGCCTTAGAAGTCTTCTCGAGCTAGTTTTGTGTGGGTAGGATCCATACAGTCTCAATCAAGTATGGGATCTTGTTTTGATCGGTGATGTGAACGTCTTCTGTCATTGATGGAGGTGGTGTGTTGCTTTACCTCGGGAAATCTTTCCTTTTTGGATGAGGTTTGGGTTTCCCTAAGAATATGTTTGGTTCTGTTGGATTATAGCCTTCGAATTGGGTCAAGAGTTCGACCATTATCCTACCCATCGGGTTGTGTGCGACCATGGGTTCGTAAGGTTTTGCTTGGGTAGCAGCTTGTTCTATAAGTGAATCGTACATGGTATGGTTGCAGCATGGTAGTGCGCGTTCAGTATTGATGGGGATCGTAAGACCCATAAATCGGTTGGTTTGTAAAGGGAGCAGTAAGAGTTGTGGGATGTATGCATATTATTTTCGTTGGATCGCAAGCTGTTGCCAAGATTTTGTTTTCAAGTTGGGAGTTGGTCGGAAGTTACAAGTTATAAAGTCCTTCAAGATAGTCTCGAGTGGTTGCCCAGGTGGGGTACACCTGAGCCGAAAAGGAATTGGTAGTATCACGGGGATTTTTGGGTCTGATCATCTTTAGTCATCAAGGCAGTGGTTGGTAATGGCTTGATAAGGGTGGAGTGTATTCAATTTTGGTACGTCTTATCGTCTGGTTTTGGGGTAAAGTTCGCGATCGGTATGTTTTAAGGATCATTTTCGCATGTTCTGGTAATGTCTCCAGTCAAGAACTGGGGGTAGATTCATTTTGGATGTTCATTAGTTGAGAGGAAGGGTATTCGAAGAGTTTGTAAGTGGAATATTCAATGGGGGCTTATAGTGGAAACTCGCATTGGAAATCGCAAGTGTATCCGCTCAAGGCATGCATCTTGGAAGTCAGTGAGGTAAGTGGGGAATCTTTTGGTTTGTGGTATGATTCGGAAGTTTCAGGCGAAATGTGTGATTTCATCGATGTTGAAATCGAAGGTTGTTGGGTTAGAATGTCCCTGTTTTTCAGGTTCTGGGAACCGGATTAGATATTTCTCCTGATTGTCTATGGCGATATATTGTATTTGGGTGGGTTGAGGCGGTCCTACTCTATGCAGTAGGCCAAGATACCCGGTGCGGGCCGACTATAAGTCGTAGGTACGGAGGCCCAGGAGGAACGATAGGGTTGAGGTGGTAAGCCAACAAACCATGAGAATTTCAACCCGATGGTTGATTGGATTCAACATGTTGGTATTCCAGCCCGAGGCTGATCAAGCCAGTCATGGATGTTGTGGTTATGAGTTAGTAGTGATGTATATATTGGTTCGGGAGTTAAAGGAAGCATTGTCGGTCGGCACAAGAAGGTTCATCCCCCATTTGTCTCCCATCATTCATCATATCCTAGGAAATTTTGTCATCAATATTAGCTTTCTTTGGAAGGATTACTAAATCTCTTTTGTCCAATAAAGAGTTGTCGGCAACAGATTATGACACATGGTTCTATTTTCTAGTAAGGACCTCAGGTTTCCAGGGTTGAGTAGATCGTTTAGGAAATAAAGGGAATGGAATTAACGATGGTTAGTATGGGCGGTCTATCGGGGAGTCATACCAAATTCAAGTTTCCAAATTGCAGATTTTCAGGTGAAGTAGGGTTGATTGATTGCGTGGGATTATGGGTGTAGTTTCTTCGTGTTAGAATTTTTTGTGAGGTTAGTCTCCTTATATGACCATCGTATATCATGGTTGGGGATGTGCCCCTCAGGATGTCGGGCTGCCGGAGATGGCAAGGAATGATTTCGAGGATGAAATCGGATTTAAGTGGGGGAGAGTTGTAACACCCCATCTTTCAAGTAACTGTAAATTCATCCCTTGGATTTTAGTTATGTCATTTTTGGCCCTTGGTTTGGAAAGAAGTGGCAAAGGGAGGCCCTAGAGGCAAAATGGTGATTTTGGGAAGTTGAATAGTACGTTGGGCATACATATGAGTACGCTAAGCATACTAGGGCGTGTCCTAGTACACTGGGCGTACGTATGCCAGGGCAAAACCCTAACTTTTAGGATTTGTGGGGTATTTAAGCATTCTTATGGGTCATTTTGACTCACTCTTTCAGCCTCCAAGTCTCTTAGCCGTTTTGAGTAAACCTTAACCCCCATAGTGAGCATCTTGAGCTCATGGTGTAGTTTTTGTGTGCCAAAAGAAGAAGTTAGTGCATCAAAGGAGTCAAGGAAGGAATCAATCTTGTAGATCTGGAGTTATCACCGTCTTGTGAAGCTTAAAAAGGTATAAAGTTTCTACCTTTGTGCTTAAATGGTTTAGATCTCATTTGGGTTGCTTCTTAGTATCTTTCTTGTCCCAGAATGTCATTTGGTGCATGCCTTGTTTTGGTCGAGTTGGGTTGTCCTTCCAGACCCTAGGATGGGTCCTAAGGCATAAAAATGAGGTCCCTTGAGCTAGCTTGGTCCCTTGTTCTTTGTAGGAGGTATTAATGGATAAAGACCATGCATTAAGCCCTTTTTGGTCGACCAAAGTCTTAAATTATGAGACTTTATGGTTCTAGAGTGCTATTGGATCATGGATCTGAAGTTTGAGCTCAAGTACTTAATCCATTAAGCACTTATGGAAGTTTTGGGACCTGCGAGGGTACGACCCGCGTAGGGTTGCGTACGCACCGCGTTCGGAGTCAACCATCCCGTAATGGGTCAATGCGAGGCGAGGTACGCCCAACATACCGAAAGGGTACGCCCATTGTACGTCCTCTGTTTGGATTTGGGAGTTTGGGCTTTGGGTATTGGTCTATCTATTGGGCCTTGTTACCTTGGCCCTAATGGACCATCTGGATAAGTGTGTTTTAGGCTAATTAGAGGACCAGACCTTTGGATAAGGCCCAATAAGGAGTTGAGCCCAATTTGGAAAATTAGGCCAAGTGTGGGCTTAAAGTGATTTGGGCCTTTGGATCAAGATTTGGGTGTGGCTTGCATAGGGTTGTAATGGACCGTCTGGGATTTTATGGTTTGGGCTTTTGGCTTGCTAGATCTTCTTGAGTGAAGGCCATTAGGCCCAATTTGGAAATTTGGGCCATAATTGGACTTGAAGAATTCATTTTGATATTGGGCCTTGGCTTTGGGCTAAGCTTGAGGAAGGGTAAAAAGGTCTTTTACCCTGATTTGGACTCATTATATGAGTCAGCATCTAGATATTGGTGGATGGTCATTTTGAAATATGTTAGCGACGGTGTGATAGCGGATCTGCAGTCAGAGAGTATTCATGGAATCAACTTTGTTGGGATGTTGTCTTGATGATGGTGGTTCAGGATCTGGCAGTCAGCGATAAGGGATCGTCTGCGTGTTTCGGTAACGCAAGGTGAATTTTCCTGACTGTACTAACAGGATCGAAGGCACCAATGTCGGCTCTTTGGATTGTTATCATGGTTTATCTTATGATTGAGCATTGTAGTGATATGTTAGATCGATATCCTGGTAGATAGGATTTTGTTATGCTTACTGATATGTTAGATCTGCCTGTTATATGTTCTGGCTATATGTAGAATGTGTTGAGGTAGTATGGTTAGGTTGAGACTGTATTGCTTTGTGCTGCCAGTCAGCAAACCTGCTAATGTATATATTAATTAGTGCATTATATGTATGCTTATCTGTTAATTATATGTCGACATGGTTTGTATGTGGGGTTGGGTTGAGGCGGGCATGCTTTGTGCTGCCAACATACCTAGGGCGACTTGAATAGACTGAAGGCCCATCTGGGCGTTCCAGTCAAGCCAAAGGCTCGGAGAACGGTCTAGGCTGAAAGCCCAGCGAGGCGGACCAGACATGCTGAAGGTTCTGAGAGCGGTCAAGACAGGCTGAAGGCTCGGTGAGGCGGTCTAGACAGGCTGAAGGCTCTGAGAGTGGTCCATATAGGCTGAAGGCTCGGTGAGGCGGTCCAGTCATGCTGAAGACTCTATATGTGTGTTGTTATTTATATATGTGCTATTGTTTGTGTATTGGTACTCTGGGGGAACACACTAAGCTTTGTGCTTATCATTTTAGTTTATTGTTTCAAGTGCTTCAGATGTTTTTGGCAAGGCAAAGGCATAACCGTACACATCCTCGCATTTGGACTTATGATTTCTGGGAAACTCTGATAATGTGAATGTTTTTGAGAACTATGTGTAAATGATTACGTTTTAAATAAATTTTTTGGAAACAACAGTTTTTGTAAACACTTCTATAGGAAAAGAGTTGCTTTGAAAAGTTTAAATTTTATGAAATTTTATGGACGTTACATGCTAGCAACCTTCTGGAGGTAAAAAGCTCCTAGCTTGATCTTCTTTTCGCATGGATCAAGTTATCTCTTCATTTAGGGCATTTTTGGTCCCAACCTTTGTGATTCTTGAGCATGGCATGCTCTTAACCTGATATGTCATCCTTTCAGACCCAATGAGGGGTCTTATGTCATAAAAATGAGGTCTTCATGCTTAATTCTTCCCCATGCATGCTCTATGATTGTCTTTAGGTGTTAAGAAGTTAAGTTTTTTGGTATCAAGCACTTAATGGGCATGAAAAGTCATAAAGTTGGAAATTTTATGACTCGCAGTGGTATATTGACCTTAGATCTGCATTTGGAACACGAGAGCTTAACACATTAAGCTCTTATTAAGGAAAAATGGATTTGGTGCGTACGCGGTACGTAACCCAGCATACCTCGCACATACGGGGTCAACTGCCCAATCTTGGTTAAGGCTTAGGTATGCTGATGTGTGTAAAATGCACAGGTTTTATTCCTACTTTAAAAATATAGATTTAGCACACAAAGGCAGTGAACCTGTCTTTTAGTGGTATAGTTGGATAAGTAGGGTGTCGAACTCAGGGAACGGAGATTAAACTAATAACTAATTTTAACTAAACAAATAATAAAAGTAAAGGGTTTTTCTCTAGTTTTACAAGACTAGAAACTTAAACACACCACCTAACAAGTAATTAACTAATCCACTAAAACAAGTAAAAATTCACCAAATTTAATAAAGGGTTTCTGTTTAGGTCCAACCAATTCACTCCTATGGTTAATTTTATGATAAAGTGATAAATTAATTGTTATTGGTTACCAACTATAGTGGTTAGATTTGCATTCACTATTACTAACCCTTAGAAAATTAATCAATTCAAGCAGTGCCCAATTGTTTAAACTAATTAACTCCTTAGTTCAATTATTTGGATTAAATAAGATTTGTAATTGGTTAATCAAATTAGTAATTCAACTATCCTCTTGTTTGTTGGTTTCTCAAACAAGCTCACACATTAATTTACCCATTTTCTAGTTAATCCTAGTTTCATATTCACTAATCCTAGGCATATAATGAAGTGTTCACATAAATCATATGAGGTTAACAATTAAGAGATGTTCATGCAGCCTAATTGTCTTCCAATTAACAGATAATAGTTATGGTTAATGCATAAGGTTCTCTAACAAACTTAATTTAATAAAATCACCAACAATTAATCAATAAAAGTATAAATCAAACCATAGGAGTAACTTGGTTTTTCCTAAACAGAAACTACGAAAATTTAGCTCATGATTACAGTAATAACAAGCTCAAAAACGAATTTAGTTAATCTAAACATGATTTACTTCTAAGATTAAGTGAAAAATATAACCTAATTCGCCTTGAGTCTTCAAAAGATCAAAGATTAGGGTTCTTCAGGTCTCCAAAGGTTTCTTCAATCGCAAGTTATCCTACCAAAAAGCCAGAAAGTCCCCCAATTCGGAATAAGATCCTTTATTTATACTTATCTCAAAACAGGGGCAACTCGGCGAGTAGATCTCCAACTTGATGAGTACCTTTGTTAAATCTGTGTGCGGTAAGGATTCTGAACATTACTTCGCGAACATTCTTCGGAACTCGCCGAGTAGCTTCGTGGACTCGCCGAGTATCTCCAGGTTTTCTCTTCTTTCTTCATTCTCCAGCTTCTAATTGCTTCTTTTTCTTCCTTTTTGCTTCCAAGCATGTCTTCTAGACTGAAAATATAATTTACACCTTATTAAGTACCTTTTGTCCATATTATGCAAATAATTAGCTAAAAATTAATAAAAATCTATACTAAACATATGACTAATTATGCACATATCAAAATACCCCACACTTGACTTTTGCTTGCCCCCAAGCAAAACTGAATTTTAGCACATTAGAATCACATAAGACAACTCCAATTGAACCCAACCATTATGCCAAAACCGCAATGCATGCATTTGTGTCTAAAATTTTCCTAAAAACTCCCCAATATTCCAAATACTTACAATCCTCATAAACATTCACCCACTTATCCCGAACAATGCTCAGTTTATGCATCCCTCCGAATCCATCCGCAGAAAACCTCCTATCCTCAAGGTATTTTTGGTTGAGCAACCCAAGCATACATAATCTAGAAATTACAATTTATGATACCACTATGGAGCTCTTTTGGATCCTCACTTCTTTGACAATTTGATCTTTGATTTTTAGGTATCTTCAATTTTTGAATCTTCAGAATTTTGATCTTCGTACTTTGACTTTGATGCTCCAAAAATTCTTTAAACTTTTTCTTGTAATTCCCTCTTTTTTTTCACATGTAACTTTGACTTTGATGCTCCAAAAATTCTTCAAACTTATATCTTTTTTTTTCTCTTTAAGAACCCTACATGCTTAATCAGGGGCGCTCAACTTCAACCTTTATTGGTTAAAAATAATAATTTTCCTGGATACATTTCTGGTACACGATGCTAAACATATTGTATCCTTCGGACTAAGCAAGGTCGTGTTTTTGTCCCATGATTTCACTGGAATAAGGAGGCCACAAATGCACTAGAACGTATATAGGCTCAACTAAATATTTGGGTCTTCATGCAATCATCAACATAATTCTAACATGGAATCCTAATTACTTTTACCAAAATAGTCTAAGTTAAACCCTAAGCAACATTTTTTGTATGCAAGATTTTTAAAATTTTTTTAAAAAAATAAACCTAAATTAGGATTCTAAATTTACTTAAATGTAACCAACCCCCTACCCCACACTTAATTCATGCAATGTCCCCATTGCATGCTATGCATGAAAAGTAAAAAATATGAAATGTAGAGTGAATTGGAACAAACTCCCCTGGGGTAGCAGTCGCGAGGCTGATCATCTTCAATTAAGCTCCTACTTCGAATGACTTTAGACATGGGAACAGCTCATCCATGCCTTGGGTGTCATATCGCGTGTGGTAAACATCTAAATAGCTCCAAATGTTTAGGACAAAGCTCTCAGAAATCTTCCAGGAATGAGTCTCCACATAAAATATGGATAAGAACTGCAGTGAATGTGCCCAAAACAGATTTTGAGTGTGAAATGTTAATGGACTCGGCGAGTCAAGCGTGAACTCGGTGAGTAGATCGGCATTCAGCAGATAATCGCGGATTTGCACATGCACTCGGTGAGTACCCTAGGTGCACTCGGCGAGTAGATCGCTGAGTCGAAAATGAATTTCCCTGCTATTTGTTCTTGACTGAGGTGCTAAATTAGGATACTTCAGTGACTCTTCTTCTAATTACTTCAGTAATAACACATTTTGTAACTCTTAATCCTAACGGACTCAACCTTAAATGTAGCATTTCGCATACTCATCTAAACCAATCCTCACTTTAGCCTTGACCAATGAGACTCCTAAATGCATCCTAATCTTCAAACCTGAAAAACATATAACCATAAGTGAAAGCAAACAAACCAAGGTCCTAATTAAAAATAATCCAAGTTCAAAAAAGTTTAACATCAAAAACAATAAAAACATAAAAAAAACATCCAAATAAAACCAAGCTTCCAACTTCTTCTTCTTCTTCCATGTTAGCCCCTCCTGCGCCACTTCCTCCTGCTTGATTGTTTCTCCTCTGCATCCGCTCATCCCAACTCATGATGTAAGGATATCCGGGCCCGGGCCTTGGGTCGATGTTCATTTGTTGACAAAGATAATTGAATGACTCATTGTTATAATTAACACCTTGACCAATGTCGTCCAAATACCTCCTATATTCCGCTTGATTCCATCCCTCATTCTCATCTTCCACTGGAATAACCGGTGGGTCTTCTAGGGCCCGTTCGTTCCTTTGTCTAACTCTTCTTCCCGGCCTCTCGGGAGCAATCACCTCATCTACATGTGGAATTGCAAATGAATCCCCAAAATTTTCCACAATCCTTGCCCTCCGGAATAATGTAATGCTAAACGGAGGAGGAGAAATTGCGGTCAACGCCCTTGCCTCTTGCATGTCCAAAATGCCATATGACCTTGCGAGTCTTGTCACAAACATACCCCCATTAATTTTGGAGGTAATCTTCTCTTTAACCACTCCATCCGCAAGGTACTTTGCCAAACAATAAGGCAAGTTGCAAAAGACGTCCGGGGTGATGATGCTCCACAAATAGAAAATGTCGAGGGTAGGAACTTTGTCATCATCCTTCCTCATATTTATGGTACTAGCGATGAGGCGGTGGATGAGACAGTGGATCGGAGAACGAATATGGCCCTCTTGAGCAGAAGAGGGAATATAGACTCGGTTTGCAATAGTATTCCACCAAGTGGAGGCAACAACTGCCTCGGGAAGATCCTTGTGGCATTGCTCTAGAAATGCTTCAAAATCCTCCGACATGATGACATTTTGGTCATAGAGACCAACCCTCCAGGCGAGTTCCGCTATGCAGCAGTGGCGTAGCTCCCCTCCGAGGCAAAAAGTGATAATGTTGGTGTTATAATATTCACTACCACCCTGGAATGAGAGAGTAGCAAAGAATTCCCAACATAGTTCTACAAACACAGGTTCTTGTATTTTGAACAGCTGCAACCATCCATCACAAATTATTGTTGATCCACCCATGTCAAAAGGTTTCACCAAATAAGGTGTTAATTCCTCTTCCAACCCAGTTTTACCCAACCAATCCCAATTAATTGTATTGGGTAGATGAATCTCTTTCTGCTTCAAGACCTCCAACCTGTTCTTCGCCCTAACATGCGAAGATTTTGAAGTAATTTGTGGAAAAGTAAGCCATGGAATGTCTCCTTGACCTCCTCCTCTTGAACTCTGGCCTCTTCTGGACATGATTTCTGCAGAAAAACATCAATAAAACAACAACAAACAAAACCCAGCAATTAAAGTTAACCATAACAGGTCTATCATAACATCTACTCGTCAAGTCCATGAACTACTCGGTGAGTAGGATGAATTGCGAGTACAGATTTCAATCGGTCCATATTAGGTCAATCAAAATACATATATTTGCATAGGGGTTTGCTGTTCTAAGTCCTTTAAGCATAAATAAATCCATAAGAAATTTTGTCCAAATCCTCCTAATTTATCCTAAAATCGAAACCCTAGAATTGGAGTAAACCCCCAAATCCGGATTTTAGCAAAATAAGAACCAATAACTGATAAAGTTGTGACCTTTAGCAAGAATTCAAAGGAAAAATCATACCTTTCTCTTTGTGGATGAAGATTAAACAAGAAATCAAAGGAATGGATTGAGAGAAAACCGAATGCTCGGCGAGTATGAACGGGAGGCGGCTGGTAATGAGTAGGGTAGAAGAAACCCTTATTTACAGATTGTAAAAACCCGTTTAAATGCTTGTACTCGTCAAGTAGAAATATCTACTCGCCGAGTAGAAACGCGTGTTCGCGATTTGTCGTGGATTTCAGAAAGTACTCGCCGAGTAATCTTATGAACTCAGCGAGTTCATTAGTCAGTTTGAAAAAAAAAACTCGATTTTTTAAACCACCACCCCACACTTCGAGCATTGCTTGCCCTCAAGTAATCATTTTAAGCATAATTTTAGAAGAAGAATGAAAAGAAAACAGATCCTAAAAGTGAAAAAGAAAAATAAAAGGAAAGAAATGCAAACTCTAAACTCAGGTTGCCTCCCGGAAGCGCTTCTTTTTAAGGAGTCGTTAGCTGGACTCCTTCCGCTCTACGTTTCTGCCATGCCTTCCAGCAGCAGCCCTTCTTCTATGTCTTCATTCCTTGGAATTCCTTCTTCATATTTTTTCACCCTATGCCCATTAACTTTGAAAGGCGTGCCATCTCTTGATAATAACTCGATAGCTCCATGTGGAAAAACCTTCTTCACTAGAAATGACCCATCCCATCTTGACTTTAGTTTGCCCGGAAAGAGTTTGAGCCTTGAATTAAAAAGTAACACTTTTTGCCCTTCATGAAAGTCTTTATTACACTTGATTCTTTTGTCATGCTAACTCTTGGTTTCTTCTTTATAAATCAAGGAGCTAGTATAAGCCTCATTCCTAAGTTCTTCAAGAGCATTCATTTGCATCAACCGGTTTTTTCTAAGTTTAGCTATATCAAAGTTGCACATTTTTAAAGCCCAAAAAGCTTTATGCTATATTTCCACCGGTAAATGACATTACTTCCCATAAACTAGCCTATATGGTGTAGTACCAATAGGTGTTTTGAAAGCTGTTCGGAAGGCCCAAAGTGTATCATCTACCCTATCCGACCATTCCTTTCGATTACTACCCACCGATCTCTCCAAAATCCTTTTTAATGCTCTATTCGTCACTTCAGATTACCCACTAGTTTGTGGATGGTAAGATGTAGAGAATTTATGGGTTACCCCATATTTCCTTAACACCTTCTCTAATTGATCATTGGCAAAGTGAGTGCCTCGGTCACTAATAAGGGCTTTAGGAACTCCAAATCTTGAGAATAACTTTTTTAGAAAGCGCACCACCACCCGAGCATCATTAGTTTGTAAAGCTTGTACCTCCGCCCACTTGGATACATAATCAACCGCCACCAAAATATATTTGTTGGCTTTCGACATTGGAAATGGTCCCATGAAATCGATCCCCCATACGTCAAACACTTCACACACTTGAATACTATGTTGTGGCATCTCATTTCGGGATGATATGTTTCCCGCTCTTTGGCATGCATCACACTCTTTGACATATTGGGTAGCATCTTTAAAAAATATGGGCCAATAAAACCCAATATCAAATATCTTCTTTGCCGTGTAATGTGCTCCATGATGTCCACCGGTGGGCCCGCTATGGCAATGCTCCAAAATTTCTCGGCTTTCATTCCCGAATACGCATCTCCTTATGATCTCATCCGCGCAGCTTCGGAAAAGATATGGCTCATCCCAAAAGTAGTATTTTATTTCTGAAAAGAATTTCTTCTTTTGTTGGCGGGTAAAGTCTTTTGGGATGTACTTGGTAGCTAAATAATTAGCTATATCTGCAAACCATGGCTCTTCACCCTTGGTCACCAAAATGTACTCATCCGGAAAATCATCTCCAATTTTATCTTCTTTCAATGATTCCAAATGCGGGTTTTCTAGCCTTGATAAGTGGCCGGCTGCTACATTCTCCATTCCCTTCTTATCGCGTATCTCAATATCAAATTCTTGTAGAAGTAGAACCCAACGTATCAATCTTGGCTTTGCATCCTACTTGGAAAACAAGTACTTAATAGCAGAGTGGTTAGTAAAAACAGTGGGTTTAGATAAGCAAGATAAGAGCGAAATTTGTTAAAAGCATACACCACTGCTAGTAATTCTTTTTTAGTTGTGGTGTAATTTTCTTGGGCCGGATTCAAAGTCTTACTTGCATAATAAATGGGTCGAAAGTGTTTATCAACCCTTTGACCAAGGACAACTCCTATTGTAGAGTCACTTGCATCACACATTATTTCAAAAGGTAAGTTCCAATTTGGGGCAATAATGATCGGGGCATTAGTTAGTTTTTCTTTCAAAAATTCAAAGGCCTCTAGACACTCTTTAGTGAAATTAAATGGTACATCTTTTAAAAGCAATTGTGTTAGAGGTCTAGCTATTTTAGAAAAATCTTTTATGAAACGGCAGTAAAAACCCACATGTCCTAAAAAACTCCTAATGCCCTTTACATTAGTCGGTGGAGATAATTTAGCAATTGTATCTATTTTTTCCCGATCTATCTCTATCCCCGATTTAGATACCTTATGGCCCAAAACTATACCCTCTTTAACCATAAAGTGACATTTTTCCCAATTAAGTACTAAATCGGTTTTTTCACACCTTGCAAGCATTAAATCAAGGTTATCAAGACAATCATGGAAGGAAGATCCAAAAACAGAAAAATCGTCCATAAATACTTCCATGAATTTTTCCACCATGTCGTGGAATATGGCCGTCATGCACCTTTGAAATGTCGCAGGTGCATTGCATAACCCAAAGGGCATGCGGCGATAGGAAAAAGTCCCACTCGGACAAGTGAAAGTGGTCTTTTCTTGGTCCATTGGGTCTATGGGTATTTGGAAGTAGCCCGAAAATCCATCTAAGAAACAATAATAACTATGGTCGGACAATCTTTCAAGCATTTGATCTATAAAAGTTAAAGGAAAATGGTCTTTACGAGTGGCATCGTTTAGCTTTCGATAATCGATGCACACTTGCCAACCGGTTACCGTTCGGGTCGAAATAAGCTCGTTCTTCTCGTTTGTTACGACCGTCATCTCTCCTTTCTTAGGCACCACTTGAACAGGACTAACCCATGGACTATCGAAAATAGAATAAATGATCCCCGCATCTAAAAGCTTGACTACTTCCTTCTTGACCACTTCTTGCATGTTCGGGTTCAATCTTCTTTGGTGTTGCACTACCGGCCTTGCTTCTTTTTCCAGGTTGATCTTGTGAGAGCAATAAGAGGGGCTTATTCCCTTGATATCGGTGATGCTCCATGCAATGGCACTCTTCCTCTTCTTCAAGACTTGAACTAATTCTTCTTTTTCAGATTTGGAGAGGTCAGAAGCTATTATAATAGGTTTTTGTTGACCATCTTCAAGGAATGCATACTCCAAGTGATCTGGTAGTGCCTTTAGCTCAGTTTTTACGTTCTGCATGCTGAACATGTCGAGTACAGTTAAGGGACTCGTCGAGTCCTGTGCAGAATTCGTGATTCCTCAGGATTCTTCAAATGAACTCGGCGGGTAGGTCAAGTCTACTCGGCGAGTAGGATGCTCAATGGTCTTCATTAACTCATCATAATCAGCTTCTTCCAACAGTCTCTCTATTTATAGTAGGTGTTTTTCAGCATCAAGTTCTTCAGTAAAGGTGATGGTGGACTTGTTTGGATCTTCATTATGCCATCCCTCCATCAATTCATCCAACATATCAATTGAAAATGTCATGTCATCACTATGCCTTGCATGCTTCATGGCTTGATCAACCCCGAAAGTGACTAAATCATCCCCTACCCATAGAGTAAGTTTTGAATCTCGCATGTCAACTATAGCGCTTGCTGTATTAAGGAAATGTCTTCCAAGGATGATCGGGACTTGAGGATCCGCTTCCATGTCTAGAATTATAAAGTCCGCGGGAAACACGAACTTATCTACCTTCACCAATAGATCTTCACATATTCCTCTTGGAAAGGTGACCATTTTATTTGCTAAGTGGATTGACATTCGAATTGGCCTTGGTTTCGGGAGATCTAATTTCTTGAAAAATGAATATGGCATGAGATTTACACTTGCTCCCGAATCAGCCAAAGCATGAATGGTGGCCAAATTCCCAAATTGGCAAGGCAAAGTTAAGCTTCCGGGATCACCCTTCTTCTTTGGTAGTTTGTTTAACATGGCAGCTGAGCAATTCTCATTAAGAACCACTTCCTTCACCTCTTCCATCTTCCTTCTATTGGTTAGTAGCTCCTTGAGGAATTTGGCGTATTTTGGCATTTGTACAACTGCCTCGATGAATGGTATATTGATTTGAAGGGCTTTTATGTGGTCTAGAAACTTCTGGTAGTTTTCTTCCTTCTTCTCTTGCTTAGCTCGGGTTGGGTATGGCAATGGTGGCTGAAATGGCTTTGCAGGAATCTGACTTTTTTGATTAGGCATCAGATTCGTCGAGTCCATATTTTGGACTCGGCGAGTAGGGTCTGTGTCCAGCAGATTTTGATTTTGGCTTTGTTTTTCAGCATCCTCCTTTTGTAACTGCTTGGGCTCTTCATTCTAAATAGGGGCCAGAGGGGTAATTATCTTCCCACTTCTAGTTGTCACGATATTTATATGTGCGCCTCGTGGGTTGTTTTCGGTTTTACTAGGAAGTTCTCCCGGTGATCTTTGATTAATTTGTTGAGCAAGTTGTCCCAGCTGTGTCTCTATGTTGTGGATAAATGCCTGTTGATTCCTAAGCATTGTTCTTGTCTCTTGTATTGCAGCATCATGGTCATTGTGTCTCGTTTCTAAAGCAGCTACAAATTTAGTAAGCATCTCCTCCAAACTTGGTTTTCTTTCTTGTCCCGGCTCCTCCTTATGGTTTCAGGTACTTTAGAGGATTATGGGAAAGCAAAGGTGTAATCGTGCACAACTTCCTGTTTTTATGGCATTGGGTCTTGGGGAAACTCTGATTTTGGAAATAATGTTTTTTGAAACAATGACTCTTTTGTAAACAATGATGTTAAATGGTTGATTTTGAAAATTTGAAATTTCTTTGATTTTTGGAGTGTTACACCAATAATTGCTATTTGGTAGTTTTTCCTTTCTACTCTATCATGGGATTTTGGGAATGGGACACATAAACTTGATTTCCAGAGACGGGGAAAGGGGTAATTTTGAATGTTTTTTTCAAGGGTTTGATTTTACTCTATAATTTGGAAACGTTTTGTCTTTGGATTTATAAGTCTTGTTTACACATTACTTCATCTTTTCTGGACTTGTTTGACTGTTCTATCCATATGTGGGTAGAACCATAATCTCTCCAACATTATGTCTTGACTTTTTAGTGGTGATTTTAGTCATATGATTTGATGTTTACTTTCAATTTCTATCTAGTGAATTTGATTTTGTATTAATTTAATGTTTGATTCTAATTATAATTCTTATTGACCATTTGAATTAGGGTTAGGTCATTCAAGTTATCTTATTGCAAAATCAGTAATTGTTTTGTGAATTGGACTAGGTAAAAAGCACTAAACTCACTTCCAATGAATGAATTTAGCGAAAATCTTATTCATACACTCTTATTCTCCCGGGCTTGTGAGGAGTATTGGGTGTTGTTGGGAGCATTCACACCAAACTTAATGCAATCTTTCAATCTAATTCTAGGAGCTTATTTAGGTTAGGTTAATGAAGTTAGGGTTATTCAAAGAGATTATTTTGGTTAATTAATATGGTGAATGGAGAGTGTTAGAGCTTGTTAACACTCTCAAGTACCAACTCAGGTATAATTGAGTACATTTCATGTCATCTTTGAATCACATTGGTAGATTATCATACATAAAGTTGGAGTCTTTCATAAATTCTGATTTTATTTGAACTAGTTAATCTATTTCTTGTTTCTTTAATCATTTAATTGAATTATTGTTTAGAAAAACACCTTTTTTGCATTTGGTCACCAAAATCACCTTGCATAAAAAAGTATAGATTGATTATCCTGTGTCTCTATGGTTCTATCCTACTTGCCTTGTACTACTTTTAGTGCATTAAAGCTGTGTTTGTAGACTATATTATACCCTTAATGTTTGTTGGGTTTGACACGCCTAACAGTAATTACCTTTTCGTTTTGTTTATATTTCGATAACTTTTTTTGTACATATCTAGGTAATGAACTTGTTGAAAGTGTTCACATATGACCATTATAACCAGATATAACGTGCTATAGCCGGTCATAATGTTCATATGTAAACACTTCAACAAGTTTGTTTCCTATAAAGTAGTTACTCAAATGTGAACAAACAAAAATGATAATTAACATGATAAGTCAATATCCCAAAAAAACATATAAATGTAAAACAATTTTTTGTTAGAATCATAACCATTAAGAAAGAAGATAAAAAAAAAGGTCCACTTAATTGGACGATAAGCTCGTATGAAAAAACCTAGGCTTAGGCCATCCGTTATACCAACCACTAACCACTATAGTGGTGGGTGTCATATCATCACCACACTCTCTACCACTAATCATGGGATACCTACCACTAAACACACCATTCCACCTCATTTTTTTATTTAAATTTAAATAAAAAATATATAAAAATCATATAATTTTTTTAAATACTAGTTTTCATTAATTTAAAATACCAAATTTCATTAATTAAAATAAAAAAATAAAAATAAAATTAGAAATAAAAATTACATTAATTAAAATAAAAAAATAAAAATAACATTAGAAATAAAAAAACTAAAATTATCAAGCTTAACTAAAAAAACTATCCCTATTCCTACGTCGGACTCAAACGGACTCCTCATTGCAAGAAATAACTCCAAATCTTCGCCTTCAAGGTCGCCCGCTTTCATTTTCAAGATTTCTATGCACCGATTGTGTTTCTATTATTTTTTGTTCTACCCAACTCAACATCTCCGCCTTCGTTTCTTGAACATGCTAATAACGATCAAATGTCTCTCCAAATTGATCCATAACACTAGATCCCGAAGTCGTTGAAGCCGCTTTTTTTGCTTTATTTCTTCCAACAGGCCAACGAAGAGGTTGCTCGTCTTCAAGATCGAGCGGTTCGTCGTTGATGTCGATATGTGTTTGGACGTCCGATTGTTGAGATGTTCTGTCAGGGTTTCTGGAACGCTTTGAACCGGAAGATTGTGAACTTCCTTCCGTTTGCTCTTTCCATTTCAGAGCATCTTTCAACTTTAGCCAATGTTTCACATAAGGAAAAGCTTTCCGGGTTACCGTTGTTCTTTCAAATTGTCCAAAGCCACCTTGAAAACATCAAAATCATTTGACCCACTTTTTCGTATTCTTAGAAGGTTCTAAATTCCTCCAAATTCGGTGCATTTGAGTCGAATATCGTGCCACTTAGAGCTAATTTGATCGGGATTTCGACTTTCACTTCCCGTTAACTCATAAAACACCACGCACACTTTCTCCCAAAAACAACCGAACGTTTGACTATGGCCTTCAATCGAGTTTTGGGAAGCCGAAATTCATGCCTCAGCGACCTTTTCTTCTTTGTCTTTTGTCCGTTTGACCCTTTCTTGGGTGGTGCTGGGTCGGACCGTTTTTTTTTCTTCCTTTTTTTAGGTTGAGGTGGTGGTGAAGGTTAAGTTTCAGAAACAAAATCCGGTGAATGAGGGGGTTGTGGTTGTGGTTGGAATTGTTGTTGTTGGAGTTGTTGGAATTGTTGGAAAGCTTGATATTGTTGAAGTTGTTGTTGTTGGAAGGCCGGGAAAGGCTGATATTGTTGTTGGAAAAGTGTTGTTTGTTGGATAGGGGAGCCGGTTTGAAGCAAATTGACAAAACCACCTTGAGGTGATTCCATGGTCGGGAATTAACGAGAGGTTGTATCTAATGCAAAGGTATTATCGGGTTTGCGATTTCTAAAGTTTCGGGGGGGGGGGGGGGGGTGTTTTGGTTGGGATCCATTTTTGATTTATATGAAATTGTTGTGTGTGTATTGTGTATAGAGAAAGATAAGAATGATGTAAATATTGAGTGTAAAAATGTGGTATTTATAGGTATAAATAGAAGTTGTTTGAAAAAAAAGAATTTGTTTAAAAAATTAGCCGGCTAATTGTTTTCTCTTCCCCTATTGGTCATTATCCCACAACGAATGAGAGGCGTCCGTTTCAATTCGTGATGTACAACACGAGAGACCACGAGCACGAGGGACCACGAAGGTCCGCGCTAGTGTGTACGAGCCACCTTCGTGGACACCTAGACCACGAAACCCTTCGTGGTATACATACCGGAAGGCCTTACTCAAAACTCTCGTCTATTGTCTTTTCATTGCCTTCATTTTATCAACATTATTTAAAGATTTACATGCAATAAATTATTGTTTTATATTTGTTTTATTTTGTACTTTTATCAAACTAGTATTTTTATTTTATTAATTTAGAATTTTGGTACTAATTATATTTGTAATATAATATAATTAAGCATCTGTATCAAATTGAATATGAAATAAAAATGAATCATATATTTCAACAAATTAACGAGTTGAAATTAATTGAGACTTTAATTCAACGAGATTAACAAATAATGATATATATATATATATATATATATATATATATATATATATATATATATATATATATATATATATATATATATATATATATATATATATATATATATATATACCGATTCATTCAATAGAAAATGTCTATAATAATTATTTTTAAGAAGTTTTTATAATAAAAATAAAAAACAACCAAGGACCCATTATTTTTGCAACAACCATCTACAAAAATCTGATTGACTTTGAAAAACTGATTATTTTAGGCTTTTTGATTTTATTATTGTTATTGGGAGAACCCAAACATATGATGGTTGTTATTAAGTTTGTATGTGCAAACTGTTAACTATTTTTTTATAATTTTTATCGAATAGCCTACTTTGAAGCTAAAGAGTATAACTTTCCAGCAACCAAATTGTGCGTGTAATATATCTATGGAAAACGCCTGTTGCAAAGAATACAAATAAAAAAAAGTTCAGCTCAAATGAAGTTCGTATAAAAGAGTAACAAATAGTGACAGATTTGATGAGGGGCACAGGGTTGCACCGGCAACACCTGCTTTTCCGGCAGACAATAGAAAGTTTTTTGATTTTTTTTACCTTTTGTGCCACTACGTAAAAGAAAACCCAAACCATTTTTATTTTAATCCACCTAATATTAACCCAAAAGAAAAAGAATAGGAGAAAATAGTCCAAATAAAAAAATGATCCAATTGTCCAATTGGGTCCAAGAGTCCAAGTCTAATTCCTTGAACCACAAAAGAAAGAAAAAAAAACATTAGCAACCTCGTTTTTTTCCTTGTGTTCGTGACTTCTTGAGTTCGTCCTTGGTCCACCTCACATTCTACAATCAACTTCATTCTTCTAATCTTCTTCTTCTTCGAGTTCGACTTCTAATCCACAATTTCCAAGTGCAAAAATCGATTTCCAACTTCCAAGTGCAAAAACAACTCCAATCCAAGGTCCAAACCCTAATGAAGCAAGTATTTCTAATTTTCTATGGTTTTTGAATTTATAGTTGTAATTGCTAAGCAAAATTCAAATTTGCTATGGTTTATAGGTTAAAATTGCTATGAGGTTATTTGATATTTGAATGATTTGGTTAAATTTCTATGTTATTATAAAAACTATTGTTTGATTACTTGTAATTTCTATGATTTTTCTTGAACTGATTGTTTGATATGTTAAATTGCTATGTTTTAGGTTTATATGTTATTGTTTGATTAGGTATTAGGTGAAAATTCTATGTTTTATTGAAGTTATTTTTTTATTAGGTTAAATTGTTATGTTTTTATAGGTTAAAGTAAGTGGTTTTTTTTTTACCAAAAGACCAAGACCTAATCCTAATGAAAGTGGTGAAGGATGTTCCCAAACACCAATCACCAATCAATCAATCCCTTTTGTTTCTAATTCTAATGGAACCCCACAAACACCAATCACCAATCAATCAACCCCTTCGGTTTCTAATGCAATTCCACAAACACCATGCTCTAATGAACCTAATGATAATGTTGATTTGAAAGATCTTCCAAAGGACCGGACGGATAGGCCAAAGATTACAAGTTACAAACGAAATGTAAGAGATGATGTAAGAAGAGCGTATTTGCTTCAAGGACCTTGTCAAATAAGGTTACATTAGTTTCCAAAAAAGAAAATAGGTGACAGATTTAGAAGATTCGTTCCTTCATGGTTTGATGATTTTGATTGGTTGGAATATAGTGTGAAAAAGAATAGAGCATATTGTTTATATTGTATGTGTTTGGAGACCTCATGAATCAAAGAGGAGGTAGAGATGCATTTGTTTCCCAAGGTTTTGATACTTGGAATAAAAAAGATGCATTTCAGACTCATGTGGGTAGTATTGATAGTTTGAACAACAAAGCAAGAGAAAAGTGTGAATTTTTATTGAGAGAAAAACAAGCTATTAATGTAGTCTTGAGGAGGCAAACCGAAGCGGAGGACCATAAATATAAAGATCGATTACGTGTTTCTATTATTGTTGTTAGACTTTTATTGAAAATCGGTTTACCGTTTCGTGGTCAGTATGAGTCAGTTAACTCGGGAAATAGAGGGCTTTACATTGAAGTGTTAAAAGCCATTCGGAAGACTAATGAATATATTTTCAACAATAGTTTAGAAAATGCTCCTAAAAACAATCAAATTATTTCCCCTAAAATTCAAAAATAACTTGTACAGTGTTTTGCACAAGAAATTCATTTAAGTATTCGCCAAGAGATTGGTGTAGATGTATTTGCTTTATTGGTCGATGAATCTAGTGATGTCTCGAGAAATGAACAAATGACTATTGTTTTGCGATATGTTGATAGTCTTGGCTTTGTGAAAGAAAGATTCATAGTCATTGTGCACGTGAATGATACATCCTCTTTGACACTAAAAAATGCCATAAATGAAATACTTACAAGCAACAAGTTGACTTTTAGTCAGGTACCTTTTTATTTCAATTTAATTTAATTTGCTTTATGTGTAATATTATATATAATATTTTTTTAATTTTTTTAATAGATAAGAGGACAAGGTTATGATGGGGCTAGCAATATGCAAAGGGAATTCAATGGTTTGAAAGCTTTGATATTACAAGAGAATGACATAGCTTTTTATATACATTGCTTTGCACACCAACTTCAATTAGTGGTTATCGTTGTAGCAAAGAAGCATGACAGTGTTAGTGACTTTTTTGAACAAATTTCATTGGTGGTTAATGTTGTTTGTGCCTCGTGTAAAAGAAAAGACTTACTACAGGAACAAGCAAGAGAAAGGGTACAAAAAGGCTTGTGTAGTGGTGAACTTGAAATCAGGGGAGGGTTAAAATCAAGAGACTACACTTGTTCGAGCGGGAGATACAAGATGGGGTTCACATTTCAACACACTCACAAGTTTAATAAAATTGTTTGCGAATGTTCTTGTAGTTTTAGAATGTATGAAAGTAAATGGAGGGTCATTGGCAAACCGTCAACAAGCGTCCGGAATCTTAGCATATTTTAAATCTTATGAGTTCGTTTTTTAATTATATATGATGTATGATATTTTACGCCTCACGGGTACATTATGAAAGCAACTTCAAAAAAAAAATATAGGCATTTTAGAAGCAACTTCAAACACACAATATTACTGCTTTGGAAATGGAGGATTTTTATGTTGGTGCAAGAAACCGTACGACCACAAAGACCAATAGATTTCATTTTGAGGTTGAAATCTTTAACACAGTGGTGGACATATAACTTACAGAATATCATGATCGATTTACTGAAACAAGCACCCAGTTACTAGAATACATGGGTGCTTTGAGCCATTGTGATTCATTTGCACAATTTAACAAATTAAAGTTGTTAGAGTTGACTAAGTTGTACAAGTATAACTTTGATGATTCGGATTTGATAGATCTTGAAGGACAACTTGAGATATTTTATCACTCTTGTATCAAAGATGAGCATTTTACCACTTTGAAAGGAATTTCTGAGCTTTCTCGTTTGATGGTTAGTACGGAGAAACATCGGTCTTATCATTTGGTTTATAAACTTTTGAAGTTGACTTTAATTTTACCCGTAGCGACTGCAAGTGTGGAAAGATGTTTTTCAAAGATGAAGCTCTTGAAGACCAACTTGCGCAACAAAATTTGTGATGACTTTTTGAACGACACGTTACTTTGCAATATTGAGACCGAAACACTTGTGAAAGTTGAGAATGAATAAATAATGGAGCAGTTTTAAAAGATGTCCACTCGAAGTGGACATATTTAAATTGTAGTAGATAGTTATGTTTTTAACTTTTGTATATAATGAATCGTTTTTTTTTTTTTTTTTTTGTATTAGACGTAATGAATTATATTTTAGTTTTAAATTATATTTGACCGGACTTTTTTTTTCGCCAACCTCTACTATCGGTTCCTGCGTCCGCCCCTAGTAACGAAGGTTCGACATTTAGTTTTTTTCTTTTTTCATGTTTTTCACCGACTGACCTATTTTGGAATTAAAAAAAGATATGATTTCTCAACATCCAAATTTGAAATGGATTATACCCATGTAAAGCCCTCGTTAAAAGCAACACAGTTAAAAAAAGATAGCTAAAATATAATTCGTACGAAACAAATTATAAATGTTTGAAGTTTGAAAAAAAAAAAAAAAAAAAAAAAAAAAAAAAAAAAAAAAAAAAAGACCCAACTGTGAAAATCTATTTTTTGTCAACTACCAAAATTATGTATCCTTGTTGGCATTTTACATTTTTATACTTATTTTATGATAAAACCTTTAATGATCATTTTCTCTTTATTCAATTAATTAGATTGTAAAACTAATATGTTCCAAAAAATTTTGATCGGAAAAAACTACTCTATTAAACAATATATTATATTATGTGTTATACATGTTAAAAGTTTACATATTTTATAAAGGGCGTTGCTTTACACACATCCCTTGACATTTAAAACGAAAAAATAACGCATTGATAGTCTGGATGACAAAGAAATAAATGAATAGTTGGAACAGAAAAATAACACGGTGATAGTCGGAACAAAAAATAATAATAATAATTCATACGAAAAAATAACACATAGATAATCCGAACAAAAAAAAATAACATGTGATACTCTGACAGAAAAAAAATAAAACAAGGATAGTCGGAGCGAAAAAAAATGAAATAGGATAATCCGAATGAAAAATAGTATATGGGTAGACCGAACGAAAAAATAACTTAATGATAGTATGAATGAAAAACTAACAAAAAAAAAAATATTTTTTAATGTTAATAATAATAATAATAATAATAATAATAATATGTATTTAATAAAAATATTTAAAAAAAAACAAAAAATAAACAACTAAATGACAAAAAGAGTAAATTAAGAGGATAAACCAAGCAATTTAGAAGAATATATAAAGAATTAAAGCTTTATGAAAATGACCTATACAAAATCAAATTTATAACAATATAAATAAATATAGGCTACGAGATTAAAAAAACAACAAATATTAAAGGATGACATAAATTCAATTAAAATGAATTAACACAAAAGATAAAAGTTTTAGATCCAAAAAAAGGCACCTTTATTCGAGTCCTTGGATTTGAGAGGGATAGAGATGAGATTCCTAAGACAATGAGATATTGGGTTGATGCCAGCCATGATAAAGACAAGTATGATGGGTAAAATACTCACTTGACGATGGTGTTACATATTGTTGCGACGTCGTTCCACAGGCGCGACTCCGATTGGCTAAGGAATCTTCCAAACGGAACCTGTAGTCACAATCGAGTAATACATCGGACGTTCTTCGGGAGAAGATCCTCGGAGGACGCTCTGATGCTCTACTTAGTGGATTGAGTAAGGTTATTAGCTGATATCTTATTGAGAGAGTCCATAGAGAACGTACTTCCTCAAGTGATCCCAACGTTTCTTATATAGTTAGCGCTTTTTTGACGAGGGGGGACCATAGCAACGGTTTTTGGCATATCGGGTTGCTATTGGTCCACTTGCCCCTATCTGAATCCTCCTCTGCCCTGATTGGTGCAGAAGGAATCAATTGTAGGCTACCGCTTCTAGAATGGTTGCTTATCCTTCACTTTTTTTAGAGCGTCTCGCTATTCTAGTGGCTCGTACACAACCATATTGATTCCTGCCTTAGTACACCAGCTTACAACCTTTCGTGGGGATCAAGAAGTCTTCTCTTTGTATGAAGTCGGATGTCGTGGGTAGCTGATCCTCTCATCTATCTTGTGAAAATCTAGCCTCGGCGTTGGCTTCTGTTGGCTCACGGGCCCGGCCGGTTATTGCCGTCTAGCTGTTTCTCCTTTGATGCGTTCAAGCTAGTGGCTGCTATGCTATAACTGGATGTCATTGTGTTTAGTTGTGTCATGACGTATCACTATGGGGTACGTCATCAAGCCCCTAGTCTAGTAGTGATGAGGCAGCATAACGATTCATCATGTGCTAGACTCATAGAGGCACATGTTGATTTCTTAATCGTCAAGCAGTTATTGCCTTTGCAAAATGTAACCCGTTATCACTGATTAAGGTTTTAGGGGTTCCGAAGCGCGTCAAGATATTTTTCCACATGAACTTAATCATGGCCCTCCCTGTGATGTTTGCGACTGGCTCCGCCTCGATCTATTTTGTAAAGTAGTCGACAACGACTACAAGGAACTTGACCCTTCCTGGAGCTTCTAGGAATGGTCCCACAATATCGATGCCCCACTAGTACAATGACCAGGGGCTAAAACCACTTGTGAGTGATGTGGATGGCAACCGTTGTATTGGAGAGAAATTATGACACTCTACGCATCTTTTCATTAGCTCTTCTGCCTCTTTGTGCATGGTTGGCCAATAAAAGCCCACATGTAGCACCTTCTCAGTTAGTTGTTGGTGATTTTAGTGTCACAATGTCATTTTATATAATTGGAACTAACATGTGAGCTAAGGGACTTCATAATTTGTACTCTAATATATATATATATATATATATATATATATATATATATATATATATATATATACGGGTATGTGCGGAGTGCACACATGTATAAGATCGAATTAGAAGCCGATTCGATGACAAGTCGGGGGTCTGGGGGCAGCACCCATGGGTCTAAGGTTTCCAAAGAGGCAGCGCCCCTAGCAGGGTCCAAGGGGCAGAGCCCCTGGATGGGGTGATTATGGTAAAACTGATGAAATTCGTTAGTTTTGGAAACCCTCGATTTCCTCATTAAATTCCAGATTTCCTGACTTGCTTCCAAAGGAACCCATGATGGCCAACCCTAAGAGGCAAACCCTAATCTTGTTTATTATATATAATGGCTCTTTAATTTGAGAAGAGAGACGAAAACCATTAGCTCTCTTTTCTTCAAACGAACACAAAACCCCTCTAGCAATTTGGCTTACGATTTATGTGCCTAGATTCGTAAGTGTCCTCTTGGATTATCCTAGGCTGAATTTCTTGTAAACCAGGCATAGGGTAGAAGTATCAGTTTCGAAAGTGTTCATACGATCCAAGGGGTGTCCAGATCTCCAATATAAAGTCTAATTCCTCCAACATTAGTTCCTTTGACTCTTCATGTGCTCCTACTTCTCCATTGTGTGCTTCTTTTTTTATGGTTGCTCCATCTAACGTCGTTACACGTCATAACCATGACATTAGTTATCCTCGTTTGTATATTTGTTAGTTCTTTATGATGAATTAGGGAGCTTTGATTTTCACCTTTCGTTCTTCATTTAGATCACTTGGCAACAAGTTGTGTACTAGGTAGTTGTATAAGTGAGTCATCCAGCCATTGCCTTATGTCTTGATGGCATTTACTTTTGTTTCTTCTATGCTCTTGTTTTTAGTAATTCAACCAGCATGTTTTTGGACAAGTGGCTATATGTTGTGGCTGCCAATTTGCTGAGTGCATCTACTCGTTTATTCCCACTTCTTTTGACTTGCTCAATCTTCATGGTGTCAAAAGATACCATCATTTCGTTGAATGTTGTCATGTATTTCTTCATTCTCGGATTGTTGGTATCGTACACCCCATTTATTTGGTTCGTGACCAGCATCGAATTAGTCCTAACCTTTAATTTTTTCCTCCAACTATGTTTGCTAATTTGAATCCGACTAGAAATGCTTCGTACTTGGCCTCATTGTTTGTTGTTTCGAAATCGAACCGTAATGCATAAGTTATCTCATTTTCCTTCTAGGTCAGTCAGTATGAGGCCAGCTCCTAATCCTTCCATACTGGCTGCATCGTCGATGTATAACGTCTAGACTGGATTATCTGTGATTGCTTCTGCTTCTTCGTCTTGCTATATGGTGGTCATGTTACATTCCTTGTCTGTAATCTCTACTAGAAAGTCTGCCAAGGCCTGTCTCTTTATACTTGTTCTGGGGTGGTACTTTATGTCATGTTCTTTTAACTCGATGTCCCACTTGATTAACCTTCCTGACTTCTCTGGCTTCTATTGGACGCTTTTGGGAGTTGGTAAGGACTTCGTTTGATGATCTTGAAAATATCGACGCAATTGTCCGGTAGCATAAACTAATGCTGGTACAGCTTTCTCAGTCATTGGACAATTTAACTCTGCTCCTTGCAGTGCCCTGCAGACAAAATATATAGGAAGTTGCTTGCCTAGTCTTTCCATCGTTAACACTGCTGAAATTGTGTCCATTGTTACAGATAGGTACATTGACAATATTTCACCTGGAATGGGGCTAGCCAGCGTCGGGACTTTCCAGAGGGCTTTTTTCAATTCGTAGAGAGTGTGCTCGGCCTCGCGCGTCCATTTGAAGTTACTCTTGTTGATACATCCTTTCAATGTCTGGAATAGCGGTATTGCCTTATCCATTAATCGTGCTATGAACCGTCCTAGAGCCGTGATTTTTCCGTTCAGGGCTTGCATCTCTTTTAAGTTCCTCGGTCCCGTTGTGTCTAGCAAGTCGACAACCTTTTCTGGGTTTGGTTGAATTCCCTCTCTGGTTATGTAGTATCCCAATCACTTTCCCTCTTGTACTCCAAATGTGCATTTTGATGGGTTTACTTTCATGTGTTCCTTTTCTAAAGTTTGTAGGGTTTCGTCAATGTATTGTAGTAACCTTTGGTCATTTTGGATTTTTATGACCATGCCATCAACATACACCTCCACATTTCTTCCAATCTGATCTTTGAAAACTTTGTCGATAAGCCGTTGGTAGGTAGCTCCAGCATTTTTGAGCCCGAAGAGCACTTCGCGTAGAAAATGTTCCATGATCAGTGTAAACATCGTTTTTTCCTCATCTTCTTTTTTTAATATCACTTGGTGGTAACCTTTGTATGCGTCGAGAAAGCACTTCCATTTGAACCCTTGTAGAGATTCTACTTTTTGATATATCTCTGACAATGGATAGGAGTCCTTGGGGCAAGCTTTATTCAATCTTGAATAATCTATGCACATCTGCCAACTTCCTTTGCCTTTTCTCAACATAACCGGGTTGCCTATCCATACGGGGAAAAATGCTTCATGTAATATGCTTGCGTCCACCAACTTCGCTACTTCCAATTTGATTGCTTTTTCCTTTTTCCTGCTTGGCCTCACTTTTTCTGTCTTATTGAGCTTGCCCCTAGACGTAGGTTAAGCCCGTGTTCGATTACTTTCCTGTCTATCCCTACCATATCTGTTGGCGTCCATGCAAATACATGTTTGTATTTTCTCAGTAGATTCACTAGTTTTCCTCTTATTTTCGGGGGGAAGCTCTGTGTCGGCTCGTATTTGCTTCTTTGGAAAATTGTCGTTGATCACTTCTTTTTCCTTTGGGGTCACGTCACGATTTTGCTTTTCTTCCCTGGCTATTTCTATTGACCCATGATTTGGTAGCATTGGTGCCTTGAACGAGTTTCTGTCATCATGATTTCTAGTCCTTATGGTGTGTTGAACTAAACGAGCCCGTGTATTTGTTAATGCAATGGCTCCGAAGCATAACACGTTGGTTCTCCCTATGATGATGTTGTGTTCTATTGGGTGGTGTACTACCACAAATTCTATCAGGACCGTCTCCTTCCTCCTGTTATCTTGGCTGTATATGGATAAGGGTAGTTGTATTGTTCCCAACGATCGTATGCTATGTCCCGTAAATCCTGTCAATCTTCCCGCTGTCGGGCGAAGGCGTGTCTTCCATTCTTGAGGGAATTGTATAAAACAGTGTTCATATATTATGTTGGTTGAAATACCCGTGTCAACATACACCTTGTGGATTATGGAACTATGGATGTGTGCTCGGATGACCAATGGTTCATTTCCTTGCTAACCTATCATGCATGGGCCGTCTACTGAAAAACTTAGGTTCATCATGTTTCTGACTAGCTCTTCCATGCCCTGACTACTTGTGTTTCTTTGTTGTTGTGCCCTGGTGGTCAAGATCTCTCGGGTTTTTTTTTTCCTTAGGTTGCTTTTCATCTGTCTACTATAGTCGCGCGTTTCCTTTTTCTTTCCATTCGAATATGAGAGTTCGTATCACTTCCCTCATGTCCCCTATTAGATTCTTCTCATCCATTTCCTATAGTAATGAAGTACAGTCACCTACGTCATGTTGTGTCGTTCAGTGGTATTCACAATATTTTGTTTTTCGCTGGCTATTCTTTTCCTTCCACCTGTCAACCACGGTGTGTACTTCTGGGCGTCAGTCTTTCCTGTCGTCTCGGTGATACGGCTTGTTCGCATTGCCTGTCTAGCTTACTTATAAGGTTGCCTTGTCTGCCCTTTAACGCTATAAGTGTTCTGTTTTTCGGTTCGTTGGTGTATGGTGGCGGTCAATGCATCAAAGTATGCTTGTTTGTCTACTGTTCCTTACTCATGCCATATGTATTTTTTGACTCTTTCTCTTAGCTTATGTCTAGCCTGAGGAGTCCTTCCTAGAAACTTTTTAGACAATTCACCTAGGAGCCAACCCCACGTGAATGTGTCGATGACCATTGTTTTGTCTTTCCCAGGGGTGTCGAGAGTTGCTTTGGTGAACCCTTTGACGTATTCCTTTACTATTTCCCCTTCCTTCTGTTTACACCCAATTATAGTGTGTGTGTCCCCTTTGTATCATCGTAGTTACATGAAGTTTGTCAGGAAAGCGTACTTTAACTGTGCAAAATTACTAATGCTTCCTAGTGCTAGCGTTTTGAACCATGTTGTCACGTTCCCATCTAGGGTTGTGGGAAAATAAGTGCACTGGAATTGTTTTTCTAACTTGAGAGACGTCATGGTCCACTTATATGTGTCTATATGGATGTTTGTGTCTGTCGTGCCATTGTAGGTTTTCAACATGGGAAACTTCGATGTGCCATGGTCCACTTATATGTGTCTAACTTGAGAGACGTTCGGGAGATCTATTGTGAAGGGTGAGAGAACACTCCATCCCATTGCAAGTTGTGATGTGTGTTGGTATTGTAGGTGTGCATACGACATTTGGAAAGGCATGTATGATGTTTGAAAAGGAATGTACGAGTTTTGGGGAAGCATTTGTGTTGTTGCACTGGGGGTGTTATCCGGTGGCATGTAAGTATTCTCATATATGTTGTTGTAAATTAGTGTAATGAATGGTTTGTGGTTTGTACATGCAGCAGTGTGTTTTGAATGTTGGACATTTTTTGGACTGTGGTCGTGAATAGTGTCAATTGGTTATTACTATGGGTATTTATAAACATTCCCCTAGTTATAGTGGTGCCAACATTCTTCATGATGCTAGTTAGGTTGTGGCCAAGAGTTTGTGCTCCAGATAGAGGAATGGAGAGTGGTGGTGTTGTTGCCATCGTTAGTTTCGGACGTCGAGTTGTGCTTGGTTGACCCGTTCTATTGTAGTGGTGGCTGGATTCGACAGCGTTGTGAGTGTTATGATGCAGTGTTGATCCAACAAACGCATGACACAGATCAGGATTTTGTTGGCTCAGCTTCCTTTTGCTCGTTCCTCCACTACCTCTATCTCTTCTTCCTCAGACATCTTGGATTTGTTGTGTGATTTTTTGTGACTCCGGCTGGCTAAGGAATCTTCCAAACGGTACCTGTATTAA